>NW_026125295.1:10887500-11500000 GCF_943737965.1 Phodopus roborovskii | reverse complement strand
CTGTACACTGTACAGTGTATAGTCTCTGGACTATACTCACTGGACTCTGCTGTGTAGACTGGGGCTGCTTTTCCTGGAGTAACATGCCCTCTCAGTCCTGGGATGCACAGTGAAGCCTGCAGTGTTAAACACTGACCCACAAACCCTTTCTTCCTCCAATGTCTCAGGACAGTTTGGAAACCTACTTCTGGAAATACTCTCTAGGGAGTATTTGTGTAATCTTTTACAGCCCCGGGGATTCCATGACTAGTGTTCAGTCTTAGAATCTTGCCAAAAGCTCTTAAAAGTTACCCTGTAGAATATAGAGCTCTTCCTTTGACCTAGGAGTACAGTTTTTTTATATTAACTCATTTACATTTAATTAGGAAGAAAAGGATGATGATAAGCAAACTACTTGTTCCCTTGGTTTTACCCAAAGAATAAACTGTTTATCCTTGGAAGTAGAATTTCAGTATTAGGACAACTTCCAATGCTTTTCAGAACTTGGGGAAAATCAAGGCAGGTCCAGTTGACTCCATCTGTACAATGGAATACCTCATGTATGCCTGGGACAGGAAGAATCTTGTCACCTGGGGTGAAATTCAAATCAGGAAGTCCTAGCAAGAAACCTGTGATGGAAATGATGGGTTTTACAGAGGGGAGCTCAAGAGGAACTCATGAGCAAATTCTTCTCTCCAGGCTTCTTTGATAATGACAGCTGCTAACATCTGCAAATCTATTCTTTAAGAACAGAAAATTTCATTCAGCTTTGCACCCCAAACTTGATAGAAATCATGAAATAAGAAAGGCAATTAATCAACGCTGAATGGTAAGTAAATTAAATCCTCATCCTGTAATAATGCAATAAAAGGAAAACAGGATCATCAAGGGTGACAGATTAGATTTTTAAATTATAAACATTTTGATAACAAAGGCCAAAAGAACAAACAGATCTATAGGCACAGCACTGATATGTGGGATAGTGATTGCATCAACTAACATGAAACATGAAAACAGGTTGACTATGCCAACTCTAACAGCATCCATTATCTTGGCAATTTTCAAAATAATACAGTGGGTTGAAGAATTTAGGGAAAGAACTTGAAAGATTTTGTTATAGGTGGACTACTTACATACCGACTAACGGCACTCCCAAAGATGGAGCGAATGTTGTCCACAGTTGTAGCATTGGGTAGTGTTCTGATATCAGCCACTGTCTCACCTTGCTGAAAAACAGACAGAATAATGACTTGACAGCCAATAACCCTAAGAAGAGGAATGTTTTCTTAAAAATCTACTCTTCTTTCCTAATACACACTGTCTTTCAGAAGTCATACACTCTTGCACAGGTCCCAAATTCTCTTTCCTGCGCCCACATAACACTCACAACCATCCATAACTCCAGTTCCAGGGGATTTGATGCCCTTTTCTGTGGGCACCAGACATGCACATGGTGCAGAGAAATACATGCAGGCAAAGTATTTGCACATATAAAACAAAAAGGAATATATCTTTTGAAATGAATCATGACTTACTTTTTTAACTGAGAAACTAATGCCTGAATTGTGTATTGAATACCTGGAAAAGAAAAGGTAAAACTAAGCAGATGGTAGTTAAATGCATACTAAATTCAGAGATCTACTGTAGATTAAATAACTTGATAGATTCAAAAGAAAAAGGTGATTTAAACAAAGATATGTACAATCAAAATACCTTAATATAACCTATATTATCCACAAGAAAACAAAGCAACAGAGACTCATGGCAACACCAGTGCCAAATGTGACTAAGTCAAACACAGCACAGACTGTTTCAGGCTACTGACTGGGTCTTGGCACAATCTGAACCTGCAGGGTTATTTTCCCAGCATGACCTGGCCACACACCAGGACATTCTCAACCCTGTAATTCATTCTCCCCACTGCTTTTTCCTGGCTTCTGGGTCCTGTTCCAGTGTCTCCACAGCCTTTGACTTTATCCCTCCTCTGTTCACCTCTGTTAAGTGAAATGCATTTTTAAAATAACAATTTTCCACCTTACTACACTTACAACTAGCCAGTCACTGAGAATATTTTTGACACTAACTTATATAACTTTACTAGTGGGGATGGGGGGGGGGGGCTTAAGGGACCTAATACATGAACCGGTTCCTGGATGGACAAATATATTTTCGATATACTGAAAGACAGTTGACACAAACAACTGTTAAGATTCAAAGACACAGTGCCAGGCAGTGGTGGTGCACCCCTTTATTCCCAGCACTTGGGAGGCAGCTCTCAAGTGAGTTAGAGGCCAGCCTGGTATACAAAGCAAGTTTCAGGACAGCCAGAACTGCTACATAGACAAATCCTGTCTCAAAAAAACAGCTATCTTTAAGGAATGGAGAGTTGGCTCAGCAGTTAAGAGCACTGGCTGCTCTTCCAGAGGTTCTGGGTCCAATTTCCAGCAACCACATGGTGACTCACAACCATCAACAAAGATCTGGTGCTCTCTTCTGGCCTATAGACATGCATGCTGGCAGAATACTATATGCATAATAATAAATAAATCTTTAAAAAAATAATCTAAAGACACTTGGGTTCAAAGCCCCTGCTGCAGCCATTTGAACCAATATATTACGTTTATCAAAACATAATTCTCTTTTAGCTGCCCTGAGTCCCCTTCTCCTGTTAACAGCCTCCAAGTTGCTTTGGGACATTCCTTTTATCCCAACCCTTCCAAGGCATGCTAAGTAAAGACTGTAACCAAAAAGTATCCCCAGAGCTGTGGGTACATGGATCCCAATTAATGCCAATCATAGCACTGTCCAGGGCAGGACTTTAATAAAGCAGAGGCAGAAGAGAACACAGGAGGCTCTCCAGTAACTCTGTCTTACCTCTTCCTACCCAGTGAGCAACTGTTCAGCGACTTCTTTCTGGCTCAAGGTAGCTGAGTTTGCGTCATCTGCCAGCAAAGAACCCCCAACCCAAAAGAGACCAACTTGCACCCTGGCAAGATGAGTCAAGATTCAGGACTGCTGAGCAAATCTAGGGCCAGAGCAGCACGTGCTCTCAATTTACAAGCATTGGGTACAGCCCTTTAACGACAGCGCTCCAAGACTTACTCCTAGTTTTTGGACAGTACCTGCCAACAACTTCCAAAATCTTCCCATACTCTTCGCTTGGATTTTTCAAAGCTTTCCGCCTTGTCATTATGTTGTAAAAAAGGTCCTCCACCTGAAGAGAGATCCAGTTGTCTTGTAAGTTCATGGATGTACGTGGAAAGCTTTGACTGTCTACTTAAAGCTGGATCTCAAGGTAGTGAATCCAGGGACATTACCAACAGCACTGTCCTAAGTCCTGACTCAGTGAGGAGAAAGGATAAGAAGGCATCAACAAAGGGATTAAAGGGTATTTTTCCTGCATCCCACATTCACTGACTTCTCAAATAAATAATGGGGATGACTCTATGACACACTGTTAAAAATATAAAGGACTAAAAATATGAAGACATTTAAAATTGTCTTGCTCAAGAAGGTAGACAATTTAGTAAGAAATGAATGTAACTCTACAATCAATTACTGTATTACACGGCGTTCAGAGACATTTTTCAAACTAAATTCAATCATAAGACTCGAGGTAATTTGGAGTTCTCAACAATCACAGCTAAGGCTCAACCTAGCCAGCACTTTGAAGCACGCTTTTGTTCCTGCCTGCCTTTCATGCCCAGGACTTGGGATGAGCTACAGCTGGGGTCAGGAGTAAAAGGACCAGAGACGTGTTCTATGGGATCCTAGACTGGAAAGACACTGACATGCTGCCTGACGGGTTTCCTCTTGACTGACAACACTCACACGACCCACCCAAGACCCTCTGACACAGGCGGGTAGGAATTCTTTGTTCTGCTGGGGACACTGGAGACTGAAATTCTGAGATGTTAAATGAACTGCCTGAATACACACGCACTGAAAGAAGCCAGGGACTCCGGCCCATGTCTTCTAGAGTCACACATAATGTTTTTTCAATACCAACTACTCTACCACTGATTCTTACCATCCCAGCTCCTTACAAAAGATAAGAAGGTAGGCAGGCTGCCATGCCATAAAACCCAATAATCACTTTTCTTACTTAGAAGCTTAGGTATCTTGGGACTTCTATTACAAGTCAAAAGTTTATTTGATTTTTTACACCAGAAACTCAGAGCCCATTTGGGTTTTTGTTTGTTTGTTTTTGTTTTTTTTTTTTTTTTTTTTTCACTTCGGCATTCCCACTAAGCTGTTTGTCACCAGTTTTATTCCCATGTTCCATTCTTACCGTAATCTGGGTACCCTGGTTGCCTGCACATGGTTTAGGAGGGGCTTGCAGCTTTCCATCTGAGTAACTTGCTCTAGTCAGAAAACAGTAAAGATTATTAACATCTAACAGGATGCTTATCCAAAGCATAAAAACAAAAATCATAGTATAAGCACAGTGGCATTTATCTATTATCCCAACACTGGAATGCCTTGCAAGTTCCTGGATTACATAAAACAAATATATTAATACTCCACATTTAAAACAATAAACTTCATTATAAAAAAAAGCTTGCAAATAAATAAAACCTCATACACCAAAATTCATCAAACCCAAAGTCTATCTAACTCAACAAACTTCTACACAGTTAGAACAGGCAGTGAGGAATGAACCTGTGGAGCTTCAAATTAAATTTTACAACTTCAGTATGAAATATATTTTACGTATTATTCACCACCCAAAACAAAAATCCACAACAGAACTAGTAAAACTTTCTAATCTCCTTCATAA
Source organism: Phodopus roborovskii (assembly GCF_943737965.1). Classification (NCBI taxonomy): domain Eukaryota; kingdom Metazoa; phylum Chordata; class Mammalia; order Rodentia; family Cricetidae; genus Phodopus; species Phodopus roborovskii. The sequence continues at coordinate 11,495,241 of NW_026125295.1, read as the reverse complement.
TGGTACCCATATTACCACACTTTAAAAATAAAAATTATATTAATACATTATTGTTATAATTATTATATATTGTTAATTGGATTTTATTTTAAAGCCCTATTGTAGCAAATCTTGCCTGAGCTGTTAAATTCTGATTTACTAACCAACAACTTTGCCATTGCTTAAGATAGCTGTAAATGTTGTTGCAATTCTATAACCATTTGCCTGCTGAAATCCTGAGTCCTAAAAAAGACCTTAGCCAGCAACAGCAATATATATCTGTAATCCTAGGCACTTGAGAGACAAAAGCAGGATGGTCATTGCAAGTTCCAGGTAGCCAGAGCTACAAAGCATGACTGTCTCAAAAACAAAACAAAACACAGTATCCAACAAACAAAATAGCTTGATCTGGCACAGGAACAGTCATTTTATCCAAGTGAAGACCAATGTGCTAAATGACCCAGCAAAAACAAAAAGCAAAAACAGAACCCTTCAGCCTGTTTGTGGAGGGGGCAGCTGGGTAGGTGATAGCATCAGAGAAAGGAAAGAAACTCATCCAGGCTTTGAAGAGGAATAGTTTTAAGAGACTAGAGCAAGAAAAGCCATCTCGTTAGGTCAGAGAGCAATGAGTTTTGGAACACATAGCACTGGTAATATATGGAAAGAAGGGGCTAGAAAGTGGGTTCAGGGCATATGGTGTCTTTGTTGGAGTTCCTATTGCTGTGATGAAACACCCTGGCTAAAGAAAATTGGGAAGGAAAGGGTTTATTTGGCTTACACTTCCACATCAAAGTCAGGACAGGAACTTGTGCAGGGCAGGAACCTGGAGGCAGGAGTTGATGCAGAGGCCATGGAAGGGTGCTGCTCACTGGCTTGCTCCCCATGGCTTGCTCAGCCTGCTTTCTTCTTTTTCTTCTTCCTTTTTGTTTGTTTTGTCTTATTTTGGTTTTTTGAGACAGGATTTCTCTGTGTGGCCCTGGCTGTCCTAGAGCTGGCTCTGTAGACCAGGCTGGCCTCAAACTCATAAAGAGCCACCTGCTTCTGCCTCCTGAGTGCTGGGATTAAAGGCGTGCACCACCACCTGGCACAACTTATCTCTTAAGCGGTGAAGTGGGCCTGGAGAGATGACTCAGCTGTTAAAAGCGCTGGCTGATCTTCCAGCAGAACACAGAGGCCAAAGAGAAAAGGAGCAGAATGGAGTTTCATTACCTCTTTATAGGACACATCTTGTGACCTGGAAACTTCCAGAGGACCTTGTATTCTATTCCCAGAACTCATATGGCAGCTTACAATCACTTGTAACTCCAGTCCCAGATCACATACCCTGTTCTGGCCTCCAAAGGCACCAGACATATACTAGTTACCCAGACATGCATGCAATCAAAATATCCATACACATAAAATAAGTTATTGTAAAATGTAAAAAGAAGCCATGAGGTAAAAGTACTACCTCATGATCATCCCTGTGGATGAACACTTTATTCATAGGAAGGGAAGAAAACTAATATCTTAATAACAACAACAAAGTAACACTTATATTTAGGGAGAGTCACACTGAAACCAAACACCCCACAAAAGTCATCACCACATACCTGTATGCACATTTTCCATCAGCTGTTTTGGTTGTAATAGTAACATGAGCCACATGGCTTATACTTGCCAAAGCCTAGGGAGGAAAGAAAAGAAGATGAAAGGAAAACTGTTGCTTCATCAAAAGTCTATTTTGATCTACATTAATGTAGCAACAATGAACAATTTGATGATTTTTTGTTTAGAAAAAGATAAAATCTAATTTATAGGGTAATTACTAAAACAAAGGAAAGCATATATTAAAACTCCAGAAGGAATCACACCAACACTTCCTATGTTAACAGCAACTGTATTTCCTGCTGGTACACAGGGACTATGCTGGACAGTTTCCCATTACTGTAACAATGCACGAGATGACCAACTTATAGACAAAAGGCTTCTTTTAGCTGATGGTATCAGAGGACCTACTCGATGGTCAGTAGGTCCCGATGCTTTTGGTCCTGTGCTGAAGAAATTCATCATGGCACAGAGCTCATGGAGACCAAAGCCACTCACACCTGACATCCACAGAGGCCAAAGAGAAGAGGACCAGGAAGGGTTCACTATCCTCTCCCCTTCGTTTCAATAATTCCCAATAACAACAAACTGGGAACCAAGCTTTCAATGCATGAGCCTGTAGGGAACACTTCAGTTCCAAATGGAAGCAAACTATTTCATATATTTTCAGTGATGTATCTTCCAAGAAATTAAAAATGTGCCTTCAGAAAGAAAAAAATAAGTTCTTTCGAAATGGCTTTACATAAACAATCGTACTTTAAAAACTGTGAATTTAAAATTGCTACAATGGGTCTATGCAAGATCTACACAGCTGAGGCAGGTTTAATTATTAAAAGGAAACATGGCTCTGCTTGGGCACCTGAGGCAGGAGGATCACCCGAACCCAGGAGTTTGAGATCAACAAAAGAACTTGACCCCTTTTCAAAAGCAAATGAGCAAAAAGGGAATAATATGCTTCAGGCTGAGAGATTAATTGGTCATCACCAGATTTCCCAGGTTGTATTATGTATCCCTCTGTCCTTCGGTGGCCAGGCTGGTCTCAAACTCTCAACTGTCCCATTTAGCTTCCCAAGAACCGCTATTATAGGCATGTGCCATTGTACCCAGCTTGGCTTATGTAATTTTCAACACTTACAAACTTGAGCTCAGGTGGTAGTGCAGCTTGTAATCCTCATATTTTGGAGGTAAAGACAGGAAAATTGGACGCTTAAGACCAGCCTCAGGACATAAGGAGTTCAAGACCAACCAGGGTGATAAAGACCTGGTTCAAAGCTTAAAATATAAACAACTCTGAGACCTGTGTAAAGCAAGGCCTGCTCATAGGACACAATCCTATTTATTTTCAGGAAGAAGTGGGCCAATAAACAGCACAGCAGACAGCCCTGCTGATTTAGAAGGACCTTTTCAAGCAGACAGGAACCTAAGACTCTGGGTCAGAGTGCCTGGATTCTCTCTCCACTTTTTCACTGTCTAGATGTCCAGATTAGGTGTTTTACACATCCAGTGTCAATTTCATCATGTGAATCAGGGAAATGGTCAATCTATGCTGTGGGGCTAATTCATAAAGGGTCCTGAGGCATCCCTGGCACAAAGCTGTCCCTCAATATATAAACACCTCCTGTCTAATTACAGCAAACAGGAACTCCAAAGATAGACTAAGGATTCAGGAGGCCAGGGGCTTGGAAAATGACCCACAGAGTTGCAGCTAGGATGAAACTATCTTCCTTCAACCTGACTGATGGGAGATGTCATTCTGTATGTTTCTCATACTGGTTAATGAATAAAGCACTGTTGGCCAATAGGAAAGCTAGATAGGAGGGACTAGGAGACAAGGAGGAGAGAGAAAGCAGTAAGAAGGAGAGTCAAGATGGAGAGTCTGGAGAGAACAAAACGGCCATTCCTCCGCTCTCGGTAAGACCATGTGGAAATACATAAAAATGGGTTAATAATTAAGACAGAGCTAGCCGATAAAAAACTAATAACAGGCCAACAAAATTACATCAAAAACAGAGTCTCGATGTATTATTTGGGGCTGGCGCAGCAGCGGGACAAGACTAGGCAGCGGGAGGAAAAACCGTACTCCCTACACCTGACCAGAGACAGCTGCAAGGTAAACCTTTTAGAAACAACCTACTGGGAACAATTTTGAGGTTACTGTGAGAAAGAGAGTACTTAAGACTACCCTGGTTTCACCTAAACTGTCATAGCTCATAACTGCCTTTTTATTAAATTTAATCAATAAAATGCCTTAGTTACTGTTCTATTGCTGTGTAGAAATACCAGGATCATGACAACTGTTTAAAAAAGAGCATTTCAGTGGGGGCTTGCTTACAGTTTCAGAGGGTTATTATCCATTATCATCATAGCTGGGAGCTACATCCTGATCCTGAAGCAGAAAGACTCTGGGCTCACAGGCGGCTTTTGAAACTTCACTGTGTACCAACAAGGCCACACCTCCCAAACTTCCTAACCCTTTCAAACAGTTCCACTCGCTGGTGACTAAGCATTCACATATATGAGCTGACGGAGGCCATCTTATTCAAACCACCACAGCCCATGATGAGAAAAATTCAGAGGCTCCCAAATAAAAACATGTTCCTTTTCTTCTCTCCTTTAATTTGCTTTCCACAAAGTCATTACCCACTAGAGCTTCCCAAGAGGGACAGTACCCTACCCAAACTGGAGTCTCTGCCATATCTGACACGTCTTCTGACTTCAGAAGTTTATAGTGAAATGTTGTTTTACAGCATTAACTTTGTGGTAATTTGGAAAGGAGGGGATAATATACCCCTATTTGAGCTGGACAGTGGTGTTGCATGCCTTTAATCCCAGCACTTGGGATGAAGAGGCAGATGGCTCTCTGTGCCTTCAAGGTCAGCCTGGTCTACAACATGAGTTTCAGGACAGCCAAGACTATACAGAGAAACCCTGTCTCAAAAGAAAAGAAAAAAAAAAAGATACTCCTACTGATAGTTTTAGAACATGTGTTTTTACCTAGGAATGCTATTTGAACAATTTTATCCTAAGGAAATAACTAAACAAAACACAGTGATGTGTACAAGTATTCATTAAAGTCTCCATAAGGAAAAAATGTACAGCCTAAATTTTCAATAAGAAACCAAGACCTGGGCTGGAGAGATGGCTCAGTGGTTAAGAGCACTTGGCTGCTCTTCCAGAGGTGCTGAGTTCAATTCCCAGCAACCACATGGTGGCTCACAACCATCTATAATGAGATCAAGTGCCCTCACTGTATACAAAATAAATAAATCTTTAAAAAAAAAAGATTAAAACAATATGTACACAAAAGCTTTTTAAAAAAGAAAGAAACCAAGACTTAAACTACAGTCCTGCATGGAAAGTATGTTTGTAGCTTCTGCAAGGAATGAAATCATAAAAACAGACATGCTGTCATGAAATGCCATGACCAAAAGCAACCTGGGGAAGAAAGGGCTGACTAGGCTTACACATTCCAATCTTCATTCACTATGAAGGGAAGTTAGGAAGGCGCCTGAGGTAGGACCAGAGGCAGGAACTGAAGCAGAGGCCATGGAGGAATGCTGCTTACTGGCTTGCTCAGCCTGCTTTCTGACCTTTCTGACCAGCCCAGCATAGAGGTAGTGCTGCCCACAGCAGACAGTCTTATGGGTGCATTTTCTTAACTGAGGTTCCCTCTTCCCAGATGGACCGACCCTGTGTTAGGAGGCTGACAAAAAAACTAACCTGTACCCAGAAGATTCTCATTTTAATTTCTAAAATCATCCTTTTCTATTTCATATATCCCTAGACATTTATCTATAGATATTTTAGCATAAAAATTCAATTCCAATTTTTCTAAGAAAACTAAATACTGCCTAATAGCTAATATGTTCAAATATTTCTGCCTTGAAAAAGCAAAAAAAAAAAAAAATCAACATTTGCTCAAATTAGAATCTAGATAAGATTCAATGAAGTGTGAGTGTGGGGACCTAGGGAGACAGAAGCAGGCAGATCTGTGTGAGCTCTAGGAACATCAGGGCTACTTTTTAAGAGAAAGAGAGAGACAGAGAGCGAGAGAAATCAAATAAGAGATAGAGAAAAATCATGGAGTGGATCCTCAGGCCCCTCAAATATCTAAGTTTGCCATCCTCATTCCGTCTCTGCTCTTTATTCCTGTTCAGTTTGCAGGCTGAGTCTATTATATGCGTGTTTTCTAATCCCAGTACAGTTTACGCTACCATTCCTATATGCCCCTATATTTTCCATACACTGGTATGCAGATGAAACTATTAATCAAATTCACATTTGACTTTCTGATAAAACTTCATAGATGGGTAGGGGCCTCTATAAAAAGACACATGATATCCAGTGTCTCTGTAGATAAAATAGTATATCTAGTATTTTTGAAAAATTCTCTGTCCTGGAAAGCTAAATTTGTTATAATTTACATGTATTTAATAAGTACAAAGTATTAGATTCCATTTGTCTCTGCTGAGAAATGACAATGTTATCACAGGAGGGCATTTTTATATATTTCTTCAAGCCTTAGCTTACCTCACCCCGAAAGCCATAGGTAGAAATACTGGCTAAATCTTCAAAAGTCTGCAGTTTACTTGTAGTGAACCTCTCACACACAATATCCATATCTTCCTTCTACATGATTAAGAGGGGAAAAAAAGAGTGAATAATCATCTCTCTGGATTTTCTGGATTTTCATTTTATTGCTTTAATCTGAGAAGAAATGCTCACAAGAGGTTTAAATTAGTACTAACATCCTTATTTGGCATCCAAAATACCACGGGACCTAGATTTTCACTTTCTTTACTAAGTCACTCCTTCCCAGTGTCATGCATTTCCCATTTCATTGTCCCCCACCTCCTAGCACTGGGACTCTATCATTCATTTCTGTCTCCTCCCGACCCCCACCCCACCAGTCAATCCTTTTTCAGTCAGGATCTCACTATGTAAGCCAGGATGCTTCAAACTTAATTCTCCAGCCTTCATCTCTCAAGTGCTGGGAGTGTGCACATATGATATCACACCCAAATTTCATTTTCTTTTTCAATTAAAAAACAAAACAAAACTCTTAAAATTGTAGTAAAACAACACAGAACAAAAGCTTCATTTTAGCTGGGTGTGGTGACACACACTTGGAATTCTAGCATTTTGGAGATAGAAGTAGGAGGGACAAGAATTTAGTCACCCTTAGCAATACTGTGCAATCAAAGTTAGTCTTAGTCACAAGAGACCCTGCCTCAAAAGCCATAAACATGGGCTGGAGAGATGGCTCAGTGTAAGAGCACTTGCTGCTCTTTAAAGGGCCTGAGTTCAGATCCTAGCACCCATAACAGGGGCTCACAGCTACTTCTAACTCCAGCTCCAGGGAAACCAATGCCCTCTTTTGACCTCTAGGAATAAATACTGCCCCCCCCCACACACACACACGGGGGGGGGGGTGTTTAGAGACAATGTTAAAAATAAGAAACACAAGCTTTTAGTTTTAACAATTTTTATGTGTATAATTAAGTACATATTTACATTAGTTAAATTTATAGAAATCTAATCAGTAAATTAACACAACCATCCATGTCCAAAATGTCATCATTTTTCTTAAACTGACTCTTATTACCTGTTTAACAGTAACTTTCCATTCTCCCATTTCCCATTCCCTGGCAAACACCATTCCACATTCTGTCTCTCTGAGTGACTTCCCTAGAAACCTCATGTAATAGGAACTGTTCACTCCTTTTACTCTTTGTGATTGACTTATTTCATTTAATATAAAGTCTTCCAACTTTATCCCTGTTGGCACATATCAGAATTCCAAGCCTATCTAAGGCTGAATACTCCTCTGCTGTGTAGATGTGTATCACTTTATCCACTCATCTGCTGATGGATGAGAGCCACTTTTACCCTGGGCCTATTGTAAATAATGATATGAATACAACCACACAGATCTACCTGTGTCCCTGATCTCACTCATCTGCAGATGCACAGAAGTAGAAACAGTGATCGTCATTCTAAGAAAGTACCATATCGCTTTCCACAGCTGCTACACTCTTCTACACTGGTCCTCGGCAAGTGTGGCAAGTGCTCCTAACCACTAAGCATCATTCGGGCCCATTCAAAAGTTTTGTAATAAAACTCATCACCATATCATGAAGTGTTTTGCTTAAAAATCATTGGGTCATATCCCACCATAGCTGCCGAAAAAGCTATGGCCAGAAGAGCTAACTTGCTTCCTCCCATGTCCTTTACCCTTTCTTGTTCTCCCTGTTGGAGATATGCTGGCTTCCTTACTGGTCTGTCATGATCAGGCACGCTTCAACTTTGTGGTTTCTGTTGTTCTCTCTGCCCACAACAATCACCCTTTCAACAGTTTCATAACTTGTCCCTTGATCTCCATTTGGTTTTCTCCATAAATATCACATCCATATCCCTCCTGAATCACCAATAAATGGAGATTGCATCCCTCCCACCCTCTGATCCTATTTTCCTCCCAGCTTTTACATTCTGAAGGAACTGCATACCATCTGACATATTGGGCACTACTTACTGACTCCCACTACCAAGACAAGAAAACAAAGGATTTTTTCCCATTTTATTTACTGACACATCCCCCGAACAATGTCCAATACACAATAGAAACTTAATACATGATTAATGTTAGTGCTCAAGCTTTCAATCAAAAATGCCTTCTGGAAAAGACTAAAGTTACACGAGCTTAGGGAGATTCTTGCATTTTTCATAGAGGTTTGAGATGAAGCTCACGAACCCAGCTCCCCCAGGCTTTACTTACTCTGATTCCAGTGCCATTGTCCTGGATCTGAATTAGTTTCAGGCCTCCTTCTTTAACAATCACTTGAATATTTGTAGATTTTGCATCTAAACTGGCAATCAGAGAAAATATTTTGTCAGCTGCAACTACTTTGATACACATATAATAACAAATTCCAAATAGAGTGCTTGAGTAATATGTTTTCTCTTTGTCTTATAAGCTCAATGTGGGTACTATATGAATGATAAGTGCAGAACCAACATTTCTGTTTCTGGAGGACCATCTTTTTAGCACATTTGTTTTTATTCTCTTTTCAACTAATTTTATTGGTACAACAATTTAGTCTCTGTTTTTTTTTTGCTTTGGTTTTTTTGGGGGGGTTGTTTTGTTTTTGCTTTATTTTTCAAGACAGAGTTTCTCTGTGTAGTTCTGGACCAGGCTAGCCTTGAACTCACACAGATCCACCTGCCTTTGCCTCCCTAAGCTCTGGGATTCAAGGTGTGTGCCACCATGCCTGGCTTTCCTCTACTCTTATATTTTCAAGAAAACTCATGATAAAGTAAAGAAAACCTGCCACGCAGAAATTTCTTCAAGAGGCTTATGGGGAGCCGTGTGTGGTGGAGCACATCTTTAATCCCAGCACTCTGGAGACAGAAGCAGATGGATCTTGGTGAGTTCAAGACCAGCCTGGTCTACAAGGCAAGTTCCAGAACAGCCAGGGGTGCTACACAGAGAAACCCCATCTCAAAAAACAAACAAACAAGAAGGTTAAAAGGTAGGGGCCTGGAGAGAGAGCTCTGCAGTTAGGAGCACTGGCTGCTCTTCCAGAGGAAAAGGGTTCAATTCCTAGCACCCACATGGTGGTGGCTCACAACCACCTGAAATCCCAATTGCAGAGGACTTGATGTCCTCTTTAGGCCTCTGAGGGCAATCCATGCCCACAGTGCATAGGCAAATGCCACCAGCACAGCACCTTTACACATAAATTGAAAATTTAAATTTAAAAAAGTTTTTGTTTTTTAGTAGTGCCCATAAAATGTCTGAGGCAGTAAAAGCACCTGCCACTAACCAGATTTCCCGAGATTAATCCCTGGGACCCACAATATGGAAAGGGAATCAACTCAAGGTTCTTGTCTGACCTCCATAAGTGTGCTGTACACACAACCTCCACCATAGACACAAATCAGTAAACAAAATTAATTAAGCTAAGAAAGGGAAATAATCTTAAAAAGGAAGAAGTTATTATCTACCTCAAAAAACCAATTTGGCCTGGGGCTTCGTGAAAAGGGGAAGTAATAAATTTCCTCTCATGAAAAATTCTTTATTGAAAAAAAAAAGACAGTAAGTTATTTAAATAATAAACTTTTCTTGGCAGCTCTGTATCAAAAACCTTAAAAAACATTTAACTAGAATCTACGCAAAACCTCTGCTCGAATATAAGCTATGCTATTTTTAAGCTGTTTCATTAGGCATAGTACAATCACTGGCCTATCCGATAGTTCGTTCTGTGTACAGCAGTCTATTGAGACACCCGATCAAATGTCCCTGCTCCTTTTGATGACCTTTTAACTCCTTTGCTTTCTCCCTGTTGCAATACCACTGTCGTGAATGGCTTGTTTCCGGTGAACTTCTACCAGACTAGTAGTATTCCACACTGGAGAAATCTTTTTTTTTTTCCTTACAAAGTATGGGCTTCACTAACATCAACTGATATTAACACAAAGGATCTGACCTAGTCTTTGTGTATACTCTATGGGCATCCTTTTGTGAAATTATTTGGTGGTGTGTCCATTTTGAGGCATACTGTTCACATTCCCTTTTCTGTCCACATTTGTAACCTCTCCACTTCACAACGTGACGGATTTAAGTCCCAGAAGGAAAAAAAAAAAAGAAAGAAAAAAAGAAATGCCTCTCCCTATCTCCCTAGGACACTAACTGGCCCACTAATTTGACAATAGGAGAGTCAGAAAAAAAAAAAAAAAAAAACAAAACCCACTGGCCTGATCTAAAACGCCAGTGATTTTGAATAAAACTCAGAAGGAACTGTGCCTTGCATGTGTACGGACTGAGCAAACGGTAAACTGAACGCGGCATACTCTGAAGATTGTTTCTCTCTCCACCCTACACATTCACACATCATCAGTTGCGCCATCTTCCGCGTGTGTGAAGTTAGGCAGCTTCCTTCGGGAAGGTACCATTACATCAACATCACGCCTGCTTCCTGTCCTGGAGACCCAAAAGGGGCTCGCGGAAGCCGTGCGGACCCCCGCCAGCGGGAAGCCCGGGGGAGGGCCAGCGCGCTCGGGGTCCCTGTGCCCAGCGCAGCGCTCGCTGGCCGACTGCAGCAGGTGGGCCGGCCCGGGCCGCCTCCGGGGAACTCGGCTCCGCTGCCTCCGTACCAGTTTTCAATCATCTCTTTGATGGCGTTAGCCGGCCGCTGGATAACTTCCCCCGCCGCTATGCGGTTCACCACCGTCTCGTCCAGACGCCGAATAACTCCCGCTACAAACGCCATAGTGGCGCCAGAGCTCGCCGTCAGCCAATCACTTCGGCTCTTCACGCTCGCGTTCTTCCTCCAGCTTCCGCCGACGCCGTCCTGCCCAGCCTTCGCAGCGACAAGAGACGATTGGGCAGCGCGAACGCCAGTCAGGTGCCTGCCCACGTCAGTTCCTGGGCCTCGGTCCCGCCCTAAACAGCGGCCGCCCACTGGGCGAGGAGACAACGCGCTTGCGCGGCAAAGTTCACGGTCCGCTCTTCCTATTGGCTCCTTCCCGAGAGCTGAGGGAATACGAAATCTCCAGCCAATAGGAGCGGAGGTGCCCTGGCGGAGGCTGGCGCACCCCTGCTCGGGTGATCTGGCGCAGAACCCACGGGGTGCTTGGCGCTCGTCGGGCTCCTCCCCGTTTGCTGCGGCCTCTGAGCTCGCCGTTATCTTGTGGCCTCCCGCAGAATGTGGATGACGCCCAAGAGGCTTAGGATGGAAGTCGATGAGGCCCTAGTGTTCCGACCCGAGTGGACCCAGCGTTACTTGGTGGTGGAGCCTGCGGAGGGCGACGGGGCCCTGTGCCTGGTGTGCCGCCGCCTGGTCGCCTCCACCCGGGAACGCGACGTGAGGCGCCACTACGAGGCCGAACACGAATTCTACGAACGGTTCGTAGGGGACGAGGAGCGCGCGGCCCTGGTGGAGCGTCTGCGTCAGGGCGACATGTCCGTGGCCTCCGTGCTCACCCCGGAGGAGAGAGCGACGCGGGCAGGCCTCGGCCTCTGTCGCTTCTTGGCCTTGAAGGGTCGCGGCTGGGGTGAGGGAGACTTCGTCCACCAATGCATGGAGGTGTTGCTGAGGGAGGTGCTGCCCGATCACGTCGGCGTTCTGGAGGGCATCGATTTGTCTCCAGAGATCACACGGCAGAGGATTCTGAGCATTGACAGCAACCTCCGTAGCCAGCTGTTTAACCGAGCCAGGGACTTTAAGGCCTACTCCCTTGCTTTGGATGACCAGGCTTTTGTGGCCTATGAGAACTACCTCCTGGTCTTCATCCGCGGCGTCGGCCGCGACCTGGAGGTGCAGGAAGATCTTCTGACGATTATCAACCTGACTCATCACTTCAGTGTTGGGGCCCTCATGTCGGCAATCCTGGAGGCCTTGCAGACAGCAGGGCTCAGCTTACAGCGAATGGTCGGACTGACCACGACCCACACTTTAAGGATGATTGGTGAGAACTCGGGACTGGTCTCCTACATGAGAGAAAAGGCCGTGAGCCCCAACTGTTGGAACGTTATCCACTATTCGGGATTCCTGCACTTGGAACTGTTGAGCTCTTACGATGTGGATATTAATCAGATCATAAATACTATATCTGAATGGGTGGTTATGATTAAGACCCGAGGCGTCAGACGCCCAGAGTTTCAGCCTTTACTGACCGAGTCTGAATCGGAGCACGGTGAAAGGGTTAATGGACGGTGCTTGAACAACTGGCTGAGAAGAGGCAAGACGTTAAAACTAATATTTTCACTAAGGAAAGAGATAGAGGCCTTCCTGGTTTCCGTGGGGGCAACGACAGTCCACTTCTCGGACAAGCAGTGGCTTTGTGATTTTGGCTTCTTGGTAGATATTATGGATTATCTTCGAGAGATCAGTGAAGAACTGCAAATCAGTAAGGTCTTTGCTGCCGCCGCCTTTGACCGGATCTGTACTTTTGAGGCTAAGCTGAGTTCCCTCCAGAGACACATGGAAGAAGTAAACCTCGCCGACTTTCCTGCCTTCAGCATAGTCGTCGATGAGCTTAAGCAGCAGTTTAAGGACGATCAAAAAATATTTGACCCCGACAGGTACCAAATGGTGATCTCCCGCCTACTGAAAGATTTCGAGAGACATTTCAAGGACCTGAGGTTCATCAAAAAGGACTTGGAGCTCTTCGCAAACCCATTTAGCTTCAAACCCGAATACGCGCCTATTTCGGTGAGAGTGGAGTTGACAAAGCTTCAGGGGAATACTGACCTGTGGGACGAATACAGAGTCAAAGACCTGGGGCAGTTTTATGCCGGACTGTCTGGTGAAGCTTACCCAATTATCAAAGGGGTTGCCTATAAGGTGGCATCCTTGTTTGACAGTAACCAAATCTGTGATAAGGCTTTTTCCTATTTAACCCGAAACCAGCATACCCTGAGCCAGCCACTGACGGATGAGCATCTCCAAGCGCTCTTTCGAGTTGCTACAACTGAAATGGATCCTCGTTGGGATGACCTTGTGAGAGAAAGAAATGATTCGTAAGCCTTTGCCGTACAACGAGAATTCAGTTTGAAAAGGAAAAACTGATTTTTCTTTCACACTTACACTAATTTGGATTGTTGGGAAGCATTGAGCTTATTAATAAAAAGATGTCCAAATTGATCAACGTTGACATCTTTCTGACACGTTGCCTTTTCCACATCTCCTTTGGCAACATGGGACTGAAACATAAGAACACCACCTTTTAAAAACTTCATTTAATGGACATGTCATTGCCTTTTACTTTTGTGTTATAACGGATTTTCAACGAGTTTAATATTGATATTGTAAGTTGAACTAGAAGTCTGATTTTAAGATGTTCCGGAGATAATATGCCAAAAGTTTCAGCTCTTATTTTGACACGGTGTAAAAAGTGTGATACATGGTTTGAAATGACCAACTCCTTAAAGTGTATTTGAGTCAGTTTACAGAAACATAGCTAATTAAGTTTCTGGAAAGGAGCGTACCACACAGTGGAGGTATTTTGTCTAGCTAACAGAATTTAAGATTATTTTTGAAAGCATATTTCTGAGCCTGAAGTAAATACTGGCAGAGTTTCGGCTCCACCCCCTCCTACCCAGTTGACAGTGACATTACAGATGGAGGAAGTAATCAAAACTTGGTTGGAGCAGCAAGAAAAATTTTAAGATTTGATTTAGGAGGCCTCTTACTATCAGGAATTAAGGATAAACACATATTGGAGGTTTGCTCCTTATTTCTCACAGCTAGGGGCAGTTTTTTCAGCTGTCTATCAAAGGACCATGGTAAGTATGGAATCTTAACCATTGCCAGTCGGTAATTCTTTTTTCTACCCTAGAAAGAACTTTGACCCTACGAAAACAGTGAGGGGTGGGTGGGAGAGGGACCTTTATACTTCAGGATCAGGAGTTATGAGAGGTTTTAGCTTATTTGTCTTTTCTGCATGTGTATTAATGTTTTATAAAAGAAACTATGCTTAAGGGAGACACTTTATTTTGAAATGACAAGTGTCAGATTTTGTTAGCTGCTGAAAATGGATTTACTCTAGCACTGTCTTACACATTGAGTAGTTAAGACAGTGCACAAGTAATATTTAAATCTCAAGAAGCAGCCTTATCCACAGACTGTAACAATTCCTACTCCTAGAGACGTTGGTTATCAGTTATCAGACATGTTAACTGTGAAAACGTCAACCTTATGATAAACTCAACATTGTAAGCTGGATGTAAAAGCAGCACCCGATTTGTAAATCATCCGCAAGTACAGTTTCAACGCTGTCGTGCTACTTTCTGTCTTAAATACTGCAGCATATTATCCTGTTGCACATTCAAGGAACCTGATTACAACCAAGAATTTAGAAGGAACCGATACCTAAGCTGCACGAGCCTAAAAGCCAACCAAATGTAGAAGAACCCTTCCTTCCACAAAGTGCTGGGAAGTGTGTCTGGGCACCTTTGTGATTATCTAATTTACTGGAGGGTTCTTCTAGCGTTTGAGCTTAAAGATTTCTCCTGTGGTTTTCAGGATAGCCTGATGCCATGAAGAGTCATCCCTCCCAAAGTGCCAGCACCCTCCCCCACCAAGTACACATTATCTTATTTCAAGGGACGGGGAAATCTCCAGTAGAAACTGATGGCATACTTGATAGGGAAGCCTAATTCCAGTTGTTTAGAGGAGAAAAGCCAGTGTCAGGTTGACATTTTGCTTATCCAAGAATAAGTCTAAATACCTGAAAAGCAGAAGGACTCTACTGGTAATTTCCCAGTAGCTTTGTGTATTACCGTTCACAGCAAATCCTTCAAATACTTTTATTATTTGAAAGAATGATCAGAAGTCCTGAAAGCCACTTCTACTTTCTATTCGTAGTCCTCTAAATATTATTATCTTGTGCATCCTATCAAGTTCTCGTGTTTTGCTTAAAGCGATAATAAAATTAGATTGCATCATATAGCCACTGTGTGAGTATGGGGGAGATATAAATAAGCTAAAGTTTTGTTTTTTCTTTTAATTGACCCTCAGCAATAGAGTTTGCTGTAACTAGCCTTGGGGGTTTTTTTTTCCTGTTTGTTTGTTTGTTTGTTTGTTTGCTTAAGACAGTGGTTCTCAACCTTGCTGATGCTGCAACCCTTTAATACAGTTCATGAGGTGACCCCCAACCATAAGATTATTTCATTGCTACTTCATAAATGTAATTTTGCTACTCTTAGGAATCATAATGTAAATATCTGATGTGCAACCCAGAGGGGTTGCGACCCACGGGTTGAGAGCCACTTGTTTAAGGTGTTTTGCCGTTTTCTGTACTAAGTGACTAGCTGCATGGCAGTCTTTCCTTTTTAAATATATAGTTGTTACTGGTCCTGTGGTATCAGTGGATATAGTTAAAATAAGTGCCATTTAAAAGACAAACAACTCTGTGTCCTTAACTGTTCCTTCTGCATTTCTCTCATTCCCGCTAGTTCAAATATGTGCTGGCCCAGTCTCCCATGTTGCCAGTCAAATCACTCAAGTTCAGTATCTGTCAGTATTTTTCCCTGCTTGAAATCATCCTAGCATTGCAGACACACCAGCTCCAGGTATGCTCAGTCATCACAGGCACCTCTTCCTTAAGTATGTCTGGTTATGTCTGTCGGTTGTTTTGTTTACTTTTTTTTTTTCTAGGCCGCCTAATCTCTGTTGCCTCGTTTGCCTACAGTACCTCCTTAGTTGTTCTCTCTCTTTCTATGACTTTAGTTGCCCCCTGTACGCAGATATTTACAAACTCTTATCTCCTGAAGATGTCCCCCTAAATCCTAGTTGTTGGTATCACTGACACTCTGCTCTCTCGCCAGCCTCCCAACACATCTTAGCTCTTTCTCCCAAGCCTGCCCTTGCTCTCATTGCCCTTCTGCAGATGGCATTACAGTTGCCCATCAGTTGCCCTCGCCCAAGCCCCAAACTGATCACACTGCTCCATGGCTTTCACCACTGCTGTCAGAACAGATAGGATATAAACATGTTCATCTTGCAGATCTTAGTTTATATATCTAAGAAGCTTCAGTGGCGCCCTCTAGGCCAGGTGCCCAACTACACTTGCTAAACACCCTTGTCCTTCCTACTTAGCATTTCTTACTGCAAATTGGTCATAGCTATACTGGAACAGAGAAGTCTAACCCATTGTTTCATCTCTAGTGAATAGTTTAAAGCCTGGCATTTGGGTAAATGTTTGGGCAAATAAATGCTTGTCTGGTTATTATGACCTTTGAAATCTTCACAGTCTTCATTTGATCTTCATAGACATCCTGCCTGTTCATTGAATAGTTCTTAGCCATGGATTGCAAGTTAAGAAATGAAACTCACCTTATTTGTGACTAGGGACCTCATTGTTGTGTTTCTTGAATTTAGTGCAGTGCTTAGCATGTGATTCAAATATTATGTGAATGTTGTTAAGAAAACAGATTGTAATTTACCCTAGTAAATTAGTAGTAATGTCAAGATTCAAAGCTAAGTATACTCACAAGTCTGCTCTGTAGTGTTAAGTACATCCATAAGAGTCTTTTTGGTTTTTGTTTTGTTTTGTTTTGTTTTTAATTTCCAAAGGAACCTACATATAGAGGGAAAGGATTGGATAAGTGCTTAGATTGAACTGAGTTCTGTAATCTAAAAATTACCTTCAGATTGGAGAAAGACAATGCCACATAAGAGTTAACATCCATTTTTCCTTTTTGTAGGCTTCAACCCTAGGAGAAAATGGCATGCTATTTAGTAGTTACTTTCCTTTACAGATGATTTCTGGCTCTTCTGGAATTTCAAAGTAAGTAAATTTGTTTCTGAGAAGGTTGTCTTTAGCCCTTCTGGCTACTAGATCCTCAGCTCATTAATGTTCCACGCCATCTCCCCAAGGGGAAAACCCCAGATAAGGTCCAGTTAACATATACTTTTCGGTTTGCTGTATTTCCTTGCTTTCTTGTTTCATACCTTTGTGAACTTCATTTCTAGGTAACTGGACCTCTTCATTCTTTAGTCTGAAAGCCAGACCCTGAGTCTCTGTAATTAAGCTATTTGCCCAATTTAAGAGATGAACTGTATCATTCTCTTGGACTTACAGTTTTAGGAAGTCACATTAATTAGTTAATTACTAAATTAGTTCACTCTGAGGTCTTAGTAGTAAGTATGACAGTTATCCAGAGATTTGATCCTTGTTGCAAAACTAGGTTTTCATCAACCTTTGTGTTAAAGTTTCTCATTTTTATCTCATATTTGAAAAATTGCCTCATCCTACACTATAAGTACTTTATAGTCTATAATTTCTGTCTTGAAACTGACCAAATACTGAGTTCATGTTCTATTACAGCCAACAGCCACCACAAGATAATTCTTTCTTCTTTAATAAAGGGTGGATGTCCTGTCTCCCAGTTCATCTGAAAGGGCACTTTTGCCTCTCTATAATATAAATTCCCCCTGTGTAATAACGTTTTTCTATCTTCCAATAGCAATCTTCCTGAATGCCTCCCAGCTAATCACTAAGCAGCATGTTTAGTATTTTAATTCTGCATCCGGATTGGAAAGGTTGCCATGAGGTGAATAACTACAAAAGTTTAGTGTCTCCAGAACTTTCTGTGGCAAGTTGTCTAGGACTTCATGCAGGTGAGGAGCAGGTAGGCCAAGTCCGTCCTCAGAGGAAGTGTTAGAGGGTACAGCCATGCCTGTCCATGAACCGCCATGGCTGTTTCCCTCTACAGTTGCAGAGTTGAGTAGTTCTGACACAGTGTGTGTGCAACACAAGCTGAAATACGTTGTTCACTAATTCCTGCTTACAGCGCCCCTGCCTCAGGGCTCAGGACAAAGCAGATACTCATTAGGAGAGAAAGTTTGGCAGGCAGACAGCAGAGGCTGAGAAAGCCCTCAGCCACACCAGAGTTCAAGGAGCAGTGCCATCCCTCCATACTGCCGGGAGGAAAATGAACTATTTGGAAGATAACACTACTAATTATCATGGTTCTTTTCCCCTACATCATTTTAAATATGCCTTTGCTTTTTCACTGAGATAAAAATTTACAAATACTCGGTGTCCACCTCCGTGGATTTTTATATTCCCCTGTAAACGCACCACCCAGGTCAAGGTAGAAAGTAGTTACTCCAGTAGGTGTCCTTTGCCTTTCACACAGAGAGATAGTCGCTGGTCTGACCCTTATTGCCTGTCGGTTAGTTTTGCCTGTGTTAAATCTATATCAAGTGTAATTATAGACACTCCTGTGTCTTCTGTTCTCTCTGTCTGCTGTAGTAACCATGTCGTGGATTGTAACGGCTCATTTTTCACTGTGTATGTGTCACAGTCCATTTGTTGTACTGGTTTACCCATTCAATGTTGATGAATATTTGGATTGTTTCCACTTTGTGGTCATTATGAATAAAATTGCTATTAAAAGCCTCGTGTCTGTCTTTTAGTGCACATGTTACTCCTTCCTGTGGGTGTATTCCTCGGCACGTAACTTTGCTTCTGTTATTTACTTGATACAGGTTATTTTCCACAAAGCAGAGTGATTCGTATTTAGAATCTATCAGACGATGCCACCTTTCTACTCAGAAACCTCTAAGGACTTGGTATCACAGTAAAAGCTGAAGTCTGGCATGCCTGTATGATCTTTATCCACACATACCTTTTTTTTAATGTCCCATTCTAATGTTTGTCTTACTCCTCTCCTTCCTCTGCTCTGTACTGAATGCTATACTTGTGAATTGGGGAGTGAGGTCAGTGTTTTGTAATTTGAGTAGTTGTTTGTTTTTTTGGAAGCTATGAGCTTGGTTTTGTTTTCAGGCTGGGGACTGACTCCAAGGCCTTAAGCACGTGAAGCATATGTTCTGCCATCCCACCCGAGTTCCACTGGTTTCGACAGAAGCTGAAACACTGGTTTATGATGCATTAAGGATCCCACTGAGCACTAATGCTTAACTTTCAAAAGGTATTAAAATACAAAATCACCTTGGTTTCAGAAATGTGTAAATTTACAGTTAATGACTAGAGTCTGTCAATATGATGATGTTAATAGTTTATGACCCTGGGGGGGCTGGGTGGGTCCTGGGAGCTAGGGTCCAGGAGTTAGGGAAGGCAGTGGGGTAAGGAAGTATTTATATTAAGTCTGAAGTAGCACAGCTGTAAGGGACCTCTGAATGTGCCACTGTGGGTTTGTTACTAGCAGTTATAAGCGTTGTTGATGCTGGGGCTGGAGAAGGCCCAGCAGGCAAGAGTTCCCACTGCTCCTCCACAGGACCCTCATTTGGTTCCTGCTTCCCAGGACTCAGTCACGTGACTCACATTTGCCTTTAACTCCATCTCTAAGAGATCTTATGCTCTCTTCTGGTTCCCATGGTCATCCCCATACACATAATGTACAAATTTTACAAAACTATTTTAAGCTATAACTTTATTATACAACTGCAGTATTAGAAACTTGACACGTTTAAAGAATTAAATTTAGCTTTGGCAAACATCGGGCCATGAAACCATAGAAAAGTAAGAAACATTCTTAAAAGTTTTCACTTAGCATCAGCTAATAAGGGGAAAATACAGACATTGTTGAAAGGCGATGTCATAGTTCAGATTTTCATTTGGGGGCTTAAATATCATTTTTGTAGCTTTGGAAACTTGGAAGTTCAAGTTGTTGTTCAGACCCACTGTCTGGTGGCAGCTCCTGCTGGTTAATGGCTGGCCTTGTGCCCTCGTATGTGGGGAGGCTACTTGTCTGTCCAGCCACTCTCACAACGTATTTCCAACCCTTGCAATACTGTCACATGAAGGGTTAGGGTTTCAGCATAAGAATTTGGCGGGTGGGAGCTGGTAAAGTGCTTACTGTAAAAGTGTAGATGCTTACGTACATACGTACACACACAGACAGCTGGGCAGTGGTGGCACTCACCTTTAATCCCAGCACTCATGAGGCAAAGGCAGGCAGATCCCTGAGTTTGAGGCCAGACCGGTCTTTGGAGTGACTTCTAGGACAGTCATAGCCACACAGAAACTATCTTGAAAAACCAAAATAATATAATAATGAATATGAAAACTACCCTTTGCGTGATAAACAGTGGGGGGAGGGTTCTTTGTGGCCCAAACACTGACCTTTCTCTGCTGCTCCTTTAACATGAGTATATAATTGTCCTATCCCTTAACACAGGCCATCAGTCATCTGGCCTTAGCCCACAGAATACTTCCAAAACACCATTCTTAGCAGCAGTTTGAGTAGTTCTACATCCTTCTCTTAGTTACTATAGAGGAGGCATCCCCTGCCCTGCTTGCTACCAAGAGTATTAGTTGTTACAGTTTGAGGGTGAGCACCTAGGGAGTCATCTCTTGGGCACCTTGGGAAATAGATTCTTGGTTTTTTTGTTTGTTTGTTTAATGAACCAAGGGATTGAAGGGATGTGTTAGGGATTAACAGGACTGGAGTTTGACTCAACACACCCATGTCGGGCAGCTCACAACCTCCTGTAACTACAGCTCCTGGGGATCCCGTGTCCTCATCTGGCCTCTGTGGGTACACAAGTACACATGTGGCAGGCACCACACATGCATGCACATACAAAGACAAAAACAAAATCTTAAAAAATGATTCAAGCTTACCAAGTAGGATAGATGCTATTTTAAGAAATGAGGGCTAGGGAGATAGTAAAGGCCTAGATGGTAAGATTGGGGACCTGAGTTCGGATCCCCAGTGTGTGTGTAAAGCTGGACATGAAGGGGATGGTATTTATGATATTATGAACACTGAGGTATAACATTAAGTGACTAATATTCTCTTCTCATGAGCATGTATATTGCAAATGGGGACAAGCAGATCAATGCTGACCAGTATGACTTCTCAGCCAGTGTCACAGGAATGCCATGAGCTTCCTGTGGCTTGATGGCATCACCCAGGAGCGAGAGCTAGATTGGAGAGGTTGCCTGGTGAACAGTAGGCCTTGCTGTTACCTTCTGTATCAGATCTGGTTTCCCTGGCAACCGGGGTCCACTTAATGAGTGGCTCCAGGCAGCAGACATGAACTTATCCATAGCAACAGCACAGAAGGAAGTCCTCAGCAAATAGTATTTCATTTTGGTCTATGTACACAAATCCCTGGGTTATCTTTAAAAAAAAAAAATAATAATAATAACTGAGTGCCCAGAGGGAGATAATAAAAGGCCTGGATATTCTTAATCCTGCCCCTTTGTGCCCTAATAATAGCCACTCACAGCATTTTCTTATATTAACTTCTTTCTGGCTTCATATGTATATATGTATATTATTATATTTTAAATTAAGATGTTTGTTTTTTTTCTTAGCGTTTTCTAGGGTTATTTACTGTGTATGGGTGCTCACATGTATGGGTCAGAGGACAACTTGTGGAAGTTGTTTCTCTCCTTCCGTCATGTGGGTGCCAGGGATTAAACCGGGTTGATAGGCCCTGCAGCAAGCACCTTTAAGCCCTAAACCATCTTGCCAGCAAGCTGAGTCTTAGTTTATCAGCCCCTATGCCCAGTAGCCTGTTCTGATTGCTAAGTATCTATTTCTTCCTTCTTTTTACAGACTGGTTTTCCTAATTGTATCATTGAGTTTTCTTCCTATTAGTTACTTCTGCAGATTTAGATTTTATTTTGAAATGACTGAATTTTTTATTCTGTTGATTTTCCTCATGTCTCTTCCTCATCCATCTCTCCTCACACATCTGCCTTATAGTTTCTGCAAACTCCGATTTAAACTTTTTATTTATTTTTGTGGGTATGAGTATTTTGCCTGTCTATAAGTCTGGGCACCATGTGTGTCTGGTGTCCATAGAGGCCAAAAGAGGGTATCAGATCCCCTGGAACTGGAGTTACAGACAGCTGTGAGCCACTTTGTTGGTGCTGGGAATCAGGCCTGGGTCCTTTGGAAGAGCAGCCAGTGCTTTTTTAACTGCCCTGTATTTTTTTTTTTTTTTTTTTTTTTTTTTTTTTTTGAGACAAGCTCACACAATATAACGTTGCCTGGCCTGAAACTTGATATCTTGATATCTAGACCAGGCTAGCCTTGAACTCACAACATTCCACATGCCTCTGCCTCCTGAGTGTTGGGATTAAAGGTATGAACCATCACACATGCCTGACTCTTCTGTATTTCTGATGTCATGCTTCTGGATTGCTATGGCACAAGGAAGAAAATTGAAAAATGTGCCTTGTGAGATGGGTCAGAGGGTAAAGGTGCTTTCAGCCAGGGCTGAACCTGAGTTCAGTCCCTGGGGCCCACACGGTGGGAGAAGAGGATGGACTATAACCAATTCTTCTCTGACCTCCCCATGTCATGTACCTGCTGCCACACACAGAATTAATAAGTGTAAAAACTATTGGAAAATTAATTCTATTTCCTCTTGCTAACACCGTGGCTCAGATTCAGCCACAAATACTGCAAGCTGCCATTCTGTTTTTTTTTTTTTTTCCCCACTCTTTCCTACGTACACTGTGCACTTAATTTCTTGGCTGATGACTCCAATTATCTCCTTCAGAGAGGTCAGATCATACGGAAGCTCTTTGAACCTTTCAGGGACTCTAGTTATAAATGACTTTAAATCATTCTCTGTCTTGACAGCAATCTTGCTAAGTGTAGATTTCTAAGTTCAAAATATTTTCCCATCGAACTTTGAAGGCGTGCTCTAATAATTTACTTTTAAAACCAAAAATTCATAAATCGGAACACACACATATGGAAAAGCATACAGACACAATTGAATATTTCCTTCAGTTCTGGGTATTGAACCCAGAGCCTCATGAATGACTGGTGAGCACTGTACTGCTGAGCCATAACATCAGCCCAACAAAAGTGTATCTTAGTGAACTGTTATTAAACACTGGCATGGCCAACATCAGGCCATAAAGTGCATTGTATGTCAAAACTTTAAATGCCTGTATCAAGTCTCTCCACCGCACCCTCCCCTCAACACATACACACACACTCTGCTGCTATGGAAACGATCTCTTGGTGGATTTTTGTTGAGGGAAGGGAGTTAGTAATTTTTTTTATCAGTTGACATTTAGGCTGTTAGCAAGTTTAAAGAAAAACATTGCAAATATTCTTGGATCTCTCTTAAGGTGCTATTGCCTTCTAGAAGTGAAGTCCAAACACATAACATTTTAAACCTGAATAGATGTCTCTAACATATTATAAAAACATTGAATCAAGTGCTTAAAGGGAAGAAAAATGCTATTTCATTGCATTTCTAGTCATCTAGGTACAACCCAATGTTATCACATCGGTGAGACACATCATAATTCTTTTTACCAAGACTGAGTTTCTATGTGTAGCTTTGGAGCCTGTCCTGGAACTCACTCTGTAGGCCAGGCTGGCCTCGAACTCACAGAGTCCTGCCTGCCTCTGCCTCTCAAGTGCTGGGACTAAAGATGTGTGCCACCACAGCCTGGCAAAACACTTCATAATTCTTAACTATACGATGTTCAGTTAATGGGTTCACTAATTTTGGCTTCAGGCCATACTTCTCAACACACTGTCTCTGCATTTTAAGTTTCAGCTCCTCTTTTGTAAAACAGAGCTGCTTCTGCCACCTCCTCCAGAGAGCTGGGATCGAATGCGTCACCACCACACTCAGCCTAAAATTTAAAGTTCTATTTGTTTGTTTGTGTGTGGGGGCACATTTGTGTCATGGCATGTGTGTGAAGGTCAGAGAGCAACTTCCTGGATTCAGGGCTCTCCTACCACATGACTTCCGGAGACCCATCCTGGGTCCTCAGGCTTGGGAACAGGCACCTTTAGCTGCAGAGCCATCTTGCTGGCCCTTCATTTTTTATTTAACATTTTCCCTTAGTCATCTCTATCTCCTTGGGAGTTATTTTGTTAGTGGTCCTTCATCATTCATGTACATATTTTTCTCTCAAATTTGTGGGGTCTCTGTAATTAGTGTAATGGCGAAGAAGGTGGACATGCTAGGCTAGTCCACAGGTCTTAATTGACAGAGAGTTGGGGGAAGGGACTAAATGTCATAAAGAGAAACGTTTTACTCAGGTTCCTGCAATCTTTCTAGCTGGTAAATTGTCGCTAGGACAGGACAGCGTCCTACACCAGCTCTAAACCTCCCAGCCAGGATCCAGCAGGTCTCCACTTAGGCTAATTTGATTTGTAGTCAAAAGCCCAAAGCGCCCTAAATGGAATTGCTTAAGTTCTTTCCATATTGTCATGTCACTCCAGCAATTCCATATGGAGAACACAAAAGACTCTTCTTTTGACTTGCTTGCTCATTCACAATAGTGGCTGACTGAGAGTGATAGAATTATAGGTATTATCAGTAACATAATTTTACTCACTCCTTTTTTTTTTTTTTTTTTTTTTTTTTTTTTTTAAGGGGCAACGTCTGGGCGGTGGCTGTGCACACCTTTAATCCTAGCACCCAGAAGCCAGAGGCAGGAGGATCTCTGAGTTTGAGGCCAGCCTGGTCTACAGAGCAAGTTCCAGGACAGCCAGGGCTACGCAAGGGCACCTTGTTTGGAAAAACAAAAACAAAGACAATGTTTGGGGAGGTCTAAAATTTATTTTATAGATGTCATCTTCATATATGTCCAAGAGTGGAGATATTCAAATGAAGCAACTGCAATGTACAAGGTCCTGGGATGAAGGTGTGTGCTGTGTTCTTGAATGAGGCTCCCCAGACCTAGCAGTTTATAAGGTAGTCAGTGTGCTGGCTAGTTTTATATCAAGCTAATGTTATCTGAAAGTAGAGTACCTCAAATGAGAGAAATGCCTCTGATGTAAGATATTTTCTTGATTAGTGATTGATGGGGAAGGGCCCAGCCCATTGTGGGTGGCGCCACCCGGGGCAGGTGGTCCTGGATTCTATTACAAAGCAGGCTGAGCAAGCCACGCTCCACGGCCTCTGCATCAGCTCCTGCCCTGCTTGAGTTCCTGTCCTGACTTCCTCCAGTGATGAGCTGTGATGAGGAAATGTGGGCCAAATACACCCTTTCCTTCTCAAGTTGGTTTGGTCACAGTGTTTCATTACAACAGTAGCCATCCTAACTTGGACAGAAAGGAAGAAACAGACAACGAATAAGCAGAAGAGAGGGATTCTGGTCGTCTGAAATGAGTGATAGATGGTCTTTTGCTTGATGACATCACAGGTCTGTGCCTGTTGGGAGTTTGAGCCTTTTTTTTTTTTTTTTTTTTTTTTTTTTTTTTGTGCCCTCTAGTGGTAAAACTGTCCGCCGGTGCGATGCAGTACACACTCCCGCCGCAGAGGGGCGGCAGACTACACACCGGGCCCTCTGGGCCTCAGGAGCTCTGGAAACATCTGGAGAACAGGCTGCTCCAGGTGACACATTGCAAAGCGCAGGCAGCACAGCAGCATGTTCTTATTCTCATCACCCCACACTCCAGTCACCCCTACAGTAGTGCGCTCGTCTTACACACACCCCTTCCCCGCTGCAATCCTTGAGTTACTGCTTTCACTTGCAATCCTACCTTCTGCCCACCCACCGGCTCAGAGCTACTGCAGGCTTTCTGCCCTTAGCCACTAGACATCATTGGTCCCCAGTTTCCCCATGAGAATCAGCCTCTCAGTTTAACGAAAATTCCTTTCATGTAATATTCCCGCTGAATATTACTTTGCCCCACTCTTGGTTCCCAGGGTGACGATACTTATTGTCAATCATACTAATTTATAATTACAGCTAGCGGTTTTGTGATATTCGTCTCATTACTAATGCACACTATTTTTTATTCATTCTGCAAGCATTGTGCCAGCTGAGTGCCAGGGAGCTGGGAACACAACTAACAGGAGGCTTTGGGGGACTACGGTACACATCACAGTCTTAAAGCAACCTGCCAAAGGCGGCAAATACAACAGTGTGAACAAGAAGTATCAGACACGGGGAGGCTGGCCAGGCCATTGAGGTTTACCATGGGGACAGGTACAGTGGGAATTTGCAAGATTGCAGAAGATAGGAAAGTTTGCAAAAAAACAACAGCACAGAGATGATTCAGCGTTTTTTTTTTTTTTGCGGAAGACTGGAGTTCAATTCCCAGCACTTACATGGCAGCTCACCATCTGTAACTCCAGTAGTAGCGGATCTAAGGTCCTCTTCTGACAATCATGGGTACCGGGCATGCATGTGGTGCACATACATACATGCAGGCAAAGCATTCATGCCACATAAGTACACAAAATCCCATCCATTCCTCTACCTGCAGAGGGAATCAGTGAGGTTGGGACAGACCAAACGGAGGGAATCCCCAAATCTGCCTCAGCTTACCTAGTAGGTCTGGTGTAAGTGTTGACCTATCTGGCTGGTCTGTGGCTAGTTCTCACTTGGTGGACACTGCATCAAAATGGTGAATTAGTTCAATGAGAACTTATGGGTAATATAATTAAGTTTTCTAGAATTCTATTAAAAAAAATACCAAGAGCTTTCTCTGTTTCCATCAGGCCTACAATGGCTGCTTTTGTTGTAGCCGTCACCCTTCTCTGGGTGTTATTCATTTGGGATACTTGTCTGACTACTGTGGGCAGTTGGGTTTCCGATTTATGTGTTGACGTGTTTGACGGCCCCAGTTACAGGGGTTGACTCCATCTGTAAGAAACCAGGAGCTGAGGGGGTGGATGGCCCCGTTGGCTCAGTGCCCGCTGCAGGAGCACGAGGGCCTGTTCATTTCACTGCTGCTGTGATGAAACACTGTGACCGAAGCAGCCAAGGGAACAAAGACTTTGTTCGGCTTAATCGCTAATTAAGAAAGTGCGCTATAGGCTTCCCCAGCCTGATCTTGTGGAGTCACTTTCTTAACTGAGGCTTCCTCCTCTCATATGGCATTAGCTCACATCAAGGTGACAGAAAGCTATCCAGCATAGGACCTAGATCCAGATGCCCAGCACCCACATTAAAAGCTGGCCGAGTGGTCCACATCTGTAACCCAGTGCACTGGATGGGAAAGGAGGCAGTGATTGAAGATCCTACCAGCTCACTGGCCAGCTAGCCTACCAAACTGGCCACCTCGAGGTTTAGTGGGAGACCCCATCTCAACAAATAAGGTGAAGTGACTAAAGAAGACACCTGACATAGACAATCTGGTTTCTACATACGCATGCATGTGTGCACCATACTGCAAGCATGTGCACATGTGCACAGGCACACACACACACACACACACACACACACACACACACACACACACACACACACACGTCTTCCTGGTGGTGTGGAAAGGGAAGGAAGGCCAGGGATCTGGAGCTGGAGCAGCAGCTGAGGGCTGGTAAGATAGAACACACCCAGTGGACACACTAAAGAAATGAGGCTGCACAATCATGTCCAGGACATCCTCCTTGGGCATTAATCCTGGTCCATGAGAGTGAAAGTATAGGGTCCCCCGTAAGGCAAAAATAGAATGGTGATCCAGACCCAGAAACTACAGCTGTCCGCACTCCTGCCTCAAAGACCAAAAAAAAAAAAAAAAAAAAAAAATGAGGATGTGTTGACACTCCAGCTACTGTTCAAGCTCTAACCACAGCTCCCAAAGACACTGGCAAACACACACACACTGTCGATTCCTTAAGATTATAGAGGGGCTGGTGAGATGGCTCAGCAGAGAGGGGAGCTTGCTGTCAAGGCTGACCACCTGAGTTCTGTCCCTGGAACCTACGGGGTGAAAGGAGAGCAGGGACCCCCACAAGCTGTCCTCTGGTCTCCATGGAGGAACTGCGGTGCACGCGCATCCATACACCTCCACAAGCACAAAATCAATACATGTGGAAATTCAAAGGGTTGCTAAGAGTCCCAAAGAAGGAGCTGGAGAGATGGCTCAGAGGTTAACAGCACTGGATGCTCTTCCAGAGGTTCTGAGTTCAATTCCCAGCAACCACATGATGGCTCACAACCATCTGTAATGAAATCTGGTGTCTGCATACATGCAGTCAGAACACTGTATACATACTAAATAAGTAAATCTAAAAAGAAAAAATCCCTAAAGAAGTTGAGTTTTCTAATCAGTGACATGGCTGTCACTATAATGTAATGATGTGGCTTTAGGTGAAAGTACTTGCCACCAAGTCTGATGGGTGGCCTGAGTTATGGATGGCCTGAGTTCAGTCTCTGTAACCCACTTAGTGGAGGTCCTCTGCCCTCCACAGGTGTGGCACAGCACACATGCACACCAAAAAAAGAACAATAAATGAATGCTTGGTGTGTTGGTGCGCATCTCCCAGAACTGGGGAGCCAAAAGGTAGAGGCAGGCAAATTTCTTTGAGTTCTAATGCCAGTCTGGTCTATATAGCATGTTTCAGGCCAACCAGGGCTACATAGTGAGTGAGACCTTGTCTTAAAAAAAAAAAAAAAAAAAGCCCAAAAATAATATATTGTCATTCGTTTGCCCAGTGCTGGTGTAAACAGTTCTCCTGCTCTGTCTGTAGTGTAAAAGTACAGTGCTCACAATTTCCTATGGTACGCAATGCTCGATAGTGATGAGTGACTGTGGCTGCTCATCCATGCTTTCCATGCTTTCTGATTTAGAATATAATTCTACTTTTTAAAAATAAAGGTTGTATCTGAGTGCAGGTGGCACACACCTTCAATCCCAGCACTCAGGAGGTGGAAGCAGGAGGGTCTCTGTGAGTTCAAGGCCAACCAGGTCTGTATAGTGAGTTCCAGGCCAGCCAGGGCTTTATAGTAAGACCCTGTCTAAAAAAAAAAAATCATTACTGTGAAACATTATGCCATATTATACTGGCAGTGGCCTCATACATCTTGTGTTTTTGGCATTTCTTGTTTATAATATTGTATAGACATACCATATACATACACACACACACATTATAATCATATATGCCATATATATGTATACCATATTTTAGGTATGTAGCAGGCTCTACAATCTAGGCCTTTGCAAGTATTCATTATGACGTTTAAACACCATGGAAATTGCCAATAGCACATTTTTCAGAATCTGTCCCCAGTGTTAGGCAACTCATGGCTGTGTTTCTAAACATGGTTATATTTTGAGGTGCAGGGATAAGCTCTTCAACAATTCTTCACTGAGGGACATAATTGAACCCAATAGGGGAAAGGAAGGACAGATAGGGACACTACCATATTCTTATTACAAAGATACTTTATAGTCTGTATAATAGAAGGGATCAGGGAACACAGTTAATGGTTTGTTTGTTCTGAGTTAACACCCCAAACCCTCAGCCCAGATGTCCCTGGAGGAGGACAGGGCTGAGAGCAGCAGAAATGAACTTGATTCAGAGTCTGTGGGTGGTGCCCGAACCCAAACATCCACAGAACAAGGAGTGTCAACGGAAGAGCTGCAGACATCGCAAGTCCCCCAATGTGACTAAGCCCCTGACGGCAGGGTGGGTGGGGGTGGGCAAGAGTGAAGTCCAGATTGGCCAGCTGCCCTTGTGTGCCTGGCCCATGCCATCTGCTCACTGGACGTAGATGGGAGACAGACAGGCCTCTAGAGATTAGTTTGCTGTTGTATGAGTACAGCGTTGGCTCCAGTCTGTTCCAGGCTGGAAGGATGGGCTCAGTGGTCAAGAGGGCATACTGTTGTCAGAGGGGTCCAGGTTAACCCCTGGCGTAAGTGCTGGATATGGTTCACAGTCGTGTGGAACTCCGGTTTCAGGGCATCCAACGTCTCTGACCTCCAGAACACACACATACTCTCTCTCTCTCTCTCTCTCTCTCTCTCTCTGTCTCTGTTTCTCTGTCTGCCTGTCTCCATCTATCTCTCTCTCTCTCACACACACACACTCTCTCTCACACACAAACACACATAGAAGAAATCTTTGAATTATATTTAAATTTTTTTTTTTGTGTGTGTGTGTGTGTGTGTGTGTGTGTGTGTGTGTTTCAAGACAGGGTTTCTCTGTGTATCCTTAGCTGTCCTGGGAAAGAACTCACTCTGTAGACCAGGCTTGTCCCAAACTCAGAGATCTGCCTGTCTCTGCCTCCCCAGTGCTGGTATTAAAGGCCTGTGACACCACAGCCCAGCTATAAATCTTTGAATTAAAAAACAGAACAGGCTGGAGAGAGGGCTTCGAAGTTAAGATCACTTACTGTTCTTGCAGAGTATCTGGGTGTGGTTCCCAGCATTTGACAGGGAAATTTACAACAATCTGAAACTCCAGTTCCAGGGGACCCAACCCCTTCTTCTGGCCTACACAGGCAGCAGGCATGCATGAGGTGCACTTACATACATGAAGGTGAACACACATAGCATAAAATAAATAAATCTTTAAAAACTATGTTAGAATAGAATAGTTGAGCTTTGCCTCTGTTTATTGGTTTCTGTGACAGGTAATATGAACTAAATTCCAATTTCATTTCTGTTTTTCTTCTTGTTTATTTTTTTGAGACAGGGTCTCTGTCTGTAGCACCGGCTATCCTGGAACTTACTTTGTAGACCAGACTGGCCTTGAACTCACAGAGATCCACCGTCCTCTGCCTCCAAAATACTGGGATTAAAGGCACACACCACCAACTAGTTTTATATTCTTGACAACTGCTCTGGATAGCTCCAGGTCCCTCCAGTGAGTTAATGACTTTGCTTGGAGGATCCAAAAAGAAGAAAAAAAGAAAAAGAAAAAAAAGAAAAAAAAAAAAAAAAAAAACCAAAGAAACGCCACTGGGGTTCCATGGTGCAGAAACTCCCACGTGATCGCCAGCTGGGTCCCGGGGGCTTTCCTTCTCCCCTCTTTAGCGTTTACCCCGGTTTCACGGAGTGTGTTGTATTGGATCTCTGCCCTTTATGGTTGGGTTCCTGGGTTAAGGCTTGCCTGGCCTGTGGTTTCAAAGCCCTTTCTACCACTCTCTGTTTCCCAAGTTATGGCCTATTTGCCCTTCTTTGTTAAGGGAGGTTTCTGTTCTTTTCTGTCTGGTTTATTTCAGAGCTCTGTCTTTAGAATGGGTGGCACAGCCCCTCTCCTTGGTGACAGCTTCATGAAGCATGATCGGTCAAAATGACCTGATCATGCTTGTGACCCTGTGAAAAAGAAGCAATTGTTGGCATGCACTCTCTCTATGCCTCTCTGTTTGTCTGTCTCTTCCTCTGTCTCTCTTCTCAGTGGATCAAATGGCTTTTGTGTCCCAACTGTGACTACAGGATTAACATATGAAGATTTCTGGCTCCCTGCATATTTTCTCTGTCTCTGCTTTCTTGCTCACACAAGCTACTTTGCTGTCCAAGGTCACTGAAAGCTTCACTGCCCTGGCCAGCTCTTGCTAGACTGTATAATGTTACTCTCAGACTTTTGTGAGGCAAAGAAAAAAAATGTACAAAAACAATCTTTAAACATCAACCCCACATATATGTACACATACCAACACATATGCATGTATACATATGGCACATATGCAGTTCTCCTAGGTAAGTAATGCTAATTGTACTGGGTCTTTTATTTGTATTCATGCCTTTAATGTTACAGAAATTTTTAAAAACACGGTACTGAGATAACACTTTACCATACTGGTGCCTTCCAAACCAGAGCGGCTGACCTTCCTCAGGCCTGTGTGAATGTGCTACTAATTGCATTACAACCATTGCCTTTAAGCAAAGACAAATAGACATGCCCTGGAAGTGTGTGCTCTAAGCAACCCCTTCTAATAAACAAGGGGTCCCAGGGGCTCAGTCCCTAAGGTGGACTTCCATGTTCATCTGCAGAGGACTACGTACCTTTCACACGAATGTGCTCCTATTAGTTATGTTTTGTGCTCTCATTGTTAGGACATGACTTACAGGACAGAAAAATTAAAAATAGACTCTAGTTATGTCCGACCTAAGGTCCATTCCTTCTATTTTGTTTAATTGCTGAAAATTGGCCCTGATTCCTTGGCATTAGTCATTCATACCGCCACCACCCCCAACACTCACAATGTGGAATCAAATGAGACCAGCTAGGACAGATCTCACCCTGGTCCTGGCAATGAGGGACAATTAGGATCAAATACCAGATGGTTAATTGGTGATATCTCCCAAGAATGTTGTTCAGAGGCATATTGCTAGGCTTGGAGTAAAGCCCCTGGATATGATCATGATTCTTATAATCCCAGCACGTGGGAAGCTACAGCAAGAGCATCATGTACTTGAGGCTGGCCTGGCCTTTGTAACAAGACCCTGTCTCACAGCCAGCAGTAAGAACAGAGTCATTTGTGCCAGCCCTCCTAGATAACTAATGCAGAGCGGTTTACCTGACAGTTAGCTAACGTTGCTAACCTTGGTTCATACTTTTATGTTGTTTATGATGTTTGTTGTAGACATGCAGACAATTTGGGCATTTTCTGACTAAAAGAGGCTGCTGGCTATTAAATGTATGGTGTGCTCTGGTGTGCATATCTATATATAGGATGATTCCCTCAGTGGTAAAAAGGTACAGTGACAATCCACCAGGTGCATGGTGACAGGATCCCACCCTTTGCAGGACGTACATCATTTAGTAGTTGTTGATTAATTTGGAGATCAGCCCTCTATCAGATGTGGGGTTAGTGAAGATCTTTTCCCATTCTGTGGGCTGCTGTTTTACTTGTTGACTGTGTCCTTTGCCTTACAGAAGCTTCTCAGTTTCAGGATGCCCCATTTTTTAATTGTCAATCTCAGTGTCTGTGCTACTGGTGTTATGTTCAGGAAGCAGATCTCATGTACCAATTCATTCAAGGGTACCTCCCATTTTCTCTTCAGTGTGGTTGGGTTTCTGTTGAGGTCTTTGATTCATTTGGACTTAAGTTTTGTGCATGGTAATAGATATGGATCTATCTGCAGTCTTCTGCATACCATCATCCAGTTGTGCCAGCACCATTTTTTCCATTATATAATTTTAGCTGCTTTGTCAAAAATCAGGTGTTCATAGGTGTTTCAGGGTTTTCAATTCTATTCCATTGGTCTACCTGTCTATATTTGTACTAGTAGTACAAAGCTGTTTTCAGGAGTATAGCTCTAAACTCAAGAAGCTAGTCAACAAAAAAACACAGAATAATCCAATTAAAAAGTGGGGTACAGAACTAAATAGAGAATTCTCAATAGAGGAATCTAAAATGGCTGAAAGACACTTAACAAAATGTTCAACATCCTTAGCCATCAGGAAATGCAAATCAAAACAACTCTGAGATACCATCTTACTCCTGTCATAGTGGCTAAAATCAAAAAACACCAATAGCAGTTTATGCTGGAGAGGATGTGGAGAAAGGGGAACACTCCTCCACTGCTGGTGGGAATGCAAACTTGTACAGCCACTTTGGAAATCAGTATGGCGGTTCCTCAGGAAAAAGAAAATCAGTCTACCTCAAGATCCAGCCACTCAGGCATATACTTGGAAGATGCACATTCATGCAACAAAGACATCTGTTCAACTATATTCATAGCAGCCTTATTTGTAATATCCAGAACCTAAAAGCAACCTAGATGCTCCTCAACTGAAGAATGGATAAAGACAGCATGGTACATTTACACAATGGAGTACTACTCATTGGAAAAAAAAAAAAAAAAAACAATGGGATCTTGAAATTCACAGACAAATGCATGGAACTAGAAGAAACCATCCTGAGTGAGGTAATCCAGTCACAAAAAGACAAACATGGTGTGTACCCACTCATATATGGATTTTAAACATAGAGCAAAGGATCACCGCCAGAGAAGCTAGGAAACAAGGAGGACCCTAAGAGAGACAGACATACATGGTCCCCTGGAGAAGTGAAAAGGGACAAGATCTCCTGAGCAAATTGAGAGCAGGTGGAGGTGGGGGGCGGGGCGAGAGGAGAAGTTAGGAGAAAGAGAAGGAGAGAAGAGGAGGGGGGAGGAGAACATGTAGGAACAGGAAAATTGAGTCGGGGGAAGAATAGAAAAGAACAAGAAAAGAGATACCATAATAGAGGGAGCCATTATAGGGTTAAAGAGAACTCTCACACTAGGGAAATGTCCAGAGACCTACAAGGATGACCCCACTAACTAAGCAATAGTGGAGAGGCTACCTTAAATGCCCTTCCCTGATAATGAGATTGATGACTACCTCATATGACATCCTAGAGCCTTCTTCATCCAGTAACTGATGGAGACAGAAGCACAGACCCACAGCTAAGCACTGAGCCATATTCCTCAAATCCAGTTGCAGAGAGGGAGGAGTGATGAGCAAAGGGGTCAAGACCAGGCAGGAGAAACCCACAGAAATAGCTACCTGAACAAGAGGGAGCTCATGGACCCCAGACTGATAGCTGGGAAACCAGCATAAGACCAACCCAGACCCCCTGAACATGGGTCTCAGTTAGGAGGCCTGGGCAGTCTATGAGCCCTCATCCAGTAGCTGATAGAAGCAGAAGCAGAGCTCCACAGCTAAACACTGAGCTGAGCCCCTGGGACCCAGTTGTAGAGAGGGAGGAATGATAAGTAAAGGAGCTGAGACCAGGCAGGAGAAACCCACAGAAACAGCTGAGCTGAGCAAGTGGGAGCTCATGGACCCCAGACTGACAGCTGCGGAACCAACATAGGACAGAACCAGGTCCCCTGAACATGGTTGTCGTTTAGGAGGCCTGAGCAGTCTATGGGACCTCTGGCAGTGGAACCGGTATTTATCCCTAGTGCATGAATAGACTTTGGGAGCCCATTCCCTATGGAAGGATAGTCTCTCAGCCTAGATTCAAGGGGGAGGCCTAGGTCCTGCCCCAAATGATGTGTCAGACTTTGATGACCCTGAACCCCCCCCCCCCGCCTTATTCTCCCTGAGGAGTGGATGTGGAGTGGGATGGGGGATTGGTGGGGAGGGGTTGGAGGATGGGAGGGGGAGGGAACTGGGGTTGGTATGTAAGATAAGATTGCTTTTAATTTAAATAAAATTTATTTTAAAAAAAAGTTACCGTTGGCAGTGCAGAATGTAAGGGATAAGGAACACGATTATATTTCGGCATTATAAAGACACATTTATACTCCATATTGTAAACCATTATCAGTGGGTACACGCTGTCACCTGGCTAGCTTAGCTCAGCACCAATGGGCTGTTAACGGTTGGTTTGTTTGTTCTGAGTTAAGCTCGCTCAGAGGTTAGATGTCCCTGGGAGAGTTCAAGGGAGACACTAGCAGAAACTAACTTGATTCAATGTTTCAAGGTGTGCCAGGGCCCAAACATGCACGGGGTAAGAGAAGAATGCAAGATCTGATGAGAAAAGGGCAGACAGCCACGGCTCAAAACACATGGCTGACCACTTGTGCACAGGGGCAAACGGAGCTCCAGAAAGACTGGCTGCCCTTGTAACCCCCATCCTCTCTGTATTTGCTGACTGGAGAGGCAAGGTGAGACAGTCTGCCAGGGAAGGAAGCCACTCTCTCCTCAGATTGCTAGCTCTCTGGGTAAAGTGCCGTTTTAAGATTCAGTTCCTGGCGACCTTATTTATAAACTGCTCCAGCCAGAATGAACGTTGTCTCCACATGCCTTTACAGGATGCAATGATAGATAAAAGCTATACTCCGTCTGAAATAAGACGCACCTGCGTTTGGAAAGAAGAGGCAAAACCGAGACGGTTAGTGACTGATCCACAAACTGAGACGGTTAGTGACTGATCCACACCATGAAGAAGTTGTAGCTAAGGCAGCATGCTGTGTGCACGCGGGTCTAACATGCCCTGGGTATACTAACACTCAACGCCCCCTGCCTCCCCTTGTTCCTTTTGGCAGTTGGCAAGAAGTTCATTCGCTTTAGTGAAGACTCCCCCGTTGAGCCTCTCTCTCATAGCTCCTCCTCGATGTGTCCCTGTGCGCACGATAACTGCACAAGCCCCATTGACCTGCACTGTTGTAACTAAAGTTGCCGACTAGGTCTTATTTGCAGTTTCTGTGTCA
Source organism: Phodopus roborovskii (assembly GCF_943737965.1). NCBI lineage: Eukaryota > Metazoa > Chordata > Mammalia > Rodentia > Cricetidae > Phodopus > Phodopus roborovskii. The sequence goes on along the minus strand of NW_026125295.1, from coordinate 11,459,378 downwards.
TGCTTTCTTCTTCTGAAATGGGCCCTGTAGTTGTCCTTGGTCTTAGTTTTTCTTTTGTTCCCACTATCAACTTCCCTGGCTCTTTATCCTAATGCCCAGAGGTGATTTGGTTCAGCAAATCACTACAGACTCTGCTGGGAGAGCTTTCAGCTTAGTGTGACTGGGGGGAAGGAACTGGCTAGACTAGTCTACATGTTGACTGCCCTGAGGTAAGTGTCTACCCAGCCTAGCATATGTAGTTGTGTCAAGGCTTGGTTTTTCACAACACAAATCAAGCCTAGTCGTTTTGGAAGACACGCCTCCACGTAGTTTATTGGCAGGTAGCTAATGGAAGGATAATTTATTGTTTCTTCTAAGACAAGCTTTCCTAGCCTGGGCACCACTGACATTTTGAGCTATGGGATTGGTGACTTAGGAAGACTGAGCCAGATAGGATGTTTAACAGGCAATGAACAGTCTTTCCAGACTTTGCCAAATGTCCACTGTTGTAAGGACATGGGAAACCTGGACTTTGTCCCGTTCTAGTTTGTGTAGTAAGTATCAGGAGAGGGAGAATGCCTGGTACTGAAATGTCTCTGTCAGGATGGCTCAAGGCCTTGATATGCTTTGGATATGTGGTGTAGAGGCTATCACCGAGAGATGGCAGATTCTATCGTTGAGAGATGTTTGGATGAGAAGGCATCCAACCTCATCAGTGAATTGATTATCGATGGGTGCATTATTTGGTGGCAATATTGGGAAGAATCAAGTAGACACTAGAGCATGCTCTAGGATGGATTACCCTGTCTCTGGAGCCTTCTTGGCTAACTCTGTTTCCTGGCTCCCATGAGGGGAACAACTTGGGTTCTGATGTTCTGCCTCAAGGTTTCCAGGAAACAGGGGGCAGCTGAATGCAGGCTGAGACATCTGCAACCGTGAGAGTGAGAATAAACCCTTTCCCCCTAAGTCACTTCTCTCAGGTGACAAAAACAGATGTGTATATATATATATACATAAATACATACATACATACATACATACATACATACATAAAATCTCATACTCCTATTGCAGTACTTTGATATGATTGATAGCACGGGTTTGTTTATGTAATTATCATAAACATGTGAACAATGACTAACAGATACGCTGTCCCTAGGTACTTACAACTTCATGGCACTGTTATAAATGTATGGAACCATTACTACATTGCAGAATGCCATCAACTGAAAAAAGTATATCACTGCATGATGTCTGACAAGACATACTCTATAATCCCGGTCAGGTACTTAAGTTTCTTTCCTTTTAGTTGTTGGACTATCTGGGTCTGTGCTCTTTGCTTGGTATAGTGGCCATCATGGCATAGCTCAATTACTTTTTTGTTGTTGTTTCTGATGATGTTTTAGCCTGCCTATATTATATTCCTAAGACTGTTTTCAGTTAAGGGAGATGGGCTTACTATTCTTCAACTGACCATTTATAAGTGAAAAACAGAAGGATGTGTGGGCAAGAAAGTGGTAGTAAGATCTTGTAGTAAGAGGTGAGCCACCGACTCAGAATAGACGTCTTGATGCCTGGTTGAGTAATTTTCCTACATTTTCAAATCCAGGTAATTTTTTTTGTATGTGTTTGTGTGTGGGAGGTACATGGGTGTGGGTTACATGTTGTGCATGTTTGTGTGTGTATGTGTGTTCAAGGGAATGTGTGCATGTTTATGCCCATAGAGACCAGAGCTTGACAATGGATGTCTTCCTCTTTCTCTCTCCATCTTATTTTTTGAGACAGGCTCTCTCACTGAACCTGGAACTCACCAATTTGGGTAGGCCAGGTGGCCAGTGAGTTCCAGTGGCCTGCCCATCTCTGCTTCTTCAGCACTGGGATTTATACGTGTACCTAGTTATGTCCACCTGGGGATTTGAATTCAGGTCATCATGCTTGCATGGCAAATATCTTACCAACTGAGCTATCTCTAAAGACTCCAAATACCTGATCTTTCAGCCTGTCTCGTCTGTCTGTGATGGACAGTAAGAGCAATGCATGAGCATAGTCAGAGAGGAAGAGTTCTGGAATAACATGTCTTCTGTGGTCTAGAATTTTCCTCGGACATCATTCACTCACTCTGTCCAGTGTAAGCGGAGCCCTTTACCTAACAAGACCCTCTGTTCTTGAGAAGAAGCGGACAGCCGTCTGTTGTTAGGGAATCGGTCCTTCAGGGTTCTGTCCCTGTCCTTCCAGTCAAGCACTTTTTCTCCAGCTCTCGATAAGACTCGCAGTTTGATAGCTACAGCTATCTCCATCTGGTCAGCTTTCCAATAATGTTTCAGGCCTCTCAGCAGTGTGAGTAACACGGACAGCTGCCTGATGAGTCAACCCTTGCTTTGGCTCTGCAATCTAAGGCTGAAAGAGAGATGTTGGATGTCACAGTGCAGATGCTTAGCAGCGCTCAGACGTAGGTGTTTGTGGTGGGCAGGAGCCACACAATGACATGATGGGGCACATTTCAGCAGAGGCAGCTCTTTCAACCACTGGAAGAGAAATGGGAACACCATAGTGGAATGAGTATATATATATATATTCTTCATGCCCTCTAGTACCATATAAAGGCTTTGTGTGTGTGCACGTGCGCATTTCATGTATATCTGGGTACACAAGGATGTGTGCCCATGGGTGTGGAGCCCAGGGGTCTACCTTGCGTGTGGCCTCCTCAGGAGCCTCTCCGCTTGCATTTTGAGTCACAGAGTTTTACCAGGGCCTGGGGCTCATGACGAGGCTAGTCTGGATGGCCAGTGAGCCTCAGGAACCACCTGTCTGGAATTTAAAATGTGTGCGTCCATGCTGGGCTTTTTATGTGGGTACTGGGTCCTCAAGGTCCTCATGCTTGTGCAGCAAGGGCTTTATCAACTGAGATATCTCCACAACTCTCTCTCTGTCTCTCTGTCTCTGTCTTTCTCTTTGAGACAGGGTCTCAGAGAGCCAGGCTGATCTCAAACTCCCTTAAATCCCTTATCTACCTGCCTCTGCCTCTGAAGTGCTGCAATTACAGGTGTACAACACCACTCCTGGTGAGAACTCTTTTTCACATGTGTGGGGTATTCATGTGTTTGTGTGCATGTGCATTCGTGTTTGCATGTGTACGCATGTTTATGTGGAGAACAGACCTCTGGTGTCTCCTCGGTGGCTTTGCACCTTGTGTATTGAAGCAGTCTCTCACTGGATCTGGAACTCATTGATTAAGCTAGTCTGGAAAGCAAGGTGGGTGGCTGCAACACTGGGGGTTTGAGATGTGACTATAACAATGGCATAAGTTCTCTTTCCCTTCTTCACAACCGTGACCACAGAAAACCATCCTGTCAATCTCAACAACTTTGACATCTCTCTCTCATCTTAGGTGAAGAATTTATATATCTTTTCATCTAAAGGGAACATTTTATGGCTTTGCTTTGACGTATCACAATTGCTGGCATCCTTTTCCTTGTGCTTTGGGGCTATGATTAAGGGTAATAAGGGCTACTTGAGTACAAGCACCGAGAGTCCTACTGATAACTAGGAAGGATGCTAAGTGCCTGAAGGATGGGCAGTGAGGACCGTGTGGACCAAGGGATGACTCACACTTCGGGCTGGATGGAACAGGATGGCCCAAGATTTCATCCTGTTGAACGGTGCCCAATTTAAAACTCACGAAGTTTATCTCTGGAATTTTCCATGTAACATTTTTGTGGTTGGTCGTGGGTGACTGAAACAGTAGGAAGCTAAACAGTGGGTAAGAAGAAGATGTCTACTAGATTATGAACACCCACAGCCCTATTGTTACTCAGCTTCACCACTTACCTATATTAGGATGATCTTGTTTTATCTAGTCTGATTAAGTGTTTTAATTTTAAACAATTAGTCATGGGAGAATGGCACTGGTGGAGATCAGTTGATTCCCTCATTCTACCACGTGGGATGGGGACAGAACTCATGTCGTCTGGCTTGTCTTCAGTTGCTGGGCCATCTCGAAGGCCCACTTAAGTATTTTAAGTCAAATACTCAACACAGTAAAATCACCCTTCCATTGCTTTGAAGAACAAAGCTTATTTCTGGCAGAATTTCTGTTTAAAAGACGACTACCACCGAGAAGATGGCCACCGAGGCAGGGAGATGGCTCAGTGGTCATGGGCACACATGTCATGGGCACACATGTCAGGAGACTCACAGCCACTGCTAACTCCACTCTAGGGGGACCTAATACACACACACACACACACACACACACACACACACACACACACTCCCTAAAATTAAATCTTTAAAGTTTTAATTTAAAAAAAAAATCACCACAATGCTATTATTATATATAACCCAACTAACAATAATTCCTTAATATATAGAAACTTAACCTGTGTTCAGTGTCTTTGTCTTAAAATGTATCTTTACAGTAAGTTTGTAAGAATCAGGACTCAAGGTTAATGTGAGGCATTTTGTTGATATGTATGTCATTTAACTCACATATTCTGTTAGAGTTTCCCCTTCATTCTGTCTCTCTCCTTTCCAGGTATGTCTCCTTCCCTCTTTGTGGAATCAGCTCTCTCCTTTACCAGGGATTGAACTCAGGTCATTAGGCTTGGCTGCAAGCACCTTTATCCATTGAGCCATCTCACTGGCCTCTTGGTTGATTATTTCTTTTTTAACATGAGAGAGAGAAATAAAAAGCATGGATCCTTATTCTTTTATGTTTCATGGACTCTCTTAGCTGATATTATTGTTCAATGTATAAAATGTTGGGGTAACAGATAAAATTAATGAGTTATAGTCATCAAAGCATTAAAAATTGTAATGTAACAATCACCTTCTTTTAGATTTCCTTTTACTTTTTGGCATGAGGTCTATTTGACCAGGCTGGTCTTATTTGTCTGTTCATGTAACCCTCAGCCTCTCTGGAGCTTGTGTTTATCAATACTTTAAGGAACAGTTAACTGCCATGCTATGTTATGCCACCTATTTGACAAACAGTTTTCTCTCTGTTGGTTTTCAGTGTTTAGAGATACTTTTAGAAACGCAAATACAGTTTTCAGTTATGTTAAAGGCGTGCATGTTTCCTAAGTTAGAACTCTACTGAATAGGATGTTTATAAGGAAGCCTTGCTTGCGTCTGTCCTTGCTGCTCCACTGGTATTTCAAAGTAGCCATGCATCACAGCCTTCGGTTTCTTGTCATTGTTTCTTTCAGAAAGTGTAGATCTCCAGATCTTTATCTTGCTCCAAAAGCAGTACACCGGGGCCGCTGAGACGGCTTAGTGGTTAAGAGTGTGCACTACTCTCTAAGAAGGCCAGGGTTTGGCTCCAAGTACCCATGTTGGTCATCTTACGACCCATCCATCTGTCTGTAACTCCACTCCAGGGAATCTCACTCTCTCTTCTGGCTTCTGTGATCACTTACACGCAAGTGCACTTCCCCACCCCCCAATACACACAATAAAAACACATTAACAAACGATAGCATTCAAAAGTACCATGTTATACACAGTTCCACCTAGATTTTGCCACTTAAATTCCCTGGATTCCAACCTATGGAGTTACATGGAGATGCCCTTCACTCCTGAGGGCTCCGCAAGGCACAAACATAACAGTTTACACACTCAGTTCTTTATTGATGGGCATCCTGTTCCCTGGTCTTCATCATAGGCAGCAGACATGGGCACAGAGGCCCTCGGAAGCCTCTGGGACAAAGCGTGTCAATATAAAGAAGTTTCTGAGGAGCAGAGTATCAAGAGAAGAAAGAGTGGCCGTTAGTTTGTGAAAGGAGATAAGGGAAGCTATGCAATCATGAAAAGAAATGGCATGCCAACAAAGTAATGCTCCCAGTAGAAACAGTTCTTGGAAAAGTAAAAGTCTGATATAAAAACCGTCACTGAGATGAATTGGAAAATAAGGTTGAGGATATTGCTTATATGTTAGAGTGTTATCAGCTGTTGGGAGACAGAAACAGGCAGATCTCTCTGGTCTACATAGTTAAGTTCTAGATTAGTCAAGGCTACATAGTGAGACCTGATCTTAAAAAAACCAAGCAAGCAAACTAGAGAAGAAAAACAACAAAAATGTCAACTGGGACAATGATGTTTTGAAAATTAAAGTACAGAATCACAGGGGCAGTTCTGGAAGCCCAATATCTGAATGGTAGGGTTATCCAAGAAAGGAAAAGATTGAAAACGGAGAAGAAATAACCAACAAGTTCATTCAGGAGCTTGAATGCTAAGAATGAAATAGTATATCCAGTAGCCAGTACAATGGACGAATGGGCCCACATCTCTGCAAAGCACTGTGTAACTTCAAAACATTGAACAGAAAAAGAAACAAAAGAGGCCAGTAATAGAATGTTTTTAGCATTTTCAATAATTCTGGAAGCTCCAAGTCATTGGAGTAAAATGATTTATGATTCAGAATTTTATACCCAGATAAACTAGATGCCAAGGATGAAAGTTTTTTGATTAGCAGTCTCAGAATATTTACCAGCTATGGATAGCATATAAAACTGGGAAGAAATAATCTTAACAAGTAGTAATCAAATACATTTACAGACATGAGCACAGCCTTTAAATAAGCATCAACTAAAAGATGTAAAGGTGACTGCTCCAGGGGAGAGCTAGGTAGGAAGGCCGCAGGGGATTGATTTTTTAACAGTACCAACATCTCACATTGATAAAAATTAAAACTTTTTTTTTTTTTTAAAAAGCAAGAACTACTTATGTGACGATTTTGAAGAGTATAACATTGAAATGGACAGAAAAGTATAGGGGCACATTTTAACTCTGCAAACTCTTACTCTGATGCAGAAAACCCGTTAGGCCTTTTGGAAATGGGGATTGTGAGGTTGAATAAAAGTAAGTGTGTGTGTGTGTGTGTGTGTGTGTGTGTGTGTGTGTGTGTGTGTACCGAAATAAGTTAGAGCTAGGGAGGATATATAAAGTCTCCTTAAACGAAAGAACTTGCAGTATTTGGAAACAGCAAACTTCTCAAAAATTTTACTTGATGATACAATCACCTGGAGGGCTTTAAAAATTGCACCCTGGAGACATACCCCATGACAATTAAATTAGAACAAAAGGCAGGCACCAGTATTTAAAAAAATAAAAAAAAAAAAATACCACAGAATTAGGGAATTACTGGAGTACAGTGTTTGTGTGAAGGATGAGCCAGGACCCGTAGGCTAAAACTGTGGAGTCTAACGGCCCGGCTATAGGTAACGGGGAGACATGAGGGATGTAAGGGGCAAGTAATGACGGCATAGCTTGGGGGGTTGGAATAGAAGAAGACCACGAAGCGGGGGCTTGCTGCGTGCCTCTGGCCCCTCCGCCTTCCGCCCCTCGACGTGCCCCAGGCGCTGGTCCAGGAGGCCCATGAGCCACCAGGAGGCAGCGTGCTGCGGCCGCGCCCTCTGATTGGGTCGGGGCTCCTGGAGGGTGGGGACGCGAGTCGGGTCCCCTCAGTCTCGAGGACCACCCGGTGGGGGGCGGGTGTGCATCCCGGCTGCGGAGAGCGGGACTTCGCGGCCCTTCAGCCAGGCTCCTGGACGGCGCCCGCCCGCCCGCCCGCCACCCCGCGTGACAGGAATCCGACAATGACCGAGGCGACGAGCGTCTCGCAGCTCGGGGCTTTGTTGCCCGGTCCGCTCCCGACCTCCGGCGACGGCGCGGGGGCGCCGGGCGCGCGGTGAGTGCGACGTCGGCGTCTGAGGGGACGACGCGGGAGGCCCGAGGGAAGCGCGCCGCGCGCCGTGTGCGTGCCGAGCCATGGCTTCCATGACCGCGGGCCGCCGCTGGCCTCCGAGGAGACGCAGCTCGCGACGGGGCCCCACGCCGCGGGCCCACTCTTCTGCCTCGAAGCTCGCGGCCCCGGAGGCCGGGCCTCCGCGCCGCGGGCCTCTCCCGCGCGGCGGTGCGGGACGAGACGCGCTCCTCGGAGCGAAGGCGACACCTTCCCCTCCCTCCGCGCGGCGACACGTGACAGCTCTCGGGTCCCCGCCGCCGCGTGGGAGCGCGGACTCGGCCTGCGCCGCGCTTCCCCAGCCCGTCCCGCACGAGCCGCGGGAAGCAGCCTCCCGCCTTGCCCCGAGCCCGGAACGCGGGGCCTCCGTGTCACCTCCGCTCGGGTCGGGGCGACGCCGGCGACCCCCGGCCATGTGGGACCCGCGCGCGGCCAGGTGCGTAGCTGGTGGGGGGCGCTGGGGGGCTCTGCGGGCCGCGAGTCCCCGAGGCCCCGCGGGGTCGTTCACCGCCCCCTCCCCCCGCCAGACCGCGGCCTGGCGCGGAGAGAGCGCGCGGCGGCCCGGCCGGGGGCGGCGCGGCCCAGCGGAGCTTTCCCTGCGGGGACCACCCGGGGGCCTCCGTGCCACACTGCGGGCCGACGCATCCCGCGCTCCGGCCGGGCTCGAGGTGCGCGGAGCCGCGCGCGGAAGGCAGCGCGGGATCGGCGGGGGAGCGGGGGAGCGCGGGGAGCGCGGGGCCCGGGCCGCCCCCTGAAGGGGAGGCCTCTGTCCTCCATGCCTGCGGCCTCCGCGGCCCACCCTCCGCAGCCGGCCCACCCGAGTCGCAGAAGCGCGGGCTCAGCCTGCGGCTCGGCTAGACCGGGTTGGCCCGGCTCCTCCTCGGCCTCAGCCCGCGCTCTTGCCCTCGGGCTGGCCCAGCCGCCACCAGCGGGGCACTCGCTGGTCCCCTCGCTGCCTCTGCTCGCTGCTGCTGGGGGCGTTTCTCAGAGGCAGGCAGGCTTGGGGGCTGCTGCTTACAAACAGTTCTTAGGGAGGTGTGCAACTTGAAGAACAGTAAATAGGAACATGTAAGAAGAAAGGAGAAAGAGAGAGAGGGCTGTGAGATCCGCAGGCTGGGGACCGGCTGCAGCTCAGTTATCATTGTCCCGGTCAGTGCTGCTTTAGCTGGAACGGGTGTGCTAAAGAGGCCCCTTGCACCAGCATTTATCCCCAGCTGCCTAGTGTTGAGCTTCTCCAGTGCCAGGCATCGTTTTGATTTTGAGCAAAGGCTATCTATCACCCTGTCAGGCATGGTCTTTTGTTGAACATCCTGTTTGGTGCTTTCTAGAAAGTCCCTTCTTGTAGAAGGATCAGAAATTTGTTTTAACTGTTTTCCTATCAGGTCTGTTTTGTAGGACTGCAGGATGAATTCGGTTTTTGTGCCTGTACAAGATAATGAGTTTCATGATGACATGAATATTACTGTACTTTGCATGTCCTTGGCACCGCCTTGATTGTCTCTGCTCCCCTCAAATTGTTCCCCTTGTTTCACATCTGTGTATGTATGTATGTACATATACACATATCTGTGTGTATATATATATATATAATCTAGATTCTACATATGAGAAAATATACAGTATTTGTCTTTTTTACATTTAACATATAATAGTTTATTATTTCAATATTTCATGAATTTTTTTGTATATGCAGTGGATTTAAGAATTTTAATACATATATGTCATTGTGTTTTGCTCATATTTACCCCTCATCAGTCACCTTCCACTTACTAAATTTCTGCCTTCACTGTGTGTGTGTGTGTGTGTGTGTGTGTTCTAAATTTGGATTGTACATGTGAGAGAAAACAGCATTTACCTTTCTGAGTCTGCCTGATTTTGTTTTATTTGATGATACCATTCATTTTCATACAAATGATGCCATTTGATTCATTATGGATGAGTAAAACTCAATTGTGTGTATGTACCATTTTCTTTATCCACATCTTCTGATGAGTGTCTAGGCTGAGTCTCTCTATCTTGGACATTGTGAGTCCTGTTGAACTAAACATGAGTTTGAGAGTATCTCTGTGGCTTGCTGACTTAAGATCCTTCGGGTAGACGCCATTGAGTATCTGGATAATATGGTAGGTATTAGTGAGTATCTGGATAATATGGTAGTTTTTGAGAAACTTCCACACTGATTTCTGTAGTGGGTGCACCCACCTCTAGCCCCATATGTCCTTACCAGCTTTGTTGTGAAGAATGACCAAAGTGAAATGGAATATCAATGTGGTTTTAATTTGCATTTTCCTGATGGTTAAGAATGTTGAATGCATTCAACATATTTATCGGTCATTTGTAGTTCTTCTGTAACTCCAGTTTCAGGGCTTCTGATGCCCTCTTCTGGCCTTCTTGGGCATTGGTCATGCATGTGGTGCATATTCATGTATGTATGTAGACAACACACACACACATACACACACACAAATGGAAATAATTAAGTTTTTAATTTTGGAGTTCTTTACTGATTTCTAGGAATTCTAAGGAATATTCATTATCAGATTTGTATAGTTGAAGAAGGTTTTCTCCCGTTCTGTGGGTTATTTTTTCACTCTGCTGATTGTTTCCTTTGCTGTGCAGACATATTTTAATTTCATGTAATACTGTTTGTCAGTCAGTGAAATTATTTTCTCAGGTATTGGATCTCTTTTCAGAAAGCCCTTGCTTTTCAGAGTGTGTCAAGGCTTACATTAGCCTGTTAGCGATCTAGTTTCATTTGTCTACATGTGAGTATACAGTTTTCCCAGCACCATTTGTGGAACCTTTGTTTCCAATGTACATTTTAACATGCTTGCCAAAAATTAGGTGGCTATAACTGTGCATGTTGATTTATGAGTCCCCTATACTAATCCGTTGGTCTGTGTGTATGATTTTTGGACCAGTACTATATTGTTTTTGTTAATATAATTTGAGCTCAGGCATTGTGATAGTACACCACTGTTCATTCTACTGACAGTTGCTGTGGCTCTCCAGGGTCTTTTGTGCTTCCATATAAACCTTTGATTTTTTTTTTAAAATTCTACAAAGTATGTTGGGACTTTGATGGGGATTGCATTGAATCTGTAGATTGCTTTCAGTAATACATCAACGTTCACTCCTCTTAAAATCTGTGATCATGGGAGATCTTTCCATTTTCTATTATTTTCTTCAGTCAGTTTTACAATGTTTTCATTATAAAAAGGTCTTTTACCTTCTTGGTTAGTTTTACTCTTAGATATATTATTTTTTGGTGTTGAAGTATTGTGGATGGATTCCATCCTCCTGGTATCTTTCTTTGCAAGTTCACTATTGTTATGTAGAAAAGTTACTGAGTTTTGTATGTTGATTTTGTGTCCTACTTTGCTGAGAGGATTTATCAGGTATCCGAATTTTTCAAGTATAAGATGATGATGTTTACAAATAGAAATATTCTAGGCAGTGGTGGCACACACCTTTAATCCTAGCCCTGGGGAAGCAGAGGCAGGTGGATCTACAAAGCAAATTCCAGGACAGCCAGGGCTGTTACACAGAGAAACTCTGTCTTGAAAAACCCAAACCAAACCAAAACACCAAATAGGGATATCATTATTCTTCCTTTCCCGTGCATCTTTCCTTTTTTCACACCACTTTAGTTAAGACTTGGAGCCACTATGTTGAATGAGAGCAGGAGGGATGGACATTCTTTTCTCATTCTAGATTTTAGAGAAATTGTACTTAACTTCCTTCATTTAGTATGATGTAACAGCTTTTATTATGTACTCTCTCTGTTCTTATTTCTTTGGGGCTTTCATCATAAATGGATATTGAACTTTATCTGAAGGGTTTTCTACATAGGTTGAGAGGTTGAGGCAATCGGATGGTTTCTGGTCTTAGGTTTTTTTGTGTGTGTGTGTGTGTGTGTGTGTGTGTGTGTGTGTGTGTGCTGTATTACACTTACTGGTTTGTGTGTGTTGAACCATCCTTGTATTTCTGGGATGAAACCAACATGGTCACTTCTTAAAGTGTTGGTTCAGTGTGCAAACATTTTATTAAGAAAGTATGCATCTATATTTGTCAGGTCCATTGTTTTCTTTGTGTCTTTAGTTTTGGAATTCAAAATAATTCTAGCTTGGCGGAATGGGTTGGATGCGTTCCTTCCCTTCCCATTTTATGGAGCAGTTTGAGGAGCATTGTTGTATTATTAGCCTTTTAAAGGTTTGGGAAAATTCAGTAGAAGTCCAGTCTTGGATTTTCCTTTGTTGGGGGGGACTCTTTATTACTGTTTGAATCCCACTGATCAGTATAGATTGTAGCATGAATAGTAAAAACCCAGAGACAGATTTTGGGGTTCAAGCTGAAGATCAGAAAAGCAAAGCAGCCAGCCACTAGCTCTTATCTCTACCTCAGGCTGAATTGGGTGATCCTGTCTCCATGAATCCTCAGAGGCAATATGCAGACTGCACTGTTCTCCACCAAGCCTCAGACTGCAATCCCTGAGTTCCTGTCTCCTCCTGCTTTATATTCCTCTCTGCCCACCCAGCCTTACCACTCTTGCCTCCGTCTTCCTATTGCTGGGATTAAAGGTGTTTGATCTCAAATGCTGAGATCACCTTTGTGGGTGAGCTCTGTTTCTCTTTTACACTGGATCAATTTCGTGTAGTTCAGTATGGACTTGAACTAACAAATCCTTCTGCCTCTGTCTCCTGAGTTCTGGGATTAAAGGTGTATACCACCACTGCCTGGTCTTTATGGCTAGCTAGTGTGGCTGCAGGTATTAAAAATGTGCCACCACTGCCTGGCTCTATGGCCGTGGCTAATTTTGCATTTTAGTCTCCAGTTGCTTTATTAGATAGGTCATGAACAATGTATCACCACAATAGATTAAGGTTGTTTATATCCTCTCAATTTTTATCTTGGTAAGTCATCTGTCTGTCCCTAGGAAATTATCCATTTTGTTTAGATTTTCAAATCTTTAGGAGTTGAAAAATTTTACTTTAAAGGATCTCCTGATGATTCTTTGGATTTTATTGACATCTACTACAATATGTCCCTTTTCATCTCTAATTTATTAATTTGAGTTCTTATCTCTTTTATGCCTGTTAGTATTTATCTTATGAAATTGGAAGCCCAGTGTTTGGAGTTCACTGTATTTACAATTATTCTGCCATCTTGAGGGATTTTCTCCTTTTATACTATGGCCTTCTTTATTTCTCAGACAATTTTGTCTTGCAGTCTACTTTTATTTGATATCAGAATATTCACACTAGCATGTTTATGGCTTCTATTTACTTACTATACTTAATGTGCTGTGGGTTCTTGGGCATTGTGGTCATGCTTATGTATTTTTCTTCCCTTTCTGTTTGAATGCTGCATTACCCAGAAGTTATCTTCCATCCCTGATAGTCCAACATCTGCCTCTTTTAGTCTATTGGTGACTTCTTCTACTTAAAACAAAATTGACTGAAATTTAATCTCTAACATTTAGTTTTATTTATTTTAACTTTATGTGTGTGACTATATTTTCTGCATGTATATATCATGTGTGTGCATGATGCCAAGGAAGGTCAGAAGAGGGTCAGGTCCTCTTGAACTGGAGTTACGGATGGTTATGATCCACTTTGTAGGTGTCAGGAATAGAACTTGGGCCTTCTGCAAAAACAGTAAGTGCCCCCGACCACTAAACCATCTCCAGCTCCACATTTTAAACATTTCCTTTTTTTTTCCCCCTCAAAATATCAATTTCATTGGTAGGTTTTCCATGCTTGCTGCTTTCTTTCCCATGGTGCTGATTTCCTCAGGTTTGAACTGGTCCTGTCCTGTAGGTGGAACTGCCAGTCTTGTGACATCAGTGGTGCCTGGCTCACTTTTCAGATAAGCCCTTTTTCAGATGCCCGTTCTCTGTGGGGAACCATGCAGCCCTGTGAGGCGTGTCCCTTTGTGCTGTGTTGCCTTCTGTATGTCCACGCTTCTCAGTTGTCTTCCCTCTACTTTGTGATTGCCAATGTTTTCTACTGTCTTTGAATTGTGATGCATTGTTTGTTAGCCTAAATTCTCATGTAGTACCATGCCATGTAGTTGGGTTCTTGAGTCTAAGTATCTTTTGTGGGTGTTTAAATCCTCTAGAAGAGATAGAGATGGGGTGAGTGTTTGTGACACGCCCTCCCAGAACTGGGTTTCACTACCACAGTCCTATGGGTTTCTAAGTCCATGTTTTTAAACCAAGACCGGCTGCAGAGCCATTTCCACCAACCTACATGCTTACACGAGCCTAAAATAGAATCAAGAGTTTCTGTATGGTAATTTTTTCACAATGATACTTATATTTGACTTTTGTTTTTTGAGTTTTCAAGTATATCTGACCTTTTTAAAAAGCTGGTCACAATTCACTAACAGGATCACAGTCATTTTATAATGAAGGCGTTGATAGTTATGGGTGCATCTGGATTAAATTTCTCAACCCACAGCAAACAGGCCTAGTTCCTGTGGAATTCTAACTTCTGTTTGCTGGTTGGTTCTCATTTCCTGTGGTCTTTGCTCTCTTGTTATTTTATTGTTGCTTCTTGGGATGAAATTCCTCTTAGCTGTGAAAATCCAGCCTGCGGGGGTTCTATTTGAGGGCGGTAGAGAGACTCTGAGGACTCTTAAGAACTGAAGTGGAGCTCGATGGCTGGCTTCCTGCACTGGTTAGTGCTTTTTTCCTCTTTTCCCAATATTTATTTATAATTTTGAAATGTGTATATGAAAATAATTGCCTTTTTGCTTTTCTTTCCATTTTTCGAGACAGAGTTTCTCTGTGTAACAAACAGCCCTGGTTGCCCTGGAACTAGCTCTGTAGACCAAGTTGACTTCGAACTCACTGAGATCCTCCTGCCTCTGCCTCCCAAGTGCAGAAATTAAAGGCGGGACTACCACCGGCTGTCTGAACATAATTTTCTAATACTATGTGTAATGAGCTATGTCATACATAAACTTATTTTTATAGCTTATGTGTGTATATGCAACTTTATAGTATGTATATATTTAAATTATTTGCTTTTTAATAACAGCAAGGAACAAGATCCCTTTGCTTTCTTAGATGAGGAAGTGGAGCTGAAAAGTCAGTGCTTTAGCCTCAGAAAGAGCTTTTTCAGCAGATTTCCTTAAGAGTGCAGAATGTTACACACACACACACACACACACACACACACACACACACCCCAAAGATAATACTTTTAAGTTACAGCCAGAGATCAACAGTGGAGACAGAGCTGGGGAAAGTGTTGGAAGAAAAAGAGCATTGCACTGGATAGACAGGTACTTCTGTAATGGAGAAATGTCACTATGCTGAAACCAAGAATGGTGTTCAGCACTTGACCATTTTCCTTGACCAGACATTTTTCTTGATCTTAAAGTGTGTGGAATGAATATAGTCTTGTTTCTTTCTTTTGTTAAAAGTCTGGAAGGGTAAATGATCTTTACCTATGTTATCCTGGGCTCAGTTTGCTTGAGTTAGCTCTATCCTTTGCCTAGATGTTGTATACTTTGCACTCACCACAGCCTGCTTAACTAAACTCCATGAACCTAGTGAGCTCACAGGACTGTGTGTCTTTTGTGCTCAAGGCAAATCTGAGTTTATCAGTATCAGCTTTTGAAGGTCAAGTACCATTTATGTAGACTCTTGATTTGCTCAGCACTGGGTCTTCCTGACCTCGAGGGCATCACTGAAAGTGTGTAGGATTTCTAGTCTGAGAAACAGGGAGGACAGCTTGGAGGAAACAAGACTAAGGATGCATAGTACAGCAAACACAGAATCACTGGCCATCTTGATTCATTGATAATGTTCAGCCGCTTGTGTATAACCAGGGGTGAGCAGGGGTAGGTCCAGGGTGCTTCCAGGGCCCTCTCCTTTCTTTGTAAGTGGCCTAGGCCACTCATCATGTGAGCATAAACAAGGAATCAAATACATACATACATACATACATACATACATACATATGTAGAGCAGGTATGTGTGTGATACACATATGCCATAGCAAGTATGTGTGTGTATGAGAGTCAGAGCGCAAGTTTCTGGAGTTGGTTCTCTCTTTCCACCATGTAGGTGGGTCTTGGGGATCAGACTCAGATGTTAGGCTTGGTGGAATGTGTCTTTATCCACTGAGCCTACTTCACTCACCCCAGGAAGTGATCTTTAAACTGCACTTTGTTCAGAAAGCCAGCAGTCTGAGAAGACAGTGGGTTACCATCCCAAAGATTTGTCTTCCACCTCATCTTGAGCCAGCAATTATTGTGGGAAGGAAAAAAAGGCTTCCAATCATGTCGAAGGTAGCCATACCACTCTGAGCAGGCCGTTGGCCATGTTTCTGCAGTCCTGTGTTTCCTCATTATCCTCTCTGTGTATTAGGGGGAGGATTTGCTTGGATTACATCTAGACTGAAAGTTAGTTCAGAACAAACCATTATCAGTGTGTGCATGTGTGTGTGTGCTTGCCTATATGTGGGTTCTTTCCCACAGAATGTAGTGCAGACATGGTATTATAATACACTGTGAAGTGAGCCTGTCACTTTGGTCTTCTCTATCCATCAGGACCTACTCTGTCTGTGAAGCACACACATTGATAATTTCCAGAGCCCATTTAAGCCTGAGTGCACTGACCAGGTACTAAGTGTGTTTTTGGGACTTTCTCTCCAGTATATTCCTTTATACTTGTTTTAAATTTATGTTTGACTTTTTTGTTTTGAGTCAGTTCTGATCCCCAGAGATACTTGATGGCTCTGGTTTGAGCTAATAAGAGTATACATGGATGCTTTGCATGTGATAGAACATACTTTGTGCTGGGCTTAGATGAGTGGGAATGTGAGCAAGCGCTGAGATTGTAGCTCCTCAGTCCTCCCAGGAAAAAAATTGGAAGTCAGTTTTAAGCTGTATCTAGTTAGAGGAAGAGAAATTCAGGCAGGCAGGATGAGAGGGGTCAGGAGGGAGAGAGGAAGATTCTAGATTAAAGGACCAACTATTTATTAAGAGTATTAGTCAGTGTATTATTAGTCAACATAATATTGATGTTTATACTATGAATATAAACATCAATAATAATAGTTTATCCTGTGCCAGCCTGTGTGTAGACTGTGGGCTCTGGAAATCAGCAATGTGTTTGTGGGCATGTGGATGTGTTCACATCCTGTAGCCTGTAGCCTGGCCCATGATCACCTCTTGTCTGTCTTGAAATAGGTGTAGATGCATACTTTTTTCTGATTCTTTGGGTTGATTTTCTTTGAGGATTTGCATTTAACTTTGAAATTCATTCTTTACTTTGAAATTCTAGTGACTAGTCCTTCTAGTCACTGTCACTCTATGTACTCCTTGTCTTGCTGAGGGATAGTGAGCAAAGGTTTTGGTTTCAGACTAGAGCTTGTGCCTTTCAAGGAGGATTCCTTCCTATATGTCTGCTTCCTGACCCGTCAAATTGGAATAACTCCATGTCTCCTTTATTGTCTTTTTTTTTTTTTTTTGGTTATATTTCCTGGAAAGTGGCTGAGAATGGTTTAGCACAGGGCTGTCAGGTAGGAAGTATGCAGCATATTTCCCTGCTGTCCTGCAGCTGCTTTGGATTACTCTTAGAAGTACTGAACAGAGGCGGGGGGGGGGGGGGGGGCCGGGGCAGGGGGGGGTAGCCAGGGTAGCCAGTATGGGGCTCATGCAGAGGCTTTGTAGGCTGTAGCAGTTGGAGTCCCACCGTCATTTGTTATGCTCTTTCTGTGATTCAGTGGCTATATTTAGCAAGGTGGCCCATTCACTTCCTAAAGCAGCAAGGAGGAGTTACCACAAACAAGGGATTTACCAGAAGCTTCACCTCTCACAGTTCACACAGCTCAAGAACACTCTCCCCATTGCTAAACCACTACTTTGATTATTTTATTTAGTTTTAGGGATGTGTGTGTGTGTGTGTGTGTGTGTGTGCATACATATAAGTGCAGTGCCTGTGGAAATGAGGAGAGTGTGTCAGCTCCTCTGGAGGTGGACTGTGTGAGCTTCCCAATGTGGGTGATGAGAAATGGACCCAGGTGCTCTTAAAGAGCAGTGTGAACTCTTAACCTTGAATCAGCCTCTCCATTCCCATTTTATTATTTCTTAAATGTCCTTGTAGACACACACACACACCCTTAAGTTCTCCAAATTGCTTTATTCACTTTAATGGCATATTTTGACAGTTCTTACACTTTATATAGATGTACCTCTTTATTTTTAAATATCTTAGTATTGTTCTGTTCTAAGATGTACCACATTTTACATAAATTTATCTGTTGCAGTTTGCATTTGAATGGTTTTTGCTTTTACAGGGAATCATACAGTGAATAAAGCATATTTGAAGAACAAATTCCCAACGACCGAAAGCTGTGCTCCAAGTTTGAACATTGAGTGTTTCTGTCGACTGATGCTTTATCTGGCCACCAGTGTAGGTGAGAGTGACTGCCACACTCCTGCTGACCTCAGTGCTGTCAGCTACTTCATGGTCCCCTGATGGACAGGAGCTGTGGTTTTCATGGACTCATGTCTGTCACTTTCCTTAGGGCTCCTGCTTTTTAGTGCCATTAGAATCCCCTTCCCAAATGTGAGGGAAGATTACCTAAATTGTTTTCTTTTTCTTCACTAGAACTGTTTTGAATTCTGGCAATTCAGCAATCGGTAAAAGGCTAGATTTCTTTCCTTTACTCATTTCCCTGTCTCCAGTAAGGCTAAGTAATTTTTACTTCTGATGGTTCCTTCTAGATCTTAAAAATGTTTCAGTTAGTGTTATGTGTATGTGTGAGCACATGTGTATGTGTGTGTACATGTCCATGTGTACATGGAGGCTGGAGTTGACATTGGGTGTCTTCCTTGATCACTGTCTCATTGAAACTAGTGCTCACTACTCGGCTGGACTTTCTAATCATCTAGCTCCAGGGATCTGCCTGTCTGCAGCTTCCCAGTGCAGGTTACAGACACAATGGCACTGTTGCAGCTCTTTAATGGAGGTGTCAGGAATCTGAACTTAATTTGTCATGCATATGTTGCAAGTACTCTACTGACTGAGCTAGAATCTATATATAAACAAATGCATATTTACATTCTTTTAAAAAATTTTTTCGAGACAGGGTTTCTCTGTAGCTTTGGAGCCTGTCTTGGAACTTACTCTGTAGGCCAGACTGGCCTCGCATTCACAGAGATCTACCTGCCTCTGCCTCCCTGGTGCTGGGATTAAAGGCGTGTGCCACTACTGCCTGCCATGCATATTTATATTCTTCAACAGTTGTCTTCTTATTGTTTATGTATTTTTTATTTTACAGAAAAGGGGCCATAATACAAACAGTATTCTGTACCGGTTTTCTTCAGATATATTTTGAAAATGATCCCATATCAGCACATAGAGATGTTACAGAAGTACTTTAGTAAAAAATATTGTATACTATGTAGTTGTGAAAGGGGTATGGTGGCTAATGTAAATTGTCAACTTGAGAGAATCTGGGAGATAAGAGATGGGCTTCTGGGCATGTCCGTGGGGGATTATCTTGCTGCCTTAGTTGAGGTTGGATAACTTGTGCACTGTGGTTGGTACCATTTCCCCAGGTGAGCGCCTGGGTTGTGTTGATGAGGAAGAGAACTGAAGCAGCAGCGTGCATATATCCCAGTCTCTTTCCTTACTTATTGTGCCGTGTGACCAACGTGACCAGCTGCTTCCAGTCTCCCCTACCTGAGCTCCCTGCCATGATGGGCTACTATATAGTGTGAGCTGTGAGCTAAAGAAACTCGTTCTCCGTAAGGGACTTTTGCCAGGTACTGTTTAGTTTGCTAAACGAAGTCCTCATTGGGCAGTAAGGTAGGTCCCAGATTGAAGCTGTATGTGTGCCTCTCCTAGAGCATGGAAGACAGTCTAAAATTTGTACTTGTATATTTTCAATGCTTCATGAAAGATGGGACAACTGAAGCACTAAAGGCACTGATGGAATGAACTTTAGCAAATATGTGCACCGGTGTGGCCAGCCAGCCTTCATCTAAAAACTTACTCTAAACTCCTTAACTTTCTTAGCAGGGTTTGTTTGTTCCTTGTGGCTAAAGACCTAAAGTTCCATGTTCTTTCTATCATCTGTGAACCTATTTATTTACTCTATTAAAAAAAATTTGGGTGTGAGTGTTGGTCTGTAGACATATCCATGTTTAGTGCCATGGGAGTCCAGAACAGGGCAGCAGGTTTTCCTGGAATCTGGAGTTACAGATAGTTGTGAGATATCATGTGGGTGCTGGAGACTGGATCTGGGTTCTCTGGAAGAGCAGGCAGTGCTCTTAACCGCTGAGCCATCTCTCTAGCCCCTGGACACCTATTTCCTGTGATCCTTCGCCTTCCAGGTGTGTTGTATTAGGGCTAGCCCTTTCCAGCTTGAAGCTGCAGTGTGTTTCTTGCCCTTTGGTATCTCCTACTACTCCTACAGCTGCAGAATTCTCTGCTTTTACAGATCTTTGTAACTAAATAAGGTTCTTCCACACATGCAGGGTAATATTCCTGTCTCAAAGTGCACACAAATACATTTCTTTGGCTGTGTGATGTATTCACAGGTGCTGGTCTGGTAACTAGGGTGTGGACATTTTTGGAGCATCCATTATTTGGCCTACCACAGAGTGTGAAGGGGAAATTTCTTTTTCTGGTTCTACCAAGTCATGATTCATTCCTTTTCGGTTTGTTTAAAAGCTACCTTTATCCACAGGGAATTATTTGATGCCATATAGTTACTTCTGGATATTCTGTGCTGCTCCATTCACATGCTTGCTCTTTTACCTGTTACACCACTTCAAAAATATAGGTACGTTTCTAAAGCACATTAAAAATGCTAAATAATATTTTACCTTAATATTTCTCCTATTTTTGGCTACTCTGGCTTACTTAATCTCTTAGATGAACCTGAGATATATTTTAGTAATTTCTTTATACATCTTTGTAAAAGTTAAAAAATCATATTTGGGACTGGTGAGATGACTCAGCAGGTAAGGGCAGAGTCAAACTTAATGACTTGAGTTTGATCCCTGGAAGCACATGGTGAAAGGAGGGAACCAACCCGAGAACCAACCCTTGCCAGTTGTCCTCCGACTGCATGCATGTGCCAGAGCACAGCCCCCATAGATAAATACATGTAATGACATTTTAAATCAAATTTTGTTGAAATATAATCATTGGCAAAGGAAGACCTGACACTTTGTAGTCATGAATTTCCCCAGACAGAAATGCAGGGCATTTGTAAAAGCGGGGGCTGTGATAGGTGAGTAAAATTTATTTTACTTTTCCTGTCTTGCAAACTTAAGAGTGTTCATAGATATTTAATAAAGATTCTCTTTAACAGTTCCTATAGGACTTACATGTATATGTTTACTAAATTTAGCATGTTGTCATTCTAGTTTTTCTTTCCAAATGTCTTTCCTCGGGTCAGACGGATACAAGTTACTTGGTCCTGTGTTAATTTCAGCTTGTAAACACCAAGTCCTGCAGCAGTGTCAAGTTAATTAACCTCCCTAGGAGTCCTGCTTTTGCTTTTCTCACAGGGTGAGCTGTTCCATTTGTAATCTGAAATTTAATGAAAAACATTTTGAAGTGTTGCTTAGCCGAGGGACAAGAGTGAGTCAGTCTGAGGTGAGTCAAGTCCTAGTCTGAGTGTCAGGGAACATTTGCGATCTATAAATTGACTCTGTTGAAAATCTGCACAGCAACAAGCCAAGTCCAGAACAAACCAGTAAAATGTTAGGCCTTTCCCATCCAGTGAACAAAGACACAAACGGACAAACACCCAAATTGATTCGTGAAACCATGTCAGAACGTCTTCTTCATGTTTGCTTTGCAACATCAGCAGTGGAGTTTTGGATCTCACTTTAGTTTTGCCGGTCATTACTAATCTTTTAAAGGGACTTAGGTAGAAAAGAAACTTAGTAGTTGGAGAAGCTGTGGAGTAGTAAATGCATGTCTAGTTGCAAATGCTCTGGGTACAGAGTGGGCATGCTCTAGATGTGGGTTGTTTGCCCAGGACAACCTATGACTTGCACATTTTATTCCCAACTATGAAACAAGCAGTTGTTCCAAGAGAACTTAGTCCATGATCACAGGTGTTACTTGCTCTACATTAGGCATGGTCAAAGTGGAAAGAAGCGTGGTGCTCAAGATGGCAACAGGGTGGTTCAGAGAGCACGGAAATATTCAGCCCTGGCTGTTCAATATATTGGTTGCACAGGGGGTGCAGACTACATTTTCCACTGAGAAAAACAGTATTTTTGACATTTTGCATGGGTGACAGTTCTCCCCAGAACTGCGCTCCCCAGTAGGACTTTTCGCTGTTATGGAAATAGTTTAGAACCACTCTTTTAAAAGAACAGTAGTAGTAGCCACTAGCTATGTAGCCATGGAACATGTGAGATGCCATTAGGGTGATTGAAGAATGGGAACTTTATGATGGAGAGATGTCCCAGACATTAAGAGCACTTGTTGCTGTAGCAGAAGGCCTGGGTTGGATTCCTAGCACCCACATGACAGCTCATATCCACCTATAATTCCATTTCCAGGAAATCCAATCCCCTTGGGTACCAGGATCATATATACATGCAGTCAAACACTTATCACATATAAAAATACATACTACAAATAATATGGGACAGCATTATAGCTAGACAGAATGGCAGTAGTTAGAGAAAAGTCACTGTGTTGTGAACTCTAAGAAATAGCTATGCAATAAGGACACTGCTGTTGGAAACCTTCCAGCTCCTGTCAGGCTTCTCTTTGAATAACCAGAGACTGACCTCCTCCCTCCCTCAACTCCCATTTCTCACCAGTGGGACTCAAGGTCTACTTGGGTGACTTTGGGAAAGTTTTCCTTATTTATAAACATTGAATAGTGACAGTCAGGTAGCTCTTCTTGTCCCCTTCTTCCTGCCTTTAGGATAATGCTTAGAGTGTCAGAGGCCTTCTTGATCTTGAAGAGGACAAGTGTGATGACATTCACAAAGCCAGATGGTGTCACAGAAAGATGACATTTGTCCAGCTTCCCATCCAGCTTCTGGTTATGTGAGAGATTTACCCCTCTTGGTTCAAACACTGTCATATGTTCTGGGAACCAAATGCATCCTAACTGGTGTACACTCATAAATATAAGCCCAGACCTTCTGCATTCCTCAGATCGTTGTCTCCCACTAACTGTCCTGCAATTCTCTGGACTCTGTCCCCTTCCTTCAAGGTTTGACTTTCTGCTTGTTGCTGAAGGACGCTTAGGATCACACAGCTACACATCTCACTACTTAGGTTCATAGCCTTATTCCACATTGCCTGAAGTAGCAGACAGCTTCTCTTTGGAAACTCAGAAAAGTGATTTTTAAAAAGATCCTGTTGCAGGGCTGGCTGGGGTGATGGCTTAGTGCAGTGGTTCTCAACCTGTGGGTCACCCCTGGGCTGAACGACCATTTCACAGGGGTTGCACATCAGATATTCTGCATATCATATATTTATACTACGACACATAACAGTAGCAAAATTACAGTTATGAAGTAGCAATGGTTTTTATGCTTGGGGGTCACTACAACATGAGGAGTTGTATTAAAGGGTCACAGCAGTAGGAAGGTTGAGAACTGTTGTCTTACGGGCTGCAATGCTTACAGTACAGGCATAAGATCTGGGCCCATCCCCAGAACCCATGCAAAAAATCCAGACCCAGTGTTGCATGCTTGCAATCCTAGCTCCAAGGAGGCAGAGATGGGTGGAGCCATGCAGCTTGCTGGCCAGCCAGTCTTAGCTGAATTAGTAAGATCCAGACCAATAAGAGGTTGTGTCTTTTATTATTATTATTATTATTTCTTATTTTACATATCGATACCAGTTCCCTCTCCCTCATTTCCCCCCCCACGCCCCCTGACCACCCTCCCATCCCATCCTCCCCATTCCACAGGGAGGGTGATGCCTTCCAGGAGGGATCAACAAAATCTGTCAAGTCATTTGGAGTAGGCACTAGGCCCTCCAAGAGGTTGTGTCTTAAAAAACAATGTAAAATAAATAAGGTGTACAGTAGGCAAGGAACAACACCCACGATTTTCCTCTGATGCACACATGCGTGGACACCCACTCCTGTGCATGTGAACATGCATGCACATTACCCTACCTCCGAGAAAAAATGCTCCCCACTGTCTTAGAGTCCTTTAAAAACGTCTCTTTAGTCCTTTAAAAAAAAATCTATACTCAGTACTGAACCAATCTCTGGCAGGGAGATACAGTTTGCTTATCAAACCCTTGGCAACTAGAGTGGAGCCAGCTTCTCTTAATGCCAAGGAACTTGGCAGTGGAAGTAGATAATAGAAGCAAAATTGGGCTCAGTTAAGCAGGAACAGCTACTTTAAAGGGCACAAAAATGGCTCATTTCAGCCAAATGGAGAGGATGTCAGCTTCCTAAGTTCTAAACATCATTGTCACTAAGTGTCAACTGTCACATTTCTGCCATAAAAGTTTAATCTATTTTTAGTTTTTAATTACAAAACCATACATTGGCATCATGCTATCTAACAAAGTAGAATCTAATGAGACCTCCTGAAGCTACCAGCTAGTAATTGGTGTCTTTAGAAAATTTATTTCCTGAGCTGCTTACGGCATGTATGAATGACAGGTGTCAAGTCCCTGTCCAGACCCCACTCTTCTCTCAGCTGTCTAGTAGTGACACTGTTTGCTGACACAGTTTACTGACACAGGTCTGATATACTGTTATCAAGTAATTATTTATTAAAAAACAAATCTCACAACAACAAAGCGAACAGTGCCTGCTGATTGAGCTTCAAAAGGTGAGAGTCATATAGTCAATATACTCAGGAAAAGAGTCTCAGTACCAGTCATTAGGAAAATGTGGTTTAAAACCACAAGATACCACCTTGGGTTAAATTAAAAAGACTGATAAAACCTCACATCAAGAAAGTGTTGGTGATTTATGTTTCTGATAGTCTCCTATTGAGAGCATAGACTGAGGCAGCTTGGGAAACAGGCAGTATTCATTGAAGAATGCATTCTCCCCATGACCCAGCGATTCTGCTTCCTGGGATGCTCTCAGATGCAGACTTATCTAGTGAAAGACATGTACAAAACATCCTAAAACTTCATAATTACCTCTTGTTCATGTGTTACTAATAACATCTGTCACATAATGTGCTCATTTTTATGATCACAGGAGTACATGTGGGGTACTGTAAGCCCCAACATGTATGCCTAGTACAGGATGGGTTTAGCTGCTATCTTGTCGGTGGGCCAGGACCCCAGCATGGCTCAGAAACATTTAGTGTCTTCCTGCCCTTTCTTTGCTAAGGTGCATGTCATTCAGTGCTCCCAGAGATGGGGAGGGCTTGATAGGTACTTTGTCAGGTCAGCTTCTGGTATCTTGGCATAGCATAGTGTGCATGAGGAAATAAATATTTTTTAAGTAGAGATACAAGTCAGGAAAATACTCTTTTATTATACCATACTTGTATTTTATCTGAACATCTTTTTATTTATTTTTAAATTAAAAAGCAATCAAAAGCTAAATGCAAAGCAGATGGGGTAGGTGGCATGCTCTGTAATCCCATCATTCAGAAGGTGGAGGTTAGGGAGATCCACAGTTGAAAGATCTAAGTTACAAAGCAAGACCCTGTCTCAGAATACCAAGGGCTGGAGCTGCAAGCTCAGTGGTAGAGTGCTTACTTAAGCCGTTCAGTGCCCTGGTTTCACACACACACACACACACACACACACACACACACACACACACACTCACACACACACTGCTCTGCCAAACACACACACACACATACCACTGCCAAACACACACATACATGCACACATCACTGCCAACATTGTATGTCTCTTTGTGTTTGGTTTATTTTATCAACATACTGCCTTCAAGGTTCATCCATGGTATAGACTATGTCAGAATTTCTTCTTCTTTAAAGGCTAACATTACATTACACTTACCTCACACAGTTGTTACTCTGTTTATCAGTAGATAAAAATTTGTTTAAATTTTTATCTTTAAAAACGATTTATTTATTTTTATTTTACATGTGTGGATGTTTTGTCTGCATGTATGTCTGTATTCTGTGTGTGTTCAGTGCCTGTGGAGACCAGGAGAGGGCATCTCCTGGAACTAGAGTTATAGGTGGTTGTGTTGTGAGCCATCATATGGGTGCTGGGCATTAAACCCCAGTCATCTAGAAGAAAAACCAGTGCTGTTGACCATTGAGGGACCTCTGTAGCCTCTATAGCACATTTCTTTTATTCACTCATCTGTTGATTGTCACTTAGGAACAGTTCTGGTAAACACAAGTATGCAATTTTCTCTATTGTAAGCTGTATCAACTTACAGTTAAATTGAATTTACCATAGAGATTTAAAAAACAACCAAACCAACAAACCAACCAAACAACCAAACAAACAAACAACCAAACAAAAAATCAAAAAAATCCTTTGAAAAAACATAATTGGGGCTGGAGAGATGGTTTTTGTGGTTAAGAGTACTGGCTGCTCTACCACAGGACCTGAGTTAAGTTCCCAGCATCCAGTGGCAGCTCATACCTGTCTTTTAAGTCTAATTTTGGTGGGGGGATCTGATGCCTTCTTCTGGCCTTTGTGGACCCTGTGTACACATAGGGCATGGGCACATATGCAGGCAGAGTACTCATCCACATAAAAATAAGAAAATTGAAACAAAACAGCACAACAAATAACCCTTGTCAGGTTTTATATGAGATGGGCAACACATGTTTTATTAGTCTTTTTTCTCTCCTGAGAATCATCAGGGTTTTCATTTTGCAAGTTTCTTAGGTGGGACTGGGTCTTTTATATCTTAAGATCAGAGAGGAATAGTGTGCTTTTACTAAGAAGTTTTGGGACACATACACTGATTAAATAGCTAGGGTAAACACTAGGTAATGTTTCTTTTTTTTTTCCCCCTTTTTGGGGCAGGCTGTGTCATATATTAATCTATTTCTATTGTTTTATTTTAAAAGTATCCACAGGCATTCTTGCCTCTGTCTAACTGTTCAGTGTCCTGCCTGACTTGTCGGTGGTTTATGTAGAGGACTAGAGGTATGCATAGCTATGCAGTTACAGTCAAGGTGTCAGTACACCCTTCATTGACCAATCATTGTTTTGGCTCTTTACACTAGGTAGTGTGATGTTGTCAGTAGTGTGTGTAATTTCTTTCATAGAGACAAGTTCCTTCTCTGGCTAGCACCAAGCTTCAACTTTTCTCTTTCTCCTTCTGGGGAAGACTCCTGGGGAAATTCTAATTTCTTGGGGACCATTGTTTCAGTACTCTTATAACCAAAGGAAGGAACTTGTGTGACTCTTGGGAATATCGTCTTTCTTGTCAGTCCTCTTATATTCTGAGATCAGTAGACTTCAAGTTGTTTTTAGAAGTATATTCAGGACACAGTTTGTAGAACAAATTCAATCACTTTTAATTTTCTTCTCGACTTGTGCTACAGCATGAGTGGCTGTGAGGCTTTGATCTTTCTGGCCAGTTATATTGGAGTTTTCCATGATGTGGAGTGATTTGTAGCCAAGATGAAAAGTTTTAAAAAATTGCCCGATTTTGATTTCAGTGATTTGTTTTTGAAATGTGTTAAATAACTTACTGCCTTCTGTTTTGGATCTATAGCTCCATTTCAGCGCTGGAGAAAAAAGTGAACAAAAGTTGATATAGTACTGTAAATATTAACCAAAGTTTTAAACCAAAGGCATATCCAAGCAGATGGCTCAAACTCTAAGCCACACACAAAACCAAAGCAAACAGGAAGCTGGTCTCTACAACTAGAACAAGAGTGTAGCCAATACCAGCTGAAAATGTGCATGTAACTCAGAGTTTTGTCTAGCCATATTCTGGGGCTCTAACCCTTCAACTGACCTGTATGCACATTCCAAGTAACCCATATTTATCCTCAGTAGTGACAAGTCAGAAAGAGCTGCCAAGAGTCAGTCAGCTGGGCGGTGGTGGCACACACCTTTAATCCCAGCAATCCAGAGGTAGAGGCAGGCAGACTTCTGTGAGTTTGAAGCCAGCCTGGTCTACAGACCTAGTTCCAGAATAACCAGAACTACACAGAAAAACCCTGTCTTGAAAACCAAATCAAAACCAAACCAAAACAAAAAAGATGAGCAAATAAGAACTGTCAGTGGAAGAGTAAAGTGTTATGAGGGTGTGCCAAATTGAGGAGTCATGAATAGTTCAGAACAGTTTCCACTTTATCTGAACTAAGAAGAATTTACTAGAAGAGGAATGTAGGAATGTTTTAAAAGTACAATTGGGAGATAGAAGATTTGACCGAGAAGAGCTGAAGGACTTCCCTTTCTCTACCTCTGCCTCCTCTCTTTATCCTTAAATTCATATGGCAGGGGACATCAGGGCTTTGAACATTTGGCCATGCTGGTCAAAGTTCTTTGAGAACTTTCCATTATCATGTAACATCTGTGTTATGGGACAGGCATAATTAAATGCTAAGAGAATTATAAGTTGGGGTGTATCTAATCAAAACCAAAACCAAACAGGTTAATTGTCAGAAACAGGCTGTCAGCAGGGCAGTGAAGTAAGAGTGATATCTGGGCCAGAGTAGCTAGAGGGGTTTTGAAGCTGTAGAAGCTGTGGCAGCCAATATCCAAAATTTACTCTTAGAGACAGCCTAAGACAGTCTAGGTCAACAAAGACCTTTGTTGCCACAGGTGCTTAAAAGGTTGTGTTCAAATGTGTGTGACCACACATGAACATTCGAGATACTACTAACTACAGATCCACCTGGCAGATGATTCTGGGCTGAGCATTTCCCAGCACTAACCAGGCTAGCAAAAGTCAGGGCAATAGACATTCACTCTGGAATGGAATCTCCTAGTTAAGACAAGCTCCCCTGAGAGAAGAAATCTGATTAATGTCTTTAAGATCCTGAATTCCCAACTCCAGGGCTGGTTGAGAAGACATAGGCTAACACCTCTGTCTCTTGTAAGACAGAGAACAGAGACTGTAGTTTTGGTCAAAGACAGATTTGTATGGCATAAGACAAGATGAGAAGGTAACCTCATCCAGTTTTCATTGCTGTTGTTTCAGGGATCCACTGTTCTATCTAGACCCTGGCATGATGGGGACTCCAGTCTGCATGGATGGCTGCAATAGGCTAGTTTAGACATCTTCCCGCATTCTTTCCTATGGATTCACTCTATGACAAATGATACACAAAGATAAAGGAAGTCAAATACTGTCTCACAGAGGAAAAAGATCAAATCAGATTTCAGAGTACTCATAGCCAAAATACGCTTTTGTCCAAAGAACTAGTAGATAAAATGTTTAAAAAATCATTTAAAATGATTTATTTATTTTTATGTGTGTGGTTGTTTGGCTTTTATGTGTGTCTGTACATTCTGTGTGTGCAGGGCCAGAGGCGGCTAGAAGAAGGTGTTAGATCCCTAGAGACTGGACTTATAGACAGTTGTGAGCTGCCATGTGGGTGTTGACTCTTGACCCTGAGCCATCTCTCTAGCTCCACAAAATGAATTATCCATTTGTTATTATTTTTTAATAAAGAGCCAGAGAGTCCTATCACCCTGGCCTTGGAAACCCCATAGCAGAGATTTAGGAGCTGGGAGATCTTTGTCTGAGGTTACAGTCTCTTCCTTTTGACCCGAGACACAGGAGTGATACAGTGTGGGTGGGCTGCCTTCCATCTTGGCCCATGCAACACCTACTGTGACAAATGTCATGTACTTGTAAATATCAGAGAAACATTTGTGCTGGGATTCAGCTAAACTCTTATACTCTTGTTTGATAACATTTATGATCTGATTATCAGGGTCACACACTGAAAAGTGTTGAAAATTCAGGAAAACCCAAACCCTACTTAGTCTCAGTGGTGTGGCTGCTGCCATTTTGTCATATTTTCAATATATTATTTATTGAAAATCTAACTTGGGCTGTCCTGGAACTCACTTTGTAGACCAGGCTGGCCTTGAACTCACAGAGATTCACCTGCCTCTGCCTCCTGAGTGCTGAGATTAAAGGCCACGTGTCACCACTGCCCAGCTCCATTGTATGATTTTTAAAATAGGTGAAGTATGGCATTCTATTGCATGGGTAATCTATAATTGACTCATATCTGTTATGAATGATGAAACATTTAGGATTATTTCCAGTTTTTCACAGTGGTAAACACGTATGAGGCTATTTCCCCTGTGGACAGTTCCCCCAAATTTGAAATCATTTTCATCTCATTGTGCAATAAAGACTGGCCTCAAACTCTAGATGCATTAGCATCTAGAGTGCTGTTTCTATAGCTGGTTGGTTGAAAATTTCTATTGATAGAAAAGTACTTTTAAAGGACAGGTATTGACCCTTTGTCGGTTGTGGGGATTTTCATGTTCTAGCTCTCTGGTAATGGTCAGTTTGATAAATACTTTTTGGGCAAATGGCTGGCAGTATTGGGAAGAGAAACATGCTGCTTTGTTCCCTTGTAAGTAAATTCTTGACATTTTCTCATGTCCTCCTTAGTCATTTCTGTATAAATGAGAAGTGTGGGTTGAGTTTTATGTTCTGACTTGTATATGAGTCATGGGCCTCATTTTCATAAAGTTCTACCTAAGGAAAGTAGTGAGATTCAGAAATCTCCTTCCCAGCTAGCTCATGTATGTCTAACCTAAGCCATCATCATGCCTGCTTAGTTCTGGTCCTTCCTCCAACTCCTTGACAAGACTTGAGATGATACTAGTAAAGAGGATTATTATATACCCAAGACTTGATTTAGTCAACAAGATGCTCAACAGACTTTATGACCCATAGGTACATGGTATACATGGATGACTGTATTATTATTAAATACTCTCCTCACCTCTTTGCCCTCATTACTACCATACTAGAAGTCATGCCTCTTTTGAACCCTGTCTCCCTGGCAGTTGCTTCCTAAGACTCAGCCTCCTGCCTTTATTTAGAGTCCCTGTCATGTAGCTAGGACTGTCAGATCCTTTTTCCCAACCTTTGAGACAAATCTGAGGTGGTCATCTGTACTCTTTCCATGTCTGGCATTCAAATTGTTCTACCACAGGTATTTAAATGGCCTGGTATGCTAGGATACAGAGTGGTAACAGTGACCAAAAGAACTAAGACTGGAAAGAGGAAGGACTTTTTGGAGGATATAAGCATCATGTATGGGTCAGATGTTCCCAGACTTGTTTAATAGTTTTAAGAAGAAAAGGCCTGGCCCCATTTCCTAACTACTTACAGATGAGGTTTTTAAAACTATAGTGCATTCCTGTGTCAGTATGTTATAAGGGAAAGAAAGACTATCTACTGAATTTTACTTGTCCTAAAATGCATAGGATCTAGGTCAGAAACTTGGAATTGATCAGGTATGGGGTAGGCAAGTGACTTGAGCTCCTTGAGTTTGTTTTCACATGTGAACAATGGGAATTATACTTCCTCATGGACTGTGGTGACAAGTGACTGTGATTGTCTTAGTGCTCAGCACTTGCTGGGAATATATTGTCCTGTGCTTGGAAGCAACTTCTAGCAGGCCACCCAGTAAATGGAATGTTCTTGCCACAAGGAAACTGAGAAAGGAAACATCCTCTCAGACGCCCTGCCTTGGCAGGAGGTGTGGGCAGGGTGTGCTGTCTCAAGGCGCTTGGGGTTGGGATGAACTGCGTCTGTGGCCTCTACAAAACTGGCTTGGAGGTGACTGTAGCCCACACAGGTCTGGTAGTAAGCAGCACAGCCACCCTTCCACTTTCTACAGGGTGGACCTCGTTGCTTATGTTCACCTGCTGAAAGAATCTGGCACACAGGTTCTGAAGAGTGTGGACATCTCTTTGGCTACCCAAAAGTATGATGAATATATCCCCATCCTTTTGCAGTTACACAGTGCGGGGGAGCAGCTTTTGTAGTCTTTGTTTCCTTTTGACTAAACAAGGGCTTTTTTGTTTATGTTTTCTGCATATTTCATGTCATCTGGCTTATATTTCTTTTCTCATACCACCTCCTATTGCCCTCTATTCATTGTTAGTACAGAAGGTCAAGGAATGCTATTGAGCAGGGGAAGGCCTGCTAGGAAGCACAGCAGAACTCCCCTCCTATCTGGTTAGGGTCACAGTTCCTGGGGTGGCTGGACCCCTGCTATCTGGTTAGGGTCACAGTTCCTGGGGTGGCTGGACACCCACCATCTGGTTAGGGACACAGTTCCTGGGGTGGCTGGACCCCTGCTATCTGGTTAGGGTCACAGTCCCCCCCCCCCCAGGCTTCTTCACTGTCATTGCTCGAATCTTGGTGATTTCCCTGTCATTTACCCCTGGCCACAGGGCCATACAACAGACTCTGAGGCCACTGGACCTTCCTCACCTCTTCAGCTTTAGGAAACCTGTTTCCAAACATAGTAGTGTCATGTGGCAGGATTAAAAATGATTGAGACTCTTTATTTCTGTAGGTTATAACCACCAATATAATCTTGAGTTACAACTCAAAATTGAGAAAAATAATCATTAATGTATTAAAATATTGGGGGACTAACTAGATGAAAGAATGGAACCTAGCCAGGGTAAGATGTAGATACAAGGGAGGGCAGTGGGAAGGAGGAAGACAAGTAAGAACAAAGAATAATGACAAATACATAAATAGTATGATGAAGCCTATAAAATATTAATTACAAAAGTTCATTTCACATAGAAATAAAAATTAAAATAGCAATATTAGATGCATGAAGATGTGTTTTTATGAATAATAAATTTCCAAAAATAAACAATATCACAAGAAATTTGCTTTTGCAAATCTTGCCTGCTTCTGTATCTAGTTTATTATGATGTCATTTCTGGAAAATTTCCTGTATGCATGAAAGAGCACATGGTGTCTCAGCATTATTGTTCTGTTGGTTTCCTGTTGCCACACTGACAGATTATTACACATGTAGTGGCTTAAGACTATAGATTTGTTTTCTAATGGTTCTGGAGACCAGAAATCTGGGGTTAGCAGTGCTGCTGCTTTGCTGGGAGTGGAGGGGCAGAGGGGAACTCTGAGAGGATGTGCCGTGTCCTTCCCATAGGTAGGTATCACCTGTGTAGTGTGGCACTCCCTCATCCAAAGCCTTTTCTGTTTTGTGAGAGATTTGCTGTTTGTCTTTTATTCCTTTCTCTCTTTGCTTATTATCTGGTGCTGGCCCCACCGCCTCCTGTGTGTCTCTGGGTTATATCCCTCCACTTGGAAGGATAGTTGGGAAGTTAATGAAGGCAGACATACAGAAGGTTGAGAATGGGGACAGTAACAGATAATTATTTTTGCAGTTTTTAAAATATACAATATGTAGGTAATTCTTTTGCATAATGACTTGTTGTTTTCATACTTATAAAATGAAAAGGAAGCCCAGTCTTGTTTTCTCCCTCTGTGTCTAACATCCCAGCAGCATTTGGGCTCCCTCGACACTGTGGTGTGTTTGGAAACTCTTTTCTTCTCCCAGTCTGCTTCCAGCTACCCTGTGTGCTCTGGGTGCAGTCATGGTGGCCCTTGCCCTGCCCTGCTTCAGAGGGCCCTTCTTTGGCTTTCTTCCATCTTTGTCCCTCCTTACAAGCAGGAGTTAGGAGCTAGTGCCTCATTCACCCAGAACTCTTGAGTGCCCTTTGCGACACACAATGGGTACAAGTACCCTGCAATTTCCTTCCTGGAGAGCCTGCCTCCAAACCTGCAGAGACCGCTCGTCTGCAGCCTGTTCTCAGGGATGGCAATGGGGATTGTATAGTCATGTGTTTTGAGAGGCTCTTCCTGTGATAAGGTGTGCATGCAGAGGGTGATGCTACATCTGCACTCTCTAAAGTCTGGGTAGGAATGCCTTCCTATCCCATCAGTATGGCATTGTCCTTTTTACATTTTTCACCAACATCCTCTACAAATGAAGACACTTGTAGTGATCAGTGTGGGGATAGGATTAAGATGTTGAAAGCATTTGTCATTAAAAGTATGAGCAGAGTATTTAGGAGCAGGGAAACGTAGGCTTATATGTTATGAATGCTCCAGGCATTTTAGGGTATTACAAAAGACAGATCTCATATGCATAGCAAGTATTTCCAGCTAAAACCCTTTGCCTGGTGACAGCTGCCAGTTCTAGAGTGGTGGCCTTTGAGGACTGTGTCCTGAATTTGTAGAATGATGGCTTTACTGATTTCTGGGTTGTTCTTGCTCACAGGACTCCCCCTCAGGAATTGGCCGTGCTGTTGTGCAACAAATCCAATGCATTTTACAACGTTGGGAAATGGAACGAGGCTTTTCTTGCTGCCAAAGAGTGTCTCCAATGGGACCCGACCTATGTGAAGGTATGGTTGCGGTGGCTGCTTCCCTCCCCCTACTTAGTTGCTTTCTTCCTTCTTGTCAAAGTAGATGTTCTGTGAATGCTTCTCCTTGAATGTACTTGCTCTTCAGAAGTCCATGGGCTAGGGGAGCCTTACCTCCAGCAGGGTACATACAGGGATGGTGAGTGTTGACGCATGCTGCCTCCCTGGTAGGTGGAGCTCAGTGAGAGCCGGAGGAGCTCTGTAGACCTGATGTACTTGGATGAAGATGCCTGAGCTTCATTTTAGCAAAGCTCCACTTCAGATGGCAGTTGAGTAGAAAGCAGGCCCTTTGGGGGCAGAGGGAAGTTTGAGGGGCTAATGAGACCTTTTAAGTGGTGGTGCGTGTGCACTTTTTTTTGTGTTTTTAGAGAGGGTCTCACTATGCAACCCTGGCCGGCCTGGAACTCATTGTATAGACCAGACTAGCCTTGAATTCAAAGAGATCCTCCTGTTTCTGCCTCCTTGGTGCTGGGATTAAAGGTAGCAACACTATGCCCAGTCTGGTAAGAACTAATTTGATGCTTTTTTAGTTGAAATGTCCTGAGTGCTGGCCCTGTAAGGCAACTTCATCATTGGTATTTCAAGACATACAAAAGGAGTGAGAGACATCATGTCAGACCCTGAGTAATTCATACTCACACTGAAGAGAATAGCCTGGAAGTAAAATATGAGGCTTTAAGTGAAACAGTTGTCTCAGTAGCTATCTGAGGCAGCAGACTATGAAGTGTTAAATTAGTGGTCTGAGTAGTTGAGAAAGGCTCCTCTGTAAACTGGGAAACCACCAAACATTAGCCTTCCTGTTGCATGCTCTGATGTGCATGAGAGTCTAGCTATAAACTCAGCTTCCTCAGCTGTAAAATGAGATGATGCCTGGGTTGCAAGAATCAAGGAGACCCTAAACAAAATAGTTGGCAACAGAGCTCAATGGGAAAAGATGGGGAGGTTGGAACCACAAATGACTTAAATATTAAGAGACAGGCTTGAATATTTTGCATTATAAGTAGGCATTTACTCTTAGTACATGCTAGGAAGGCATTCCTCTACTGAGCTACATTCACAGTGTGGAGGATGGACCCTTAGAAGTTACTGAGTTTGAAAATGGAAGCACATGTCTGAGATTTCTCAGGGGTTTGGTAAGGTGGGAATTAGTGGGGCCTGGCATACCCTCAGTTCTGACCGTGGCCTGAGCAAGTTCTGAATGACGCGCCCAGTTTCCTTGTGTGGTCGCATTCCCAGCTTCGGAAGCGGCCACAGCCACTCCTGCATTCTCACTCAGGGCTCCCAGGTGTCTCTTCTCTTCTCCCCGTCACTTTCTCTGTAGCAGAGGGAGCATGCTACCCTCTTTTAGTCCATTGGCTGGGGCCCCAGTGAATTAAACTGAGGAAAAAGCATGCATTTTATTTGTTGCTATTTTTATGGGTATTTCCTAGAAGAGTCTAATGAAAGAGACAAGCCTGAAAGTTTATGCTATTTTTAACAATAATAGGGGCTTAGGAGTAGGGGCTGCAGCCTGTGGGGGAAATAAATGGAAAGTAAGGGCTGTTTTAGGAAGCAGGTTTGTGTGCAGCCTCCTCAGGGCTGATAGTTTCTCTTCTCTGTGACCTGGCAGCTTCCTCAGTCAGGGGTTTGGTTTACTGTTACTGTCCCCTCAGGAGAACCCTGTATGTAGGGAGAGGGGCACTCCGGGAAGGTGTTGCTCTGTCTCTTTGAATCACAGATGCCTTCATCTTAAAATAATCTTCATGTCAGAGCAACATGTGTGGGGATAGAATATTCCCATCCTCTTCACCCATACAGAATAAAAGATGACATTTTAGATCTGAGGAAGCAAGTAAATGGACATTCTGTGCTAGCTCACATGGTTGGGAAAACCAAAACGAAACAAAACAAAAAAAATCAAAAAAACCAAGTAAACCCAATACAGTACAGATCCCTTTTTGTCAAGTTGTTACTTGAGTTCTTTAGACTGAATTCAAGGAAATGTTGATTCCAATTAGTAAATACTGAGAGATCCAAGGTTAAGTGGAATTTCTGAATGCTTGCTTTTTGCATGAACCCAGGTTGTGACCACTCTCTGTTAATTCTGACAGTAGTCTTGGTGGGTCCCTGCCACTGCAGTTGACAAAACTGGGGAGGCAGTGTTCTTTTACTCTTATGTGGAGTCCTGCATCCATCCATCCATGTCATGTATGTATGTGTGAGTGTCTACTTGTCCATCCATCCCTCTGTGTGCTATCTGTCTGTTTGCCAGGCTATCTGTCTATCCATCCATCCCTGTGTGTGTGTGTGTGTGTGTGCATAATTGTGCCCTAATGTGTGTGGGGTCAGAGGACAACTTGTGGGAGTTGGTCTTGCTTATCTATGTGGGTCTTGAACTCAAATTCAGGTCATCAGGCCTGTCAGTTAGTGCCTTTACTCACAGAGCCATCTTGTTAGCCTCTTCTCCCTTTTAGTTGAGTTGTAATTTTCTTCTTTACAGAAAAAAAAAATAATGATTTTGCCTCTTGTTCCTATTGCTTATAATACAGAGCTCAGTAGCTCTCAGTGCCTGTCAAGCACAGTTTTTTTCTTACATAACGGTGAAAATTATGTTTACTTTGGGTAAAAGGAACAAGGAACAACTGTGTTTACACAGAAGTCTCACTCTTTTCCTGAACACCAGCCATAGGACACTTTTCATTCTCCTGCCCAGACTGTGATTAGCAGTGTGAACAGTACACCATACTCATGCTTCCTTCCCTCTCTGTCATGTTAGATGTTACAGAGGCTACAGCATTGGGCATGGTTACATACTTTCCTAACAGACAAGACGTATCAAAAGACATGGCAGAGTGTAATGTGGGAAGCCTGTGCCTGCTGCTTCTTAGAAGCCTTTCTTGGGACTAGGGAGATGACCTGGGGGAAAGTACTTGTTGTATAATCATACGGACCTCAGTTTGGATCCCCCAGTACCCATATACCTGTAACCCCAACACTAGTTGGAGAGGGAGATAGGTGGATCCTGGGGGCTGGCTGGCCAGCTGGTCAGCCTTGCTGTAATGGTTCAGTGAGAGGTCTTGTCTAAAAAAAAAAAAAAAAAAAAAAAGGAGAGAGCAATAGGGTAAGACACCTGAAATTGACCACTGGCTTCCACAAACACCACACTCACGCGTGCACACACAGACACACACACACACACAGAGAGAGAGAGAGAGACAGAGTGAGTGTGAGAGAAGGGGGAGCTTCTTTGCACACAGTGAGGCTTCTGGAATGGGATCGTCACACATTGAGGTCTTGCTTTTCGTTCCAGATCATAGGTGATGGGAACATCATAGCTTTACTTTCCTTTTCCAGGGATACTATCGAGCCGGTTACTCCTTGCTGCACTTGCTCCAGCCTTATGAAGCTGCTCGTATGTTTTTTGAGGGTCTACGACTTTTGCAGAGAGAACCAGATCATGTGCAGGTTCCTGATTTCCTTGTCGGGGTTTTCACAACCATGAGCAGTAAGTCAAACTGGTAGAAAGTGTTTTAAGTCTTTGTTACTTACCCTGAATGTCTCATAGGAAAATGACTCCAGAATGTTCTTTTGGGGCTAATATATTCAGTTGGAATGAAACTGGTCTTACCAGAAAGCATTTTGGAAGCTTGGAAGCTTTAGTGGCTGTGCCTTTGTGAAAACAGGGAAGCCTGATGACACTAATGACTTAAAGCTTTTGAAGTTTTGCTTTATTTATAGCCTTTAAGTTTCCTTTGTTGCTGTTTAGAGATTTCCTACTTACACTACTTGTCTTACATGATTGTTCTTTCCAGTGACTTTCAAGTATTTTTCTCTAATATGCTAAAAGTTATTCTTTTTAAAGTAACATCATTAATCTTAGTGTGTATGTATTTTCTTTTTCAAGTTTTCAGACTGTGTAGTAAGCCTTCATGTGCTGTGCCATCTTACTGACCCCTTATCAGTTATGAAAATAATCTAGAGGACTGATGAGAAGGGTCCTGTGTGGCATCATAGCTATAATACTCCTTGTTCAGGGATCAGAGGCCTTATTACTCATTCCAGGAGGGCTCAGAGGGACCTTATGTATTACATACCTTGGCCAGAGATGATGCAGTCTACTGCCCTGACAATATCTAGGACCCTGGCTAAACTTAAAGTGATTGTTATTCCATTCAGTCAACACGTAGTTTATACTTTGAGATGAGTTTTCCTCCTGAGATCTTTAACATTTGACTCCATGAAGACTTTATTGGGGACCTTTCCTTAAGGCTCTAGACTTCCCTCACTTGACAGTTTCTAAACTCTGGAATTTTCTTTCAGGTGACGCCGTTGTTTTGCAGAGTTTCTTGCCCTGCTTTGACCATATTTTCTCTATGAGGTTTTCAACAGAAATGTGGCAATCTGTAATAGAGAAGTTGGCAAAGAAAGGATTATGGCATGTGAGTATAGGAAGTGGCTCTCTTACTACAAAAACACACTGTATTAAATAATTTCTTTTCTTGGTACCAAGGGATATAATGTATTAATTGCTTACTTTAATACCAGAATAAAGAATAACTTTATTCTTTTTTAAATTAATTTTTACTTAAATTAAAAAGAATCTTATTTTACATGCCAATCCCAGTTCTCTCTCCCTCCTGTCCTCCTATTCCCCACCACCCCCACTCACTCCTCAGAGAGGGTGAGGCCTCCCATAGGGGACCATCAAAGTCTTTCACATCATTTGGGGCAGGACCTAGGCCCTCCCCCATGTGTCTAGGCTGAGAGAGTATCCCTCCATAGGGAATGGACTCCCAAAGCCCGTTTGTTCACTAGGGATAAATACTGGTTCCACTGCCAGAGGGCCCATAGATTTGCCCAGGCCCCCAACTGACACCCATGTTCAGGGGGCCTAGTTAGGTATTATGCAGGTTCTCCAGCTATCAGACTGGGGTCCATGAACTATCACTTGTTCAGGTCCAGAACAACCTTTAAAAAAAAAAAAAAAAACATTTATTTATTTATTTATTCTCTGTGTGAATGTGCCTGTTTTATGTACAGTGTATGTGATGTGTACTGCTTTGTGAGTACATATGTGAATGTAGATGCATGTGCACATGTGTATGTGCTTGTGTGTGGAGGCCTGAGGTTGTTGTTGAGTATCTTCCTCCATCACTCTTCACCTTATTTTGTTGAACAGGATCTGTCACTGAATTGGAGCTCATTATTCAGCTAGGCTGGTTGGCCAGTGACATTCAGGGATTGACCTGTCTTCTCTTGCCTCCTCTGGAGTTACAGATGTCTGTTTCTGTGCCTGGATTTTTAAGTGGATTCTGGGGACCTAAACTCAGATCCTTGTGCTTGCATGGTATGCCCTTTACCAAGGGAGCCATCTTCATAACACAGGTTTCTGTGTAGTTTTAAGAAACTGCTAATTGGGGAATAACAGCTAAAAGAGACTGGAGTTGCCCTTGAGCCTTAATCCTCCACTTACCTTTTGGACTGATAGTTTCACCTCTGAATCTCAGATTTTCATTTTTAAGTTACAAATTTACTTTACGTTTTTCCTTAGGGTTTTGCTGAGAATTTAAAAAGGATGATTAAGGGCACCCAGTGACAGTCTGTTGTGTGTGTTGATGTGCTAAGCACATCAATTTTTCTAGCTGTGTATGACTTTTTTGCCTGCATCTATGTCTGTGTACTACATGCTTGCCTGGTACCCAAGGCAGGCAGAAGAAGACATCAGGTTCCCTGAAACTGGAGTTACAAATGGTTGTGAGCTGTCATGTGGTTGCTGGGAATTGAACTCTGGTCCTCTGGAAGAGCAGCCATGTTCTTAACCACTGGGCCATCTCTCTTAACTGCTAAGCTAGGGTTTTTTTTTTTTTTTATTATTATAATTGGATATTATCATCTTATACAATCAAGGGAAAGCTCAGGAATCCAGTCTAAAGACGTAGGCCCCAAATCCTGGCTGTGTGTCTAGGTAGTTTTCAAGTACTGGAGACTGAGGCATCTTGTAAAAGCCAGGCCAGTGGTCATGACTGTCAGATCCCTAATTGCATTAGCTTGGGCTGAGTGTGAACAGTGGGCCTGTAAAAGGTGAGCATTGATTGTACATTAAACTGAAAGGATCTAGAAGTAAAACTTGGCCTTAGTCTGAGTTTCTATGTCCCTAGTCCATTGGCAGGGATGTGCATGAGGTAGGTATCTCTAGGCTTGGTCAGACAGAGCTGGGATTTTAGGTTTGTATGATATCAGACTGCCCTCACCCCCTGCCATGATGCTTGATATTGGCAGGATATGAGGGAATGTGGGAGAGCTTTGCTTGAAGTCAGCCAGACTGATGGCTAGACCAAAAGACTAGCTATCGTGACTCAGGCTTACAAACTTTTTAGGTAGCTTAAAAGGTAGATGAAACTTGTCTTTTGTTTGTTGTTGTATCTTACACTAACCTTTCTGCTCTAATAAGCCATGGAGAATATTACTGTGCTAACCCTTTCTTATTCTTTCTTATAAGCAGTCATTTCTACTGTTATCAGCAAGGAAAGATCGACTGCCAAGCGATCTCCTTATGTCTGAGCTGTCACTGAAAAGCCTCTTTGAGGTAAGGGGAGGGGTGATTCTGGAGATGTTTTTTTTTTTTTTTTTTTTTGTAGGAGGCTATGTTGCTTGTGTTTAGGACTTCCCAAGTAGCTGCTTCATTGTAGATGTGTTATTTACAGTGCTCTCAGGCTGAAAATGGTTAATTCATGTTTTACTGATTCAAAAATGTGTGGTTGAAGGACTTTAAGTTTTGTATTGATGAGTAACTTCCATGGTTCTACTTGTATGTACTGTTTTTATTTTTTCTTAGAAGTATATCTTCCTTGGGCTTTATGAGAAAATGGAAGAGGTGCCCAAGCTGGTTCAGTGGCTCATCTCCATTGGTGCCCGTATTGAAAGCATAGGACCCAACCCTCTCCATTCCATCATGCAGCTCTGCATCCAAACGAGTGAGTGTTCTCCCCATCACATACCTACCTAGCTGATTGAGAGCTCAGAGCTCAAAGGGCTCTGCCCAGAGTTGAGCTACTTGAAGGCAGACTGACTATTCTGGTTTTCAGCAAGGTCAAAACGTCTTTACTTCTCCTGGCACCTTGGTAGTTACCAGAGATCTAGCTTGCAAAGATTTTGTGTTTTTAGAGTCTAGATAGAAGGGTAGAGTTCAGAAAGGGATTGGCATAGATAACTGTTAAGACAGAGGTACCTTGTATGGTTCTTTCACTCAGCATGCTTTTCTGTGTCCAGAGGGCCTGCAGCTGTGTTTGGGACAGGCTGGAGGATCCTTGAGGAACATGGACTAATATTGACACAATTGTTTACATTGCCAAGGACTGCATACTCACTCTATCTCCTGTTCTTTCTCCCCCTCCCTCTCTCTCTAAGGACAGAAAGAAGAACCTTTACATGTGCTAGGCAAGCTGTCTGCCACTAAGCTACTCTCACTTTCACACCCTTTCACTTTTGAGACTCTGTTTTGCTAGCTACTTTCTCTGGCTTTGAGTTCATTCTGTAACACAGGCAGACCTTGGATTTGTATTCCTTTTGTCTTGACTTCCAGAGTAGCTGGGACTACAGGCATGTGCCACTAGACTCAACAGGACTTCTGTCTTCATAAGATAGACTCTTTAAAGCTTTATCATTTATTTTACAAATTAAATGTTTAACTGTCATTAATATACATACACTCATACCAACACTTTAGATAGAAACTTGTGTTTTATTGACAGGTGTAAGTTTGACATCTTCCTGAACCAGGAGGAGCCAAGAGAGTTCTGGCTTGGGGCTTTATCCTTCCATTTTTTATTTGTGCTCCACCATTATCCATTTAATATACTCAGAATTTTGTCCATGGTGCAATTCTGCCTCTTATTGATTGGTAGACAAACGTGTAAAAATAGTGTGACCAAAACCAGTCTGATTCTAGACCCATTTTCAAATGAGGAGATTTGTGAAGATTAGAAATTTGCCTATGTCCTAGGGTCAAGACCTGGTCCGTCTCCTCTTTACAATAGCTGGCACCAGATGAGGTTCAGGCTAAATCCTTGCTTAGTTCCTTCCCCAGTCCTGCCCTGCTTTGTTTATGCCCTTTCTCCTGAATTTCTCCTCCTCAGTAAGTTACATGGGAAAGAATCCCTGTCAGTCTTCTAGGAACCTGACCTGAGATTACCATGGAATGCCTCCCTCTCCTCACACCTTTGCTTGGAGAGTAGAAATGTGTGCTATATCCCCATTATGATCCCTTAGTGGTCATACAGTTGATTTACTGTATTGCTTTGCTGTGAAAAATAATATTTGCAACTTATTTCTGCCAGGGGATAGTCAACTTTTCAGATGGATAATGGAGCACAAGCCTGAGTGGAAAAGTCGCATCAACCACAGAGATGATTCCGGCTGCACTGTCCTGCATGTTGCTGCTTCCCACTTCCCTGGGTACTCCATCAAGAGTGAGTAGAGACACTATGTTGGAAGGTGTGTTGTGGGTCCAATGACTGCAGATGTGAGAAGACCCATAAACAGCAAGCTCAGAGGGCCAAACTTTTCCTTGAATTAAATATGACTGGGAGAACAGGCTGCAAGGATGAAGGAGATGGGTGAGAAGAGATTCACTGGGCTCCTATGCTTTTCAAGTGGCTTCTGTGGGGTTGGGGTTAAATGATTGAAGAACATAGGCTTCTGGCCACACTCCCACCCATCCTCCCTTACTGTAGGCTACAAAGTGCCTTTACTTCATGCCAGATTTGTATTGGCTGCCTGGGAGAATCTGTGAATCAGGCAACCGACATGGTCTTTATGGTTCTTAGAACATAACATGGGTATTATGTCCTCATACACACAGTGCTACACAGGCCACATGTAGGAGACACAGACATAGCTGAAGGGGGGCTGGTTATTGTGACATGGAAAGCCTTGCTGAACTCAGAAGGAGGAAAGTTGTTCACTCCCGTGGAGCTCTTTGATGACACTCACTTGCCTCAAACTCTCAGTCCCATCACTACTTCCTCTTGGTTATATAAGAAAACATTATTTTTTTCTTCATATGCAGTGGCACATACTCCTTGCACTGGGGAGACAGAGGCAGGTGGAACTCTTTAGTTCGAGGCCAGTCTGCTCTACATAATGAGATCCTGTCTCAAACAAACACAGAACTTTTTATTTTTCTACAATGATAATGAAATCTCAGTTCTGTGAAATGGAGGTAGCAGGAATGGTGGTGCTTATACTGGGTGCTGTTATCATCTGGAGCAGATTTGGTGAGTGAGGCTGAGCTGTGGTCTTCTGATGACAAGCAACATTGGAAATAGGGATTTCTTCCTTTCTTTAAAACATGAACACCATGGTGTGTGTGTGTGGGGGGGGGGGTGCATGCTGTGTGTAAGTAGAACACAGCTTTTGGGAATTGATTATTTTTCTTCCACTATATAGGTCCCAGGAGCTGAATTAATGTTGTTAGCCTTAGTGGCAAGTGCCTTTACCTGCTGAGTCATCTTACCAGCTCCTGTAATGCCTTTTAAACCAAGCATCAGTTAGTTTTCATTGACCATATGACACCCTACAGATGTGCTGTATAATAAAGTACCAACAGTATGGTGGCTTGCAATGACATCCCCGCTTTGTTTGGTGCCCATTTTTCAGCTCACAGTTCTTGTGGGTCAGTAGTCTGCCTGATGCAACTGGTCTTCTGATTTTTCAGAAAGGCTGAATACAAGCTGTTGGCTTTGGCCGTGTTTTCATCTGGAATTTCAGGTCTGCTTTCAGGCATATTTGGTGGGGCAGAATCTAAGATACTGGGCTAAGGTTTCAATTTTTTTGAATGTTTTCCAGAAGTTGCTCTGAGCTTCTGTAGGCCACACAT
Source organism: Phodopus roborovskii (assembly GCF_943737965.1). NCBI lineage: Eukaryota > Metazoa > Chordata > Mammalia > Rodentia > Cricetidae > Phodopus > Phodopus roborovskii. The sequence goes on along the minus strand of NW_026125295.1, from coordinate 11,415,467 downwards.
AGTCACTCCGTGGCATCCTCTACCTTCAAAACCAGCAGGGAAGAACTTCCTGTGCATCAGGTCCCTCTCATCTTTGAGTCTTTGATGATTGGGTTTCCTCTCTGATCTCTAGAGCTTTGGCATCTGACTCATTCCCAGTCTGACCTGCCTTAAGGTTAGCTGACTTGGGATTGGCAGGGTTTCATTGCTGACTATGACTATGATTGGGTATACGTGCACCATGGGGCAGGAATCTTAGGGCTTAGTTTTGTGCCTGTGACAGTAAGGGCTCTGTGGATAGGAAGCCTTAAGTATTTTATTTGTGTGATGAGAGAAGCAGCTGTGAGCACTGCGATGGGAGAAGACAGCAGTGAACGGCTCACACACTTGGCACAGAGATGCTTGTCAGACAGTAAACTTTAGTAAATACTACACAGTGGAGTTGAAAGTTAGCATTGATTTAATTCTCTATACCTCCCTAAGTCCTGGGTACCCCAGGGACATACCTGTTTCAGTCTGAAACCAGTCAGATCTATGATCACTGAGACACCTTGATATTTGCCAGATAGGTATATCAGAGCTCAAATGGAGCTGATAGCTGGGAGGTTGGGGCTAGAAAGTGGTAACAATAACAACAAAAAACCCTGATGCCAAAGCAATTGATACTTTTTTCTTCTATCTCCAGACAGGCTTGTGTGTGTGTCTTTATTATATTTTACATACTCATTATATATAAATAATATATATATATATACATATGTATATATATATATATATGATTTATTTAAAGTTTTTTCTGGAACAATATTCTGTTTCTTCTCCAGGGGATAAAGAAATCTGAAGTCACAGCTTGCTCTTATCCTTACAGCTGTAACTGTTGCCTAGTAACCAGATTTCCCCTCTCTTTGCTTATTGCCAAGGAGAGGGGAGAAAGGTAGAGAGGAGTGCACTTCTGAACTTCTTAAAAGCTATTTTCCTTCCCACTCCACACCAGGACTCCTTGATTTGGGGGAGTTGGGTTGACTGTATGAGGCTGTCATTTAGGCTCCTTAAACGAGAGGAACCCTAGTCCCATGAGCAGTCATGGGACATCTCCTTATGGAAGGAACCATGAGCAATCCCCCCTTCTCATTTTGGCCTGCTCTAGGACAAACAGAAGATGTGCAGATGCTACTGAGCTTTGGAGCAGACCCTACTCTGCTAGATGAACACTCTATGTCTGCTGTGGATGTTCTAAAGAGGAACAAGAACTTCAGAGCTATTGAAAAAATCAACAGCCACCTGGAAAAGCTGGCTTCCAGTTCTAAGGGCCCATCAGGTATAGCACCAGTATATTTACTTTTTGTGGGGAGGTGTTGGGGAACTGGTTCTGTGATATTAGATGTAAATTGATTTGCCTTTTGTTTGTATGTGTAGGTGGAAGTGAGACCTTTCGCCTCCAATGTTCTCAAAATGTGTTTGTAAAGGCAGAATGTGATAACTCTTATAGAGCATCTACAATGATCTTAGAACATTTCCAGTTCTATATTTCAACAGTATAGGTTACCCCCCCCTACGCACAATGTATGCATATGGGAAAAGGGAAAAAAACATATAGGAGATAACCAAAATTAGCCTACTTCTCAGAAACTGTCACTGCTGACAATTGAAAATACACTTAGATCTCTATTTCTTGACAGTTGATTTGGAGAAGACTGCTGTATAAGACAGAGTAGATGGTCATTCCAGATCTACTGCTGGGCTTGTATTTATCTTTTATCTTTTATCATTTATCTTCTATCCTTAACTTTTCAAAGTTTTCTCGGCTTTATCTATGGGTTGATTCTAAAATCGGAAACTAGTGGGTGGCATTTTCATGGTAGTGTGATTATATAAAATATTACTTTTCCTACCACAAGTGGCATAGCTGGGCTCGTAGGAATGAATCACCAACTGTCTTGAAACCATTGCTCTTTCATTGTGACAGTCTTTAAGCAATGCTGTTTGATATCTCCTGTACTCATGTCTGACTTTTATACTTCCTGTTATCTAGAGGTGGTAGCATTCTTGACTTGTGAGGATACCTACTGGAGGAGGCAGCGATGGTAAAACTAGAGAGCTTTTTGAAAATGTCGTTATCTTCACATTACTTTCTAATATTTGGATATAATTACTCTATTTTATTGACAGAAATTTGCCTTTCCCTTATCCCCTCTTGTTAACACTTTTGTAATTAGGCTGTGTTTCACCATCAGTAACCTGCCATCATTTAGTGACAGCCTTTTCTAGTATCCATACTATCTTTAGATTTATAGACTATTCTATAAAATTGTGTGACAACTTTGAAAAAATATTTAATTTCCTCTTAATCCCTATTGCCATTGATCATAAGTCTGATGTTAGTCATTTTGTTTCTTTTTTCTAGAACATTCTCTGACTTTGAGTTCTCAAATTTCCTTGGGATATATAAGGATGGAGGTGTTTACTTACTCTTTTGTGGAACTTGCTGATTCCTTTTACTCTGTCTTTCTTAGCTCAGGGAAAATATCTCCTATCATTTTATTCCCTTCCAACTTTTTCTACTACTAGTAAGCCATTGAGTAAGTTTCTTGGGTTTGTGTATCTCTCTACTTTCCCCTCATATACTTTACTTGGTCTTTAGCTTTTCTTTCTGTAATTCTCATTGTTTATTACTACATTTTAAAATTTGGAAAACCATGATTTTAATTTCCAAGAACTCTTTCTTGCTTTATTTTTTAAGATATGTGTGTGTGTGTGTGTGTGTGTGTGTGTGTGTGTTTGTGTGTGTGTTTTGCATACATGGATGTCATTGCACCATGGTGTGCCTGCTTTCTCCAAAGGCTGGAAGAGGGTGTTAGATCCCCTGAAACTGAAATACTGATGGTTGTGAGCGGCTATGTGGTGCTGGGAATGGAATCTGGGTTCTCTAGTAGAGCAGCCAGTGCTTTCAACCACTGAGCCATCTCCTCAGCTGTTTCTTACTGCATCTGCTTTTGTTTACATTTGCCTCATCTTCTTGGATTGCATTTAAGAATGTTACTCTATCTACATAGAGAATGCCCCCCACCAAGTTATTTATGCTGCTGTTGAGGTTTTGGGGATCCCTTTTCCTGCTTCTCTTTGATACTATTGCTTTCCTTTAACTATCTCCTGATTTCTCTGTCATTTATATTTATAAATAAAAGACTAGATTGATAATGCATATAAAATGGTTAGTGTTCATTCATATCCTGCAGATATTTAAATTTCTCAGAAAGACGAATTCCCTTGAATAGGTAAATGAAGGCAGCTGTGGGGTTGCTGGGGGTGGGAGATTGTCTGAGGATTATTGGAATTGCCAGAGTTTGGCAAGATTTTGTTGTTGTTGTTGTTTTGTTTTTTGAGGCAGGGTTGCTCTGTGTAGTTCTGGCTATCCTGGAACTCGCTCTGTAGACCAGGCTGACCTCAAATTCACAGAGATCCACCTGCCCCTGTCTCCTGAATTCTGGAATTAAAGACATGTGCCACCACCACCCAGAAAGATGTTTTTAAAAAAATTATTTATTATTTTTGTTACCATGGGCATGAATACTTTGACTACATGTGTGTAAATGCACCATATATATGAAGTGTCCCCAAAGCCTAGAAGTGGGTGTGAGATCCCCTTGAACTAGAATTACAGGTGGCTCTGAGCTGGCCTATTGGTGCTGGGGATCAAACCTGGGTCCTCCTGGAGAACAATAAATGTTCTTAACCCCTGAGCTAGCTCTTCATTGCCCATAAGACAAATGTCTTATGTCAGGAAGTTTGAAGCTGATTTTCATTTAACAACCCCCAGCATTTTTCCACTGTTTTAACTTTTCCTTGCTAATTTAAAATCTCTTCTGTTGTTTCCATGAGTCCTTGATAATGAGAAGAGCAAAACATATTTGTGGAGTTTCAACCCTCTCCCTACCCCATGGATGGTCAAACTTCAGACTGTGTTATACCAGGTTTTGTTTTTTAAATGTATTCATGTTTTAAGAAATTAAGACTTCTCCCCCTGTAGGGTAGTATAATTAACCAACCATTGTGATATGCTTTCTGAAAACTTGTTTATATAATCTCAGTTCTAAAATGGCCTTCACAATTTTAAAAATCCAAAGTAACCAAAGAGGTTATTTTCCCTATGAATTTGGAAGGTTTAAGTTAATAATAATAAAAGGACCAGTAGTTAATAGGCAGGAAGTTGCTGACATGTGTTGGATGACTTGTCATTTCTCTTCATTAAGATGTTTCTCTTGTTCAACTCGAATCTTGATTAACTTAGATGGTATCCATAGTTTTTCTTCTCCTGTAGATACAAATGCAAAACTCCTACCCCAACGTAACACATATCCTGCTTTCCATTCTGAGGTCAGTACATCCTTGAAGTACACTGGCTGATTTAGTTCAGAAGTTTTTTCTATTGTCCAGTGTCTTTCTGCAGCTGTTTTTCCTTTCTCATCAGCATTAAGAAAGTTTAATGTTAATAAAGCATTATGTAATCTGTGTTTGGGTGTCTTGGTTCCTCCTGCCTGTTTATGGAGCATTTCTTTTAAAGTACGATTGGATCTCTCAACCACTGCTTGTCCTGTAGGATTGTGTGGTATACCAGTTATATGCTTTATGTTATAATACTCAAAAAACTGTTTCAATTTGCTGGAGACATATGCTGGAGCATTGTCAGTTTTTATTTGTGCAGGTATGCCCATAATAGCCATTACCTCTAATAAGTGTGTTATAACAGAATCAGCCTTTTCAGAGCTCAGAGCAGTAGCCCATTGAAACCCTGAAAATGTATCTATAGTGTGATGTACATATTTTAATTTTCCAAATTCTGCAAAATGAAACACATCCATTTGCCATATTTCATTCCTATTTATACCTTTAGGGTTACTGCCTGGTGGTAAAGGAGTTTGGTTATAGAATGAGCAAGTAGGACATTTCCTTACTATTTCCTTGGCTTGTTCCCAAGTGATAGAAAAATCCTTTTTTAAACCTTTGCTGTTCACGTGGTGTTTCTTATGAAACTCTGAGGCTTCTAGCACACTTCCTATCAATAAACGATCAATTTCATCATTGCCTTGTGCTAGAGGACCTGGCAGACCCGTATGGGATCTGATGTGAGTTATATATATAGGATGAGTCCTCTTTCTGATAGTATCTTGTAACTGTATAAACAATGAAGTTAATTCTGTATTGTCAGGAATAAATTCTGCAGTCTCAATGTGTAAAACGACTCTCTCTGCGTATTGAGAGTCAGTAACTATATTGAGGGGTTCTTTAAAATCCATAAGTACCATGAGAATGGCATACAATTCTGCCTTTTGTACAGAATTGTAAGGGCTTTGAACCACTTTGCTAATTTTTCCTGATTTATATCCTGCCTTACCTGATTTGTTTGCATCAGTGTAGAATGTATGAACTCCAGAAATAGGTGTTTTTCTTACAATGCGTGGAAGAATCCAAATTGTTTTCTTTATGAATTTGATTCTCTCAGTTTTGGGATAGTTGTTGCTAATTGTTCCCAAAAAGTTACTGCAAGCTCTCTGCCAATATTCGTTATCTTTCCATAAGGACGAAATTTCCTCATTAGTTAAAGGTACTATAATTTCTGCTGGGTCCCTTCCTATTAGCTGACGAAGTCTTAATTTACCTTTTATAATCAAGTCAGATCTTTTCTATATATGTTTTTAGTTTTTTATTCTGTTTATGTGGTGGGAATATCCATTCTAATATGATATCTTCTCTCTGCATCAAAATCCCTGAAGGATATTCTCTAGATGGTAATATAACCAGAATACAGTCTAGGTTTGGATCCACACGGTCCACATGTGCTTCTAGTATCCTCTTTTCTACCCATTCTAATTCCTTCTCAGCTTCAGCTGATAGTATTCGTGGACTATTCAAGTCCTTATCTCCTTTTAGGGCCATTTTCAAGTTTTTCAAATCATGCCCTTCTAATCCAATTATGGTTTGCAGTTGAGAAATCTCTCCTAGTAATTTTTGAAGATCATTAAGAGTCTGGTAGCGATCTCTTCTGATCTGTACTTTTTGTGGTCTAATTTTCTGTAGACCTATTTTATATCCTAAGTAGTTGATAGACTCTCCTTTTTGTATTTTTTCAGGTGCAATTTGTAATCCCCAGCGAGGTAAAACTTCCTTTACTTTCTCAAACATTTTTTTCTAGTATTTCTCCTTTAGAGTCAGCTAACAATATATCATCCATGTAATGATAGATTATGGATTGTGGAAACTGTTTACGAATTATTTCTAACGGTTTTTGTATGAAATATTGGCACAGGGTGGGGCTATTTAGCATTCCCTGTGGCAAAACCTTCCATTGATATCTCTTCACCGGTTGAGAATTATTATAATTAGGTACCGTGAAGGCAAATTTCTCTTTGTCTTGTTCTTGTAAAGTTATAGTGAAGAAGCAATCCTTTAAATCAATCCTTAAATCAATATAATAGGCCATTCTTTGGGTATCAAAGAAGGCAAGGGCATTCCAGGCTATAGAGAGCCCATTGGCTGGATAACTTTATTGATAGCTCTCAGGTCTGTAAGCATTCTCCATTTACCAGATTTCTTTTTGATCACAAATACAGGAGAATTCCAAGGGCTGGTTGATTCCTCAATATGTCCAGCATTTAGCTGTTCCTGAACCAGGCTTTCTAAAGCTTCTAACTTCTCAGAGGTCATAGGCCATTGTCCTACCCAGACAGGTTCCTCTGTTAGCCATTTTAACTTTTGGTTCCTCTGTTTGTTCAGCATTTGTATTTTGTTTTTGTACTGCCTGGATATTTGGTCTCTGTCTTGTATAGTACTTAACAGTATTCTTTCCACAATCATGAGGTCGTCTATGGTTCCTATCTAATACTGGAGGAATGTTAATCTGTGTATTCCATTGCTGTAATAGATCACGACCCCATAAATTTATCACTACATCAGCCACATATGGTCTCAACCTCCCACTCTGTCCTTCTGGTCCTATACATTCAATCCATCTCGTGCTTTGTTTTACCTGAGACAGGGTTCCAATCCCTAAGAATTGAACATTTACCTCATGCAGGGGCCATCTTTGAGGCCAAGATTTATTAGATATGATAGTTACATCAGCCCCAGTGTCCAGGAGACCCTCAAACAGTCTATTATTCATCTTAACTATCAATCTAGGCCTATGACTATTTATAGTGGTTTGGCAAAATATACGTTTTTCATTTCCTTCTGTCATGTTTGATTCAACTTCCGTCACTAGTTTGTCATCCAGAGCAGTATGATTTTTTATGATAGGCACAGAATTTTCTAATTGTCCTGTGGGAGATTGTCTTCCACTGTGACTGGGAATGTTCGAACCACCTGTGACGTGGAGGCCTTCGAGAGGCCCCCCCAAGAAGTTTCCCGATGGTAAAGGGTTTCCTTGCTTGTCTCTGGTCGATCTACACTCATTTGTCCAGTGTCTGCCTTTGCCACACCTTCTACATAACCCAGGAGGCTGAGGCCTTCTGTTTGATTCATTCCTGGGGGTGTTATTTCTAGGGAAGCTTTGCCTACAATTTCTTTTTAGATGTCCTATCTTACCACAGTTATAACATCTGACATGTTGATATCTCTTCAAACCTTTGGGGATGGCTTCTCCTACCCAAGCTTCTAAGTCACCATAGTAAGGAACTCTGTTATCTTGATATCTTCTCTGACCTTTAGATATGGCTTCTCCTACCCATGCTTCAGTCTTATTGTCATTATACTCAATGTTGCCTGTATATAGGACCCATTCATCCAAGGGTGCTGATCGCATTTTTAAAGGCCAAAGCACCTGTTTGCATTGAGGATTCGCATTCGCATAAGCTAAAGATTTTATGAGTATTCGCCTAGCATCTATGTCTGCTATCTCTAATTGTACTGCCCTAGATAATCTTTCTAGAAAGATACTAAAACGTTCTCTAGGTCCTTGTTTTATCTTGGTATAGGGTTCTATCCTCTCTCCTAATTCATGAACCTTATCCCAAGCATTCAAAGCTGCTGTACTGCATAGAGACAAGATGTGTTCATCATAGGCAGCTTGGGTTTCTGGGTCAGCATAGAGACCCTCCCTCACCAAGAATTTTATCTTGGGGAGCTTTATAACCTTTCTTTAAGTCCTGAAGTTCAAGAGCTTTTGCTTCCTCTCTCCATAAAGCCCTCCATTCTAACTGAGAGGAGCTTTCAAGGACAGCTGATATTAATTGATCCCAATCCTTAGGGGTTACCTTGTTATTCCATGCCCATGATTCTACTAATTGCTTCACATAAGGTGAGTGCATGCCATAAGAGACTACTGCTTCCTTTATACCTTTTAAATCTTTCATACGTATTGGTTCCCACTGATATGCAACGACACCTTTTGGATGTTTCTTCGTTGCTGGCTTTTCATGAATAGATACAGGGAAATCTCCCCTGACCCTAAATGGTGTGGAAAATTTTAAATCTTTTTCATGCCCTGTTACCTGTAGTTCTTCTGATGTATCAGACTGAAGGTCTTCTAAAGCCTGAAATCTATTCACCATTGTTTCTTTGAGTGTCTGAACTTCTTGAATCAAATAACTTTCTAGAGACTTCATTGCATCAGTCAGTTTCTTACTTTCTCCAACTACAAATGATTCCATGTTTTTAATCTTATCATCCTTAGATATTATCTGAATGGCGTGTAAACTGCCTTCCAGAAACAATGTTCTATCTGCTAGCTTGCCATTATCCTCAGACATGGAAGAGATTCTGTCATCTAGTCTTTCTATCTGATGTTCCAGTTTCTTAAACTTATTAGTAGCTTCCTCCGACCAGGAGCGAGCTGTTTCTGCTAGTTTGTTAATGCATTGCATTGTTTCTGCTCTGGTTATTGAGGTATCTGACATGAAACAAATTATACCTTTCAGCTCGCCAACGCCATCTTCAATATTCTGAACCTTTCTTTCTATACTTTCTATGCTTTGAATTCTGTCATTTTCAATGTTTCGAATCTTTGTCTCTATGCTTTGAATTCTATCATTTTCAATGTTTCGAATCCTTGTTACTAAGTCTCCTATGGTTTGTACAAGTTCCTTATTGTTTGCTGTAATCTCAAACCATTTCTTTAAGAATATCATGTTAATGATGAAACCCATTGCTATTACAAAATAAAAGTATATATTGGTCCAGTCATAAGTTTCTTCTGCTAAAATCCCTTCTACATATGAAGTAAAATAATTCCTAAAGTTCTGCATAGTAAAATTATCTGCCATAGTTATGGAACAATTTATCTCAGATTTTATATCAGCTTAAATTGCAAAGGATGTTACAATTACCTTAGGTGTAATTCTGCTGTCCTGGAACTTTGATGCTTTTAGTTGTATATCTCAGCTTGTGGTAGCTACGCCTGGAGGTGTGTCACCAAATAGCGCCTAGCCGCCGAGGCCCGTCTTATTCCGGTTCTGCCTAGAAGTGTGCCGCCAAATATTGTCTGGCAGCAGACGATCCTTCTGATTCCGGTCCCTGTAGAATAGCTCTTAACAAACTATGACAAGCAGAATTTTGTTAAAAGGGGACTTTTGGAGTTACTTGTAACACAAGACGAAACGCGTGCAAGCAGCGCCGAGCGGCTCTGCGCAAATGCAAAGTCCCGTGCGGAAATGGGCAAAAAATGTTAAGCGGTAAGTGCCTTCTCAGGTCTGCTTTAGCAGCAAAGATCTCCTTTGCAATAAGGAAGAGGCAAATGTCCCAAAGCTGTGGTGAGTCCACCTGGTTAAACCCTGCCCGTTGGGGAAGGTGGGGGAGGGGGGCGGCTTCTGCCGCCTGGGGGTGAAACCCAGGTAAATCCGCTTCTGACACCAGATATCGCGGTAAATAAGGATCAGGATAAACAAATAGGCCGAATAGATGGTTATTCAGGGAGAAATAACTTACAACCTAGACAGATGAACACCAGGAAATTCAACCCAATCCTCTCCTGTCCGAGTCACGCCAGAAAGAGAGCGCCTTTCCTGGCCCCCTCCGACCTCCTTCCCCAGGTCACTTCCGCCCATGGCTCCACCCCCCAATGGGCGTGGTCAGTGCCACAGAAGGACTATCTCACTACAGACATGTTTACAAAATTATTACTTTCAGAATAGCTTGAATATTTTTTAATGGAGTCTTTTAATAACATATAACCCTAAAGACATCTCATCTGAGACAGGCTTTAATTGATTAATCAATTTATTGTGATGCTGGGGTTAGAATCCAGGGAAGTCTGTGCTAGGCATGTGTTCTACCTCTGAGCAACAACACCCTAACCTTGTGACAGCCTTCCTCCTTGTCTTCTTTGACATTAAGTATCCTGGGTTTCCAAAGCTACAGAAGAGGCTCAGTGGACTCTATGCTGTCTCCATTGCTCATCAGAGTTAAGTTGTATTTACTGGGAGAAAGCTTGTATAAGAACGAATGTGCAGTTTTCCAGGATTGCTTGTTGGCTGCCCAGGTAATCTATATGACAGTGGTTACAATCCAGTCCGAAGCCCCAACTCTCATTGGCCCTGCTCTCACTGGCTCAGCCCTCATTGGCCTCAGTTCTCTTGGCAGATATTGATTATGCATAGATGTTTTAGAACATTGATCATGAAGATATTCCTTGCTATGTTGAAGGAATAGTGAAAGATAATTGAGAAACACAGAATTAAAAGTGAAAAAACAAACAAACAAAAAACCAAAAAACAAACAAACAAAAAAATCAGGATGTAATTAAGAAAGAAAGGGAAGTCAGTGGTAGGAAGGAATCCTAAGTTGAGTTCTGTATTTACCAAAGTGTTTCCAGCTAGAGCCCTTACAGAAGTCTATTGTTGAATATAATTCTGAGTGGGATCATGGTCCCTTTGAATGTATATAGCAGCATGGAGTTGTATGCATTTATTTTGTTTTTAAGATTTTTTCTTTCCTGTTGTACAATTTTAAAAGCTAAGGTGACAGTGTAATGTTTTTCTAGATCAGCTCCATCTGAGGAGATGACAACCCTTTAGTCTAACGTGATAGTTACCAGTTACATATGGCCATTAATGTATATGCTTATGTGTTTGGAGAATTGAAAATTTACCTTTATTTAGTTTTAGCCCTTCAAGAGGCCTTTCTGTTCAAGCAGAAGTCGAGAAGATGTAAGAACCAAAGGAAAAAGAGTGTTGGGGTATGGACAGGAAGATGAATCTAACTCTAGTTGTGTGGTCTACCACTTCATTCTCATCACTTGCAAGGAAAAATAAAAGTCCTAGCTTGTGGAGGACCCACCCCTAGGTTGCTTGTATCTTCATCTTGGTCAGTCTGATCTGATGAGTGTTGATTTTTCCACAAGTGGTTCTGAGCTCAGCATCGTTAGGACAAGTTTTTTTGTTTACCACCTGGAAGAATGAACAAGCTTACAGAATAGGATTAAAGGTGCTTTCTCCATTTGCTCTTTCCAGAAGTCACATACGCTGTTTTCTGGTAGTAGTGCTGATCTCTTTGGATAGGACAGCCTTTGGCATTAAGTGAGAAAAAAATGATTTTGCTAAATATATGTATTGTTCTCAAGACCAGAGATTTCTCAAAGTGTGCATGCAGATTGTGATTTGGGAGGTGCAGAGTGGACCCTAGATTCTGCATTTCTCACCAGTCACCAGGGAATGCCATTTTGAGCAACAAAGCTTTAATCTTAGTCAAGATTACAAAATTGTCTTTGACAGCTCTTGGTGACTACCACCAGGTGGCACCATGTCCACTTGCTTTGGTTGCTGTTGCTAGCTAGGCCTTTCCTTATGAACAAGAATAAGGTGGAGCTTTTGTCTGCTGCTGCCTGTGGTCTCCTCCCTGTCTCTTGAGGCTTTGCCTAGTGAGCTTGGATCCAGGCTCTGGAAGAGCTCTGCTATGTTCTCTCAACACTGGGAGGCAGGTTGCTTCTTTTCAGTTAGTGCAGGCTAGGACATTGACCTAGGATGTCAGTTATATTTTTCTCCTTTTTGTAAGCCAGTATTTCAAAGAAAATGCATGAAATGTAGGAAAGAAAATACTAATTTTATATAGATTCCTCTACCAGGAAAACCTAAAGTATCTGTGAACTGATCAGTTAGTCTTTTATTCTAAGCATAGTATATATATATGTATATGTTTGTATGTATAGATATTTGTATTTCTTTTATAAAATGGGATTGATATATTAGCTTGATGATTAAATTGTGTGTAATAAAACTTACTAGTTTTTTCTTTTATACCTTGGGTGATAGAATTTGGATAAAACTTAAGTCTTTTTTTTGAAATGATTTCTTTCTATTTTTGATGACTTCTGAACTCTGTTAAAAGTTCAAAAGATCCCCTTAATTTTGACTTCAAATACTTTATAAAATTGGAGTTTTGTGTAACAATGAATCTATTATTAATTATACTTTGGTGCCTTTTTATTGTGTCTTTATTGCTGTTTCAGTTAATTAAAAAGAAACCCCTGTGTTCATGGGACACAAACAACTCTGTTTTCTGATGTTTCTTTTGTCTTATTAAGCTGGTGGACATTTTGAAAAAAGGAATGAAAAACTTAGATAATAAACAGGCACCTGCAGCCTTCATCCAGGGATACCATTTGTCACATTTAGAATGCCCCTTCTAAGCATTTTGTGGTGTTTATAACATTTTTATGAACACTCCCTCCTTGCTGGAGTTTTTGCAGTCTGCAGCTGTCTTCTTAGCTAGTCTGTGTCTTGCAATCATATGCTTATTATACAGTGTTATCTTTTTGTTCCTGTTCATTTTCATGTGACTTTTGTGCTAAACTAATTTTCTTGGAGGACGAATGATCTCTTGGAAAGACCTTTAAGGGTATGGTTCAGGAAGACAAGTAGCAAACTCCTATCAACCTGGTAGGGAAGGAAGTGTTTCCTCACTGTTTTTTCCTCCTTTACTGTGGGTTTCAGTGTAGTCATAGGTATTTTAAGATGCAGGTAAGTGGCAAAGTTCTCAGGAGTGCTAGTCAGTCTCTATAACACCATGCATATTTTCTGTCTCAGTGTGGGCCTCCAGGCAGGTGATGTGGGCCTTTGACAAGTGGTTGTCATGTCCTCCCTGTAGTGTTATGATGGCTTCTCCTGCTGCCTCACACCTGAGGCTCTTTGATTGTGAGTCCATGGGTATTTACCACAGACATTGGTGTCTGTGTATTTCTAGTGTTTGACTGTATTTGTTAAAATGGAATCCAGGTGTGTGGGGAGAAGGCACATCAGATATTGTTGTTATTCCTCCTGGACCTCCTCTGGTCTCTTTCGCCATTCTGTGTGTTGCTGATGTTGGAGTGCCTTCAGTTTGACTGGGGCTTATGGAGGCTGTTTTGCTAATGTCCCTTCAATTTTTTTGTAGTGCTTGCAATAAAAGCTGGTGCTGTAATTTTTTTTTATATGCCTGTCCTAGTTTCTGTTCTGAAGAGACACCATGACCACAGCAACTCTTATAAAGGAAAAGCATTTAATTGGGCTGGCTTATATTTTCAGAGGTTTAGTCCATTGTCATCGTGGTGTGACAGGGTGGCAGACAGACATGGTGAAGTAGCTGAGGGTCTTTGATTTGAAGGCAACAGGAAGTGGTCTGAGACAGTGGATGTGGCTTAAGCATGTGCGAACCCTCAAAGCTCCACAGTAATGCACTTCCTCCAACTAGGCCATACCTGTTCCAACAAAACCACACCTCCCATTACTGCCACTCCCTTAGGGGACATTTTCCTTCAAACCACCACACAGCCATAGTCATTTCTCTCTTCTGTAGGTATTGGCTGAGGTTGATGTATAGGCTACTGTAGAATTGAATGCTGTTTTATTTTTTCTTCCTGAGAAAATAAGGAAACTATCCTAGAAGAACTTTAGATGATAAATCTTAGACAATTATGGAAGATTTTAGGTTCTAAATAGCTATGGTTTAGCATTTTAAAAATTGAGGGCTGGGGATGGCAACATACCTTTATCCCCATCATTTAGGAGGCAAAGACAGGTGGATCTCTGTGAGTTCAAGGCCAGCCTGGTCTACAGAGTGAGTTACAGACCAGCCAGTGATACACATTGAGATCCTGTCTCAAAAAAAGTTGTGGGGACAAGAGATATAGCTCAGTGGTAGAATGCTTACCTAACAAGTGTAAGAGCTTGAGTTAATCCCTAGTATTATAGAGATTGGCATTGTAACGGTATGTGTCAGTTCTCCTGAGAATTCAAGAAAGGATGGCTGGAGAAACCCCAAATGCTTTTCAGGATATGTAGCATATCACAGTGGTTTCAGCTAAAGCTTAGCACTGGGATCTTGGGAATCTTGGCTTCACCATTTGTCAGATATGTGACCTTGGACTGATTTTTTTTTTTTTTGCCTCAGTAGGAGCCAATTGCACAATGTAAACAGTTCATCATCCTTCACTAAAATGCTTGTGTCCAATAGCTGTTATGGTGAGTGAGGTTAGGTAAATTGGATTATGTATAAGGTCAGCCTAGGTTTGTATTTTAATGGGTCAAGGATAAATGGCACACTCCAGTCTCTAGGATGGGACCCCTCCTTTGAGCTCATTTAGATGCAGATGTTTTGGGAAAATTGCTTTTAGGAAGTCTTTGGGCTTGGGACTTCATGGCAGCTGAACTGTCCTCATGTAAATTTACTTACGGTTATGAAAGCTTCACTAGCTGGAGTCTGGCAAAAATCTCCCCAAAGGCCCTGTGTTTCATGGCCTGCGGCGTCAGGCCTCCTGGCTTCTCTGAGGACCGTGCTGCTGTGCTACCCCTGGCCCACCACTTCCCTCACAATTGGCTAAAATTGTTCTTAAAACTATTTTTGACTTATGTGTTAGAAACATCACAACTGGCTTCATTGTCACCCGGACTCAGTGATGTCCTCTGACAAGCTTGTGCCTTAGACTTCAGTGGAATTAAATCCGGGTCTCTAACCTCTGACTTGTCCAGCATGTTTGGATTTGTAGACTCATCTCTCTCTTACAATGCTTGAATACCCCTGTCCCTGCTTCTGTTGTGATCATAGCAGCTGAACCAACAGTGTGGTCAGGGGACAATCTTGGCTGACTCAGGCCTGATTCTGTCACTCTGGGCAGGGAGTGTGCTGCCGCCAGAAGACACAAGCAGTCTCTGAAGGTCAGAACCGAAAAGATCTGTTTTACCAGTTCCTCTTTACACTTTTGCTCTGACCCTTGTTAAAGTAAGATGATAGACTAACCTACATTTAATTTCTCTTGTATTAAAATGAATATTCATTCCAAAGATTTAGAAAAAAATAGGAAGTAGAAGCCAGCAAGAGAAAATCAAGTTTGTTTTATTTGGATAGTCTTTCATTTTTCCCATCTGCTCTTACTGAAGGAAGAGAAATCATAGGAAAGTTTTTTGGAGTGGTTTATTCTTACCCTCCTTTTTCAGTGATAGGATGGTCAGACTAAGTACAGAAAGCCCAGTAAATTTGAATTTCAGATAAACAAGTTTTTCAGTGTAAATATGTCCCTAGTATTGTATGAGCTCTACTAAAACATTGTTTGTCCATTTGAAATTCAGATTTAGCCAAGAGCAGTGGCACGTACCTGTCATCAATACCAGCTGCTTAGGAGTCTGAGGCAGGAGGGGTTTAAGTTCAAGGCCTGTCTGGGTTACATAGTGCCTTCAAAGTCAGCCTGTGTAACTGAGACCCCTCTCTTCCTCTTTGTATGTGTAATGTAATTATTTATCTCACACCCCGTTCACAGTTTCCCCTCCTCCCTCTCCTCAATTTTTTTTAAATGGGTCAGAAATATAGCTCAGTGGTAGTGCCTGGGTTCCATCTCTAGAGCCACAAAAGAGGAGGGATTGAGGGAGGGAGGAAGGGAAAGGAAGAATGGAATGAATCGAAATTAACTGGCATTCCTTAGTTTTTGTAATTTTAAAATTGTATATATTTATTGATTGGGGAACACATGTGCCAGTTTGCATGTAGAGGTCAGAGGACAACTTGTGGGAGTCATTCCTTCTACCATGTGGGTTCTGGAGATCAAACTCAAATCATAACGTTTGGTGGCAAATGCCTTTCCCTACTGATCCAGCTTCCCAGGGCCTTCTCTATACAGTAAACATATATAGGAAATTTGGCAGTCTCCTTACTGAGGGGCCTGTGTAAATTTTTTCCTAACCTTAAGACTCAGCAAGATTATAAAAGGGGTTAGTCCTTGGTTTATCTCTAGACATCAGAGATCAGATAGAAACACTACGTGCTGTGACCCAGTTAGGAACTGAAGACTAATGTATCCTCTCGCTCATCTCCAACATCTTTTGGACTTTTCAGCTCTTCTCTGTATTTCCCTGTAACTCAATGTTTCTGAACAGAGTATCCTCCCAATGCTATGAAAAATTGAAGGCAGATCTTTTCTAACTCAAGTATTTGCCCTGACCCAAACATTCTGTCTTCAAACACATCTTAATTCTGGGCTCTGGGCTAAGCTCCACTGGACATTTTTAGTTTGTTTGTTTGATTGTTTCTTAAAGTTCATTGTTATGTTAAGAAAATGTTCACTCACATAGATGTTAAAGTGTTTTTTTTTCTGTCTCTTTTAATTTAAATTAGAAACAATCTTGTTTTACATATCAATCCTAGTTCCCTCTCCCTCCCGGCCTCTCGTGCTTCCCCCCACTGACCCCCATCCCTCCACTGGGCATTTATATTCTTGGTCCTGGAGCCTGAGTCAGTGCTTGTTCTGATTGATGTTCATTAGTGGTTAAGTAACTTGTCCGAAGTGATCCATTATTTCTTCGTAAGACTTCCACTGTGCTTAAAGGTTTTGATTTACAAACTATTTTAATTATGTGTATATGTTGGATTTTAGTAGGGTGAGGAAGGAAAATCATATGGACAATTTTGGAGTATAGTTTATTCTTATTTTTGAAAGAAATTCCTGCTGGCCTGGTTTGTGACATTAACCGAGATTGTGCCAACACCTTCATCAAATTCTTACTGGAGAAACAAAAGTGGCCTGAAGTCCTTCTCTTGCTCAGCCGCAAAGTCAGTGGGCAGCCACATCTCAGAAACTGCCTCATCAAAAACTGTGACCTCTCAGACCTGGACATCTGTACTGTCATTCCCCACCTCAGCTCCTGGGACCAGAGGAAGACCCAGCTTCTGAGTCACCTGATTGACAGCGGAGGTGAGTGTGCCTGGGCATTGTGGGCCACAGGGATCTCTGAATTGTCTGGACAGAGCTCAGCTGTGGCCTCGCTGTCCCTCCTGTAAAAAGCCAGCACATGTACACCCTTTTCTCTCACTACCTCCTGGTTTTGAATCGGGTCTACAGAATGTGTAACCCTAAGCTGTCTTGAGGAATGCTGCGTTCTTGTGAAACCCGGTTAATCCTTCCCTATTTATCTCTTTTGTGGGAAGCACCATGTATGTGGAGGGTTAGTCAGTGCTCAGTTCCACCTGGCTTTTGGCTAAACCTTTTCTGCCCTTTGTCCACTCTTGTGGCATTCTTTCCTGATCAGTGGACTGGAATTTTATGGTGCTTGTTTATGGAGAAACAGCTGAGTAGTTCATTGTTGGCTGAATGTCTAAATGTGCAGGACAGTGTGGTAAATTGCATTTAATTTAAAAAGTAATTTAGAAATACCAGCCTCTTCCTACCCAAATTCCCCACATCACCATTCTTGCCCTACTAGGTGTGTGGCCTTGAGCAGGCTGTCATGCCCTATCTGTTTATAAAATTGGAATAACATTAGTCTGTATTTCTTGAGAGCTGCTTTGCATTTTAAGTGAGCTTGTGTGTGCAGTGTGTGCAGGCTTTTGGAAGAGTACCTGGTGATGTGGTTGTTCCCTTTTGTGTTGTGACCCTCATGAAGAGTAAGTAGTAGTGCAGCACAGTGATCCTTGTCTTTCCTATGTTGCATGCAGTACAGAGCCGATAGGTGTTGGCTCCACTCACAGGGAGATGGAGTGCCTTTTTTTTTTTTTTTGGTTTGGTTTTTCAAGACGGGGTTTCTCTGTGATTTTGGAACCTGTCCTGGAACTTGTTCTGTAGACCAGGCTGGCCTCAAACTCACGAGATCTGCCTGCCTCTGCCTCCCAAGTGCTGGGATTAAAGGCATGCACCATCAACGATGGAATGCCTTCTACAAGTTATTTCTTCAAGCCTCTTCCTTGTGTGTGCTGCTGTCCCAGAAATTATTGCTGTGACGGATTTCCTGTTTTATTCTTTGATTCAGCCAACACTCACAGAGCATCTCCAGCATCAGGTGCTAGTACAGCAGGGCTGCAGGGTTACAGGGATGGGCTGCCTCTGGGTGGAGGAAGTGGAGGCTGCAGTGCGAAGGGAGTGTGGCCTGAGCTCAGAAGAAGGTGAGGTGGTGAGTGGAGAGGAGATGTGTCAGGAAGAAGCAGAGTTAGGAAGTATACGCAGGTCCTGACTCCTGACTGTCGGGCAGGGGCTTGTACGCTGTCCTCACTCTATGGTAGGAAGTGTGACAAGACTGGGGAGGGTTAGGAGTAGTGGGAGGAGCATGGTCAGGGACAGCACCCTGAAGAGCGGGGTTTCTCTGAGGGCTCAGGGAGCCTTATTGCGCAGGAAGGTTGAGTGTGGTAGGGGAACATCTTGGAAGTCAGATCAGCAGCTTCCCCCTCTCACTGAGCCAGGCTCTGCCTCCTTCTAGGGTCATGATGCTCTCTTCTGCCTCTTTCTCCCATTATACTCCCCACCCAGCACTGCTTGAGGGTCTCCAAGAGAGCCAGGACAGTCCACTCCTCACGTGCCTGAGACATGAGGACTTCGACTTGGCTTTTCTTCTCTTGAGCAAGGGTGCAGACCCCCGCAGTGTTTCTTTCGTGAAAGGGGACACTCCATTGCATGCAGCACTCCACATCTTTCTGGACATCAATGGTGAGCCTCTTCCTTAAGCAGTCTGTTTCTGGAGAAGGAAGCTGGTGTAAGAAACGGTTCTTTGCTCTGCCGTCTGGGAAAAAGGCATCTGCAAAGGCTGTTTCCTGGCCAGGTCTGAAGAAACAACCATCGTACATCATGGTGAATGATCAGGTTATAGTGGGAGTGGGGTTTAGATTCTAAAGTTGGCTGTGTATAGCTTACAGATATTTTCTATGTATTTTCAAGAATCCCGACTAACAGATTTTGCTGTAATAACATCAGGTAATTTTAGGAGGTATCACTGATAGCTCAACTGGGAGTTATTTGTTGGCAGAGCTATCTTGCGCATGGCCTCTGCTTACTGGTTGCCAGTATACCTTCCTGATTGTAACAATCAAACTGCCTCCACATTGCCAGATTTCCCGTGGGGCAGTTACCTTGATTGAGAACATTGGGTCATTTAATGATTGCCACCTCTTGGGAGAAGGTCAGTGTATGATGCCTCAAACTGGCATTGCTTTCATACCCACAGTCCGCTGTCCCCTGAGAAAGATGGCTTTGCACTCACAGGATTCTATTTGTGTCTTTCAGCTGACATTGGCTTTAACTTCCTCAGCCACCTGTTGGACTTATTTTTGTCCAACCCTACCGAATTTTATTACCTTAATCCTAACGTTCAAGATAGCAATGGAAACACATTGATGCACCTCCTTTTCCAGAAGGGCATGTTGAAGCGCACAAAGAAGCTGATAGATCTGCTGGTGAAGTTTGACATCAACTTCAACCTGAAGAACAAAGAGGGCAAAGATGTAAGGCATCGCATTAAGAAAAATGATGCTCTGCTTTTGGCCTGGAACAAAGCTGTGCTAGAGAGCAGGCGGAAGAGCCGGCAAGACCCTGCTGCCCACCTGGGGAGGCTCTCCAGGTCTTCTGCTCCTGGCCATCTGTCTCAGCTCAAATCCCAAACTTCCTTCAAGTTTCTGCCATATGGTCTCAGTGACACAGCCCTTTCCGACGGAATCACAGAGATTTTCCCTGATGTTCAGGGAACCAGGCACGAGCCTGAAGCCCTCAGGACACGTTCTCTGAGAGACCGCCTTGTACAGGACATCACAATTTTGATCCAGCAGGTTGAGTTGGATATGTCTCTACCAGAGGACAAACCCCAGCGAGGCTCTTTGAAGGCAGCAGCTGGCACAGAAGGAAAGAAAGGCAAACTCCAGGGAGCCCAGAGTGTAGCAGGCTCTGGCTATAGTAGAGACAGCCCCATTGTCTCTGAGGCTGGGTATGGGCATGCTCAGGCTGGTCCGGGGGCCTCACAGCTTGTTCCTGTGCGTAACAGATTAGGAGCGGCCAGTGATAATCAGGACAACTCAACCATGCAAGAGATTGAGGCCTGTCTGCAGGACTTTGATAACATGACCTGGGAGATTGAGTGCACTTCAGAAATGCTGAAGAAGCTGTCCAGTAAGGTTGTGACCAAAGTTATAAAGAAGAAAATAATCCTTGCCATCCAGCAGTTGGGGAATGGTGAGTGGACCCAGGGCCTGCAGAAGAGGCTGAAGCACTCAAAAGGAAACATCCAACTCTTCGAAGCAAAGCTGGACAAAGGCGCCAGGATGCTGTGGGAGCTTGCCATTGACTTCTCTGCTCGGTGCAGTGAGAACTCTGAGAAAATTATGGGTACAGAACGGAACTCTTGCTCCCTGGAAAAATCTGGGCGGGTCTATACAGAGATCATCCGCATCTGGGACATTGTCTTAGATCACTGCAAGCTGTCAGATTCCATCATGGCCATCTGCAGTGCCTATACCCGGGGATTGTCCTGTGTTCTTCGGAAGAAGCTGAAGGGTATCAACAAAGGGCAAGTATCAGCTAACATGAAAATCCAAAAGCGAATACCCAGATGCTATGTGGAAGACACAGAGGCTGAGAAGAGCTCAGAGCAGGTAGACCCTGAGTACTTTCCCCCAGCCAGTGCTGTGGAGACAGAGTACAACATCATGAAGTTCCACAGCTTCAGCACCAACATGGCCTTAAACATCCTCAATGACATGACAACAACGGTGGAGTATCCATTCCGAGTGGGTGAGCTTGAGTATGCTGTGATTGACCTCAACCCCAGGCCTCTGGAGCCCATCATCCTCATTGGGCGGAGTGGCACTGGGAAAACAACCTGTTGCTTGTATAGGCTGTGGAAGAAATTCCATGTTTACTGGGAGAAAGCTGAGCAGGCAGGAAGCCCATTGCTGTCCAAACAGATCTTGCCAAAGAGAAGATTGGAAGTAGAGCCTGGAAAAGATGGTCCAGGTCGGGAGGAAGAAGAAGATGAAGAAGAGGAGGGTTCCATCAAAGTGGAGACAGTGGATAATATAGATGAGGAACAAGAGAGTGAAGCCTGTGCTGGGGCCACAGTGGAGCCAGCAGGGGACAGCCAGGTAGCAGAAGGATGTGTGCCAGAGCACCCACACCAGCTAGAACATCTACACCAGATCTTCGTGACCAAGAACCACGTCCTGTGCCAGGAGGTTCAAAGGAATTTTATCGAGCTCACCAAGTCTACCAAGGCCACCAGTCACTACAAGCCACTGGATTCCAGCGTCCACAAACTCCAGGACCTGAGGGATGAGAACTTCCCTCTGTTTGTCACTTCCAAGCAGCTGCTCCTTCTGCTTGATGCCTCTCTGCCCAAACCGTTTTTTCTGAGAAATGAAGATGGAAGCTTAAAAAGAACCATTGTAGGATGGTCCACACAGGAAGAGTTTAGCATCCCCAGCTGGGAAGAGGATGATGATGAGGTTGAGGCTGATGGGAACTATAGTGAGGAGGAAAAAGCTACAGAAACACATGCAGGTGATAGTGATCCCCGGGTATATGTAACATTTGAGGTGTTCACCAATGAGATATGGCCCAAAATGATCAAAGGGAGAAGCTCCTACAACCCGGCCCTGATTTGGAAAGAAATAAAATCATTCCTGAAGGGCTCTTTGGAGGCTCTTAGCTGTCCTCATGGGAGACTGACCGAGGAAGCCTATAAGAAGCTAGGGAGGAAAAGGTCCCCTAATTTCAAGGAAGACCGGAGTGAGATCTATAGCCTCTTCTGCCTGTATCAGCAGATCAGATCCCAGAAAGGGTATTTTGATGAAGAAGATGTCCTGTACAACCTGTCCTGGAGGCTGTCAAAGCTCAGGGTACTCCCATGGTCCATCCATGAGCTCTATGGTGATGAGATTCAAGACTTCACCCAAGCAGAGCTGGCCTTGTTGATGAAATGCATCAATGACCCCAATGCCATGTTCCTTACTGGGGACACTGCCCAAAGCATCATGAAGGGTGTGGCCTTCCGCTTCAGTGATCTGCTCTCCCTGTTCCACTATGCCAGCAGAAACACAGTAGACAAGCAGTGTGCTGTCCGAAAGCCCAAGAGGATTCACCAGCTGTATCAGAACTACAGATCTCACTCAGGTACCTCAAGGCCTCTGGCTCATCTGCTGGGGAGGGGTTGGAGCATTGGTCTTGGGTCTGTATCAGAAGTAAGAGCTAGTGATTTGAAGTTTGCTAGTAAATATGTTCATGGGTAAGAGAACTTAGGATTTTTGCCTCCACTCATCACTGAAAATGTGGTTTGATAGAAATGAATCTTAGAGACGATGTATTCCAGGGAGTTTCTGTGATGCAGAGATGTTTCGGGGCAACATTTAGACTGCTTTGGAAACCTTTGCTAACTAACACTCCTTTGTAGTGGCACCAGTTACCTGGCCAGGGTGCATTGTGCTAACCTGGTAGAGAGTGTTGATGACAAGGGGCAACCCTTCACATGCTGGTCTGTAGCAGCTTTTGTGCTCTCAGAATTTTACAGTAGTAGGAAGTGGCAGCGGGCAGGCGGGAGCAGCAGCAGGGAGCTGTGTTGACTGGCACAGTTCTGCAGGCACCAGGGACTAGGAAATTTAGCTTCAAATGCTGCAGCTCTTGTGTAGGCCTGGGAAGCCAGACTTTCTTACCTTTTTTTTTTAATTTGAAAATTAATTTAAAAAATTAAAATATAAGTACATCACTTTACCCCTCATTATACTCCCCCAAAACTCTCAAAGTCATGGCCTCCTTTTCTTTAATTATTACTGCTACTCTCTCTCTCTCTCACCTACTTAGTCTGCTTAATGTTTGGATTTGTGTTTTCAGGGCTGACCAGTTGGTATTGGATAGCAAGTAGGAGTCTTATTCCCAAAGAAGACTAATTATTCCTCTCTCCCACATCCAGCAATAGCGGTAGAGCTCACTTTCCCCCTTCCACATTAGCGTGTTTGTTGGTGTTAGCATTGTTCAGGGAACAAGGCTGAAAGTTAACATTTCGTGACCCTTGGCAACATCTGGTGTTGCACCTTCCAGGTGGCTTAGATACCGGGACTCTTCAGTCTTAACAGTGTCCACTGTTATAACTCTCAGGCCTGGGGAACTATCGACCCTAAGAGCTTGACAGCCCTTTGGAACCCTCCTCCAGCCACCTGGGCCTGCAGTGTCTTTCCTGCCCTTTAGTGGACGCTCTCCTCTCTCTGTTTACTGCATCCCACTTGTAGCTGTCCTGGTCGCTCTGCTGAACAGTGCTTCTTCGTCCGCCAGCTGCCCGTCAGCTGCTGCCACCTCTACCAGTTTTCATGACACTCTGCTGCCTCATCTGACTGACTGCTTTCCTTCATGATCCCAGTCCAGTCCCACTCAGGAGAGGAGAAAAGATCATTCACTTCTAGAAGCCTTTTATTGTGTCTAGTATTTGTGACACCACGGGAAGGAGGCAGCTCAGGAGGTTATCTCTCAGCTTCTTGAGCCAAACAGCCTGCTTATATAGCTAGAGAAGGGATACTTACACCAATCACAGCACACCGTGAATGCAAACGAAGGTTGTCTCTGTAATGCCATTCCCAGGTGCCCTTCTGCCGAGTCACTAGGGGATTTATTCTTTCTCTGGTGTAGGTGGAAATTGTTGCAGGGCCATCTAGAGTTCATTGACCCGAATGATGGCAGAGTCTTCTAGAAACTGTTTGAGAGTCCAGACAGAGGCTGTGCCTTCAGGAGCTGTGACACTCAGCATAGTTTTCTTAAGGCATTCATGGAATTCCAAATGGCTGGTGCAGGCACAAGGGTAATTCCCCTGACTGACCAGCAGTCCTTTTGCTCAAGATGGCTCAG
This sequence comes from Phodopus roborovskii, assembly GCF_943737965.1. Taxonomy (NCBI): domain Eukaryota; kingdom Metazoa; phylum Chordata; class Mammalia; order Rodentia; family Cricetidae; genus Phodopus; species Phodopus roborovskii. The sequence continues at coordinate 11,391,454 of NW_026125295.1, read as the reverse complement.
GCAGCAAGGGAACATCCGACATCTGTCAATTAGGGCATCAGAGTGCAGTACGTTCTAACTTCCTTGCTTATTTATAAGACATTAAAGAATTTATTAATGCTGGATGTGGTGGAGTACACTTTTAATTCCAGGACTCTGCAGCCAGTGGCAGGTAGATCTCTGAGTTTAAGGCCAGCCTGGTTTACATAGTGAATTCCAGGATAGCCAGAGCTACATAGTGAGATCCGGTCTCAACAACAAAAACCAAAGAAAAAGGACTTAGTATTAACTCTAATAATGAACTTTGTGTTTTTAACAATGCTTAATACCTAGTGCCATTAGGAAAGACAGGTCTACTTTATCTGTCTCAGAAATGCCCCCTTAGAGTAAATAAGATTCTGTTAATAGTTCATCAGTCCTTAAAACAGCTTTTTTTCTCAAACAAGCCAACTGGGAAATACTATGCACTTGAACACTTCTTTTCCTTTTGCACTTTTCATGTGTCTGCGTGTGTGAGTGTGTCCAGAAGGATATTGGTATACATGTGTGTATGTGCAGATAGGTGTACATGCATGTGTGTATAGAGGCCCACGTCTGCAGTTAGAAGTCTCCCTTGATCCTTCTCTAACTTATTAATTGAGGCAGTCACTCTTCCTTCCACTCCCTGGCAACAAATCGTCTTTCTGTTTCTTTGGAGTTGCCTGTCACATGTGAGTAGAAAGATGCAGCATGTGGCCATTTTGTAAAGTTTATGTTACTCAATGATTCAAGATTTACCAAAGTTATAGCCAAGCGAAGCATGTGTGTGAGTGTATAAGTTTCCCTTTTATGTTTGGCCTGTATTCCTTGTATGTGGTAATAGCAAAAATTACTTATCTAGTTTGCTGGGTAATTTGACTGAGTTCCAGTTGTTCACCACAGTACTTTTGTGACCCCTTTTGGGCTTCCCCATTAGTGTAAATCTTTGGCCCTTGCTAATCCTTAACAAATGGGGAACCACAGTGGCAACAGGTTTTCTTGGGAATAGCAGTTGCCAATTACATTTATGATTGCTCAGTATTGGAAACTTGTAAAATAATTAAAGAATTATATAATACATTTCTCCTTATTATTTGATATCAGCTGGGATAACACATGGAATTTCATGGTGTTCTGCCTTGATCATTGTAATCTATTGGTGATAGGCAAATGACAGATGGTGTCTAATGGAACTAGAGAGATACAGGAAGGTAGACATTCAGTCTAACTTTATCACTTACAGGGCTTCAGTTATTTAGGTGAGGGAGTCCATTAATAACATCTCCATTGTTTCATCTGTCCCACTGGGTTCTTGTAAGGATTTCATGGAGTGATTTTCATGAGGGTGACTATTGTATCTCAGGCTTTAGTCAGTATTGCTTGAGAGCATAGATAAGAAATGAGAAAGTCTGCTCTGTGGCTCTGACAATTTTCCTTTGTTTGGAATGGAGGAAAAGGATGATAGAGGCTTTGGTTGTCTAACAATTACCGATGCTGTTACCATGGTAATGTTGCTTACAGTGCTGTGGGGACAAATGAGAGAAGACAGTGATTCTTGATTTCTCACTATGTTCTTACCATATGTATATGAACATCTGGCACATGTAGTTGTAGAGACTTGTCTGCCTTGAGTCTTTTGTCAGTGATCTTTCCATTATTACCAGAAATTGCAATTGAGGGTTCAGCAACACATTTCTTTCCTTTTTTATTTATTTGTATTGTTTATTACAGAACCAATCCCAGTTCCTTCTCACTCCCTTCCTCCCACTCTCCTACCTCCCCCCATCCCACCCCCATCTGGTCCTCAGAGATGTCCCATGGGAAGTTTGTTCTTTCACCATGTTGAGGTGGGACTAAGGCCCTCTCCACTGTGTCTAGGCTGAGCGAGGTATCTCTCCGTAGGAAATGGACTTCAAAAAGCCAGTTCATGCACTAGGGATAGATCCTGGTCCTACTGCCAGTTGCCCCCACAAACTGCTCACGCCATCCACTGTCATCTGCATTCAGAGGGACCTAGTTTAGAGCTATGCAGTTTCCCTAACGGTCACTCAGCTCCCACCAGCAACACATTTCTGCCTTCATCTACTACACCCAGAGTGATATGGAGAACATTGTTAACCAAGTGAGAACTGGATATAAGCTTGAAAGGAAGTATATTCTGCCTGGGCTAGTGATATATTCTGTTTCATCTGTGAAAAAGAAAACCAAAGAAATGACCAAACCCCAGCCATGCTGTATAGTATCTGACAGGTGCTTTCTGTTTCATCCCAGGAATCCTCAATCTTGCATCTGGAGTGGTGGACTTACTTCAGTTCTTCTTCCCAGAATCCTTTGATCGCCTTCCAAGAGATTCTGGACTTTTTGACGGTCCCAAGCCAACTCTCTTGGAGTCTTGTAGTGTAAGCGACTTGGCAATTTTGCTGCGAGGAAACAAAAGAAAAACCCAGCCCATTGAATTTGGTGCCCATCAGGTAAGCTTGTTACTGAAATAAGTCAGTTTGAAGTTGCAGGCATGAAGAAGAAACAGCATCTGAATTACCATGCAAGAATCCAGTACCTCTTGATCCAGGGTGGGTGTGTGCTTGAGAGAGGCCACTGACTGGGACTGTCTTCCCGGTTCTAGCTGACCAAGTCAAACCTGGCCATTTCTCTTTAAAGCCATTACTCGTTTCCTAGGGAAACAGGTGACACTTCTTTTATTTGTTTTTGCAGACTCTGATATTGTTTGGGTTAATTTTATTTTAGGTGATTCTTGTTGCTAATGAAATGGCAAAGGAGAAAATTCCAGAAGAGCTGGGGTTAGCGCTTGTGCTAACTGTTTATGAGGCAAAAGGATTGGAATTTGATGATGTCCTCCTTTACAACTTTTTTACTGATTCTGAGGTATGTCACACATTCTATTCATACAGTTGAGGTCTGTTCTTGAGTGAAATTTCTGCTCTGCAGAAGGCAGCTTGGAGCTAAGTTTAAGAGTTTGTCACAGGTGGCTGTGTGTGTTGTAGAGCATCTTGTATGTAGTATGGGGGTTTGTCAGTTAATGGGGAGTTTGAGAATAGCTGAGGGTTGTTCCACAGTGTGTCGTGGGCTGCTTTTCCCTCTACACATTCCTGGCTCTCTTGTATTCATATCTTCTGATGGTCAGTACTCAGGGACAACTTTTATTAGTTGCTGTTATTGGCTCCCAGGGTTGCCTAAGTTGGAGCAAGTTTAAGGAGAGCCATACATGAAGGCAAGGTTAGCAATGTCCACTCTTATGAGGACAGAATTGGGCAAAGTCAGTTGATAGAAAGACAACTCCAAGAAGACAGTGAGGCTTGGTTCCAGTCTGCTGGATCAGGTAATGTGGGTGACAAGAACAGCCACCCTGTCTCCAGATCCCTTTGGCATGCTTCATGATCACAGCTTCACACATGTAGACCACAGTAGCCAGAATCCTTGGACTGATTTCCCCCCCCCCCCCCACTCCAGTGACTTCTGTGCCAGCCACTGCCTTAATGTGGTTCCTGGGTCTTTGCCGTGTGTGTGTGTGTGTGTGTGTGTGTGTGTGTGTTTAAATCTCAGAATTATTGTTAGGGGAGTGACTAAGTCAAGACCATTGCCTTCTGGCTTCTAGCCACCAGTTTCCTCTCACTAATGTCTTTTGGTGGGGACTCAGGCTGGCTGCTATGGGTCTTCTTTGTGCTATAGCTGGCTGTGTTCTGGTCCCTGTTGCAGATTTTCTGTTACATGCTCAGAAGGGCTGTTTTATACCTAAATCAGAGCATCTTTTAGTTTTGATACCCTAAAATCTATCCCCGATCTGACACTTGAAATAGGATCCTCTTACATTTTTTCTGATCATTCTTAAATGTCATAATTATTTAACAATATTTATGTCTGGTACTGCAACAGGTGCCTCACAGTTTATAAAGACCTTCTTGAATGTAGTGTCTCATCCCACCAATGCCCTGAGGTCCTAAGTGTTTTTATTACCTTCATTCTGTAGGTAAAGCCAAAGGTGATTGGGCTAAGTAAGTTATCCCTAGTTACAATACTTGTAACAGAATCTGAAGAAAACCCAAATGCTTTGAGCTCCAAATACTTATCCTTTGCCTTCCTTCCTTTTCACTTGTGAATTGGCTTCCAGAAACTTCCACAATGAATAAATATATCATTGCCATTTCTTATGTACATCCCCTTCCTGGTAAATTTGTTAATAAAAGCAGATGCATGCTCATTAACCCTGCTACCATTTTTCATCTCTGAGGTCTAACTTTTTTTTCCTAATAACACATCCACTGGTCATGGTTGGACTGAGGCTCTCCTGAAAGAGAAAGGGGTAAGAATTTGTTGTTCCTGTCCTTTATTAAGTGCCATTTGTATGCACATGCCAGTGATAAAGTCAAAGGTCAAAGATTTAAGGATCTGTGGGGGGGGGCGCTTTTCACTTGCTTCTGGGAGTGGCACAGGTTTCTCTCTGTCCTTCCATTACTAACTCAGAGTTCTGTGAAGTTCAGAAACACAAAAGCAACAAACACCTAAACCAAATCTTTTGGTAAACATTTGCTTTATTCTGTGTGTATATAAAGATTTTGATAATGTAATTGTGCATTCCCTGGTGCAGAGTATGCCCCCCAATTTATCCTTTACAATCTCTAGACCAGAAAATGCTTCAGAGAGAGGAAATGCATTAAAAAAAGGAGAGGGAAGGCATATCACACCTCCCAACCCTCCATGATCTGGAATTCAGGTTTCTGTCAAGGTAGCTGGATGAAGGTTGCTGAACAGTGATCAATGTTTAACATGGGGGGGGGCAGTGGAGATCGTCTGTCTTTGTCCCTCTTAGTGTCCCAGGCAGGCATTGCTTTGAAACATTTGGCATTTGGACCTGGATGTGCATTGGTGGATACTGTCCCTCATATGTGAGAAGGATGGGGGGGCGGGGCTTGGAAACCACAGATTTTGTGGGAAACTTGCTAGGGGAATCCAGGCCTTTGCCTTGGAAGAAGCAGTTCTTTTCATTGCCTTAAGTGCTGCAGGCCTGTTATCTTTGCAGTGAGCACAAATACCCTTTCCTGTTGCTATCTTGAAAATATACGTGGAAATAGGTAGCCACAAACCATCTGAGCAGCTTTGCTTCTCTCCCAGCAGTTTTAAAATATATCATGCTTCCCTGGCCCCTTTAACAGCCCATTTTTGCCTCTGCCGGCAAGGAGGATCCTCTTGAAATGTCAGCACTTTTACCTGCTTTCCTTGACTCTGCTTGCTAAGTAGCTTTGCAAAGAGGATGTCATGAGTATGTCCTAAAGAGTTTTCTAAACCTTTTAACTATTCAAATGATTTCACCTATGGTTGACATCACTTTTCAGAGTATGGTAATGAACCGAATGATCCATTTTTATAGTAAACAACTACCTCTGTTTAGTATGCAGTGTTTTAGGCATTTAACTTAGTTTAATCCTGTGATTAAGTAGAATAACTTAGAGCAAGCAGCTCTGTCAGCGTAAATCTATCAGCTCTATCTACTTCAGGATTTGGGCATCCTTGAATACTACAAAGATGTCAAGTTGGCACTGTTTTATAAAATGGAAAGGCTAGGAGAATAAAGTGTCTACATTTAGAAGACACAGTGAACTGTGAAATTCAAGACTCCTAGGAATTTTGAATTTTAAGTACCACATAATAACCTGGGCAATTCAGCCTTGCTAGGGTCAGAAACCAATTCAGAAGCCTACAGAACAATTCCAGCCAGCCCACTGGCTGTTTCTCCCATCTTGATACTAAAAATGAAGTTTACGTTTTTGAATGGTTAGAAAAAAAAAAACTCAAAGAATAATATCTCATGACACATGGAAATTATATGAAAATAAATTCAGCCTTGACCAATATCTTTTTTGAAATATATCATGTCCATTCATTCTCATGTTGTCTGTGGTTACTTTAGTACTGTGGCAGGTTGACCAATGAAAGAGCATGTAACCTTTATAGTGGTTCTCAACCTTCCTAATGCTGTGACCCTTTAATACAGTTCCTCATGTTGTGGTGACCCTCAACAATATTTTCTTCATTGCTGTTTCATAACTGTAATTTTGCTACTGTTATGAATTGTAATGTAAATGACTATGTTTTCAGATGGTCTTAGGCAATCCCTGTGAAAGGGTCATTTGACCACTAAGGGGTCATGATCCACAGGTTGAGAACCACAGCTTTAGAGGAAAAATTCTCATCCCCTAGTCATACAAGCACCTTAGCTTTGGGGTTTGGGTAATAGAAAGAATGAACTAAAAGCAAGCACTATACCCTCAATGTTATTTCCCTTTCTTGACCAACAAATCTGAGATATTCTATTATCCGCTCTTAAGAACATTGTGTTCAAGGTCAGATAGTAAGTGGAAAAATTAGTTATTAATATACCTTGTCTGCCTTATATCATGTCACATACAGTGTCTGTTTTTCTCTATTCATTGGTTGATTACTTTAGATAATTCTGCCACCTGTGTCTAAATGTTGTCCCTATGTGGTATTTTTAACCACATTGTGAGGAGGAGTAAGGTTTCCTCTGTCCTTACTGCTTGTTGACATTCTTTGAATTACTGTAACACCCTAGGCCCTTAGCATTCTTACCCATAGAAGATACCTATGTCTGGCTTCTTAATCATCTTACCCAAGTGTTGGAGCATTTTTCTGATGGCTTCTTTGACTTCTGCCTGTGCAACCTTAGTTCCTCCCATCTATTCTGAGGCCATGGGACGTATCCCTCCATACAGCTTGTGTTGAAGGCTCCACACCTCTGGTTAGGGCTCAGTTTTCTGTGAAGCTTGGGAGGCACTTCAAAAGCAAATTCTGTTTTTCTTCAACTTGTTGTTGTTGTTCAGGCTTACAAGGAATGGAAGATCATTTCCTCATTCACGCCGTCCTCTGACTCCAGAGAGGAGAACTGGCCATTGACTGAAGTTCCCCTGGAGAAATCAAGCTCCTCTCAGGCTCGGTCCCTTATGGTGAACCCAGAAATGTACAAGGTAAATATCTGCAATGTGTCCACACAATGATTTACTATGGAACCAGAAAATAAGGCTCAGAGAGAAGATGGGATGAAAAATGGAGTCTTGCACCTAGCTGTCCTTCCATTACATCGATAGTGGGAGTGGGGAGGAAACGTGGTGTTATCTGCCCCCCTCCTCTCTGCAAAGCTCTAATGAAGGTGGAAGAGCCTTCCATTCACCTTTGGAACTAAACTTTATTCAGAAAAGTTGGTGGAGTCACAGTGTGTCTGAAGTAGTTGAGCAGTAATTAATGATAGTTACTGCCGCCTTAATTTTAAAAAGCAAATCACAGCAATTGTGAGGTCCTTGGAACCTTCTCATTTAAAAAAGGTTTATTTTATTATTTATGTGTTTGGGTTCCCGTGGAAGCTGGAAGAGGATGTTGGATTGGCTGGAGCTGGAGTTACAGTCTTCCCTGAGTTGTTTGCTGGGAACATACATGACTGGGAATGGAATTCAGTCCTCTGCAAGAGCAGCTAATGCTCTTAAATGCAGAACAAGCTTTCTAGCTTCCAAAACATTTTTTTGGTGGGCCATTGAGATGGCTCAGTGGGCAAAATGCTTGCCAGGCAAACCTGACCATCTGAGTTCAGTTCCTAGAACCAGCACATAAGGAGAAGGAGAGAATTTACTCCACAAAATTCTCTTGTGACTTGTACACATGTGCCCACATGCACATATCCTGCACATACAAGTAATAAAGCTTAGTGTTTGCATTCTTCCAAGATCAGATAAGTCCCTTAAACCATATTTACACTGCCACTTGGATACAAGGCTCACCATCTGTGTCCTCAATCTCATTGTTAGCTCCTCAATGGAGAGCTGAAGCAGCTGTATACTGCCATCACACGGGCTCGGGTCAACCTCTGGATCTTTGATGAAAACCTAGAGAAACGAGCTCCTGCTTTCAAATATTTCATTAGGAGAGATTTTGTTCAAGTTGTAAAGACAGATGAAAATAAAGGTAAGATCTCATTAAAACATTCTTGCTGTTAGAGGAGAGATGTGTCTCTCTAGTGTCCTGATGGTCCTGCAGAAAGGGCAGTTTTTGTTCTTGTGTGTTTTATAGTGATAAAGTTTGAACCCTTATGTATGTGAGGCCAAGGGCTCTACCCCTGAACTGTGCTTCCAGTCTGGGGTGTACAGTTTTGTTTTGTTTAATAGCACCCTCTGCATGATTTTCTAAGAAAAAGCATTTTAACTTTTTTATGTTAAGGTATCTGGGAATGACTGTTTGTGGTGCATTTGGGAAAATATGCTACTTTAGGAAAGATCTGTTACTTGTCCCTTAAAAGTGAGTGTTTTGGATTAGGGTCGCAGGAAGTAGGTCACAGTGTTATAATACAAGTTACTATGAGCTTTTGGGCAGCTTGATTAAGATTGCCTATCAAAATGAAGATCACATAGCCCTAGTTGCAATAACAAGAAAATGAATGTAATGCAAGCATTCTGTATGGAAAATTCTAAAATACCATGCAGATATTAAAAAGACTCAGATGGAATTCTGCTTGCTGATAAGTAAAGATGTTCAAGATGTAAAATATAAAAACAGCAAAACACAAACAGTATAGAATGATCCAATTTTAAAGAATTTTATATTAATATAAATAAAAATATAAATATAATTTATAAATATAATATAAATATTAATTTATAAATATAAATACATGTATATCAGCATATAGCAGAATAGAACATTTGCATGTACATATGTATGTATATATGCGTGTGAAATCTGTTTGAGTGCCTATAACTATCAAACCAAACTCATTTTGCACACTGGTACATTAAGAATTAGGTTAGTTAGTGAGTATTTTAGTTACTGTTATACAGCTATGAGGAGATGCTATGACCAAGGGAACGTTTATAAAAGGAAAGCATTGAATTGGGGGCTTGCTTACAATTTTAGAGGGTTAGTTAGTGATTATTGTGGTAGGAAGAAGACAGTTATGGTGTGGACTGCTGTCTGAGAGCTTTACATCTTGATCGATAAGTAGCAGGCAGAGAGAGACACTGGGCCTGGCATAGGCTTTTGAAAACTTCAGAGCCCATCCTCACACCTCTTCCAACAAGGAGACACCTCGTAATCCTTCCCAAACAGTTCCACTAACTGGGGATCAAACATTCAAACATATGCCAGTAGGGGACTCTCTGGCTTTAGGCTGTCACAGTACAAGGACAATGAATTGAGATAGCAAGGGAGTCGTCATGTGTATCTATTAAACTGGTTATGAGTAACAAAGGGCCCCATTGCGAGAGGGTCTGCATCAAGGAAATGTATAAATACTCATTTGCACAGCGGCTACTTCTGAAGCAGACTTTACAGTGCATATCCTTATATAGATCTTGTGGTATCGAGGTTTAATAAGGATCAGGATAAACAATTAGGCCGAACAGATGTTTATTCAGGGAGAAATAACTCACAACATAGGTGAACACCAGTACGTTCCTGCTTCCAAGAATTCCTCTGGAAGTCCTCCTGTCCCAGTGCAGCTGGCTTTCAGAGAGTGTTCTCCTGCCCCTCCTCCGACTTACTTCCCCAGGTCACTTCCGTCCCTGGCTCCACCCCCAATGGGCCACAGAAGGAGACAAAATGAATACCCCACTACATTGTGGGTATGTGTTTGTTGAGTAGAGGTGGACTTCATTTCCCTGTCCTTTAGACACTCTGCAGTATTAGAAGGGTTTAAAAAGTTACTATATGTTATTATCATCATAATTTACAAAGACTAGCTAATTAAAAAAATGAAGTTTTCTGAGTAAGATAACCATGAAGAAAAACCATTTTCCCTCTATGAAGAAGAAAACCTCCTTTTTTCTTGAGAACCAGTTAATGAGTTGGTTTCTCTGGACTCTGGTTAATTTCTCTAAGGGTTATCTGTCGGAAGAAGCAGAGCTTATCTGTGTAGAGAGGCTTGCTGGTTGACTGGCTATTTCTGGCTGCTGCTTATTGCACAGTTGGGGACCAGGATCCAGTGTTCTTTTCCTAGGACCCAGCTGTTGTGCTATGGTGAGAAAAGTTGGAGGCTTAAAATTAAAAATTGATCTTCTTAAGGACATTGCCATTTGAGTAGTCATATGACCTTGTTCAGGCCTGACTTCCTCCTCATGGGCTTTTTCTCCTCTTCACTAAAAGGAAAAGGAGTAGGTTGACCTAGTATATAATTTGCAATTTATCCTGTAACTTACACTTTTTCTATTTTGGTTTTTCAAGACCAGGTTTCTCTGTGTAGTCTTGGCTGTTCTGGCACTAGCTCTGTAGACCAGACTGGACTTGAGCTCAGAGATCCACCTGTCTCTGCCTCCCGAGTGCTGGGATTAAAGGCGTATGCCACCTTTAAAGACATGGCTCACTCATGCTCCTTATAATCATGAAATATGCTCTAATACCCACTGGAAGAGATGATTAAGATAAGTAGATTTATTTACAAAATTAAAATGTTCAAGAATGACAGGTTTTTAATTAATAAAATTATTTGTATCATGGGAGCACAAGAGCAAGGGCAGTTTTAATCACAAGCTGTAGTTGAACACAGTAAACTCTGCCAGAGCATCTGTCTCTCCAGTACAGGGGAGCCTGAGGTGAGTGTGTTGACGATACATTTTGGGCTTGTTTAGCATGGTTACCTTGTCCTCTTCAGATGCACCATGGGGTTTTGCTGTGGAAAAGTACTCCTACCTGGAACATAGAGTCCACACTCAAGGCTGTAGTTATTTCTGTGTTGTGCTTCAGAAGACTATGGGAGGGAGGGAGGGAGGGAGGGAGCAGGCTGTGCAACTCTGCCTGGGTTTTGCTCCTTCTGAACACGGCTGCCTTGCTTCTGTAGTTGCTGCATCTTAGTCGAGGCATCTCTGGTCCCTTTAGCTTGCTGGCGTTGTCCTGGCACTCACTGTGTCTCTGGTACTTCCTGAGCTGTGCACTGCTGCTTGTTGCTAGTGACATTGTGAGGGCATGGCTGGGGAGAGCTGATACAGTTAGAGGAAGGCTGGTATAGAACAGAAAGGACAGACTATGATGAGGACAATATCTGCAATTGGAAGCACAGAGAAATGGGTTTTGTGCAGCGTGCAAGTTTTCAGCTTCACAGTGGTATAGAATTGGTCCACTTCAGTGGAAACCGTATTTTGAATTTTCATCTTTTTCTTAGCTTGTATTAAGTGGGTACAAGTGTGCTAAGCCAAGATGTCTGGTAGGTTAGTTGTATTTAAAGCCCCTTAGAATTATCAATTATGAATTTTGAATTATTTCCAGCTTACTGTGTGGTTTACCGAGATACAACTTCACAAGCTGAGTAGCATTGTGTGTTGTAAACTCCTGTTACCTTGTTTCATGTTGAATTCTGGGAGCTTGCTGAGAACTAGTTGGCAAGAACTAGTTTTATTTTTAAGGAGGAATTAATAATTGCTATACATCTTCTAGTTCATAGCTACAGGCAAGGAAAGTAGACCAGAATTTAAAAAGCAAGTTATGTCTGTTTCTCACTTTTACCTCTTCCCTCTGAAACCATACACCAACCTGTCTTGGTGCTAAAATATATCTTGATAAAGTCTAGAAGGTCAACACAACAGTGCATTTGCCTGCAATACAACAAAAGTGATTTTCCCCCCATTTCTAGTAGCTAGAAGTCCAACATTAAGAGTAGGCTGGGTTAGTTTCTTCTGAGGCCTCACTTGGCCTTCTCACTGTCTCCTCACATGGTGGTGGTGTGTGTGGTGTGTGGTATGTGTGTGTGTGGTGTGTGTATGTGGTGTGGTGTGTGTGTGTGTGGTGTGTGTATGTGGTGTGGTGTGTGTGTGTGGTGTGTGTGTGGTGTGTGTGTGTGTGGTGTGTGTGGTGTGTGTGTGTGGTATGTGTGTGTGTGGTGTGTGTGTGTGGTGTGTGTGTTATGTGTGTGTGTGTGGTGTGTGTGTGTGTGTGGTATCTGTGTGTGTGGTATCTGTGTGTGTGTGTGTGTGGTATCTGTGTGTGTGTATGTGTGTGTGTGTGGTATGTGTGTGTGTGTGTGGTGTGTTTGTGTGTGTGTGTGTGGTATCTGTGTGTATGTGTGTGTGTGTTATGTATCCTGAGCTCTTGTAAGGATACCAGTGAGACTAGATTTAGGTCCATCCTAAAGGCTTCATTGTATAGCTCTTTTCTCCAAATAAAGCCCTATTTTGAAGCAGTAGAGATTAAGAATTCAACAAATGAATTTGGGGGGAATATAGTTTAAATCAAACTGGTGTAGGTCAGTGGTCACTGCCTGGACAAACAAACTTGTTTTCACCTTTGTTTTAGATTTTGACGATAGCATGTTTGTTAAGACCTCAACTCCTGGTGAGTGGATCACACAAGGGGACTATTATGCCAGGCACCAGTGCTGGAAGGTAAGGGCTGGGGCCCGAAGCCAGGGGTGAGGGTGTCTGTGACTGCGGGCCTTGACAGGTCTCATGGGAAGGGTCCGCTATGACACTGGTGACTAGGATACAGTGAGGATGGCAGAGCTCTGACAGGAGGAGAGCTCCTGCCCTGTTCCCTCCCAGTCAGTTCAGGCATGGCAGTCCTTCATTTCAGCAGAGTGCCAGCAGGTACTGATAGGTAGATGAAGGGTCATGGCCTGTCCCCCGCCTAGGAACCATCCTGTTTATTTCCATGATTGATTTTTGGAGCTCAACAAAACCATACAGGCCCCACCTTACTGTGTCTCTTCCCTTTGTCAGCTGCAGCTTGTTAGAGCTGTTCCCCTCTGTAGCTGCACAATGTCTGCTTCAGCAGCTCTGGGCACCCGCCCTCAGCAGCATCCTACACAGGAATGAGGGTAGGCACTTGCTTCTTTAGGATCTCTCTTTAGATCTGAAGTCCCCGGTGGACTTCCTCATACTTGTCCTGGTCAGTACTAGGTCATATGCCCTTCATCTCTGCAAAGTCACCTGGGAGTGCCATCCCATCTCACAGCTTCAGCTCTGTATACAGAGCAGATTGTTCACTCTGGCAAGAAAGGGAGGAGAAGGCTGTGGATGGCAACAGTGTCTACTACCACAGGCTGAGCTCAGGAAACACACCTCCTGGAGCTGACCGTCTGGGCTCCTGGGTGACTGGGTAGCTGTGACTACAGCTGAAAGCGGCTGTGCTGGGTTTGCCAGACGGCTTTCTTTCCTTCTGTACCACATGTGAGGGTTCAGCTTCTCAAGGGCCCCAGAAAGATGCCTGCAGTCTCCCTGTCATGTCTGAAGAGACACTGGGAGACAGTGATTTCCCTGTGGGGCTCATTCTGTTGCCCTAGCAACAGAGTTACAATTGGAGTCGGTAAAGCCAGGACTGAGAGAAGGATCCAGGCAGTGACAGACCCTAAACTGCAAGTCACAACTGTTGAAAGCCGTGCTGTGAGGTGTGGCAGAGACAGCTCTTCAAGTCCCCTTAGCCTCGGTTAGAGAAGAGTTTTGTGTGCTGTCACAGGGGAAATAGTTTACATGTACAGAAAAGAACGCCCGTCTGGGTTTCTCAGCTACCTGTTGCTACATAACAAATACCCCACCCAAACTTAGTGGCTTATCACAAGTCATTTGTGCTGCTCCCAGTTCCGCGGGCTGCCAGTTTGAATCAGCTAAATAGCCTCCTGACTCAGCTAGAGGGATTTGTGTGTCTACACTTAGCTGCCATTCAGTTGGGGTGTCTGTTTCTGGTGATTGGCTGGTTTCTGGCTCTGGTAATGAGGGGTGGGGTGTGGTCACTAAAGTTCTTGGAAAACTTGTCCCTCATCAATTTAAGCTAGTTCATTTGATGCCAGGGTTAAAGAAATATGTCAGTCCTGGAGGCCTGGTCTTAGAATTAGCCCTGTAGTGCTTTTGCTAAATTCTCTTGGCTAGGTAACTCACAGCCCACATTAAGGACAGGAAGACAGACAGACTTATGAATGCCACAGTAGAAGCAGCAAAGGTGTATTCAGAGGAATGTAGAGCTCAGAGGTGTGAGGGGCTGTGGGCACCCTTTGATCTCTAGCAATGAAGTGAAGAAAAAAAAATGCTATTATAGATTTGGTATGTATGGAAAGTAATTTTCAAAATATGTAATATTTAGCTTAGAAATGGATAGAGCCTCAAACTTTTATTCGTTATTGACCTTGTTATAATTGGAAGGAAGTACTGAACATTAGGCTATTATTGCCAGACCAAAGTATTTTTTTTGGCAGGGTGGAGGGAGGAAGCAGGGAGGGAATGGCAAGGCAGGATGGGCAGCAGCAGGTGTGGACATGAGGCTGGGGAGTTATAATATGACCCTTCATTCCTTTCAGAGAATCCTTGGTGTTGCCCATATGTGTTGTCCATGGGTTTCCAATTATTTATCCCTTTAAAAATACCTTTTGAATGTTTGAATCTAAAATTTTTTTAGGGGAGCCGGCACAGATGAGAATGTTATAAAAAGCCATCTCCTCGCCTGACTTTATTTTGACCCCCGCTAAAGGACTTCAGGACTCAGGTGGCTTATTGAGTTTTTGGCTGCATGTCAATGAATGTGTCAGAACCACCATGCAAAATCATTCATCCAACAAATACTTGTTGAGCTGTGGGCCAGACATTATATTTAGACCCTAAAGATATGATGGTGAGCAGCAGTGGCACACAGACAAGTGCACAGTTGAGTGGCTGCAGGCACCACAGATGAGAGCCAGCTGTCCCCAGAGCCACCTGTCCTGGACACAGGAGGTCAGGGAAGCCTTCTTTGAGAAAGGGGGTCTTGAGCTGAGCTTGTAGAATAAATGGAGGAATTAGGCAGAGAAAGGAAGGGAGAGCATTTCAGCTCGAACAGTGCATGCAAAGGCCCCAGCTGGGAAAGAGGGTGGCACTGGTCCCAGGCCCCTGGGGCTAGGGTGACAGGAGCAAAGAGCACGAGTGGGAGAGGTCGTTCTGTCTGATTCACCAGAAAGCACCGCTCAGTGCCTCCCATAGCAGCATTGAGACCCAAATGCCGGTGCGGTGTGAGCCTACTGCTTCTATAGCTCGTTCTTTGAGACCATGCAAGACTCCTGTTTGAGAAGAGCAGCTTTCTGCTGGCCAGGATCTGAGTTATGCTTGGAGACCCTTTGGCACTCCTTTGCACACCTCATAGTCAGAGGTTTGTTAACAGATCTGCATGCCTCAAGGATCTGAATGTGCTCTGATGCCCTCTCTGTGCATTTCTACACCACCACGTCTACACTGCTTTCTACCAGCACACAGGCTGCCACTGTAGTTAGCAACTATGTCAAAGCCCAGAAAAGCCACTGGGTGACTTTGGACCCATTTCTCCATGGCTCTGACTAATGTTGCTGCTATGCACAATAAAAGGGGTATGCCTTCTGCACGTGGCTGTTGGAAGATTTTTAAAAAGTTGGTGTTGTGGTGGCCTATAGATATATATGTTGTATTCACCTTTTTCATGGCTACTGGCTATTTCCAAATGAAACCTATGGGTTGTGCTAGCTGGTCCCCCAGCTGGGCTCTGTCTTTGGAGACTCCTCACTTTAAATCACTTGTACCTTCCTGCTCTTCCCTGTCAGAGTGGGCTGGGCCAGACACAGGGCTCTGTCTGTAGCAGTATAATGCATGCATTAAATCTTGTTCTGTTACCTTCAGTACCTTGCTGGGAATCAAACCTTTGATCTATTTCAGGTTGCAGCTAAGTGTTACCAGAAAGGAGATGCAGTTGAGAAGGAGAAGTTGGCCCTGGCCCACTACACTGCCCTGAATATGAAATCAAAGAAAGTTAGCCCTAAGTAAGTGTCTCGGGATGGGTTCAAATGCTCTCTGAGAGCAGCAGGTCGGCTGTAGCAGCCACATTTCATGACAGTGTTGATTTTTTTCCCTTTCCTCCAGAGAGAAGGAGCTGCAGTACCTGGAACTGGCTAAGACTTATTTGGAATGCAATGAGCCAAAACTGTCTCTTAAGTGTTTGAGCTACGCTAAGGAGTTCCAGCTCTCTGCCCAGTTGTGTGAGAGGCTGGGGAAGGTATGGCCCCAACCAAAGGTGTGCTTTGAAGAACAGGGCTTCATCTGAGCAAATGGAGGGGTGGATTCTCAGCCTCTGCTTGAGGCAGGAAGAGACTCCAATCCTTAAGGAAGGAGAGGCTGGCCCTGTTAGCTGTGATCCTTCTTTCTGCACTTGTTCAAGAGATGTGTGTGTGTCTGTGTGTTCATCCACGTCTCTGTTAATATTCAAGGCGTAAAGTCAGCCACAGAGAGGCCAGGTTGCAGACCCAAACCAGGTGGATATTAGAATAGTCTTGCTTTCTCTTTCCATTTGTCCACAGTCTGGAGTCAGCTTGAGTAAGTAGTCTGGTGTATATACGTGGAAGGTTTTTTTGTGTTCCAGTAATTACCTAGCTCATCACAGTCTAATCCAGCAGCCATATGCAGCTACTTGATATAAGTTAATTAAAGTTAACAAATAAGTTATTTAAAAGGAAGTAAAGTTAAAAGCTTGACCCTTAGTCACTACCCAAAGTGTGCATGCTCATCATTACAGAAGGGACTCACGGTGCAAAGCTCTGTTGGGCAGAGCATCTAGTCTGGGGCACAGCTTCTCAGTAGTCAGTAAGCTGCCAGTGGGCCACAAATAGCTGCTGGAGAAGAAAGTAAGCAGTTAGAAATTGTTCGTAGCTGGATTGCATTGCTGTGATGCACAAGTGGCAGTCATTTTCTCAGCGGTTCCTTTGTTTCGTGTGTGTGTGTGTGTGTGTGTGTGTGTGTGTATGTGTGCGTGTGTGCGTGCGTGTGTGTGTGTGTGTGTGTGTGTGTGTGTGTGTGTGTGGTGTGTGTGTGTGATCATCTTCCATCCCTCTTTCACTGTACTTATTGAGGCAGGGTCAGTGAATCAAACCCAGATCCCATTGATAAAACCAATTTTTCTAACTAGTTTGCTCTGGGGATTCCATCTTTACTGTCCAAAGCCACCTCACCTCACAAGTGGGTTCTGGGGATCAGAACTCTGGTCTTCAGGCTTGTATAGGAAGCACTTTAACTACCTAGCCAACTCCACAGCCCAGCAATTCCTTGTTAGTGTATCAGTTGTGGTGGACAAGAATTGAAAAGTCTGGCAGTTGCACAAACTGCTAGAAAGCATGGGGCTGTGAGCTGTTGCATTTTCCACCCAGGTTTCCTACTCTCCATTTGGAACATGGGTTTCTGTGTCTGTGTGCCAGACACAGGATCCCTAGCACACTCTGGGTATTGAAGTCAGAGTGGGGAATGAGACCCACTGAGAAGTTGGAGTTGTGAGCCCTAGGTCAGTGTCTAAGAAGGAGATCAGTCTCTCCCCATGCTGCAGACTTGGCTCCATGTTTGTTATGGGATGTGATTTATATGGGAAATGGGGTGGAATACTGCACTTGAGTGGGATAGACATCCTACATTCTAGGAATTAAGATAGTTTCGAGGCTTTCCAGTTCCTTTAGTTTCTGTCCTACAGTCTTTGAACCCTAATAAGAGGCTACAAGATACAGGCATTACCTATCATGCGCTGCCCCTCCTTTGCTTCCCAGTGCAGGCCATGGGAAAGGAGCCAGGTAACACTTACTTGTTCTTTAACCTCACCTCAGCCTCTCAGGCTTGCATTGCTGAAGATTAGATAGTGGTGTTCTCTATACACAAGGATTTGAAGTTTGTCCGAGCGTGTGTTGCTCTGTGTTTTGGTTTTCCCACCTTCTCTTGTGTTAATCTCCAGCTGTGTCTCTGACCATGCAACATTCCAGAGTGAGCGTTCTCTGTCTCACTACCCCATATCTCCAGTGGTGAGAGTCCAGACTGCCCACTAATGTCTGGCTGCAACACGCAACACTGTGGTGTAGCATGACTCAGTCGTGCTGGAGCCATTGTGATGTGTTTCTAGGAGTGGCCTGCAGTCATGGGGTCTTTAGAGACTATCTCATGTTACTAGGTTACTTTGCTGCCCAGAATGGCCATGCCACATTGTGTGTAAAGATCCTGTGTCTCCTATGTCCTTGGCCATGTTTCACAGATTCTGATTTTTGGAAGCCTCTAGATGTAGCTCACTGTGGATTAGATTTCCATCCCTCTAATTGTCACTGAGGTTGAGCAGCTTCATGTCAGCTGTCCACACTCTCCTATTGTAAATGGCAGTTTATAACTTTTGAGTGTCTTTAAAATTCTTATTTCAAGAAAGACTTTACTTTGTAGCTACAGGAATTCTTTTTATGACCTAGACCTGCCAATTCCTATGTAGTAGCTTCTAGTCAGATATGGCTACTTAAGATTAATTAAAATTAGTAAGAATTAAATTTTGGTTTTAGGCTACAGTACCACATATATCAAAGTCCCTTCAGATTGAGCACATGGCAGTGAGACACGCCTGTTCCCATAGGGCTGTTGGGCAGTGCTGCTCTCATCTGGACCCTCCTTGCCTTCTCCCTCCTACCTCTTCTCTTCATTCCCAGTGCTGCAAATGGTACCTAGGACCTCACACACACCTCACATCTTAAGCAAGGGCTCCATCACTGAACCATATTCCAGCCCTTAAAATTACTTTTTCCCTTAGCTTTATTTCATGAGACCTTGGTTGAAGTCGTAAAATTCATTAACTTATCTCCAAAGGTTTGTGTCATTAGGTTTATTGGGAACATTTTTACTTACATTTTTCCTCAATAATTTGTATCTGAACCTTTAAACTTTTTAATTTTTATTTTTCATATATATGGGTGTTTTGCATGCATGCATGTATGTATATTGCATGCCTGCAGTTCCTGAAAAGGAGGCTCGAAGAGGGCATTGGATCTCCTGGAACAGGAGGTACACATGGTTGTGAGCTGCTGTGTAAGTGCTGGGAATTTCTTCAAGAAAAGAAAGCGCTATCAACTGCTGAGCCATCTCTCCAGCCCCTGTATTTAAATCTATAATCCACCCGGACTCCATATTTGTACATGATGTGATAGTGAAATTTAACTTTTGCCCTTTATTTTAAAAGGAATTAGTTTGTATATTATCTATACTATAGTGGTTTTAACTGGTTTCTAAAAATAGATATTTAATCACTTTTATTACCCATGCATTAGTTTTTAAGATTAAAAACTAAGAACACTTTAAATAAAAGTAAAATTTTACTGTTCTAGATAAGAGACGCTGCCTATTTCTATAAGCGAAGCCAGTGCTTCCAAGATGCTTTCCGATGCTTTGAGCAGATTCAGGAATTTGACCTCGCACTCAGAATGTACTGCCAAGAGGAACTTTTTGAGGAAGCTGCTATGGCAGTGGAAAAGTAGGTGGTTTTATCCTTTTCATCTTTCTGCCTCCTTCTTCTGTCTCTAAGGGGATGACCTGCTGTGGTAGTTACTCTGCTGCTTCTGAAGTGGCTGACCATGTCAGTCTCCCTCACATGAGAGGGCTCTTCAATGCAGTCTCAGAGCTCCTTGAGAGTGGACTCTGTTTCTCAGCCTTGTGCTGAGCTCTGACCCACCATCACAAGAGAGGCTCAAGATGAAGGATGTGTCCTGCATGTTTGTGATAGGATACACTGACTGCAGTCAGTGGAGGGCAAGGACCCGTGAGCTTTATCAGTGTGATGTGATCCCAGTGACATGCACACTTGCAAAAGAGAAGAGTTGCAAGCTGGGTAAAAGCAAAGACTGCTACAGCTGCTGATGTTTATGTAGCCACCAGTGTGTCCTTTCCTGGTATCACAGTCATGCTCACAAAAGCGGAATACCCAACATAGTTATTATGTTTTAGCTTTTCAGTATACATAAATTTTGCCTGGATAATGAAGCATTTCTGGAAATGTTTGAGTGCAAGACAGGTTTAGATGTTTTCTTTAATATCTGCTCATTGGAGCTTTATTTAAATCGCTTTGTATTGCATTTTGGAGGGATTTCTTATTTTGGTGATAACAAATTGACATGCATACCCTCTTTTGTAGTTCTTTTTTTGGGGTGGGTCAGGACTGCCAGCCCACAAACCTAACACAGAGACTTACTATTAAATATAAACGCTCAGTCTTAGCTTAGGCTTGTTCCTAGTTGGTTCTTAAAACTTAAATTAACCCACATTTCTAAAGTCTGCGTTCTCCCATGAGGCTTGTTGCCGCATCTCTGTACTGACCATCCTGCTTTCTCAGCATCTGGCTGATGACTCTGCCTTTCTCCTTCCCAGAGTTCTCTCTCTGCCTGGAGTCCTGCCTATATTCTCCTGCCTGGCTATTGACTGTTAGCTTTTTATTACACCAATCACAGAAACACATGTTCACACAGTGTTCAAATACCCACAATACTCTGTCTTTGCAGATATGAAGAAATGCTAAAGAACAAGACCTTCCCCATTCCGAAGCTCTCCTACTCTTCCAGTCAGTTTTACTTGGAAGCTGCTGCAAAGTACCTGAGTTCAAATAAGAGCAAGGAAATGATGGCTGTCCTTTCCAAGCTTGATGTAGAAGACCAGCTGGTGTTCCTGAAGTCTCGGAAACGCCTAGCAGAAGCCGCGGAATTGCTGAACAGGGAGGGTCGGAGAGAAGAGGCTGCCCTGTTGATGAAGCAACATGGCTGCCTCCTGGAGGCTGCCAGGCTTACTACTGATAAGGACTTCCAGGCCTCGTGCCTACTGGGAGTTGCCCGCCTCAATGTGGCCAGAGACTCTGACCTAGAACACACCAAAGCTATTCTTCGAGAAGCACTGGATCTCTGTTACCAAACCAGCCAGCTGTCTGGCATTGCACAAGCACAGTTCCTGCAAGGGATTATCCTGAGGGACTTTCAGAAGCTTAGGGATGCCTTCATGAAGTTTGACATGCTCAACCACTCAGCGGGAGTGGTGGAAACTCTTTATGAAGCATCCAGCCGGTGTGAATCTGAGCGTCAGAAGGTTCTGGCCTTGGCTCCAGGTGGCTTAGAAGTCCTTCTCAACTTGGTCAGGGCCCTTAAAAATGCGACAAACAATGCTGAGAAGGAAATGGTCAAGTCGTGCTTTGAGTTTTTCGGAATTTCTCAAGTGGATGCCAAATATTGCCAGATAGCCCGGAATGACCCTGGGCCCATATTAAGAATAATTTTTGACCTGGATTTGACCTCGAGTGAGAAGAAAACAAAAGATCATTTCTTAATAGTGACTGATCAAGTGAAGTTAGCCCTGAACAAGCACCTTTTGGGCAGACTGTGTCAGATCACACAGATTCTGCTTGGGAAGACCTATCCAGGGATCTGCATGAGATTTATTGTGGGTTTGAAATGTGTGGATGAACATTGTGAAGATTTCCACAGGCCCCTCAGGCGCTGTGAGGCCAAATGCATGGTTCAGTCGAAAATGCACCTGGTGGCCATCAGTGGATTGCTTCTAGAAGCCAAGAAAGTATTCCCTAAGGCCTTAGCTGAAGAACTTGAAGAAATAGATTATGTTTTGTCTCTAGATACATATGGCCTTTGCAGATCCTTCCTAAACCTCCTCTTCCCTCGGCATTTCCATCATAGAGTGCTGTCAGAAAACCCCATGGCATGCAAAGAAATCCTGAAGCCAAATTACAAGAACTTCCGCTCCTACCGGTTTGCCTTGAAAGAGTACATCCATGACCTGTTTCAAAAAGAAAGTGCACACAGCCGCAGGGAGTCCACAGACCTGTGGCTGAGTGCCATGCAGGCTTTCCTTCTGTCCTCCAGCTACCCGGATGACTTTGAGAAACTGCTTCAGCAGGAGGAGGACAGTTACAACCGGGAGCTGAAGGCTCTAGAGTCTGACAGAGAGGACAGAAACAAGGGCAGAGTCACCAGAATGAAAGGCGTCGAAGGGAAATTTGGCATGTTAGTGCCCAACAGGGAAGATGAGAACATGGAGAAGTCCTATCTGTGCTTCATCCGGCTGCTGGAGAGCTCCATGGACCAGCTCTATGTGCACAGGAACCCAGAAGACTACAAGAGGCTCTTTTACCGCTTTATGAACGTCCTCGTTAGGAGGTGCAAAGCGCCGCTGGTCCCCAGCATTACCAACATGGTGGTGCTGATGGAGCTGCAGTTCATCCACTGTGGAGTGGTGTTGGCTCGCCTCTGGAAGAATGCTGTCTTGTGCCTCCCCAAGAGCTACATTGCACTCTTGCACTTCTGGGAGTTCCTGTTCAGCAAGAAGGACAAGGAATCTGGGGATGTGTTCTCCATCATCCAAGAATACAAGCCGAAGGATGTGGCCAGAGCCATCC
The DNA here is from genome assembly GCF_943737965.1 of Phodopus roborovskii. Classification (NCBI taxonomy): domain Eukaryota; kingdom Metazoa; phylum Chordata; class Mammalia; order Rodentia; family Cricetidae; genus Phodopus; species Phodopus roborovskii. Next base: position 11,369,296 of record NW_026125295.1, on the reverse strand, counting down.
GGGACTTCCAGTTCCACCTCTCCTACCTCGTCAAGGTGCTGTGTGGTTACGAGAATATGAATTTCAACGTCCTGCTCGACGCCTTCAGTGAAATAGACTATGTGATCTCGGGGGAGGCAGAACGGACACTGGTGCTGTGTTTGGTGATGCTGGTAAATGCTGAGGAAGTCCTGCAGCCCTCCTGCAAGCCGCTTCTGTACCGCCGCTTTCGGGAGATCCAGACAAGGCTGCAGTTGATGAACATAAGCTGGCCAGACCAGGTGCCCAAGAGGCTGCTGAAGGTGGTACAGCGGGTGTTGATGGCAGCCAGTGTGAAGTCTGTGGCCGAGGCACTGCAGGACCTGCTCTTTGAGCGGGATGAAGAGTACCTGGTGGATTGCCACTGGCGGTGGGATAGTGTACACACCAAAGGCACTGTGGTCCGTGGCCTCTGTCATGAAGAGGTCAGACTGAACCGCTTGCTCTGTATGGGTCCTGTGGACCAGTTTGTTGACCCAGAGTGGGACTTTGGTGAAGATGAGACTCGTGAATTAGATGAGTTGGCCCTGGAAGACCGAGATCATTTCCTGGCTGCCATCCTTTCTCAGAAGCAGCGGAAGGCCTTGATCCAGCGCAAGTTGCGCAGAGCCTGCCTGGTGGTGTCTCTGTGCATCAGCTGGAGAAGATGGGTCCAGACAGAGCATAGCAGGGAGGAGGTTAGGGAGCTCAGGGCCGAGAACTTCAAAAGGGCTGATGTAGACAGGACCCAGTGTGACCTGTGTGGGGTAAAGTTCACCCGTAGTCCCGAAAGGTACTTCAGTCCCGGCAAAGCATTTGAGGGAGCACCTGAGTCTGTCATGATTTCCAGGGCTGAACTGGAAGGGAGAGAGTGTCGAGAGAGAATCAGTGAATCTTATGAGCAGCATATTCACTTGGAAGGCCACCGGAGGCAGCAAGCAGCCTACCAGAAATATCTGGAATTTTTCCATGAAAAGGTGGACCCGGCCATCGAAGAAGGCAAAGTAGTGGTGCAGGACATTGAGCAGAGCATCTGGATCCGGGGTCACCTGGGATCCAAGGAACAGAGCCACATGCTGCAGAGGAAGGTGCAGGAGCACATCAGGAGGGTTACGGATCTGGTGGAGGAGCTCTACAGGCGGAAGGCCTGGGCTGAAGGTGAGAGCCTACAGGGACTGGTCCAGACAGCGGTAAGCCTACCAGGTGCTCAGTTACAGCTGACTTAGGATATGGGGGTGGGATGTTAGTATTAGCAGAAAGACAAGAAAGAGCTGTTCTCAGACTCCAGCAAAATCTCACTGTTGATGCCATCCTCAGTTAAATATTTGTAATTAGTGCAAGCTGGGATGGTTTCTCTGGGTGCTTCAGATAAGAAAGATTCACTGTCCAATTCCATGGAGAGGATACAGGAAGACTGTTTCAAGTCACGAGAAAGCGCTTTGAGGAGCCTTTGCCTTACTCATCAGTGATCTTTTCTTGAGCACCAACAAGACTGTAGGGTAGGAACTATACACAGGTCTCTTCCTAGGATGGCCCCTGAGTCACACTCAATGTGAGCCTTTACTGGTAGGAATTTTTCATCTGACCTATAATCAAGTTTCCCCTGCTTCCTTATTGGCTGGTTCTTTGCAGCACTGGAAATTAAGCATAAAATTAATAGTTACGTTGAAAAAAGTTGTATAGTTCGGACTCTTTTCCCAGGTTAGGGCTTAATGACCTTTTGAATACAAACCTTTCCCGGAAGGGTTCGCTTTGGCAATCTGCAGGGCACAGATGCTGTGGCACTGGGCTAGCATTTAAGGCAGCCCGTGCTTGTGGTGGCAGAAGGCAGCTTTGTGATGTGGGGAAGTAAGCCTAGTGCTTGATGCTGTAATGCCTGAAGCCATCCCTTCACTCAGAGCCTCTATTCTTTGGTTTCTGTAGCCGAGGAGGTGATGACTCGGCAGGTCAGAATTCTCGCCCTGTCAGTCAAGAACGCACAGGAGTGGCTGAAGAAGACAGAGCTCCGTTTAAAAGATGAAGGTAAGGCCTGTTCTCCTAGGACAGGTGATCCTGTGGTTTTGGTACTGCTGGCTTCCAGGTGAGTGTCTGGTGGGTTTGCCAGCCATATCAGAAGTATCTGCCAAAGTGTTACTGATGGGATTTCTCCATCTGATGGAGACTATTCTGGGCTTTATAGTGTTTGCCTAGGAGTTTTTACAGATGTCCAGTCATCATGCAGACCCAGCGCAGCCACTCCCAAGGAGAGGTAGTATTGTAAAGCATCCCTTAATAAGAGTGTTTGCCTATGCCAGGCTGTCATGTTAGCCAGGAGATCTATTGAACGTCTAGTGTGTGCCAACATGAGTACAGGCCTGGAGTTTCCCTCAGACACAGTGCAGGTGGCTAGGGAATTTGCAGAGGCTCCACTCTGTGGAAAGGTCACCAGGTGTCTTAGCAGGGGTCAGTTTTCTTGCTACATTCTATGTAATATGGAATTCTTCCCTCTTGCCCTGTCCAACTGTTGCCTCCTTTGGGCCACACCACATTTCATCTTTGAGTGTTTTATCTAGCTGGGAGACCTTTCCAGATGCTACTGGAAAACTGGCCCAGAACTGAGGAAACCTTGGAGAAACTTGGTGCAAATGTCTTTGCTATGCTGTAGTCCCTTCTAGGTACCATGACTTTATTTCAAGAGAGATAATTGGTGTGTCACCTCAGGGGACCAGCCTATGAAGACATAATTGTGGAGAAGGGTGTTTGCCTGGGCTCTGCTTGGGGAAAGCTCCATAGCCAGTGGAGAGAGATCTCTGTTCTTCACCACCCTGGCAGAAAGCTTTGTTTCTTTACCTTGAAACAATGATTCCAGAAATGTCAGGCTTTACCTGGATGGTAAACTCTGTGGTAGAACAGAAGTTGCTATTTTCACTTGGGTTTTACTTCTTTGCTTTCTAACTAGGTGTTGTTCAGGAAGAGGAATATGAAAATGAAGTTGAAGACTTTGGCGAGCTCCGCCCTAGAAGGCGTTCCCGGAAATGTGGAAAGCAGAGGAAATAACTAACAAATTTTCACACAGCTATTTTATTGCCTCTTAAGCCTTGAGAACATTTTGTCCTGTTTTAGAATTATGAATGCTGGGGCAGAAGAGAATGTAAATTAGTTTTTTTTAAAAAAAGGATAGCCACCTTTGCGCTTCATTGTTATTGCCCATTTATTGGTGGCGTAGAGTCAGATTGCTCCCTCAGATGCAGGGACCTCCAGTTTTTCGAGTTGAGGTCTAACTGCTCCCCTAGGCAGCACACAGTCCCAGTTACTGGGGGAGGTAGATACAGGAGTGCTGGGCCTTATCTGTCTGAAGCTCAGGCTCCCTGGCTTGTCACTGTGTGATGAGTCCACAGCAGAGAACTAGGCATGTCACACAGACACTCCTCATCTTGGAGTGCTCCTGCACCGGGCCAGGAAATCTGTCTGTGGGTCCCTTGTCTCTTGCCACACTGCTGTAAAGCAGCAAGCAGAACCAAGACTATTTGTGCCCAGAGTTCATTTGGGCCCTGCCATCAGCCGCCCCTGAGCCTAGGCTGCCTTCTGGTTGTTGGAGTGGCTTCTATGGTGTATTTCCCTTTCCTCTCTGTCGACTTCTCTTCCAGCCCCTTGTGATCATTCTCAGCTATTTGTGCAAGTCATGGTTAGACTACCTCAGAGTGTAGTCAAACATCCACCCAGCAGCCTTTGGACATCCTTTTCACTGGAGGAACACTTGAGGATGTTTTCAACCTGCACCAAGGTGGTCTGCCTTTGCCTTGTGTAGCTAAAAGAAGCGCCTTGTGTATACCTTGTACATCTATGGGTGTTTTTTTTTGGTTCTCCCAGATATATTTGATACCCATGCTCAGGTTGACAGCTCACGTTTCTGCCCACTGGACTCTTAGGTGGGGACAATGGACAGAGAAGCAACATCTAATGGTACGTCTTTGGGATTTGGCTGTGGATCACTGCTGTGTGGCCTGCAGGCCCTGCCAGAGGGGTTGCATGAAGCCTGCGTTCCCCTCTACCCACTGCCAGCACCTCTCAGCCTGGTCTCGTTTGGGAAGCCTTCCTTCCTCTGATGGTCACTGCCTGCCCTTTCGCCACTCAGCCCAGGCTCAGCCGGTCTCTGGCGGCTTTGTCTCACCGCAGAGCCAGCTTTCCTTCCGTGCTGCTGCTGCTGCTTTCTCTGTTTATTGCTGCCCTCCATCGTCTTTCTACAGATGTGTTTCCTCAGAATGTTTGTCTGGTAATTTTTATTGTTATGTTTCTCCTTTTCCAGATTTTTTTATAAACTTGACAGAAAAAAAATCTAATCAAATATTGCTCTTACCACATTTTTATAAAGTTGTAGCATCTCTCTTACCTGCTGTTGTCCTTTTGCTTATTTAAAATTCCCACTGGGAACAAATGTGTGACTGTTGGTGCTGGCTTCCTGTGCCCGCTGAAGTAAAGACATTCAAGGTCAGAGAAACACAGCAGAGTGTTGCTGAGGGCGAGCCTTGTACAGATCCCTGTCAGCCTGGCTGCTTCTATACAGTAGGGTTTGGAGTTCATGCACATTGCCAGTGCTGTGTACCTACCTAGGCTTTCCCCTACCAAGGACCGTGGCCCTAGACTTACAGGTGGGAGACCTGGAATCAGATTCCTTTCCTGCCCATAATGAGCTGAATATCCTGAGATGAGCTGGACCTGCTCAACGGTGTTCAGGGGCCCCACCTTCCACAGGGCCTCGTGACCTGGTGTAGGAGATCTGGTGCCACGAGAAAAGAGTGGTTATAGAGAGGCATAGTGCACCAGGGTGGCAACATCTGCATACCCCAGTTGGGTCTCAGTTTCCTCTTTGAGAAATTGGCCTACGATCCCCTTCTACCTGACAGCGTAGGTCTGTAAGCTGTGGGGTTTGGGTACCTGCCAGTCATGGTGCTGTGATGTGTGTGCACTTGCGTGAGGTGGCAGGATATCCGAGCTGGAGCATGCTAAGTGTTCCGTTCTGGGATTCAGGGCCTCTGCACTAGGACGTAAATTCCCACTGCATTTTCTACCTACAGCATCTGCTAGGCATCCAAAGCCCTTCCCCAACAGTCCTCCACAGCTGTTAAAGTTCTGAGAAGAGGATGGAAGTCAACAGGAGGGTCAGGAATGCCAACAGAGACCTGAGCTCAAGAGCCGAGTCCTGTGGGAGGGGCTTTGGTGTGCCAGGTGTACCTGGAGGAACAGGATGTGGTGTATATCAGGGTCCCAAGACTACAAAACAAAAGAAGACAACCCTCCCCCAAACCAACCCCTCCCCCCCCCACACCAATCCGAGCACTTGGAGGGCTCAGGGATTCAGTGTGAAACCGTAGTCATCATGATGATGTACTTTGCAAAGGTAACCCATGAATGCCCCCTAGGTGGAAAGGCAGGTGGTACAAAGTTAGGGTGCCAGGTACAAGACTCACTCAGGGTGCACCCAGCTCTTCAATGAGGACTGAAGGTGCCTTTTCCTAGCCAGCCCGCCTAAGTTTCCCAAGTGGAAGGTTATGGTTCACAACGAGCCCCAGGGTTACTAGGCACCCTAGTCTACAGTGGCTGCTGCAAGACCACAACTCAGGATACATTTGCTACCAGTAGTGTGCAGAGAGAATGTTCACCCTCATAGGTCCTGATCGTCACGAGGCCCCCTGCTGGTGACCTGAGTACATCAGCTTTCAGCTATCAGCTTTCCTGAGCCACTGTAGACATTGCTGTCGTGTAGGCACTTGGGCTAGGGCCTGTGAAAGGGATGAGGTTGTGGGTAGATAGGGCTTGCAAACTCCTGTACAGAAAGGACCTTCAAGCCAAACAGCAGGGTTATTCCAGTGGCCCGGGAAAATGACCCGAGCTTCAAACTCTTAAAATCTCAACAAAGCAACCTGTGCACTTTACATAATCCTTATAGGAGGCATTTGTATTTTTAAATGTTTCTGGCTTGGCTGTGATTTCCTGTTTCCAGCTGATAGCACTAAGTCTCTTATAGTCCTGGGGTTTAATGGCCTGATAATAGGGTTCATACACAAATCTTGCTTGTTCATGAAATGTCTCTTACTTAACTTGACTCAAATCCTGTTCTGTGCCCTATTCCTCTTGAGGAAATTCAATACAAGTCATGATTGAGAAGTTCCCTGTTTTCTTGGCGTCTTTAAGGACTGGGCAGCTTCTATGATGTGAGAACAGTGAGGACGGGCCTCTTCTTTCAGAATACCATATCTGCCGAGACGCAAGGTCTCTCAGGGCTGGCACAGGCTTGAGACAGTTGGTGACTATCCTCCTTTGGAGCTGAGCACATGTGAGGCTGGGGGCCTTGCAGGTGTTTATGCTCCAGTCTCTGTAGCTGAACCATCATGTCCTACCCTTGAAGTTTTCCCATGATCCACTGCATTGCTGTGGATATGAGCACAGCTCTCTATGGTCACAGCACACCTTGGCGCCCTCTTTGCCCCTGAACAGAGGGACTGAAGTCCTAGCTACTTTCCTGGAATGGAGAGAGAAATAAATAAGCACATATGACAGATGAATAGAGTTGAGGGCCAAGTAGACGTCCAAGGATGCTCACTCTGTTTCTTCATTCCATCTCTGTATGTGTGTACCATATTCCTTATCTAAAGGTGGAGACTATTTCCCCTCATCTAGGATTTAATTTTAGCCAAGACAACAGAAGCAACAGTGTGCCAACTCTACTCTTACCCGTTAAAGGCCTGACAGCTTTGGGGTAATTCAGCTTCCACATGAAGACTCAGTTTCTTGAGACCCATGCTCTGAACAACCGAGGCTGGCGTGGTGAGAGCCTGTGGGAGCCAAGGGGAGTCCCATATGCTTTCATGTGAGTGAACAGCTCTTTGTGTTTCAGTCCAGGTGTCTGCTGAGCATGGCTGGGTCAGTGTCCTTGACTGATTCGAATACAGAAGAACATTCTTCCTGGGTGTAAGACACCCCCATCCTCACCGCCAAGTCATAGAATGAGTAACTCTTGGCTTAAAGCAGCCAGTTTGTGGCAGTTTGTTATACAGGAATAGGAACTAAAGAGAGGGCTTGTTGAGTGTCAGGTACTGTGAGGAATAGTGTTCTTCCAACTCCAAACCTTACCTCATTGAAATCCAGAGTGACACCTGCTTTTTTATGTGTAAAAATGGTGCCCGAGGCCAAAGCAGGAGGCCTGCATAACAGAGCTCCCAACTGGAGCCCTTGCTCAGTGTGCTGTTAGGAGGTGAAGTTGCCCCACACTTTCCTGGCCTGGCGGGGACTGAGGAGCCCAAAACTCTCCCCTGGAGTCAAGTATCCACTGCTTTTTCTACGGGCAACTAACTGGCTGTGTGGTTGCCATTAGTTGCAGGGAATCTTGAAATATGGCTGAGCTCCTCCCACCAATGTCGCTGGTCATTTCCACTCAGTGGTCCTGAGATCTGGTTCTCCAGGGCCACTGGCAGCCAACATAAGGCTAACATTTTCCGAAGCTTGGGTAAGAGTACAGATGGAGGCTGGATGTGGTAATGCATGTCTATAATCCCAGCACATGGGAGCCACAGGCAGGAAAATGACCACAAGTTCAAGTTCAGCCTGGTCTGCACAGCAAATTTTAGTCTAGGCAGGATTAAATAGATCATGTCCCCAAAACCTTTTGAAAGGAAATATAGATGGTTTCCTACAATTGTCACTCTCTTCCCATTTTGCTTCATGCTGTATTATAAAGGATCTCCCTTGTGTGTGTGGATATCACAGTCATGCATCCAGACCCATTGGCTGGCTATGTACTTGCATCTCCACACAGCCAGCCTTTCTTGCTGCCTCCTATCCCCAACCCAGGAAGGACTCAGAGGCACGCAGACGGGGGCGCCTGGGAACGAGAATGTACCCAGTGTCTTAGTGTTTCTACTGCTTGGAGGAGGAAAGTATTTCATCTTAGAGCTCTGAGGTCACACTCCATCACAGAGAAGTAGAGGCAGGAACCTGGAGGCAGGAACTGAAGCAGAAGCCATGGTGGAATGCTGCTTACTGGCTGGCTCTCCCGTTTGTGTAGCCTGATTCCTTACACCATCCAGGACCTGCTCTGGGGCAGCACTGCCCATAGTGAGCGGAGCCCACCTACATCAATCACTGATTAAGAAATGCACTGCAGACCCGCCTATTGTTCATTCTTAGGGAGACATTTTCCTATCAATTGAGAGCATCTTCCCCACATGGCTAGCTGCATCAAGTAGACACAGTGGAAGTGTGTATCCTTTTCACAGATTTGGGGCGCAGTATGGTACTGCCTCCTCTTCTGGGTCCTTTCTCCCCAGGCAGGGTCTCCTTAGGGTCTGTGTGTCACAGGAGTCCAAGTCAGGTTCTTCAGCCATTAAAATTGTCGACATTTTCTCAGTTCCTGCCTCTTCTCCCTAACTTCTCCACCCCTCAAAATGAAAGACGTCTTTCAAAGATGTTCCCTGGATGCTTATCTGGACCTAGGAGGCCTTAAATGTGTGCCAGGGTCCATTATCTCTAATTGTCATAGTTCTGTGTCATCCAGGGTTACATCTCAGAATGCACAAGTCACTGCAACTGATATCTGTCTCTGATGCAAATGTTTTCCTTTCTAGGCGACTGAAACTGTCTTTAGCCTGATCTTGTCACTTTAGATCCACCTCAAAGATTCTGCCCCTGAACAAAATGCTTCTCTTCCCACAGAGCAGCCCCTGTCCCCATCAGCATAGAGATTAACAACAGTTACATTAGCTCCACACTGCAGGGAGAAGCCAGGTCTCTTCCCTCTTGACCAAACCACTCACTCACCCTTCCTAGGAAAATGCTCTAATTCACTCAGGTGGAGGGAGACTCGTCAGTCAGCAAGGTATCCAGGACGCGCGTGCGTGCGTGCGTGCGTGCGTGCGTGCGTGCGTGTGTGTGTGTGTGTGTGTGTGTGTGTGTGTGTGTGCACCTTTGTGCCACCAAATGTGTAGAGGACAGTGATGGGTGTCTGGACTCGCCATCACCTTGTTTGGGACAGGGTCGCTCTTGTCTGCTGCATACTTGAGGCTAGCTGGCCCTCAAGTTTCCAGGGATTCTCCTTTGCCTCCCACCGTCTCAGAGGAGCTCTGTGATTATAGATGCATGTGCTGCTGCACCCATATTGTTCCGTGGGTTCTGGAGATCAGAACCCAGGTCCTCTCACGGTGCTTTACCCACCACTGGCCGTTCTTTGGGTGAGTTATTTAGAAAGGCATTCTTGGGTCCTGCAGAATCCCCTGTTTGGGATTCTACTGTCTGCTGGGACCTTGGCTGTCACAGAGGAGCAGGTTGCAGCCACCCCAGTATCTGGAGTTACACCTACTGACTGTGTGAATCCAGACGACTCATTTCGACTCTCTGAGCCCAGATGGTCATTTGTAAAATGGAAATAGTGACCCAGCTTCTAGTCTGGTTGTAAATGCCTTTTCCTCCCTGCCCACCTACAGATGAATCAATAATCTAATTTTAGATAGGGGTCCATGTCCAGAGCAGGGAGTGGTGGTCACAAGCAAGGAAGAGCTCAAAGAAGGGATGAAGCTGGGTCAGCTTTCGCGTGCCCTTTGTTGAGAGAGAAACATTTGTAAGATGGCTTTGTTACCAAGGGCCCATCCTTCCTTGAGAGCCAGAGCCTATTTTTAACTTGAGTTTTAGTGATTCTGCAGGCCAGCTGTTTTAGGAAAATATGTAGGTCAGTCTGTGATTTTTGGGAGTCATCATTTTTAAGGTTAGGGAGTGAGATGGGGGAAGAGAACACAAATAATTCTGGAGTTTTTGGAGGCGTCCATGGAGATCTCCACCCACCCTGCGGAAAGCCACCACCCAGATTCGCCGTCTGGAGGATCCGCATGGGGCCTGGAGGAGGAATATTCTTTTGTTACACTCCAAGTGAAGTTTGTTAATTTCTGTTCCCTTTCCCCTTCACTTGCCACCACCAAGCCATAATTGGGAGAAGATTGGCCACGTTGCGAGGCTGTGGGAGAAGGGCCCGCTTACCCACTGCATGGGTGTGAGAGTGGGGACAGTGTCTACTGACGTGAACATGGATTCACTTTTAGATCCAGCACGCTTTTCCTTCTTTGCAAGAAATTTAATTTTTATGTGTATGTACCTGCGTATGTGCAGGTCCATGTATCTGGTTTCACCTGCACACATATGTTTGTGCATGTGTATGTGCACATGTAGGCCAAACGGAAACCCCAATTATCATTTCTCAGGTGCCATCCATCTTGTCTTTTTGAGACAAGTTCTCTCGCTTTTACCCAAAAGCTCACTGGTTCCCCTGCTCAGCTAGGCTGGCTAGCCATTGAGACCCAGGAATTTACCTGTCTGACTCCCTGATGCTGAGATTACAAGTGTGTGCCACGTCCAGATTTAATCCTTTGTAAATTCTAGGGATCAACATCAGGTCTTTGTGTTTGTGAGACCAGCACTGTACTGAGCCATCTCTCAAGCTCAAAAAGCCGTTTTGATTGTGGCAAAATTCATATAATCACAAGATTTACTGTTTTTAAGCGTGTAGTTCAGTCATTTTGAGTATATTCACATTGTCATACAACCTACCTCCAGAACGGTTATAATCTTGTAAATGGAGTCACCCATTGACACCATCTCCCCTTTCCCGGTCTCCCCAGGCCTGGGGAGCCTACTCTAGATGCTTCATACAAGTGACACCCGGCAGGCAGTGTTTATCTATTTGTGTCTGATTTATTTTACTTGGAGTAACATTTTCATGGATTTTACACATTGTGGCATGTGTCAGAATTCCACCCATTTTTTCAGGTTATATTCTGGGACACGTAAGTAGTTATCAGTTTCATTTTCAGGGATTCATGTTAGAGAAACATTTCTACGACTGATGAGTAGATGTTTTTACTTCAGGGTCGTCTTGAAGAAAGCAAAATTTGAATTACTTTCTATAAGGCTATAGGTGTGTCATCAAAGTTCAGTCACTCGCTGATATTAAGCTGCACAAGAGGCTTGGTAATTCAGTACACTTTTGTCAAAAAATAAGTAAAAGCGCATTCCAGAATTGTTGATGGCATTAACCTTGAGGATTCTGTGAGAAGTGGATTTTTGTAATAATTGTTTTATATTTGTTGATGCAAAGCAATGGAAATGTTTCTGGAAGTCAAACTGGAGAGAGGTCCAAGAAAGTAAATGCTTGTTGTTCAAAGAGATGGTCAGAAGAGAAATCATTCTGGCGCTTCCAAGGAGACACTGGGGTGTTAGTTGTCATGTGTTCCATGGTGTTGACAGGCTAGCAGGAAAAGTGACACCCTTGGAGTTCCACACACAACTGGCCTCTCATCCAACTGACGAAACGGCATGCATCTGCAGCCTCTGGTGAACAAGGAGCCTCACCCTAAGGTTGTCTGTACAACCCTTCTTCATCCCCGAGTCCTCTTCTGTCCTGCTCTGGGTAATCTTGACTCTCTATCTTCCTGCCTGAGCATCCTTGCCCTTGAGACTCACAACTGGCTCTTCATCCTCCTACCTCCTCTGCTTTTCCTTCAGTAACAACCACCCGTTGTGGACTGACCTCTTAATACTGGATCACAGTCTCTTTCCAGTGAATATTACAACTCCTAGAGGAATCCCACTACTGTATCCATTGTGCAGGTGGAGATGGGGGCTCAGAGAACTCTGTGGAGCCTTGATCCCCACATTCCCTCTCTATGGAACCTTGGATGGTGTGGAAGCGGGGTGGACGTGTTCTTGACGCTAAGGGAACATTTCTTCCATCTTCCACCCCACCACCAGTTTCTTCCTTTCTTGAGTCTCCCAACAATGCCAGCCCATTTCCATTCCTAAACTCCCTTGGCTCTTAAAAGACTCTATCTCTCTGTGTGTTAGCATGCACACATATAGACAGGTGCTCGATGAGCCTAGGACAGGGCATAGGATCCCTGGGAGCTGGAGTCACAGGTGACTGTGAGCCATCCGACCTGGGAGTATGGGACCAAACACGGGTGTTCTGGAAGTTCACAACTTTCAACCAGAGGCATTTCTCAAACTCCTCCTTTGGCATTTTTCATGCTGACCTTGCGGGTGCTCATGGGAGGGGGAGGACCTGTTTCCTCCACGGACACTGCCCAGGAGCTCTGGGTACCTGCCCAGGTACAGGCTGAACCCTTTACAGAATCCATTTTCCTGTAGGGGAGCTATGAGGTAAGCTCAGTGATGGAGTTCTGTCATCTAATAGTCTTGTTGGCCCTGAAGAGGGACCACAGAATAACCGCATTGGGCACCTGCAAGGAATGGAAAGCATCACTCACATCATGTGCTCCTGGGGATGTAGAACTATATGCAACTATAGGGGGTGACTTCCTCAATTTAGTCATAGATGGGCAGAAAGACTGCCTGGGGCTATGTGATGTCAGAAGATGGCTATGTAGAAGGCAGGGCACAGTGTGTCATGCTGAGGCCTCGTGGTCTTGATGACAAATATCAGAGTCCTCCTTGACAGCCCAAAGTAATGTCCTATCCACACTCTGCACTGAAGAACCCAGGTCAGCTAGTGCTTCCAGGGAGGCCTGGCCTTGCAACAGTTGCGTTTTCCTAGAATTCTAGTATTTTGTCTACCAAAAGCATTCCAGTGGGCTGTGAACATAGAGCAGTTGGCAGAGTGCTGGATCAGCACATCTGAAGCTCTAGCTGTGCACTCCAGTGGCATACAAATCAGCTATGGTGGTATGTGCTTGTAACTCCAGCACTTGGTGGGTAGAGGCAGGAGGGTAAGTTCAAGGCTATCCTCAGTTACACTATAAAGACTCAAGGTGGCCTCTAATTAATTAGATTAATTACTAGACATTTCTGGTTGGCATTTTTTTGTTTGTTTGTTTTGTTTTTTCAAGATGGTTTCTCTGTAGCTTTGGAGCCCATCCTGGAACTCACTCCGCAGACCAGGCTGGCCTAGAACTCACAGAGTCCTCCTGCCTCTGCCTCCTGAGTGCTGGGATTAAAGGCGTGAACCACCACCACTGGGTGATCTTAAAGGCAGTTATTTTAATTTTATGTTCATGCATGTCTTGTTGCAATATGTTTGTTTGTGAACCATATGTGTGATTGGTGCCCACAGAGGCCAGAAGAAGGTATCACATTCCTTGGGACTGGAGTTACAGATGGTTGTAAGCCAATATGTGTGTGCTGGGAACTGAACCAAGCTATCTGGAAGAGTGGGCAATGTTCTGAAACCATTGAAGCATCTTCTCAGCTACCTGCAAACCAACATGTAAACATTTCAAAGCAAAGTAAATCCTTTTAGAATGAAAATAGAGTCTAAAGATGCTAAAGTTTTTAGGACATGTGCTCTGGAGGAGGCAGGACATGGCTCCTGGGTAAAGCTGTGAAAAGGGCACAGTACTTGCCCTCCCTCTCCCTCTCCCTCTCCCTCTCCCTCTCCCTCTCCCTCTCCCTCTCCCTCTCTCTCTCTCTCTCTCTCTCTCTCTCTCTCTCTCTCTCTCTGTGTGTGTGTGTGTGTGTGTGTGTATCCATGTGAGGGAGCCTGGGGTACTTATATGGGGTGCATATAAGTGAATTTTTTGCCCATTCTGTTACTTCTTTATATTATTTTCAAAGGTTCAAAAAATGCACAGGCTGCCTGAGAGTGTCCAGATGGAATTAAATCCGCTGTAGACTAAATGAACCAGTCTGGGAATGTTTCTGAGAAGCAGTCTTGGCCAAGGAACGAACTCTGTTTCATCTACCCTCGCTACTGGAGATATTTTAAAACGTGAAGTGGGAGCATGCAGTATGAAAGGCTCTAAAAATCCTTTTGTCATCTTTGTGCTGATGGGAGTAGGTGTGTGTGGGAGGGTCTTGCAGGGAGAGGGACATTCTGCTCAGGGTTGGGTGGGATGCCTGTCCTTGGCATCAAGGGGGAGAATAAGGGCCGCACAGTTATCCTGTCATCAATAACCAAGGCCCTTTAGGCATGGGTTGGGATAAAGCACTTTCTCCCATGTTGTCAGCTGGCCCAGACTGCCCTAAGTCTCTCCGTATTGTGTAAAACTTGGATTTAAGGCATGCTTTGCCCTGAGATCTTACACACAGAATTTGACTTCATTTTGAATCTAAATACTAGGATGACTGCACCTTGATGACCATGTAAACAACATTGTCTGCCTGACACTACCCTTGAGGCACAGACAGGTTAAATAACCTGTTATGAAAGTAAAAAAAAAAAAAAAAAAAGTGCTATTCCACACATTTGTCAAAGTAAATTGGCAATACACACTTGGATGTTAAAATCATGCCAGAAAAGTCCGGTTCAAGAAGTTATATCAGACATATGAGACCAAGGAACAGGTACAAGATGCTCACCTGGACCCATATAGAAGAGGACACATTGCATGGCAATGGCCTTACATACCTGGCTGTCACCGTGTGTGTGTGTGTGTGTGTGTGTGTGTGTGTGTGTGTGTGTGTGTGAAGCTTGAACAGCCCTTAGGCTTGACTCAATTCTGTGTGTGTGTGTGTGTGTGTGAAGCTTGAACAGCCCTTAGGCTTGACTCAATTCTGGCCAAGCAGCCTGAATCTACAGTTTGTCTTGGAGGAGAGTTGGTGTATATAGGAAGTGGAAGATTCACTGAAGGTGAGATCAGAGACACATTAAAATCATAACACTGGCTGAGAATTAAGAATTCCAACACAGATTCTGTAGAGATGGCTCAGTGGTGAAGAGCAACCATCGCTCTTGTGGAGGACTGGGGTTCAGCTCCCAGCACCCACATGGTGGCTCACCACTGACTGTAACTCCAGTTCTAGGCGCTCTGACGCCTCCTTCTGGCCTCTGGGGGCAATGCACCTGTGGTACACAGACACACTTGTACACTTAAATATCACTTTTAAAATGAAAGAATCCCAACATGACGTTAGCAACACTTACTGAATCCCTATCTTTGCCAACTATAAATTTCTAAGTATTCTACCTGTCTTGCCCTAAATGGATGTCTCCCAAACCCTTTGTGCAACCCTAGTTTTATCTCAGGTTACAATCTCATCCAAGGTTTGCTTATAATGTCACTTGGAGAAATTCATCCACAGAGCAATTACAAGACTTAATGCCTGTTGTTAAAATCCATACTGCTCTAGATGTGATCAAGGACAGAACAGCTTCAGTAGACAGAACAAAAAATTCAGGAGAGGCCGTAAAACAAGTATTTTGGCAAATTGCTATGAATGATCAGAGACCAAAACTAAAAGTACAAATAAATGGCATTGAAACTATAGATTTATTATACACAGGCACAGATGTATCAAATCTTGGCATCCAGATTGGCCTCTTCAGGAGGTAAATATTCAAGTTCTAGGGATTGGAACGTTATCTCAGGTAAAAACAAAGATGCGTTGAGTGTATAGGGACAGGACAGATAAGGAAATTAAACCCAGATGTGGCTGACATAGCAATTTATGGGGACCTGATTTGTTGCAACAATAGAAAACACAGATTAACATTTCTCCAATCTCAGAAACAAACCATAAAATAAAGAATACTTCTGATAGAAATATTAAAAGTTATTATCAAAGGTATTATCAAGAACAGTCACAGACTGTTCAGGTTGTACATAAGCAGGGCACAACTGTTAGCATTCAGGCATCTGTACTGGCCTGACCTTGGGGGTTCTGACAGGATTTACCCTTAGCTGCAGCCACCACCAGCTCACAGTCACTATGTTCCCAATTTTTCTGTCTGTCCTCTCTACCCCTCTCTCTTCTGCTGTTCCCGTTCCCCAGAAGCCAATCTCCCTTCTCCCCTCCACCCCATCCCATTCACTTTCCCCCAATAAAATCCCCTCCACCCAAGCTCCGTCACATGTGTCTGAGCTTTTTTTTTTTTTAATTATAACAACAGCCATTGCCCTTTCAAGGCACCAATAGCCTTACCTTTAAAATGGTTAATGACAAACCTGTGTGGGTAGAACGATGGCCTTTGACATCAGAAAAATTACAAACACTGGAACAGCTGCAACAGGATCAGGTAAATGGTCAACATGTTGAAGTATCAACCAGTCCTTGGAATCTTCCTATATTTGTTATTAAAAAGAAATCTGGAAAATCTGGTAACAGATCTGAGAGCTGCTAATAAGGTAATCTAGCCAATGGGCTCTTTACAATCAGGGATTCCTTTGCCTTCTTTATTACCTACCAAAGGGATGTTTTATTATAGATATTGATTTAAAAGACTGCTTTTAAAAGCTACATCTTTACAAGAACAGGACAGAGAAAAATCTGCTTTTGTGATGCCCACTTACAATAATTCTCAACCTGTTAGAAGATGTCAGTGGAGGGTCTTGCCACAAGAAATGTCAAACAGCCCATGTTGGGCGCCAAGTGTTTTTAATGTATGTTTAGCATCTGCACTTGAAGTGACTGATATTCTAACTACCATCTGTACCTCATGACCTACAGTCAGCGGCACCCTGCCTCCCAGACCTTGGCCTCATCTGCAGCTGCCAAATGTTGTTTTTATCCAAATTGTTCTGTTTGCCAATAAAGATTTGGGAGTCACATGTTGGTGTGAAAACATGCTAGAAAAGAGAAGCCGAGAAGGAACCAATTAACCTTTCTTTTTGGCTGGAGATCCAGCAAGAAAGAGCCTCTTCATACCATCCTAAACCAAAAAGGCTGAGAATTTCCAAGTCCCTCCCTACTCTTTCCTGTGTCTCTCTGTGTTGCTGGGTCCTGTGTACTCTGTGGTATCTTGTCCACTAGTTGCTAGCTCTGCCTCCCCTCACCCCCGATCCAAGGTTAATATTATTAACACAGTCTCAGAGTTCACAGTTTCTCAGTGTTATCAAATGTCCTGCAGTAGGCACTTATAAGAGAGGCAAGGAAGGAGATTCTTGACACCATGCGAGAGTGTGAGATGTAATTTCAGAGCTACCAAACTGTCACAAATGGCTAATGCTAAGACACTGAAGTGTAGTTCTTGATAAGCCCACACATACTCCTCTATGCATTATTCTTTCCCTAAGTGAATTTATACTTTTAGCAAACTCTCACCCTATTTTTTTATTGGCTTGCCCCGAAATATTTTCTATGCAATGACCAAGGTTTCTAAAACGCTAAGGGGACTCTGGAGCCTGCTGTGGCTACAGAGCACTGTCTTTCTCTCCATCCTGCTCCTCCTAATATCTCCCTCCTTGAATACTTCTTTCCTAGACTCCCAACTCCAAGAGGAATTTCCCAATCCTCAGGTGAAAATTTACTTCTCTCTGCCCTAGGGGTCATGCCTTGTGACCTTGGCCTAGGAGCCCCCAGGCTTCTGTTATAGGGTTTTTTAGCAGAAGGTAGAATAGGGCTGTGGAATATGGAATGCTTCTTCCTGCCCTGAGCTATCTAATACAGGAGTAGCACTAACCTGTGTATAGCAGCATAAATGGAAATGAAATCAAATGGAAAAGTTAGTTTCCCCATTACATTAACCACATTTTAAGTGCTCTGCAGACATGTGTCTGGTAGTCACATGTCAGATAACACAGGTACAAAATAAAGACCATCCCCCTTACTGCTAGAGTTCTAATGGCCAGCTCCTGTCCGTCTGACATACAGTTGACACACAATAGAAGAAAGAGATGCAGAGGGCAATGGTAAAATAAAAGTCTCAGGGTCCTTGGATCTGCCCTGAAGACTTCCAAAGTGAAGTTAAGCTGGCCCTAAGGGACAGAGGCAGGGGGGGAAGGGGAAAGGGCTGGGAGTGGAGCATCTGATGCTCATGATCACAAGTTTGATGGAGGGCTGGAGGCGAACAGTTGCTATTTAGACACATTTTCTTGTCTCGATGAAACACATTTTCATTCACAGCTTCCGCATGGGATCAGGGCCAAGAGTGTGCACTTGAGTGAGTACAGGGGAGACTCTCATAGTGTGAGGAGGGCTGTCTCATTTGCTCCTTATTCCTCTCTGCTCCTCTGCCCTGCCCGACCAGATGACTAGATTCTTGGGGGACCAGGACACCCTGAGCTGAGCTGTGAAGAAAGCATATGGGTATCCTATTGAGATAATGAGATGTGGTCAATAGGGAGAAAAGAGCTGCCCTCCAGGTCTTCCCCCCCCCCCAAGTCTGGGAAATCTTCATCTATGTGTCAACCCGAGCTTAAACAGAGGGACCAAGAGCAAACTGGTTTCCTGGGAAATCCAGGCTTTGGGTCCTTTGCTTTGCGTGGGAGGCTCTAAGCTGTGTCAGGCTCAAAGCAAGCAGCTTATCACCTCACCTTTCAAACTCTGCTGCTGTCTCTATTAATGTTTCTTGGAATTAATAGCACAAGATAATTTTCAGGACTGCATAACATGCCATTATATACATTATGTACCTCATTTTCCGTATATATTCATCAGCTGGTGGACTCGAGTTGTTTCCATTTGTGTGTGTGTGTGTGTTTTATCATGGCTAGTGCTGCAGTGACCATGAATGCATCAATGTCTGTGACATAATGGTGTCATTTCCTGTGAGTATCTACCGAGAAGCAGGATTTTTAATTCTTCGAGGAAGCTCATTATTGTTCACCCCGACACTGTCAGGGCTCAGATTTTTCTCTGCCACCCAGATGACTTTTTTGCAAAAAATGTTTTACTTCTGATTTGTCTTTAACCATCAGGTATATAAGTTATGAGGCTTGGTAGCTTCTGGACTCTGTGTTTTAGAGCCATGTCTTAGTTTGGATTTTTATTGCTGTGAAGAGACACCGTGACCATGGCCACTCTTGCAAAGAAAGCATTTAATTGAGATGGTGGATTACAGTTTGAGAGGTTCAGTCCGTTGTCATGATGGAGAGCATGGCGGCGTGAACGCAGAAATGTGCTGGAGCTGAGAATCTCCCATCTTGACTCAGAGGCAGCAGGAAGTCAACTGACTGTCACACTGCGGGAAGAGACCTCAGAACCCACCCCCACAGCACACACTTCCTCCAGCAAGGCCACACCTCCTAATGGTGCCACTCCTTTTGGGGACTATTTTCTTTCAAACCACCACAAACCACAAAGAGGCCAAAGTATAACTCACTCTCTTAGCAGATTTTCGGCCTCAGAATGAGTTACCAGGAGAAAAACTTCTCTGGCCCTGGGTACCCTTGTTTGCTCTAAGATTTTTCCAAAGCATTGACTCCCTTCTGCTCTCACATGTCAACATGGGCATCCAGGAGGGCCAGATTTGCTTCTCTATACAAGGCCCCAAGGCTGGTGACCACATGACGTCAGAACTAAAAGTCTTGGGAGCTGGAGATATGTCTCAGTGGATAAAGTGCTTGTGATGTTTGAGCTCAGTCCCTCACAATCCATATAGAGTGGGTATGGTAGTGTGCCTGCAAAACCCGTTTCCAATAGCAAGGTAGGTGGTGGAGACCAGAGAACCCCCAGAAGCTCAAGGGCTGCCTAGTTTGTTGCAATGGACAACAAGAGACCATGTCTCAAGCGAGGTCCTTTGCCACCCCTTGGCACACATGTCACCCACTCCATACTAGAAAAAGCATCATCTGAGCATTCGAGAGGTGAAAGCTGGCAGTTCAGAAGTTCATGGTCAAGGCAAGTTTTGTGCGGGGAGGAGGTGTTTTCTTCTTATCTTCTCTGTGTTCTGGCATGAGGACCACTGATGCTGCTGTCTCTTTCTGTTTGCTTGTTTCTTCTCTCCTTTAAGATCCTAAAACATGGCTGGGCAGTGGTGACACACACCCATAATCCCAGCACCAGGGAAGCAGAGGCAGGCAGATCTCTGAGATTGAGACCAGTGTGGACAGGACAACCAGGGCTACACAAAGAAACTCTGTCTTGAAGAAACCAAAACAACAACAAAAACAAAACCCAACCAACCAATCAAAAGAAAAAAAAATCAAGACAAAGAACCATGGATCATCCCTGGAAGAGCACTCTCCTACTTGGTAAAAATGAGCTTTGCCCACCTGGGTTGGAAGCTGTCTGTCAGGTTTGCCTCTGGCATGGCTGTGTTGCCTAGCAACCTGGTTCAGTTAGCAACAAGAGTCTGCTGACATGATAAAGGACTCCACCCCTGCTAGCCTCCTGCCCTGTGTTCTCCCCTTCACTTCAGGAGTGCCTGTTTTGAGGCCAGTCAGGAGAGAGACTCTTTCCTCTTCATGGCCTCTCTGTCCTGCTTCCAATCCCATTGTTTTTGCTCTTTATTTATTTATTTATTTAGTGTGTGTGTGTGTGTGTGTGTGTGTGTGTGTGTGTGTGTGTGCGCGCGCGCTCACATGTGCATGGTGCCAAAAGTGTTTGAATACTAATGGAGGTCAGAAGGGGACAAAAGACCCCTTGGAGCTGGAGCTACAGGCTGCTGTGAACCGTCTGGTTTGGGTAATGGGAACTGAACTCACCTCCTGTGCTCTCGAGCAGTGCATTTTCTCCTTCTCTCCAGCCCTTTAACTTGTTACATTCAGATGAACGGCCATCATTTCTCATTGCTCGTTTCTTACTCAAAAAATACCCAGTTCTTCTCTTTTTCCTTCTTCCACATCCCACACACCAAGTCCCCAGAGCATTTTGGGGAGCATGTGCAGAACAAATGGGTCTGGAAAAGCCTGCCGAGATGTGCACATTTGGTAACGGCTGTGTTTTGTTGTTGCCATAGCAACTGTTTATGAGACAGCACAGACAAATCCCCAGGGTATTGTTTTGTCAAGTTGGAAGATGGATTTTTAGCCCAACACCTATATGGCCTCCAGGAGCAAGGGAAGGAAAAGTTAAATTTGCTTTATTGAGAGCTGAACAATGCCTAGTGGCTTCTAAAGCAAAAATGGCAGAGACTGAATGGCTTATAGCAAACAAAATCATTTCAATATACAAATATTGGGGGAACATTCTCAGTTTATAGCCCCCGGAGAGAGATCTCTAAAGGAAGATTATTGCTGTGGCCAAAAAGAGCGACATTCCAGTCGGCATTAGGCTTTATTTAGCATGGACTGTCCCTTAAGCCAGCTAACATGTAGAGCACATTTGAAACTGTAGCTATGAATATTTCATGTCCCATCCTTTATGGCTTTTTGATTCTATTTGCATCTTGCCTCCTTTGGGAAGATCACTTCACCCAATTGAACACTAGTCCTGAGCACTTGCGTGTGCCCAGAAAATAGGCTGTGCTTTTCACTGCCATATCCTAGGGAGCAAAAGGTTTGGGGTGGTTTGGGAATCAAGGGGGAAATGGAGGTGGATTGTTCTGTTGGGTAAAAGATTTCTTAGAAGAGGTTTTGACTACGTGTACATACAGATACGCAGCAGCCCTAGGGTAGGAGCTTTCAGGCGTGTTGAGGCGTGCTAAGCAGAGTGGTGGTGCGGAAGGAGCATCCTTTCTTCCAGGTCTCAGGGGAAAAGAAATGTGTCATGAAACCAAGGTGTCTTGATTCTCTTGATAGGGAGGAAAGGGAGGGTGGGTGTAGAATATGTGACTCTGAGGATGCAGGGGAATTGAGGAAGAGGAATGCCTCTAGTTAAGATGGATCGATTATATAGATGAGCAGCTGTATTACTACAAGTAGCCCTCTGATGTCCAGGAGTCTGGCAAACTGAGGTCTAAAGACTTGAGCGAGGAAGTGAGGATGATGCTCGCCTAGTCCTGGTGTGGGCACTGGGAAGTCTGATAGGAGGTTAGAGATCCACAGACAGGTTCTCCTTCCCAGATGAAGTCAACAGAGGAAGCCGATAGTGGGCAGTCTGGTTTATATTCTAACCCTGACGATGCCGATCTGGCTCACTTGTGTAGCCTCTGCACATAGCATTGGTGTAGAATGCACTTGGATAGCTGGGTATGTCCCTGTAAACTCAGGGGGAGGGTTCGGAGTTTAAGGCCAGCTTCAGCTACACAACAACTTTAAGGAACGGTGTGGCCCACGGTGCGATCGGCCCTTTTACATCAGCCAACAGGGAAGACCGGCATGCACACAGAATGATCTTACAGAAGCATTTCCTCAGTCGAGACAAATGCTTTTCAGGCATGTTTAGGTTTGTATCAGGTTGTTTCAGGCATGTTTAGGTTTGTATCAGGTTGTCAGGAGCTATGAAGGAACACGACTGCAAAGAAGCTTGTGGAGGTCAGCGACAGTGCTGAGCACGGGATGCACAGGTCAGCCACACCATAGGGATTATTTGGGTTATGAAGGTGGCTGAGTGGATGCACGGATCTGCTTCCATGATAGGAATGATTTGAGGGCCAGCAAGATGGACGGGCATTAGGTAAAGGTGCTTGCCTCTAAGTGTAATGACCTGGGCTCAATCTCTGGGACCCATATGGTAGAAGGAGAGGAGCAACTTCCATAAGTTGTCCTCTAATCTTCATGTACCTGACTGTGTCTGTATACATGCAAACACACACACACACACACACACACACACACACACACACACACACACTAAACGTAAAAAGAAAATTCATCTTCAAATGCCAATAGTGTTAAGGCTGATAAACCTTGTTCTAAATGTAAAAACATACTTTTGGATGGTTTTGGTTTTGGATGGCAGGAGGAGGTCAAATAAAGAATTACTAATTGTGTGTGTATTAACTGCCTGGGGGGGGCATAGCAGCGGTTTTTGACGTTACTGTCTGTTGTAGGTTGGACTCCATGGGAAACTCATATTGAGAAGGAGTTTAGCCTGCAGTGTGTTTATTTAATAGAACCCTTGGGATCAATGCTGGTGGAAGGGAGAGGAAGGAAGCAGAAGCAGGCCAAGGAAGAGAGTTGAGCTGCAAAGCAGGACAGAAAGGAGCCTTCAGTGGCCTGCTGGGGAGGGGAGCTCTAGAACTCCAGAGATGCTGAATGGCTTTGTGTGAAAATGGTCAGGCGTGCTCAGGAAGTGGGCCAGCCAAATGTGGGCTGTCCTGGGAAGTCTGTGCAGCTGAGATGCCTGCCTAGGGCGGATAGCTAGTTCAGGACTGCCCCCTGCTGGGTCCAGGACCAGAGCCTCCTGCTCCTGCAGCCTGCCACCGTGAACATTCCATTTGGAATTTGACAACACGAGGCAGCAGTTGGGAACAACAGACTTCTAGATGATAGTAAATATGGAAGAATGAAGAAATAGGAAAAATGGCTGAGTGAGAGAGGGAAGCACATCAATGGACATTCGCCGGAAAGGCCAGATGCTTGCCAGTTACAGCCCCTCCAGAGCCTCTCCATCCTGAGCCTCTCCATCAAGTGCCTATTGTTCTGCATTCTCAGTAGAAGATGATTTCTTCACCCCGTGTGTGTGTGTGTGTGTGTGTTCACTCATGTGTGAGTGTGTGTTTGTGTGTGTGTGTTTTGTGTGAGTGTTCACTCTGTGTGTGTTCACTCATGTGTGTTTGTGTGTGAGTGTGTTTGTGTGAGTGTTCACTCGTGTGTGTTCACTCATGTGTGTGTAAATGTGTGTTTGTGTGTGTTCACTCGTGTGTGTGTGAGTATTCACTCGTGTGTGAGTGTTCACTTGTGTGTGTGAGTGTGTGTTTGTGTGAGTGTTCACTCGTGTGTGTGAGTGTGTGTGTTTGTGCGAGTGTTCACTCTTGTGTAATGTGTGATGAGGCAGTGTGCTTGAGTGAGACTGGGAATGCAGGGTGGCTCAAGGCAAGCTGAGGAACATCCAGTTTGGTCACACTAAAGAGTTCTGGAAGTTCCTGCTTAGAGAAAGGTTTCTTTGTCTCTATCCCACATGCAGACTCAGAACTGGGAGGGTGTTAAGATGTGTGATCAGCGATGATCCGGAATAGACAGCCATGTGCACTTTCTCCTTGCCTCTCTCTCCAGGCAAGCAGGGCTGTTTTCTTTAACATTTTTTAAATTGATTCTTTGGGAATTTTGTATCATACACCCCAACCCCACTCATTTCCCTGTCCTTCCATTTCTGACCTCCACCTTCATAGATCCCCCCACAAAAGGAAAAAATAAACAAACCCCCTTCACTCCTCTGTCTGGAGCAGCTCTCCATCACGTATTCATTTGTTGCAGTAGTCTTGGGAATGGCTGTGTGATGCCCAGTATACCCTTCTGCTCAAACAGCTTTACTTGCAAATTTTCATTGCAGTGAGCGTTTGATCTGGTTCAAGACCTCTGGCTTCTGCTATACCATCAATACTGGACCCTCACTGAGACTCCTCTCAGATAACTCTGCTTTTCCCTTGGGTCTTGGAGACCCTGCCACTGTGGTCCCTCAGGATCAGCCCCTCATGCACTCCAGCAGGTCATAGATGGAAGATGTTGGCCCACGAAAGCCTGGATATGGCCCTCCGTGTTAGCTGAGTTGGTTAGCCCAGGCCTCCACTGGGACACAGCCTCTCCCCTTCAGGAGAGAGGCAGAGCCAGCTCCCCTGAGCCCACATCACTAGGGTCAGCTTTCCTGTGCCACCACGTTCAGCACAGCCCTTAGATGTCAATGTGGCTTTACGCAGCAGTCCAGACCAAGGGTGTCCGCATGGCCTTTGGTAGAAGGGGCCAGGAACATCGACACAGACCCAGATATGGCCTTTGGAAGCAGCACAGGTCCGGACATCACACGGCCTCAGGTGGCCATGCAGGCCGCTCACATCAGCTATTCCTCACTGGAGACTTGTCTCCAGTCCACCTTTCTCCACAGCACACAAACAGCTCTGCTTCTCTTTCCCATTTCTCCATGCTTGCTCCTCTTAGTGGTACCCGGTGGTCCTTGCAGTGGGTGGGCCTCAAGCAGGGCTATTTTTAATCTGTAAAGATGGGCAGAGTACCAGTGAGAACTGTCTGCATCCATTCACATATATAACCAACATCCTGTCTGTGTAGAAATGGGAATGTTGTATACAGAGATGGTTAGTCTTAGATACAAGCGGAAAACATGACAATTATTGATTTATATTCACTATCCAACTTAGGGATGTCCAAAGAGACTGAAATCCTTGATAATACAACCCAGAAGACAGATAAGAAGGAATTCAACCATTGATGCATGATTGGAAAATAGATACCCAAACTGGACAGAGTTTAGCTGTTTATCCCTTCCTTCTTTACTTTCCTCCTCTCTGCTCTGAAACACAGACACACAGACACACACACACACATGTCACACATGAGGAGAAAGAGATAGATGATTAATAGAAGATAGATAGATGATTAATAGATAGAAGATAGATGGTAGACAGACAGACAGATGATAGAGAATGCCAAAGAACCAAGGCCAGAGAAGAAAGCACTGAATCAGAACTTGACTCCCCTGTGACAAATTTAGTGGATTGTTCCCACCTTTGACACTGGGTTCCATGTTCTGACCTTTCACCAATGTACTGTGCTGTTTACTACATGGGAATATGAGCTTTAAGTACATTGAAAATTCCAGAAGTTCTTGTTCTTTTCTTTCTTCCATATGTGTTTAGTATGTCGTAGAGGCAGAGAGGAGAGCAGACTTTTAGCCTGGATCACAGAATTCAGAAGACTCTACTGATGATGCAGTTTAAGAAGAATTGGAGACCAAGCCCTTGGTAAAGCCTAGTACAGCTGACTCTCATATTGTCTTTTAACTTCTAGTCCACCTCTTGACCAGAGGTGTGGGTGCAAAGATGAGGTGTGAAAAGTTTTAGGGCTACTCATCGCAATCAAGGAAACCATTGTGGTCAGAGTTGATATATAAGATTAAATGCAGTGAAATAAAATCATTTATCAATATGGGGAAGAGGCATTCAGGAAAACCACCACTGTTTTCTCAGTCACAGTATCATCCCATCTTTTCAAACTGATGTTTCCTGCCCAGGATAATAATTCACCGATGCTGTCATCCTCATTTGTGGGTGCCTAAGCCACTGCTACAGCTCTTGGTTTACCTCTTGTTTTTTGAGGTTGGGTGCCTGAGCATGCAGACCTGTTCTGTCCCTCGGCTTCTTGGGGTTGTGTCTTACCTTGCTGTTTGAGAATGCACCTGAGCCATCCATAACACTGAGCGGGCTTTTGCCATGGTATGCAGTTTCCCCCCGGGGAGAGCCAGAGTCCCCAAAGGACTCTTCCACTAGGTTTTAATTTGGAAACTGTTGTGTGATTCAGTTCAGGATCTATCGCCTCCCCTCCGCTGTCCCTGGGGAATCCTCACTTCCCCCACATGACTGGTGCTCTTCTTCCTGTAACTGGGCTCCAGAAAAAGGGCGGGGTTATCTCACTCATGAGTCGAATGCAATAAAGAAGTGTTTATAGAATAGTGTTCCATGGCGGGCTAAGTCCCGGGGATGGGAGTTGCTGTTGGTTCAAGGTGCACACAAGCAGAGATTTCCATCTGTTTTGCTCACTGATGACTCCAGAGAGCCTAGATCCCTGTAGGCTGAACTCTATATACTTTTGCCAATCAGGCTTTAAAGACCCAAGGCAGAGTGGTGTGTGAGGAGTTTGAGGCAGGGAAGAGAATTCCTGATAAAGCCCATCTAAGCATAGGCAGGCTCTGACAGGCTCTGCAGCTAAAGGTGGGTGCGGGGTTACCGTTGTCTCCCAAATGTTGGATTGATGTTTGTAGATGGTCGTTTCTGTCCAGCCCAGTCCCTCAGCTGTTTAGTCCCAAATCAATACACAGAGGCTTATGTTAATTGACTGTTTGGTCAATGACTCGAGCTTCTTATTGGCTAGCTGTCTCTCAATTATTAACCCATTTCTATTATCTAGGTATCTCTACATGGTCTTGGCTTACTGGTGATGCTCAGGCCTTAAAGGAGTTGTATAGGTACAATACCTTGAACAATATTATAAATGTATGTACAGCATGTTTTAGCAAAATTAATCTCAAATTTGTATCAACATACAACATTTGTATCCAATATATAAAAATTCAATCCATTGTAAAATATTTAAAACCAGTAGTTGCTTTTTGAGGGTAGAGTCAGCAATCTACCTTTTTATTCTTATCATATCTATATCTTCCCTTTATTCTTTTCAGAGCAGATTCAATATCTACCCTTTGTGTCCTATCATTTCAGATTCCTCCTTTTTTTAAACCCGTGTAAAAAATGTATTTATTGAGAAACATTCCTGTCATCATTTACCGAGCCTGGGAACACTGGGGGAGGGAGCAGGTTGGATGTGAGATGCTTCTGTGGTAGCTGGATAGGAGTCATCTGGGTGATAAGTTGACCAGTGGGCATGCATCTTGGGGAAGGGATGGCATGAAGGGTCCCTGAAGAGTGTGAGCAAAAGGGTGACCCCTGGAGCAATGACACCCAAAGGGAGGCAAGGGGATGAACTGCGCCGCAGAGGAAAGAAGGGCCAGAAGGGCACGAGCCATACATGTCAAGGGTGTGACCTGCTCTTCTGCTGAGAGAGGCGGGGAACTTCGGATGGCGTCCATAAAGCCCAGATTGTCCACGAGGACCGAATGTGTTTTACAGAAGTCATCTTGTCAAGGACAGTAAATACATTCTCCCTAGGGCCGGGGGGGGGGGGCACATTTCTAAAGACACCTCAGTCAAGGGTGTCAAGGACTGTAAGTAGGTTGTGCTTACTCAGGGCCCAATGTTGTGTAATCATTCCTAAATCTAAACAAAGCTGTAATGTATAACTCTACCTAACAACTTGTTGGAGGAAAATTCTCTAGTCTTTAAACCTTGTAGTAGGTCATATTCTCTCTTGATAATGTTACTTAGAAAGGCACAGATTTAATCACACACAAGGGGGAGGGGGCATCAATTGTGAAGACATCTGAGTGTGACTTGTCCATGTTAGGTCCACATCCATGCTCTGAAGTGCGGCTTTTCTTTCCTGGAACCTTGCTTTCCATTAAAAATCCAACTCCATATTGGCTCACCTTGAAATTCCTTTCTTTCTTTTTTCCTTTAAAAGCTTATGTGTAGTAGGCATGTATGATGCTTCTGTGTATGTATGTGTGTGCACCACGTGCATGAAGGTACCTTCAGGGGCCAGAAGAGACTTTCCCGGCACTGGAGTTACAAGTGGTTGTGAGTCATTGGACATGGATGGAAACGGAACTGGGTTCCCTGCAGGAGAAGCAAGCAGTCACCCTTAACTACTGAGCCATCCCTCTAGCCCCTGGGATTCTTTTCATAGTCCTAGGCACGAATCCGCTTTGCCTTAGTAGATGTTGCTGTAAAGAACCCCTCTGGCTGTTGCTAGTCACAGCGTGGTATGAGGTTAGGTTGCCATCCTCATCAAACCACTCCTGACAGATACGGAGGACTTTCGGTGGGGGTAGAGCGACTGATGCCCATACTGTAGAATGTTATAATCATGACCCGCATGCCAAGAAAGGGAAACTCTGGAGATCTGTGAGGATACAGGAAGTATTCTAAAGAAAGATCCTTGCGCCCTTCCATGCTGAGAAGGGATACAATGGAGGCAGCCTGGGGCCCAGTGACCTTACCTCTTAGAAAAAGATCCATTACGCTACCTCAGAGCTGAATCCTTACACCGTCTGGCCTTTGTCTCATGGTTTTCTTTTCTTTTTACACACACACACACACACACACACGACACATGTTCCTGTGTCTGGTATATATGCCGTGTGTATGAAGGATGAAGGTGCTTAAGGAGACCAGAAGAGGGTCTTGAGTCCCCTGAGACTTCAGTTACAGCTGAGTGTGAGCTGTCATGTGAGAGACTGCTCCTCCTCTGAGAACTAGAAGTAAGCTCACTTTCCTTTACTGATTCCTATTTTCTTGTTTAATTTTTGAATATGGGGAAACTGAGGCAGCAGATGTGGACCTAAGTAACACATGAGGCCCGTTGATGGCAATGATTCCCACTAGACACAGCGTTTGCCCTTAAGTGGAGCTGACGGCAGAGTATCAGGGCTGCAGACCTGTGGATTGAGGAGGGGAAAGGTAGGTTGAAGGGGTGGCCCCAGACCGAGTGTATAAGCTATCCTCAAGGGCAGAGGGTAGCAGATGGCTATTCTCATGTTCCTGGGTCAGTTCGATTTTGCTGAGATCAAACCATCCTCCACCTTAAGTCCATGGGATTCGGATCTCACAATGGAACGTGAAGGCCCATGAGGTGGGCTTGTGTAGAGTGGGAAAGAGGTCAGCGTCCATGTCACCTGGGACTTGTTAGAGAGGCTGAAGCTCAGTCTCACCCTGGTGCCTCAGAGGGTGGATAGCCACTTTTTCCATCTGCTCCACCAGAGGCCTGAACCAACAGTCCCGAGGTCTACTGACAATTCCCCATCACCTGTCTGAAATAAACCCTTTCTCCCCTTAGTCATTTTGGTCGG
This sequence comes from Phodopus roborovskii, assembly GCF_943737965.1. Classification (NCBI taxonomy): domain Eukaryota; kingdom Metazoa; phylum Chordata; class Mammalia; order Rodentia; family Cricetidae; genus Phodopus; species Phodopus roborovskii. The sequence goes on along the minus strand of NW_026125295.1, from coordinate 11,340,151 downwards.
ACATTTGGTCGCAACAACAAGGGAAATAACAAACACAGTGGGTTGCCGGCTTCCTGAAGCCTGTCTTTCTTATCTTGAAGCAAGCTGAAAAGAATGAGCTGGAAGCGAGGTCAAAATTTCAGGGTCACCCACTCTGCTTTGAAACAAGAGCTTCAATAATGCTGCTTACAAATGGACATAAGCAAGGAGTCAAGGTCATGTGTTTCATATATAAAAATGCATTTGTATTAACAGAAATACTTACATGTTTATATTTAACGCCACTGAAACATCCTGTCATAGAATGTGCCTTCAGTGAACCCTAAAATCAGTCTTGGAGTGAGGACCCTCCCTTTCCATTTGCTAAGGTAGAGACAGAACCTGGGAAGGTAGCAAACCCCTTCAAGGCCAGGGAACCCTTGTGAGAAATGCCAGCCCAGGTCTGACGGGAACTCTGCTCATCTCTTTGAACAGTATAAATGCTCTGGAAGCAGATGCAGGGGCAGAATGTGAGGAACAGACAAGCTATTCACTAGGAATCAAAAGCCACCAAGGGGAAGGAGATGTAGAGGCTGGGGAGTGTCCTGTGGGCCAGGCTGGGTGTTCTGGGATGGAATCACCTGGAGCTGGCCTGAGACTCACCGAATGCCAGGCCTCCATCCTTGATGTAGGCAGTCCCAGAGAGAGGGCCTGGCCTCCCTGAGACAGCGCTCTGCAGCTGATGTTGCATATGAAGAGAGTGATGGTGGAGTTCCCTTGGCATGGTTTTGGGTGGCCAGTCCTCTGCTTGAAGCAGCAAGACTTGCACCTTCTCCTTGATGTAAGTCCATCCCCTCCATAGTGAGGAGGGTTGCTAAGCTCCAGGCCTGGGGAAGAGGCGAGGGCTGGTGGTAGCTCTCTGTCTCTGGTAGAGCCTTCTGCTGGGAGTGAGTGGACTCTCAGCGGAGCTTGGGGAGTGAGGAACAGTTAGGAAGGGGAGGTGTGTGGCGAGCCTAAAGGGCGGACATGGACTGGGTTTAGTAAAGGCCCTGTAGAAAGTCATGGGCCCTCTAGAGCCTGGGCTCCGGGAGGAGCCTCCAGGGACAAGTCACAGAATGACTTCTTCTGTGTTTAAGTTGACACATGAATGTTGGCACGTGGTGGAGAGAAAAATAACTGGGAAAGAGCATTCAGGCAGAATACAGACTACACAAAGGCCCTGAGATGCAAAACAACCGGGCTAAGCAATGGGATAAGGGCAGAGCGATCCGATTCCATTGAACAAAGAGAAGGCCAGAGAGGCACACAGCAGGCCAGATTGCATAGGAACTGGGGGCCATGGGGAAGCTTGCATGCAATCCTAGATGCAGGGGGGAAGCCATTTGGGGAAGGGGGCAGAGGACAGCTCTGGGGGGGGGGGAGGTTCAGAAACACTGAGCAAGGCCTTCTTAAACAAAGGATGCAAACAAAGGTTTGCTGTTTGCATTTCTCTGAATTCTGCAAAGGGAGTAGGAGTTAGACAGATGGGGTAGCTGGAATAGACATCTGACAGTGTTCTAGGCCAGGGCCTGGTGGTGTTTCCTTACAAAGGACCATAGTAAACACACTCAGATTTGTGGGCAGTGTGATGTCTGCTGCTGTTAGGGCACAAGAGCAGCCACAGACAGTTTCTCAATGAACAGACATAGTCTGAATACCGATAAAACTTTATTTACAAAAACAAGCTGCAAACAGGATTGGTCTGTGGGTTATATTTTGGAAGCCACTGAGTTTTGTAGGGTGAGAAATGTTAGGCCTAAGGGCACCAAGGGAAGATGCAATGAGGGTTTGACAAGAAGTTGACTCTAGGCCACTGTAGCTCTTGGGAAAGATGAAGAGGTAGGCAGGTGCTGGGTCATTTAATTTCATCAGATTAGAAGAGCCTGAGGAAGAAGCTAAGAGTGAAATGATGAGAGCTCATGACTCACTTCCCAGTTCCCAGAGAACTTGGCCTCCATCAAGGGCTTTAGAGACAGATGTGAGAACATCAAGGGAATTGTTCACAAGAAATCAGCTCAATGGGAAAAAATGTGCCCCAGAGACACACAGCTGACGCTGATAGACCCCCAGTGATCCCTGTGGGTCCCAAGTCATGGGACTTCATGACCCAGAGATGTTCAGAAGAGCAGCTAGTAAGACTCCCAAGGATGCTGCTTCCTGCTCTGTCCCCCTGAGGAAGCTCTGTGGGATTAGCAGCTCTGGGTAACCAGGGCGGTGCAGCAAGGAAACTCCCTCTAGAGAAAAGATTCAAGGAAAGGCCTCTGGATCAGGCTGCCGTGCTTCAGTCTCCAGTCAGGCCTAGACTCTGAGAGCGCCGCCGTGAACGACAACTGATGTATGCCATGTCATGTCATTCTGGTGAAGGAGGTTGAAGGTCACCAAGGTGTGGCTTCCATATCAGGATGGTCAAAACAATTCCCTACTTACCCAGTGAGACTGAACAGTCTACAATCACTATCATTCTGATGACTCTCACCAACACCAGAGTGAAAGGAGTCAGGTGTCTAGTGCACACTGCAAACTGCATTTGTATAAAATACAAAGCAGCTAAGCATATGTATGTTCTAGAAACCAAAACAGGGCTTATTCTGAGAGCAAGGGTGCAGGGGAGTCCTCCTGCTGCCTATGACCCCGTTGCATGTGAAGCCTCTGGTAATTACAGATATCTGGCTTAGGAAAACTCAACCCTTTTCTCTCTTTTTAGAATTAAATTTTTACTAAGTATTGAAGTTAAATTACCCAGCACCTGCCTACCTCTTCATCCTTCCCAAGAGCTACAGCGGCCTGGAATCAACTCCTTGTCGAACCCTCATTACATCTTCCCCTGGTGCCCACTGTTCTCTCAGCCTAAAACACTCAGTGGCTTCCAAAATATAACCCACACACCAATGCGGTTGAGTGTACATCATCCTGTATCCTTCATTTGGGCCCTGAAGTCCCCCATCAATTCCTCATAGCCATTGTATTAATTACTTTGTTTACTACTGTGGCCAAATACCTGACAGAATACTCAATCCAGGAAAGGTTTACTTTTTTTTTTTTTTTGCTTATAGTTTGAGGGGATACAGTCCATCGTGCCTGGAAGACATAGCAACAGGAAGGAAGGCATCTGGTCACGTGGCATCTGCGGCCAGTAAGCAGAGAGACAAATGCAGGGGTCAGCTAGACTTTCTCTTTTCATGAAGTTTGGAGCTCAGCCCATCAAATGGTGCTACTCACATTTAGGTGGAATCTTCCCACGACAAAATCCTTCACAGACACCCTGGAGGTGTGTTTCCATGGTGATTATAGTCAAGCTGACAATGGAGATTAACCGTCACCTATCATGACCATTGTGACCTGCGGGTTTGAGCAAGAAATGTTGCCAGCTGGCTCATGCATTTGAAGACCTAGTCCACAGCTGGTGGTTTAGGAGTTATTGAATCTTTAGGAGTGGAATTGCGATGGAAGATGTACATCACTGAGGGGCAGGCTTTGAGGTTTGGTGGCCTGATTCCGCTTCCTGCTCGCTCTCTCTCTCTCCTTCCCGTGTGCAGATAACATGTGACCACCCATGATCCTGTTTCCGTGCCTTGCCTGCCATGGTGGACCGTAAAACTCTGGAGCTGTAAGCCCAAATAAACCCTCTCTTCCTTAGCTTGCTTTCGGTCACGGTATTCAGTCACAGCAATGGGAAAGAAGCTAATACACAACTTCAGGCAAGAGGAAGAAGAGATGAGGAGCCGCAAGACGGAGAGCACGGTCTTCACTGCCAGATGAAGCAGGGCCAGAACAGCCGCATGATGCTGGCTAAGTGACTTGGACAAGGTGTCTAATGTATAAATGAGCTAAGATATATCTGTCTTATTTCCACAGCTTTCCAAGGTCAGAGTGTTCAACATAAAGTTGAGCAGCAGGAATTCAGTAAATCTCCCCCCTCCCATCTTTTTATCCTCCAAGAGTATTTTCCTAGGAGACAGTCTCTTAAAAAGGCAATGGCTGAGAAAGACTATGTAAATAGTTTTGCAGGCTCTTGAAGCCAACCACTCTCCAAACGTTGTGACCCTGTGAAAGCCATGCCACAAGTGACCATAATCTCAGCAGTGCTGAGTATGTGGACCAGATACTGTCCCCATTTTGTTCTCACATCTTATATCTCTCATAGTGACTGCAGCTCACTACTCTTCCATTTGCCATTTATTTTAGTCACGTCTAAAATTCTTTTCTTTCCAGGTGGCAGTGGCGCATGCCTTTATACACCCAGCACTTGGGTGGCAGAGGCAGGTGGATCTCTGTGAGTCTGAGGCCAGCCTGGTCTACAAAGCTACACAGAGAAACCTTGTCTCGAAAAACAAAATAATTTAAAAAATGAAAATTCTTTTCTTTTTGAGACAGAATCTCACTACGTACATAGCCTTGACTGGTCTGGAGCTTTCTATGCCAATCAGGCTGGCCTCGAACTCATAGAGCTCTGCCTGCCTCCCAGGATTCAAAGTGTGCTCCGCCACACCCAGCAATTGTTTCTTTTTAAGGTAAGATTTCATTATCCTTGACAACTGTGTGCTGTACGCAATGAAATACGACCGTGCACACTCATTTTCCTCCGCTGACACCCCCCCCCATCACAGTGTGCTTGCTTCTCCTATCTTTAGGAGGTGAAGTCCCAGTTTTCCCTTTGAAGCCAAGCTGGACTTGAGGTTTGCTATGGATGACAGGATGTGGCGGGAAGAAGGATGCTATGTTACTTTAGAGCCTGCATCACCAAAGCGTGTGCACACTCCAGCTGTTCTCTCAGGACACAGCCCAGTCACTTCATACCAACCTCCATCAACCTGCTAAGGGAACGGAGACGAGCTGGCCAGACAGAACCCTCCTGCCGCACAGCATCTAGCTACTCTATCAGCCAACTGTAAGAGCACGAGGGAGCCCATCTGAGCCTACGCCATGAAGTAATGGGCTAAATATGGGGCTGTGATTTTATGACATGGGATCTTGGAGTTAGTGTTTTGTTAGTGTTGTTTATGGCGTGTGTGCTGGTTATGGATGCTCATATGTATGGATGTTTGTATATGTGTGAGCATATGTGTATATGCGAGTGTGCATGTATGTGGAGGCCAGGGGTTGGTACTTCGTGTCGTCTTTGGCCACCCATATTGATTATTGAAGCAGGGTATTTCACTTGTCAGAACTCATCTGTTCTCCTAATCTAGCTCACCAGCTTGCTCCATGGGTCCCCTGATTTTGCTCTTCTCCTACTGGAATCGTAAGTGGGTTGCCATGACTACAAAGCTTTCACATGGGTTCTGGACATCCAAATCCTGTTCTTCATGCTTGTGTATCAAATAGTTCACCCACTGAGCAGCTACTAAGTCCTTTATTTTATGTTTTAAAAAATATTTTAAAATGTATTACCTGCATATGAATGTTTTGCCTCTATGCAAATTTATGTATCACATACTTGCAGTGCCTGTGAAGGCCAGAAGAAGGTGTCAGATCCCCTGGAAATGGAGTTGGAGGTGCTTGGGACCTGCTGTATGGGTGTTGGGAACTGAACCTCGGTCCCCTGCAAGAGCAGGCAGTGCTCTTAACCACTGAGCCATTTCTTAGCCCCTTGATTTTATTTCTTGAGACAGGGACTCATGCAACTCAGGACACTGTCGAATTCACTACATAGCTGAAGCTGTTCTTAAATTTCTGATCCTCCAGCTTTAGCCTCCTAAAGTGCCGGGATTGGAAGAACAGGCCAACATGTGTGTCTGGGGTTGTTTGTTACACAGAAAAGCCTGACTAGCACACTCCCAGTCCGTAACAGCAGGATAGAGTAAAAACCAACACATAGGTTCATTTCCTAGCTGTGCTGTTTTACTAGTTTATATGATCTTAGCTGGTTCATCCTTCAAGTAGGTACAATTTCCACACACAGTTTAGAGGACATGAGACAATTCGCATAAAGCTCGCAGCACAGCCTAGCACATTGTGGATGTTCAACAATCCAGTCTCTTTCTCAGAGCCAAGGTGACACCTTCCGAAAGTTCAAGGTGTAGGAGGCGCCATTATTCTGGGAAGCCAGTCTTTTTGTCACTGATTGGGTGTCACACATTCTCTTTTGCAGGAGAAAACATTCTTTTAGTCATTATCTTGACTCTTCATTACCCACAATTTCCATCTGCCCTCTTAAAGTATTTTTCCCCCCTGAAGACTGAGCTAAATGGCGTCTGTGCCCACAGGCCACCGAACTGATGAGGATACCTCTGTTCTCTGTTGACCGTCTGCAGAGATCAGAAGCACCAAGCCCTGAAGAGATGAAGGTGCGACATAAACCCCAACCCATTCCTTTGAGCAAAAGTCAAGCTGCCAAAAGCTGAAGACTTATATAATTATCAGTCTTGCTTGCTAGATAATTGTACTTTTTAAAATGCTTCTCTTAAAAATAGCCTTTCTCTTTTTCTTCTTCTTTTTTTAAATAAAACTCTACATTTGCTACCTTCTCTGACTTAGGGATAATTTGAATTTTCTTTCTTTCTTGGCGTGACTTCTCTTGATGCTAAAATGCCGTAAGGAGCAGCATTATTATAAGTAAGCAGGGAAAAGTCGGGGGCGGTGTAAAGACAAGATCTGTCCTGTGTTCTCTGACCCTGGCCCCAGCCTTTTCCAAACACACTTCGTGTAAGTGGGATGTCCTCAGCACTCACTGCGTACTTGCAACATTCTTGAAATTTCAAACCAGGAATTTCTGTGCCAGTGTGAAAAGACAAAGACACGGACTCATAAAACCACAAAATGCCCATCCTGGCCGACTGGCTTGCTTCCTTAGCAAATAGAGATGTGTTGTCTTTTCGTTTTTAAACCCATTCCCTCAGAAATTTGTTCTTTAAAAAACTTACATCACTCATGGGAGTTTTGGACCATCAAATTTATCACCCCCTGTTTTTTTTTTTTTTTAATAAAACAACAAAATTTGGATGTTACAGTGTATGATGTTAAAGAAAGTTAGTAACAACGGTAGCTTCAGATGTGGAGAGGGAGATGTGGGCCAGGCTTCTCTGTCTGTTGACTTGAGCAATGACCTATGAAAATCATGATGTTGAAATTGCAGGCCTCTCTTTATGCCTCCTCTCATTCCTTTCATGCTTCTTGCTTCTGTATCACAATTCTAGGCCCTCAAGATGCCAGCAGGTGTCAGCTAGTGCAGTTATGGGGTTTGGATACTGGCACGGCGGTACTCTCTAGAACTCACAGGGCAGACTTTTTCTGAAGACCACACAAAATGGGTTGATAGTCACATGGTCTCAGGGCCCAGATGTTGAGTGTGGGAGTTTATCAATGAATTCTTGTTGATCGGAATGTCTTTTTTTTATTAGTAATATTTAGTTATTAAAGATACACACATAAAACAATGCCCACATGCACACCCTGGAGGCATCTTCATCTCTATTCTTACGTAAGTGTACCTCTTACTGTAACTGTGTCTGACTGTGGGGAAAGCAGAGTTATTCTTACTGCCTGTCTCTCCTTGTAGCATGCTGGGAAAGGAGACGTTAGCTCCTGCAATTTCAACATCATGATTTCCATAGGCCCTCAGGCATGGGATAGTGACCACAGGGCACACTGGTTCCAATTTCTGTTCTCTGCCAACATGGTTCCTTTCAAACAAATTAGCCTGTAGGAGCAGGCCCTTAGCTGGCTGGGAATGGCCTCCTTTGTTTTGGTGTATGGCTGATGTCCTATCAGCTTCGTCCCCAGCATCTGTTCTCCAGTTTATTCTACATAACCTCTTTTGTAGGGGCATGACAGCCATCTAAATTTAAGCATGGTTCCTCACTCATGTGTTTCATGTGATAAGAGCTGGGTCATACTTCACCGGGTTTTGACCAAATATAAGTGCAATTAATTTCAATTTTACACACACACACACACACACACACACACACACACACACACACAATTCCTCAGTGCTAGATGCAAGGTACAGATCACTACTTGCTACAACACTATTGTTTTATATCAATAAAAAACAAAAGTGGCTTTCACAACCACGAACCAATGTTGAGATGTAGAGTGATAACAGGAAAGTAAAAAACATTCTCAAGACCTTATCATATAGTGATAGATCCATGGCAAGATTTTGGGCATGTCAGGCTCCTGGCATACTTTTGAAACTTAGTCTTCACATCTAAAAACAAACACACTGCCTACAGTTGAACATCGTGGCTGAAAAACCAACCAGATTTAACCCTGAAAGTGCTGGGGCTAGTACAATAATATATTTTATCCTGCTGAACTGCCAAGCCTACCCTCACAAAGTGAAGAGAGGGCAAGAAAAAGACTGCTCGTCCCACATCCCACAATAAGGCATGCAAAGCCAGACGTGCACGCGCGCGCCACACACACACACACACACACACACACACACACACACACGCGATGTTTATGTCTAATTCACCCCCACCTATCAGATCCACTGAGCTGCATATGCTGGAAGTCCCCCAGCTCTCCTAACACATTTATCCGTGATGAGTTGGTTTTTGTTACACTCTTCATGTTCGTCTCAATGTGAAAGCATAGTTAGACCACCCCAGCTACGTGTGCTGTGCTCACATATAAAGAGAGAGGACAGGTTTTCCTGCCCACCATGTAGCTGAAGAGGCTCACTGTGCTACGTTCCACATCTGAAAACTACCTAGACTCGCAAGTTGAGCTTGACCTACTGCTAGTTTGGTTTTTGTTTGTTTGTTTATTCTTTTGATGGTTGTGGTGTGCGTATCATGGGATGTGTGTGTTTATGAGGTATGTATGACTCTTTCTGTGTGGTGATATCAAGAGTGTACGTACAGAGATAACTGTGAGGATTCCGTTCTTGCTATCTACCTTTGCTTTTCTTTTTCTTTTGTTTCTGCCATGCTGTGGATTCCAGGATAGTAGACCCAGGGACCTGCAGGTGATTCTCCTGTTTCTCAGTCTTCCACCTCATGGTAGGCACGTTGGGATTATAGATGCATGCCATGGCATCCATATTTTCATGTGTGATCACAGGATGTAAACTCGGGTGGTCCAGCTTGTGCCACTGACCCTTCACTCCAGTCCCACTCATTTTTTGAGACGATCTCACTGCATAGTTCAACCATTCTCCATCTCTCCATCCCCCTGCCTCAGTCCCATATAGTCTGGGATTAAAGCAATAGGTTCTAAATTGGATGCTATTCCTTAAATAAGATATCCTGCCAACATTTTAAAACGCAGATGCTGACTCTGTAAAGCTGATAAAGCCTCTGGATTTTCCAGGGTAGCTCTGGTTATTTAAGGGAGGATTTTTTTCCTCTGTATTTCCCCATGGAATCTATACAGCTATGTGAAATAAAGAAAATGGATTATAAACATCGGCAGTTTAAATGTTCTACATGTAAACTGTGAAGAAAATTAGATGTAGCAAAATAGAGGTGAATGTGCACAAGAGAATGACGCCAGGATCTCTAAGTGATTTTTAATGCTTTTGTTCTTGTCTGTCTTTGGATTTATTTATTTGTTTGTTCTTTAGAGAAAACAGTAGATTCACGAGGGAAGATGTAGAAATCTGGCAACCTCTAGGTCAGCAATGTCAACTCAAAATACTGCTTTCACCTCAAAGGGAATAAAAGATAATTTATTCTGAGCCAAATATGAATGACCAGGACCTGGGGACATAGATTCAGGTGGCTCCAAATGATACGTGTCAACAGGAAAACAGACAGATTCATGGCATTTTTATAGTCACAGAACCAAAGTCACAAATCAAGGCATTTCCCAACCATATTTGTAAGAGCATCAGGTAGGCGACCCTCAAAAAGCAGAGGGATGTCTGCTGTAGGTTTCAGATGCCATCTGACGACATTCTTAACTTTTGGGTTAGTGGAAGCTATGGTCTGCTAAGTTAAAGCATGCAAAGCACTCTGGGTCAGATGCTGAGGTGGACAATGGACAGCTATTAAGGGGGCTAAAGAGAACCCAAGAGGATTTGGCTCTGGGGCTGCAGTGTTCCAGAGCTCCACAGCCATGGAACCCTCATCAACTGTTTGGGTTTCTGTCCTTTGTATCGGTGTGACTTCCTTCCGGGAACTTCAGCATGGACTACTCTACTGGACCTGACCCTCTGTTTTGACCCTCTGTTTGTGGCCAAATGACAGGAAATTACATATTCTTTTCATCGTTTTAAACACAGTGACAAAGCCTCAGGAGCAGGGCCCCAGAATAAACCAGGCATTCCAGTATAAAGTTGGCAAATTAGTAACTAATGGCTGGGGAAAAAAATACCCAAGGCTACAGGCACAATTCAGGAATGCTAACCTTTGCTTGAAACCAGGAAGAGTTTCAGAGGAAAAAAGCAGGCATATCAGCCACAGCGATGTCATGCCTGGAGAGAAACACGCAAGATGGTTAGTGCAAGTCCCCTCCCGTCTCTTTAACCCCTTGATTTTAATTCTTGAGACAGAGTCTCTTGTAACATTAAGATGAATAGAATTTAAGCTAGCTGGGCTACTGGGACTCAGTTGTTTCTTTAATCATTAACCTAAGCCACAGTCTAAGCGGCTTTTCAGTAGAAGCTCATGTGTTCTAGCTGTGCGACACTTTCTTGTTTCATTTTTATCATCAAGATTCTATTTAAACTAACATTATTATTACCAGCTAGACAGAAGAGCTTAAGAAGAAATCATCTTCATAATAATCCACAGGTAAAAATGCCCAGTAGAATAGGATGTTTCCATGGGATAAACACACTACATTACAGGCAGTGGGGATCTCCCCACACCCATCCACACCATGCCAGGTACCAGAGAAAGATGACAGCAGCAAACACGTAAAGACACAGCAGAAGCAAGAGACATTCTGGAGTCTGTCGTTCGGGGCCTTGCCTATCAGAGATTCACCCACCAGGGATTTTTCTTCTGGTGGGCTGACACTTGAAGTTCAATTGCCACCTGCTGCACCTCTGACATGGCCACCAGCAATCCACGGCTGTACGGGGGAGTTTGAGGCCAGGCTGGGATACGTGAGCTTTGAGGGGAGCATGGTGTTAGTTGTGGGGAAGGAGGCATGCAAGGGATTTCTATCCTCTGGGAATCACTGACCACAAGACCCAGCTATTACCACTCTTGCAGTATACCCAGAGGACCCTCCATCATACCACAAGGACACTTGCTCAATTATGATCATTGCAGCTTTATTTGCAGCAGCCAGAACCTGGAAACAACCTAGGTGTCCCTCATCTACCACATAAGGAAAATGTGGTACATTTACACAATGGAATAGTACTCAGCTGTTAAAAACAAGGATGCCAAGAAATTTGAAAGCAACTGGATGGGACTAGAAAAAAATCATTTGGAGTGAGGTAACCCAGACCGGGAAAGACAAACATGGTATGTGCTCACTCACAAGTGGATACTAGCTGTAAAGGATAACTATGCTACAATCCACAGGTCCAGAGAGACAAGATAACAAGGAGAGTTAATGGGGGGGGGCACCCAGGTCTTCCTAGGAAAGGGAAAGAGGAGGGATTTTGAGAGTGGATGGAGGAGAGTGGGAACGGGAGCATGAGCTATCAGGTTGTGGTTGTATGGAGGGGGAGAGAGCTGAAGGACTGCTGAGGGGGGCATTTCAGGGTCGGGTAGAAGCCTGGCTCAGGAGAATTTCCCAGGAGTCTATGGGGGAGGATCCCAGCTTAGACTCCAACAACAGTGGATGAGTAGCCTGAACTGGCTGTCTCTTGTGACCAGACTGGTGCCAGGCCCACTTGCTATCAGAGAGGCAGATGTAGAGACCCACAGCCAAATGTTAGGCTGAGTTCAGGATGCCTTCAAAAGAGGAGGGGAAAGGAATGTAGGAGCCAGAGGGATCAAGGACACCATGGGAAGGCTCACAAGATCAGAGACTCAATGGGTAACTAGGGAGCCGGCATGGGACTGACTTAGGCACTTGGCTAGGTCTTCTTATGGGACTACTAACTGTGGGAGTAGGGGCTGTCTCCAACTCTTTCATTGGCTTTAGGGACCCTACTGGGTCGCCTTGCCCAGCCTTAATACATGGGGAGGTGCTGCAACTTGATATGACATGTTTTATTGATACTCAGAGGAGTCCTGCCCTTTCCTAGATGGAGATGGAAGAGGAAGGAAGTGGGGGGGGGGTAGAGATTGGGAGGGAAGGATGTGTTGGGAGGGAGGCTATGGCTGGAATGTAAAATAAATAGATGAATGAATAAAAAGAAAAAAAGACTATTAATCTGGCTGTGGACCTCACCCTGCAAGCTTCTGCAGGGTCATTGGACTAGTGAGCTCTACCGTGGCTGGTTCTCCATGTTTCCCCTTTCTGAAGCTTCCGTCTGGAACTTCCCACCGCCCCCAGGTGCTTCTGGGAGCAAATAGGAAGGTTTCTCTCAGAGGTTCCATGATCTCCATCAAAATCATTCTTCCAAGTCACCCTTGAACACACAGAGGCATCCCAGTCAGGGCAGCCTTCCTGGAAACATTTCTAGGACCTTCCTCAACAAAGGCTATGGTGTCCTGGATCTGTTTATCAATTCTCTTACCTTATGTAACTTCCTCTCAGGTCTTAAGGTGCCCTGGGCATTTCAGTACGACAGCCACTCCTTTATTCCTCTCTTCTTTTACACTGTCCTCTGGATGTTTAAGACAGAGAGGACCTCTCTGTTCCAAAGGAGGTGAGCCAGAGTCTGGCTCGTTGGAATAAACCAACCGGGGTGAGAACGTCCTTTCTTTGAAGAAGGCAGATGGGGGAACCGCAATTGTGGGGGATATTTCAGAGTAAGGTCATGGAGTCCTGCCGTGCCGCTTTTCAATGACTTGGACATTTCTTTTTACTTTCTTTTCTATTTTCATTTGTGTGTGTGGGTGTGTGTTGGAGTGTGTGTGTGTTAGCATGTATATGTGTGTGTGTGTTGGCATGTGTGTGAGTGTGTGTGTTAGCATGTGTATGTGTGTGTGTTGGCGTGTGTGTATCTGTGTGTGTTGGAGTGTGTGTGTTAACATGTGTATGTTGTGTGTGTTGGCATGTGTGTGTGTGTCTGTGTGCGTGTGTGTATTGGCATGTGTATATGTGTGTGTGTGGTTCAGATGCATGTAGAGGCCCAATGTTGAGTTGGAAATCATTCTTGATCACTCTTTCATATTGTTCATTGGGAAAGAGTCTTTTGAACCCAGAACTTAGCTTGACAATATGGCTAGTCGTGTTCTCTAGCTTCCCCTGAGGACCCCCATCTCTGCCTCTGAAGCTGGGGTAACAGGTCAGCTGCTGTACTGCCTGGCACTTAGGTAGACTCTGGAGATCCCAACTCTAGCCCTCAGCTGTGTGTGGCAAGCGCTCTAACCACTGATCCACCTCTCCACCCCTTGGAGGTTTTCCTCACTCAGATATCCTCAAAATGACTTTGACTCTTCCACTTAATTTGAACTCTGCGAGTGAATTTTGTTCACTTATGACCAAAATAGTCCTATGCCTTGATTGGGCTCTGTGGCTTCTCTGTTCCACTCCCGTGAGCTACAGCAAATAATTTCTAGTTCAGTGACTCACTATGAGCATGGTGTTCCTCCATAGACCTCTAGTTTGCATTTAAATGGCTGCCCATGTCTGTACTCAGTGTTTCTCTTTGTGTGAAAGGAAATGTTTTCTTTTATTTAAAAATGAACACAAATACCATTTCTCAGATAATAAGACAGAGTGGCTTAAATATACAAAGGTGTCTTTTCTCTTGAAGGGAAAAGTTAAAGTTGACATAGTTTCATGCTACCATAAGGGACCCGGACCTCTATTTTATTGCTCTGTAACATTTTTGGATTTGTCTTAAAACTTAAAGGCTACCGTATAGTTCGAGGAGGCTACCGGAACTGCAGCCATCTTGGCCATCATATTAGCTAGTTTTTGCTGCAATAACCTGAAGGGACAAAGTAGCTCAGAACTTAGTTGTTTATAACTGTGGGTATTTATATATCTGTGTCACTGTTGGGTCTACAGTCCTATGTGGTGGCCTCATATCAGGTCAAATGTTAGCTGCCAGCTGATACTGAGGTCCTACTCATGTTTCTCTATGTTCTCCCTGGGCAGTTTGCAGGAGCAGATGATAGAGATTTAACTCTGGAGGGTACACATCCAACAGCGTCCTGTTGGCCATGTAAGTAGGATGGGCACAGTTAAAGACAAGATACAGAGGAAAACTGTAGTTTGAAGGGTCAAGGGGTGTTGCTATTATTTGGATGTGGGATTTTCCTCAAAAGTCTAGGAGTTGAAGGCTCCTTCCCTAGTCCGTGGTACTATTAGGAGGTAGTGGACCATTGGGTGTGGTAATTAGTGGGAGGAAGTTAGGTGATGGGCATCACATTCTTGAAGGGATACAGGGGTCCCACGCTTTCTTGTCTTTGCTTCCTGGCTATCGTGATATAAATATGTCTCTTCCTCCTTATGTTCTTGTCATGACATACTGTGCCACCACCAGGGCCAAATAAGCATAAATTGAAACCTCTGAGACTGTGAGTCAAACCAAATATTCCCTCCATTTACAGTGGTTAACTCAGGGAGCTAGAGAGACAGCTCAGGTAGTTAAGAGTGCTTATTTCTCTTGGAGAGGACTTGAGTTCGTTTCCCAGCACCACATGGTGTGTCTCACAAACGCTTTCAGCTAGAGCTCCAGGGGATCTGACACCCTCTGCTGGACACTGTGGGCACCTGCACTCATGCGCACATACCTACCCACACATTGTACACATGATTTAAAATAATAAAAAAGATCTCTAAAATGTGATTGTTGGTTAATTTGGATGTTTCGTCACAGTAGTGGAAGACTGTCTATACAGGTGGATTTTCTAATCCTATTGGAAGATGGAGCAAAGGATCTAATAATCTAATATGCTATAGACATCATCGTTGGATACAGGGGGTTGGAAGGGACAATGGGATGTGTTTGTGAGCCTCAGAAACATCTGGAGAGTCCCACACAAAGCTTCCCAGTTATATCTCACTGGACAAAAACTTTTCTCATGGTCATTTTAGGCACCATACTAGCTGGACAGGACTGTGAATATGTGAGCAGCACTTTCTCCCACAGCATGCTGCAAAGAGGGATAACTGGGCTTCACTGTGTTGTGTAGTCTGGAGCTGAGAGCTCCGTCCCTACTGCTGGATGCACTCACCAAAGCCATGTGTAAATGGTGGTCACCCACCCAGCCATCAGCTGTTTCTCCACTACAGTCGTGCAAGGCAGAAAACACACCAGCTGATCTCCCAAGCTCAGGTTATTTGTCTCGGGTTCTCTCTTCCCCTCTAAAGAAACAACAACAACAAACCCTGAAGCACTGTATTTGTTACTGTAGCTCTGAGGCTTAGGCTTGTGGTGCTGAGGAGGGGCCACTTCACAACTCCAAGATGGGAAGACCGACCTTCTGCTGTGAGTCTCTGAACTTGTGCATTTCAAACACTGTGGCCTCACTTTGACTTCTGCATTCAGCAAGGACGCTTTGGTGGAATACCTAAGGTCTGACCTCTGTACTGCAGGGAGGAGCAGGGTTGCTTGGGGTGCAGGCCTTCTTGACAGCATTGTGGAGACACAGGTCAAAATCAGTCCCCAAGTTCCTTGGCTGGAACAGCCTAGCGGAGGGAAAAGGGGAAAGGAAGGAGAGGAAGGAGAGAGGAAGAGGGAAGGAGATGGGAGAGAGAGGTCTCATGGGGTCTTGGCTATCCCGAGAGCTCTCTGGAGCATCCTGTTGGCTCAAGTTCACCACCAACTCTACCTCCCCGGGAGGCAGCCTAGGGCGAGGTGGGGCGGGGCGGGGCGGGGCGGGGCGGGGCTGGAGGGTGGCGGGGCGGCGCGCGGTTGTCAAGCTTGTGCTGGGGAGACTGCCTTTGCACTGTGCTGCCGCCTGCTCCAGCCAAAGCGAAAAGGAGACAAGCTGCTAGGTGCAGAGTGTAGTCCCCGAACCTTCCCGTGCTCAGTCGCCGTCGGGCCACGTCCCGAAGCTGCCACCTGCAGCCAGGCCGTCAGCCATGCCAGCTGCGCCCGCCCTGCGCCCGCCGCCTCCGCCCACGACCCCGGCCCCTCCAGCACCCAGCCGCCCTGCGCCTCCCATCCCGGGTAAGTGCCCGTGGCGACTGTCGGTGGGAACCCCACTCTGGAGCGATGGGGCAGCAGAGGCAGACCGACCCCACCGGGCTGCACCGTGCATGCGTGTGTGCGTGCGTGCGTGTGTTGTGTGCGTGTGTGCACTTGTGCAACCCCTCTACACCACTAGCGTCTCTCTTGCTAGGGGGTGACAGCCGCTGGAGCTGCTCCCCAATCTGAGCAGCCAGAGCGCCATTCCTGAAAAAAAAAAAAAAAAAAAAAAAAAAACCACTCAGGGCAAGTGCAGCAAGGCTGCATGAGGAAGGCACGCACAGGGAGCTGTCATTGATTAATTGCCTTCATGCAGGCACTAGTCACCTAGGGACCTCCCTCATTCCATCCTTTCCTGAAACGATCTGTTTTGAGGGCTCTAGAGCCACCACCTCGTCTAGGATCACCTTAGAGTGCTGGTGTAGTTTCTTGAATCCTGTTCTCCAGAGCGCTGATTCTAGCTAGAGAGACATAGAAGAACAAAGGGGTATTAGGAAGCAAAAAGAAAAAGAAAACAAAAAATCACTACAGGCAGAGCATTTGGGAATTAACAGGGTAACTCAGAGTGGGAGAAACAGAACCATCAATTCATTTCAAATATAGAGCCACGTTTTGACTCCTTTCCACGTCTGGCTCTGGGGGCGAGGTGTGGCGGAGAAAGGATAAGGCTGCACCCGGCCGGGCAGAGGCGTCTGGGGACACCTTGCCAGAGTATCTTGTCTGATGGGAGTGGGGGTGAGAAGTTGTGGAGGGAATTAGGTTGTTCACTCCTGACAGTGAGTCATTTTTTTTCCCACCTCACTCCTAAGTCCAGACGATTCTCTTCCCTCTACTGGATGGTAGCTGTCCAAAGGAAGCTAGGTCCCACTGTCGGCAGCTCTTAGAACACATGGTGGCACTGGGCAGATCTGCCCTGTGATGAGTGTGTTGGGGGCTGCAGAGTGGGGTCTGCTGCTTCTTACAGGGGCTGCTGTTGGGCTAAGGGTCCCGCAAGGAAATGAAGTACGCAGAGCTACAGGCAGGCACATGTCCCTGGGGCAGGTAGCAGAAAGCAGAGCACCGGGGAGGAAAGCAGAGCTGGAGGCTGGTTTGTGTACAGCCCAACTCCAGCGAAGCATGTCGGCATTGTTAGAGTAATGCCTAACAGGAGAAAGGGCAGATAGAGGCCGATGTGACTTCTGAGTTATTCGCCCCAACTCTCTTTTCATTTGGCGTTAAAGGTTTTTGAGCACAGCCCCTCTGTGGTGAGCTCTGCTTTGCCTGTCTGCCCATCGCTGGTGCCCTGAGCACTTGACTCCCAGCATCAAGCTCTTCTGCATTTGTTGGAGGGAACTTTGCACTAATTTGCTCATACAAGCTCAGAGCAAGGACTGGGCCGGATTGCACATCTCTCCGGGGCAGCCCCTGACAAAGAACTGGCTAGTCTTCAAGAGAACATTAACGAGCTCTCAGGTTCTTTACTAGGTCGCCAAGTGAGGCACGATGTCCTCTGTTTACTGAAGGTTCTGGGGGCGGTGGCGTTCCACCAGGTTGACCCCCCCCCCCCCCCCGGGACTTTTGCTGGCTTTGCTTCTGTGCTTGGCTTGCTTTGGTTCTTAGCTCACTTCTTCATTCTCCTGCCATTCTTTCCTATGGACAACTGCTAACGCGCTGACACACTAACTTACTGTTATAGGAACTCTTCCTCAGTATTAGACTCCAAGGAACAACAACAACAAAACAAAACAAACAAACAGAAAAAAACAAAAAACCCCGAAAACATGGAGTCATTTTCCTCCTGTCCCAGCTTGCTTTCTGTTGCTGCTGTGAACACCATAACCAAAAGCAGCTTGGGAAGGAGAGGGTTTATCACAGCTTGCCGGTTGCAGTCCACCATGAAGGGAAATCAGGGTAGGAGCCTGGAGGCGGGGACTGAAGCCGAGGCCATGGAGAAATGCTGCTTAGTAGCTTTGCTGCCCATGGCTTGGTCAGCTTCCTTTTTCATGCCATCCAGGTTGACTTGCTCAGGGGGGCACTACCCAAAGTGAGTTGGTCCCTCCCACATCAATTATTAATCAAGAAAATGCCGGTAGACTTGCTGTAGACCATCAATTGAGGTTCCCTGTTTCCAAGTGGCCTGGCTTATGTCAACTTGACAAAAACTAACCAGTGCCCCTTCCCATTCCCTTCATTTCTCTTTCTTTCCATTTCCTCTCCTCCCCCCATCCTTTATTCCTGAGTTTACTTTTGGGGACAGGATCTCATGTAAACCAGGCTGGTCTTAAACTATGTACTCCAGGCTGGTCTTGAACTTGTGATCCTTCTGCCTCCATCTCTTGAGTGCTGGGATTACAAATCTGTGTCTGCATATCTGACAGCCTTCTCAGACAATGTGTTCCCCTGCTCCCATTCAAACAGCAGTGGACAGCCTGAGCCCTCTAGGGTGCCTTTGGGTTAATTCTTGGAAAATATCCTGTCTAGGCCCATGGGTCTTGGTGCTCAGACCGGGATTGACTGGCAAACCACAGTGCCATTGCCCTCATTAGTGTGCCTAGTGTGACTTTGGCAGTACACACGATGCTCAGTGTTCTGGGTGGCACAGCCCTTGGTCTTGGGGCACAGAAATGCAAAAACAAAGTCAAGAGTTGTTCTGCTATTCTAAGCTCTCTCTCTCTCTTTCTCTCTCTCTCTCTCTCTCTCTCTCACACACACACACAGAAAGAGAGAGAGAGAGAGAGAGAGAGAGAGAGAGAGAGAGAGAGAGAGGTCCTCTCATTTCCCAGTTCAAGCAAAGTTTCCTCTTGTGTTTTCCTTACTATTTCCGGCAAATGTTTTGCTTTTCTCTGGACGAGCTGTGTAAATAAAGGCCTCAATGCCTTTCTAAAGGGGAGGCAAGTGCTGTGTGAACCTCAGTCTCACAGCTGCAGTTCAGGGTGCCTTGCTAGGGTGAGTGGCTGGTCTCTTCCAGCTTGGTCTTGGAGCTCCTTGGGGATCACCTTTCCACAGCAGGGTTGCTGTGAGGGCTGCTTTCCTAGGAGGCCTTCGACTGACGAATGTTCCTTCCTTGGGGCCCAGGGTCCTGTGTGTGTTCATTGCTCATGCCCAAAGTTTCCCCATTTACCTAGGTGGCTGCCTGTTAACGTCTAAATTCGTCCTGTCTGGTGGCAGAGAACACCTCCTCCCCCCTTTTTATTTTTTCTTCATCCAAGACAGATTATCTCTGTGTAACAGCCTTAGATGTCCTAGAACTCAATTTCTAGACCAGGCTGGCCTTGAACTAACAGAGATTCATCTTCCTCTGCCTCCAGAGTGCTGGGGATTGGAGGCGTGGGGTACTCTTTAAATTGTCTGTGGGGGAGTAATTTCAAAGGGGTGTTTCTGTGAACTGCCTGGTAGTGTAGGTCAGAAATCCAGGAAGGAGGAAGAAGAGGTCAGAGACATCTGTCCTGAGAATTGGGGGGAGGGGCTTTGGGTCTCATTCCTAGTTGTCCAAGACTTCCCAGAGATCTCAGGCCAGACTTCGAACTTCTCTGGGAATCCCGAGTCTTCGCCTTCCTTTCCTTAATGATAGCCGTTCAACTTACCTCAGTAGTGTTTGATGATTAAAGGGGAAATATTTTCATGAACTCATCAAACACTTATTGAGCAAGCTTATAAAGTACTTGCTTGGGGATAAGAGCCTGTCTCCTGGGCACAGTGGCCTGTGTGGAGGCATCATCCTATGGCTAGTAAGAGGGAAAGAAGAGACATAAATCCTGGGTCAGTGGTGTCACAAAGGGTCAAGAAGTCTCTAGAGCTGCTCGTGCTAACCTCAAAAGCAAAGTATTATCAGAAGTTTGCAGATGTCAAGATGCCCAGTCTATATGGCTATGGAGTGAGGGCTCTTGGGTCTTTCAGACCTGCCTGGTAATCCTGGCTCTGAAACTTCAAGGTCACATGGCCCCGTGACCAACCCTCTCTGAGCTTGTTTCCTTTATTGGTAAGGTGGGTGTGTTCCCACTGTTCTGAAGAGATGGTGATGCACAACGCCTACCAGATGCTAGAACTGAAAACTACTGAAGTGGCTGGCATGTTTAGGCAGAAGAGATCGTTTGACTACCAAACTTTTAAACAGCATTGGGCATTTGAACCATCTGGCGGTGTAGGTAAAAATGGAGATTTGGATTCACAATGTCTTGGAATCTGGGATTCTGCTTTTCTTACTAGCTCCTAAATTCTTGGAGGCATTTCTTGTTTGGGGACCACATTTTGAATACAAAGTCCGTAGTCATTCCTTCCCAGGGAAAGTCTGATTACTCATGGGAGCTGAGCAGTGTACGGGAGACTTGGGCCGATTAAGGACTCTTAGAAGGATTTGGATTGAAGCTGGCTGAAGACAGCTGAGGGACACTGTTGTTAAGTGAGATGTTGTCCTTGGTGGCCATTGATTCTAGTCCAGCTGCTTTCAGATGCCCTGGAATCAACCCTCTTGAGAAAGTCCCTCCTGACTAAATGGCCAATATAGCTTCTTTCTTATTCTGACCTTGAGAATTCAGGAGTCCATAGGCCATTGGTCCTATCACAGGTGGTGTGTAGGATCTGGCATTGAAATAGATAATTATAACATAGGGGTAACAGCATTTTATAGAGCTGATGGACAATTAGAGGGTACACTGAGATTCTAGGTCATTCCAGTCAGAATGTTCATCTTCAAGAAAACAAATAACAGATGTTGTTGAGGATAGGGGTGGAGAAAAAACTTTATGCACTGAAGGTGGGAATATAAATTCGTTCAGGCACAGTGGAAACCAATATGAGATGTCTAAAAACAAAACCCTGAGAAAATACAACAACCACACGATCCAGCTCTACCACTCCTATATATAAAACTGAAGTCAATAAATCAACACACCGTAGAAATATTTGATACCCGAGTTTATTGCAGCATTATTCACAATAATCAGGGTATGAGGTCAAGATGTCCACCAACAGATGAACAGAAAAAGGAAAGAGAATATGTGTGAAGAAAGATGAAATCAAAACAAATTAAACTGTGGACTGTCATCCTCAGCAAAGTAAGTCAGACTCAGAAAATAAAGCAGAACATGGGGCTGGTACAATGGCTCGGTGGCACTTGCCACTAAGATTGAAAACCTGAGCCCAATCCCTAGAACTTTCCCTGGGAAGGAGAGAACCAACTTGTGATCCTGTACACACACATATAAGCAACTCACACATGTGTGATCATGTGCACACACAGATAAGCAAAGAAAGAAATGTTAAAAAAGACAAATATGTCATATCATTTCATACATGGAATTGCTTTCTCTCTCTATATTAAATAATTATTCATTTTTATTTTATGTGTATTTTTATTCTTGCATGTGTGTCTGTGAATTCCGTGCCTGATGTGCCGGAGGCCAGAAGAGGACGTTAGCTACTCTGATACTGGAGTTACAGATAATTGTGCATTCCCTTAACTGCTGCCTTTGCACTCACCTTCATCACATCTGACCTCGCCCAGAGTCTGCTCTCTTCAGACTTGCCTCCTGCTACCACCAACCCCATCCCATATACCTGTGCAAAATGACGTCTCTTAACTAGAGCTGATTTAGCCTCTAGTTTAGAGTGTGCAATACACTCTGGGAAAGCCTGACATACTCTAGGGAACAAAAGAGTCTAAAAAAAATTATTCTTACTTTATATTTTCATGATGCTAAATCACTTTCAAGACGGTGTCCTGGTCAATTTTTGCCAGTATATATTTCCCATATTTATTCTCAATTTAGGAATGCAATTTGCATAAGGAAATATATGTTTTTTGAGACATGATCTTCCTATGTAGCTCTGACTTGTTATGTAGAGTGGCTTGGCTTTGAACTCATAGGGATCCACCTGCTTCTGCCTTCCAAGAGGAAGTACTAGTTTTAATTTTTATTTATTTGTGTGCATATTTATGTTTGTATGCACTTGCATGTGGAGGTCAGAGGTCAACATTAGATATCTTTCTCAATTACTCTCTCACTGAATTCAGAGCTTGCCTTCTAGGCTGGCTAGCTGGCACATTCCACAGATCCTCCTGCCCACCCCTTCACAACTCAGGAATCATAGGTGCCACCACCCTCCCAGTTTTGTTTTGTTTTGTTTTTTAACATGGGTGCTGAAATTTGAACTCAGATCCTCATGATTGTTTGGCAAGTTCCATTATAACTGAGCCTTCTTCCCAAAACTCACTAAATATTACTTTAGTTGTCTAATAAGAAAATTAACAAATGAGAATTGAAATGTGGAAATACCAACCTGGTAAGTGAACTGAGCCATCACAGCCTAGAGGGCAGGGTACACAGCACGCTAGAGTCTTCAGAGACTGAACCAAAGATAGCGCTTTGGCAAAAATAGCACCACCCATCAGATTAAATTCAGGTACTGCACACACCCAACTTACAGCTATGATGGGAGTGTGCTTAGCTGCTTGTCCTTGGTTTCTGGCCACAGAAGAACACTGAACATCAAGGCTTCAGAACTATCTAGTGTCAGCGTGTGTGGGGTTGCATTATTGTGATAGCTGGTTAAGCCAACACTAGGAAACTGTATCTTTTTCTTTCTTCCTTCAAAGGGCTTCAACTTTTAAGATCTCTGTAAACTTTGTATTCTGTTTCTAAAGGCAGAGATGCTTAAAATGCCTGTGCAGAGCAACACAGTTGAGGTTTAATGATCTCTAGGCAATTATGTGACAAGGGAAATGGAAACTCTGCACTTTGAGGAGGGAATAAGAGAGAACTGGAACCATGCAGACAAAATGTCATATAATAAGCGTGCGTACATGCGTGTGTGTGTGTGTGTGTGTGTGTGTGGTTTCCAGAGTGAAGCCTTATGTTCACTGTCATGTTCAGTATGATATATACTGACTGGTGAGGTGACTCAGTGGGTAAAACACCTGCCACCAAATCTTAGGAACTTGCTCAGTCGATGGAGCCCATGTGCTGAAAGGGAGAGAACCAACTCCAGCAAGTTGTCCTCTGACTGCCACACATGTGCTGTGATATGTGTCAGTGCACACCTACACACACACACACACACACACACACACACACACACACACAGGATAATACATGAAGAAGTAAAAACAAAAATATTTTACGTTATTCACATGTATAACGATTGACCTAATATATCAGTAGACAGAAGAGTCATAAACCAGCATCTGCAAGTGGCTTTTCCTCTCCTCTTTATTTTTTTTTTAAATCATTGTTGAGCTTTCAGAGGGATTGTTCAGTTGGTAAAATGCTTCCCTGGATGCCATATAAGCTGTTTTCATGGTAGCACATGTCAGCAATATCAGTTCTGGGGAGATGGCCACAAGAGAATCCCTGGGGTCCTCTGGCAAAAAAAACAAAAACAAAAAACAAAAACAAAACCCAAAACAAAACAAAACAACAACAAAACAAAACAAAACACCAAAAAACAAAACAAAACAAACAAACAAACAAACAAAAAAACCCAAACCAGGGAAAGAAGAGGAAGGAAGAAAGTGGTTGAGGAAAATACCAGCCATCAATCTCTGGCTTCTACTACACACATGGCCCTTCGTGCACACGAACCTCTCCAATGGAGTAGAGCCCACAAGCATTGCTCATGCGGGAATCTACAGGAAGCATCTTTGGGCTTCAAGGTTGACTGAGGTTTTAGGAGTGTCTGTGCTAGGATGACCCAGGTGAAGCTGGTCGAGCTTCTTGAGGGTGTTCTTTTTGTTTCTCTCGTCTGCTGCTAGGGCTCTCTGAAGGGTTAGTTTCAGTGTAGCAGAGACAGTTGGTCTTGCCAGATACCCACATGCTCCTCCTTCTCAGCTGATGCCACCGTCTCTGTCCATGGTCCCCGAGCTCACCACCTCTCCTGTCCTGATGCAAGCTACTTTGTCCTTTGCAAGCCACCTTGACCCTCCCTGTTAGAGGGCTTCCTCTGGTTGCAGGGGCATGGTTGGTCCATCTTTACTGCAGTCCAGAAGCACAGGAAGTTCCTGAGCATTGGAGCCGTCCTCAACAGCCAGAGTGACACAGATAGTTATCAGTGTCTGTGTCCCCAGGCAGGACAGCCATGGATGGGAGACATGTCTGCAGTTTCCAGAGATTCTCAGCAGAGTAAAACCAAACTCATTCAAATCCTTTCCCACATTCTGCTTTGGGGAGGCCCAACACTTGGGACTTGTTTGGGTTTGTGTGAGCAGCAACCATAAGTGCCTGTGGGTGGATGTACTGTTTGCCATCTCCCATGATAGGCAGTTAAAGGTCAGGTACTTCCTCTGCTCTGTTGCTCCAGCAATTCTGGGAACCAAGTTCCTCAGATGCAGGAGCTGAGGTAAAAAAAAGTATTCACACTGGAATTTATTAGAACAAAAATCTGTGGTGATCCCTCAGCTTCTTGGTATTTATTAGCTGGGCCACTTGCTTGTCTGATTCTGAGCATCAGATGGACCCTCGAAGGGGCCTCTGCCAAAGTCTCTACCTCCCCATCCTCTGTGAGGATTCTTGACTCACACTTTCTCTTTTTAAAATTGTTTAGTTTTATCTATTCATTTGCTTGTTTTGAAACATGATCTCATATAGTCCAGACTGGCTTCCAACCAGCCAAGGGTGACTTTGAACTTCTGATCCTCTTGTTTCTGCCTCCTGAGTGCTGGACTTTCAGGAGGGTGACACCATACCCAGTGCTTTGCTTGCTCTAGGCAAGCCTCTACCAACTGAAATACACCCCCATACCTGACTGATTCTCACTTCTAAACTGTTCTCCTCCAGGGTGGGGGAGGGCAGTAACGATTAAAAGTAAAAAAGAAAAAGAATGACTTTCTGTGTCACCTTTAATTCCACCAAAAGACACCCTAGTGTTATTTATGAAATTTATCCAAAATCACTCTATTTCTAAATCATTAGTCCATTGTCCCAATATTGAATAAAAATGATTCCAGCTTGTCTGCTTGGGTGGCAATCATCTTTGCTTCTATATTAAATTATAGTGTGAAATGGCAGCTATTTGGAGGCTTGTTTTTTTTTTTTTTTTTTTTTTTTTTTGGAGTTTTGTTATTTGCTTGGATTTCTGAAAAAGTGCCATTGAGATCAGATCTCTGTAGTGCGTGGCTACAGATTCTTAAATAGTGGGTTTCGACCCACACAGGCTTGCATAACAGAACGTGGGGGTCACAAAACACTTGGCAACAGAAAGTTTCCTGAATACACAACCAAAAATTAATTCAAAAGCAAACATGTAATGAACCCAAGGTGTTTCTAGCAGTATTCATGGCTATTTCCTCTTGGGATTTCACTGTAGCTTTGACTCTTAATGGAAAACACGTGTACTTTGTCCTTTGCATGCTGCCGTGCCCTTTGACCCCAAGGAACCTTGGGTAAAACACTTTGGCTCTGATTCAAGACTATTATATTTTATGAATTGTCATAGTTTTTCTGCATGTACAAAGTTCCTGTTCTTATGAAAAAAGCACAATGGTTCAATTGCAAAAGACTTTAAAAGGCTTTTAATGTTTTCATGTTCCATTCATCATCAGGCAAGTGTAAAATTAGTAGTATTTGTAATGTTTCAGAAGTATTGAGTTTAAGAATAGTTGTTTAAATTTCTGTCTTGAGTTTCATAAAGAATAATTCAATGAGTTTTGATGGGATTAGGACGGAATTTCTTTCCTCCCCCCCTCAATAGATGTTTATTCAGGGAGAAATAACTTACAACATAGACAGATGAACACCAGCAGGTTCCTGGTCCCAAGGAAGCCTCTGGAGGCTCTCCTATCCCCGTGCTGCAAAAGAGAGCTCTGGGGCCCCCTCTTCAGACTTAGTTTCCCCAGTAACATCTGCCCCTGTCCCCAACCCTAATGGGCGTGGTCAGTGCCACAGGTGTGGACAAAGTGAATATCTCACTACAATTCCCCTTTTAGTCTAAAGGAAAGATTTAGGCTTGATACAAAACTAAATACAAACCAGTGAATAACAAGTGTGCTCTAAGAAAAGGAAAATCGAGAACATACAAATTTAAGACCTACATATCTAGTAGGATAGAATTTCTAACAGTTACTGAAATGGCCCCAAACGTATTGTTGCCATTTTTACTATGTATTTATGCAAAATGGCTTTCTCAGTATTGATGATTATAAAATCAAATCATCTGTCAACTCTTGAGAGATGCTGAAGATGTCTGTATCTTCAGTGCTTTGGGACTGGCCACAGGCTTCTTGTGGTTGGACCAGAGAGATTTCTCAGTTGGTAAAAGGCTTGCTGTGCTAGTATGAAGACCTGAGTTTGGGTCCTTGGCAACCATGTAAGAAACTGCATGGTAGCACATGCCAGCAATCCCAGTTCCGGGGAGATGGCCACAGAAGGATCCCTGGGGGCCCCGGACAAGTCAGTTTAGCTGAAAGTGACCTCCAGCTTCAGAGAATGCATCAGAGAGAAAATAAGGTGGGAAATGATTGAGAAAAACACCTGATGTCAACTTCTGGCTTCCACATCTACACACACCTACCCTCCTCTCTCCCTTATCTGCATCTCTCACTGGTGGAGCATCTCTAGAGAAGCAGCTCCCACAGACCTGTGTCCATGCAGGACTCTACGGGAAGAGTGGGAAAGTTTAGGAAGCCCCACTGTGTTTTACGAGCCTCGCTCTTTACCTCTTTCTCTTTCTCTCCTGAAACTTACGCTAGTATTTAACTAAGACCAAACCGACCAATTAGAGTCGGGGAGAGCTGGGAAGTGTTTAGAGCAGGTGTGAGTTCTTATGGTTTTATCTTCTTCCGTGGATTGCAGTTCACATGGCTCTTCCAATATCTCTCTCTCTCTCTCTCTCTCTCTCTCTCTCTCTCTCTCCCTCCCTGCCCCCCCTTTCTGTTCATACCAGGGGGGACCTTGATTGTTGTTCCTCACTAGCCCAGCAACTTCTTTTGTGAGACAGCGTTTCTCATTTGGCTTGGAACTTGCCGATTACTATGCTGGTGCTGTGTGTCTGCCTCGTCTGTCTCCACAGTGCTGGGATTTGAAGCCGGTATCACTGCATCCAGCTTTTTACTTTTTACATGGGTGATAGGGATAACTCAGGCTCTCATACACATGCAGAAAGCACTTTGCCAACCAAGCCCCTCCCTTCTACGCCCTCTTCTCACAGTTTTATACTAGTCCTTACATCGGTCAACACATTTCTAGTTGAAGCCATCCCCAGGAATTTTCAAAAGTTGATTTAAAAAAAAAAAACCCACTTACTGAAGTTTCTGTGGGAAAAGCTGGTGTGTGAATAAACTTTCCATTATACATTGAAATTAAAGTATAAGAAAATATGACATTAAGTATTTTTACCTTATATTTTGTAGGAAGAAAACATATAAAATGATTTCATGAGCACAGTTTGCTTTTTCCAGGTGGCTCAGAATAAATAAATAGGCATGTCCTAGAATTGAAATGAATTTATGGAGGAAGAGAGGGAGCAAGGAGACTCACAGAGGCTGTGGACATCACAGGTCCTGATGTCACAGAGGCTGTGGACATCACAGGTCCTGATGTCACAGAGGCTGTGGACATCACAGGTCCTGATGTCACAGAGGCTGTGGACATCACAGGGTCCTGATGTCACAGAGGCTGTGGATATCACAGGTCCTGATGTCACAGAGGCTGTGGACATCACAGGGTCCTGATGTCACAGAGGCTGTGGACATCACAGGGTCCTGATGTCACAGAGGCTGTGGACATCACAGGGTCCTGATGTCACAGAGGCTGTGGATATCACAGGTCCTGATGTCACAGAGGCTGTGGACATCACAGGTCCTGATGTCACAGAGGCTGTGGACATCACAGGTCCTGATGTCACAGAGGCTGTGGACATCACAGGTCCTGATGTCACAGAGGCTGTGGACATCACAGGTCCTGATGTCACAGAGGCTGTGGACATCACAGGGTCCTGATGTCACAGAGGCTGTGGACATCACAGGTCCTGATGTAGCAGAGGCTGTGAACATTACAGGTCCTGATGTAGCAGAGGCTGTGAACATTACAGGTTCTGATGTAGCAGAGGCTGTGAGCATCATAGGGTCTGTTCTCATAGCCAAGCCCAGAGTTACAGATGCTGTGAAGACAAGCGGCTTGGATTTAGCAAGCATTTTCTCTTTGAGATATAATCTCTCACATGTATAAAACCACTGCTGTCTGGTCAGAAACTACAGTAGTCCACACATCAAAGGCGTCTTACAGACAATTGGCACTTGTCAGTAATAACAGAGCCTGTGTAACAGCAGATGGTGCCAGAGGTAGCCGCCTCTTCATTGATGCTAAAGACGGGCCTGGCAGGCCAGACTGGTTAACATAAAAGCAAGTGTAAGGATATCATGTCCCAAGTCATGTTCTTAACCTGTGCACATGATGAGAAAACTAAACAATAGTTTCTACTTCAAAAATGCAAAGGAAACAGAAACACGTTGAGTATATTAGCTTCAGCTCCCTTTATATTTGGGATTTGGGGTCACCTGAAGTCCCACGCCTGCAGAGCCCCCGGCATCTGACTTAAGAGACAGTTCCAGTTTGTGGGTGGTAATTTGCTGTACATTGGCTGTGGAAGCCATTTTGTGCTTTTCCTTGAGTATTGCCTTATTAAGTTAGACATTTGATGATTCGATCGTTTTGTGCACAGACCAGACAGCTGAAGAAGTTTCCTTGCTCTTGCAGAGGGTTCCCAAAGATGTTGACTCGGTGAAAAGAAGACAGTCACCATGCTCACGAGAAGGAGGGAATCTGGGAGCCCGCTCACAGTCCAGGGCCCTGTGCCCCTGGCATCTCTGGTGGTTACTTCCTGTTTTCTGAACCATTTGGTCTGTTACAAAGCAAAAACAGCATGTTTGCCTGGCCTTTCCGTGTTTAGTTACTTATACTTTCTTCATGGCCAGTAACGATCGGTGAAGCATGTTGGCAGAGTTTCAGGGCGTGGGTGTAGAAGCAGACTGGGCCTCCTACCCTGGACTCCAGGACGCTGGCTGTGACACAGACACAGTGTATGGGTTCTTAAATGCTCTTAGGAGTGTGGTAACAACTGTGGAGAGAACAAAGGCTGGGTTGTGGAAGTGTTTACCATGCCTGAGGATCTGGGTCGGATCTCCAGTCCCCATGTAAAAAGTTAGGTGTGACAACACAGGCTTTGAACCCATTTTAGGCAGACGGGGGAGGAGCACTGGGGCTTGCTGGCCATCTAGTGTAGCCAGGCAGTGAGCTCTGGTGAAGGGGCAGATGAGAAGGGTCGCCTGGTAGAGGGACTTTCCTCTTGAGCCTCTGATTTCACAACATTTTCTGACCTCCATACTCACATGAGTGTACACTATTGTGTGTGTGAGTGAGCACACATAAAAATAGTTTCAGATAAAAAGTAAAGTGGAGGGTGATCAAGGAAGTCACTGGATCTCTCACACACAGGCACACACACACACACACATGTGCACACACACACATGCTCACACAGATACACATGCATTTGCACACACACACACACACACTCCATGAACAGTGAACTTTTACTTTACAGGATGGAGCAGGGCATTAAGTGTCTGTTTATTTCACAGGGAAGAAGGAAAGTTTTACACTTCCCATGCTGACTTGAGTAGCTGACACGAACTAGTCCCTCCTGATGTACGAGCAGTCTCCATCTGAAGGTTGGCATCGCGTTTCTTTAACCTACAATTATCTACCTTCCTCTATAACACAGACAGTAATAGGCATATCCTTTCTTGGTGTAGCAACTTTTTTCTTAGATGTTCATTCTTTACATTTTCTTGATGGTATCTGTTTTTAGTATAATAGCTTTAAAGTTAGGTTACCAGGATAATCACTGATAATTGCCATGAACTAGCCATTCATTCATTCACTCATTCATTCTTTCTTTCCTTCACATGTGTTTATTGAGAGTCTACAATATGCCACTGTGGTAGTCACAGAAGCATCATAGTACTGTGGTATCAGAGCTGGAGGGGTCAGGGGCAGAGGTCAGAGCATTCCAGTTCCTCCATTGGGATTGTACAAAGGGTTGGTGCTGGAGTAGATGTGTGTCCTCAGTGGATGACTCAGAGTAGGGCATGGGGTCTCTGGCAGACATGAGCAAACGAAAGGGTATAGGAAAGAAACAGTTGGAAGGCACTCTAGTGAGCTCTAGGAGATTATTCTCTGGAATGGCTGCACATACATCTTTATAGGGTGCACATGTATGTGAGGGGGACACCCACATGTGGGATCACATCTCAGTGTGAGTCTCTGGAGACCTCCAGACACCTAGGAATTGTCCTTTTGGTCAGCTTTCTTGTGTTTCTCCTGCCTTTCTGTCAATCATCACTGATCAGGCCTGGTATAAATGTAGTGTGTGTGTGTGTGTGTGTGTGTGTGTGTGTGTGTGTGTGTGTGTGTATGCTATGTAGACCAAGCTGACCTCAAACTCACAGAGATCATCCTGTCTCAGCCTCCTGAGTGCTGAGATTAAAGGTGTGAGCCACGATGCCCAGCTATTCTGCCCCACATTTTATCTAAAACTTCTCAGTCAGCCTTCTCCTGGTCCAGTATTCCTCTGGCTGCTGACAGTGGCCCCTGTCCCCAGTCAGGCTGCTGCCTCTAACCACTGCTCTTGCTGTGTTGGCATTGAGGTCCCATCGATGCTCAGTTCTCCCATGCATTCTGCTGCCTGAACTTGCTCTGTTCACCTGTGAGTCACACACACACACACACACACACACACACACACACACACAGAGAGAGAGAGAGAGAGAGAGAGAGAGAGAGAGAGAGGACAAAGAGAGGTAGAAAACCCCAATGTCCATGGCTGACACACTCGCCCAGCACATCCTGATGGTCACAGACTTGGGCTACAGGCTGTTTTCATTAATACCCCCCATGGCTTCCCTCATGCGGTGCCCATTCACTGCCAGCCTACCTCAGTCCTGTCAATAGCTTGGTATGCTTGGATTCCCCCCCCCCAGAAAATCCTTTTATTTAGGAGACTCCACTCTTGCAAGCCATGTTTCTCCTTTTTTGCCACAGGGTGAGAGGTAGCATTTTGAAAGGTCTCCCAAAGAAACTTAAGCATCACTCCCCAGAAGAGCCAGGAGCTGCCAGGGGCAACTGGAGGTTCTGAGGCCACAGGGGCTTGATGCCCCCAGAAAACGTGGTGGGCTCCGTGGGGGAGCTGTTCTTCTCACAGGGGAACAACATGTCTTATGTCACTGTGGCCACAGTGTGCTTGCCGCACACACCGGAGCTAATGGCTGGCACCATCTTTGCAGGGTGTGCCACAGAGGCCAGCATCTTCTCTCTGAATGGGTACTGGGATGGCTGCCCAAGCTCTGTGGATGCCTGCTGCAGTGGCGAGTGTCCACCACCCCTTTCCTTCTTAAAGTTAGAGGAAAACCAAACCCAATCTGAATCCTGAGGAGGAAGAATTGTTTGCACCTTCGTCCACTTTATGCCCAACATTCTTCTTTGTTTGGACACTTTATCCACTTTAGAGCGTGTCTTTTTCAGAACACTCTGTCTGCAGGGACATTAGGGAAGCTCACCTGTTTATTACCAGTTCTGGGAACAGGGTGTGACTGTGTTTTGCCCAGTGGGATGCCGGCTGGCTTCCCAACTAGGGCAAAGCTGAGCTCAGGCTGTTCTGTTGAGGTGTTGATGCCCATTGCTGAGTCTTGTGTCTGTTCTCCGCAGACCGTGACAGTGTGCTTTAATGTTGTGGTTACAAAAGACAGTCTAGGTGCATCAGAGCTCTTGTTCAAGATGACTCAGGATCCAGGGAGAATTGTTTTAGTGCCTGCTGCTGGCCTGTGTGTTGACTGCTAACTGTTTACTGTCTGCATTCTAGTTGTATATTTATCAGGGGTTGCTTGCCTATGCATAGGTGTTTTCATACACAAATATTTGAATTCAGACAGGCTTTGCACCTAGCACAGTCCTCCAGAGACTGGACTTGTGGCTTTACTTTTGTTGACAAAGGATTTCTATTTCAACACAAGCTGTTCTTAGGAACTTTTACCAGGGATTCAAGCGGATCACATAAGCCACCACGTTATTGAATATTTATGAGACGTGTCTTGCCAGTCAGGTGTATCCAAGACTTAGACAATAGCACAGTGCAGTCAGGCAATATTTGTCTTCCATGGGATTAATACATTTCATTTGTATTATTTATTGGCACAAAATCATTCAAAATATTTCCCTTTCACTTATTTTACAACCACCCTCACTATTCCCCAAATATACCAGTTCTCACGAACGTGAATAAAATATATACTTAAAAATATTCATTTTTAAAAATTACATGTATGTGTGGGGAAATGGGCACATGAGTGCAGGCCTCAGTAGGTAGAGGCCAGAGGAAGGCATTGGATGCCCTGGATCTGGAGTTCCGGTGTTTGTGAGCAGCAGCTGCAGGTGCTTGGATCTGAACTCTGGTCCTCTCCAAGAGCATCAAATGTGCCTAACCACTGAGCAGTCTTGCCATCCCCCTGAAGCTGTATGTTTTTGAAATACTCTTCTTAAAATTGTTCACTATTTAGTTATTTAGGGTTCACTGAGGTGGTCTTACTAGGAAGCCAACATCACTTAAAAGAGAATTGGGGGGGGGGGGCAAAGGTTTGAACTCACCATGTAGTTCAGACTGGCTTCCAACTCACAGCAATATCCTAAGTACTGGAATTACAGGTGTGCACCACCACAGTCCATTCTAAAACAAAACAAAACATGACTGTTTAAAGAATGCAGGCTGTGTCACTCAGTGTCCTGTACAATAACAGACATGGGGTTCTCTCTCATATACACACATGACAAATGGGAAAATCCCAGCTGCAGGTACCAGCTGGAGGTTCAGGTGTCTTTATACCCATCTAACCCCATCCAAATAGAATTGTGAAGATACAGAAGTTAGTAAAAATAAGGGGAATAAAAAGACATATGAGCTTGCTCTTCTTCTTTTTTTTTTTTTTTTCTCAGCTGGGCAATGGTAGCACATGCCTTTAATCCCAACTCGGGAGGCAGAGACAGGCAGATCTCTGGGTTTGCAGCCAGCCCCTGATCTACAGAGCTAGTTCCGGGCCAGCCAAGGCTACATAGAGAGACCTTGGTTTGAAAAAGAAAAAGTTGTGGTGCCGTGGATGGACTCCATGGCCATAGATATGCTGGGCAGGTGCTCTACTGTAGAGCCACGGACTCAGCTCAGCCCTGGGAGTTTGCTTTTCCAGTGCTTTCTGTAGCCTCCCCTATAGGGAAGGTATTTCTTACTTTTCTGTTGATGTCATCAAACACTGACAGAAAGCAACTTGGCTCACGGTTTGAGCATACAATCCACCGCGGCAGAGATGGCTCCTTGGCAGCAGGGGTGTGTGGGAGGCACTTGCTCTTATCTCAGCAGAACATGGAGAGAGGGCAGGGCCTCTTAAGGACCCACTTTCTCCAGAAGGCTCTCCAATTTCCCCAGCAGCATCTCTCCAGGGACCCAATTGTTCAAACCCAGGAAGCTGTGGGGTGCATCTTCCCATTAAAAGCTAACAGGGAGAGTGTGTTAAATCTCCCTCCAGCCTGGTGTGTTTGAAGTGCTGCTGTACACAGCACTGGCCAGTGGCCCGGGGAAGATGGAACAAGCCAGTGGTGTGGTCTCAGCATCTAGATGGCTGGAGGAGGAGAAGGCACAAAGTGTGTGCGCCGGTAGCAATCCCGAAAGGACCCACCTCCTTAGGTAGCACTCAGCCCAAGGCAGAGCCACTGAGACTCTCCTCTGCCCGAGTTAGGTTTAACAATTCAGGTCAAAGAAAGAAACAGCGGGGCCTGGAAGCAGCACCCGTTTGGAATTTCACGGAGTGGGCGGCAGAACTGGGAGGAAATATTAAACCTGGGGGACCAGCTGTCCCCAGAGAGAGCCCCTGGAGGCTCAAAGCAGGGCAGCCTCCTCAAGTGTCCTGAGAAAGACAAGGTGAGGGACCGGGTGGATTGGCCTGAAGAATGCTGGCAAGGTGGCTGTTGAGGTAGAGTTCAGGCCCCTTCAGAACCAGCGAGAGGAAAGAGCGCACGCCAGGCAATGGCAGCACGCCATGCTGATCTGGAGGAAAGGGAGCCTGAGAGAAGGGTCACTATTACTGCCAGCTCTGGGAGCACACGGGGCCATGTTACTAGTAATACCCAGGGTGCCTTCTGCTCACACCCGCACAGGCCCTCCTCCTGCAACCTCAGTCCACAGAGCACCACTTAGGTATCCGGTGACTCCTCCTCTCCTCCACGTTGCTATGCAACTTCTGAACCCTCCCTCTGCCGTGACCATCTCTCCTGTGGCTTCTGCTGGGCCTGTGCAGGGCAGCAGGCAGGGGTGGCTCTTACATGTACGCGATCACCTGGGCCCAGAGCTCACACAAGCTTTGGAAATTTACCCCTCCCCCCTTCTGTTCTCCCTGTAGCTCAGAGGTTCTCGAACGTACTTTCTGGGACTGGCGAACAGGGTTAAGAGCCATGCTATCCCCCCACCCTGTCCTCCCGCTGCCCCCCCTTTCTTCCTTGAGTTAAGCTGTCCTTAAACTTGCTATGTACTGGAGGATGACTAAACTTTGGATTCTCCTGCCCCTTTGTCACAGTGCTGCTATTCCAGATGCGCACCCCACACCCAGCTTAGGTACTGGCGGAACAGAACCTAGGGCTTCATGAATGCTTGTACACGACCAGTCAGCTACACTCCAATTTCTGTCCCCTCTGCAGACACAGAACCTGCGTGTACAATAATGCCTTCCCCGCTATTCCCTAGCCTTCTGGCTCTTAGGTGTAATCTCAAGTCTGGGCCCGTTTGCCATTCCCTGTGGAAGGTAACCATGCTGGATGTCCCATGTCACCGTTCTCGGTAGCATGTTTTGATAACATCACAAGTTCCTCACTCTAAAATTAAACACTTGCAGACAAGAAACACTCCTAGGAGACTCTGGACTTTGGCTCTATATCCTTGCTACTCAGAGTGTGGGGCAGGGAGCAGTAACGTTGATGATGAGAAATGCAAATTCTGGGGCCACCAGCGTATGCTTAGCAATCGTCAGGTGATTTCTTTGCACTCTGGCATTCAGGAAGGCCTGGACTACAGAATGCAGCAAATTGGAAATTAACCAGCAAGCTGCTGGCTTAATCATTAACATAGGCACTCCAGGAGGCAGTGGGTACCGGAGGGGAGAGCTCTGAGCCTGGGTGCCTCAATTTTTGTGTCCTAGGGAGGCTTTAGGATGGGTAGGAACAGGGGACCAGCTGAGAGTGAGTGGGCAAGCCTAGGGAGAAAGGACAGGCATTTTGAAAGGTGCCAAGGACAAGCCTTTAAAGTGAGGAAAGGCGTGCTCACTTAGAAACACACCGGAAGCCAGGCATGGTGGCCCACGTCTGTGATCCCAGCATTGGGAGGTAGAGGCAGGAGGACCAGGGGAGTTTGGGACTAGTCTGAGCTACATGAGACCCTGTCTTTAAGGAAGGAAGCTGGGAAACTGGAGACAAT
This sequence comes from Phodopus roborovskii, assembly GCF_943737965.1. NCBI lineage: Eukaryota > Metazoa > Chordata > Mammalia > Rodentia > Cricetidae > Phodopus > Phodopus roborovskii. The sequence continues at coordinate 11,304,573 of NW_026125295.1, read as the reverse complement.
CTGGGAGTCACAGCAGTTCTCTGGTGGCTGTCATGAACAGCTCAGGAAAATGTCTGCCAATGGTCAGGCAGAATAGACTAAGGACTGGCGGTGGCATTCACAGAGATCCAGTCAGGGCTGGGAGGCACTTGGGGAAATGGTTCCCAGTGGGTCATCGGCTAAAACCAATGCAAAGTAGAGGCACTTCTAAAATACCAGAGAAACAACCTTAATCTCCCTTTGGGTGTCTCAGTCACTGTCCAAAGGCTATAGAGATCGATGGAGACCACGTTTGGGAGAGCTTGGTGCATCACCATGACAATGTATTAAAATGAATAGGACACATTTGTTTCCTTTGTCAGTGTTTCTGGCTTCCATCATTTGGATGTTGGCTAGGTTTCCCGTGTACAGAATGGTAGCATTTCCACAGCTTACTGTGAGGCCATGTTCCAGTTTTTAAAAATTCATTTAGAAAACTCTCCTTGGGGTGTTTGCATTATCAAATGTGACTTCACAGATGTTTCTCTGATTGCATATCCACAAATGAAAAGAACGAGTTTGCTCCCAAATGGTGTCTGGGAAATGCCCAGAACAAACGACTCAGTGAGAAGGAAAATTTCTTCCAGCCCCCCCCCCCACACGTCTCTGCCTCCTAAGTGAATAATCTCAGCACCGAATCTGGATGCCCCAGTGATTAATCTGGGGAAATCACCAAGAACTGGAAGGCTGGTAACAGGAAAAGTACGCTAAGGGGAATTTCCTTGCTAGGGAGATCGAGTTAATAATTCCCTATCAGATGCAGTCACATTTTCTTTTCTTTTCTTTTTTTTTTTTTTAATTTTTCAAGACAGGGTTTCTCTGTGTTTCTCTGACTGTCCTAGCTCTCACACTGTAGACCAGGCTGGCTTCCAACTCACAGAGATCCTCCTGCCTCTGCCTCTCAAGGGCTGGGATTAAAGCATGAGCCACCACCGCCCAGCAGATGCAGTAACTTTTTATTTATTTATTTTGTAATGGATTTTACGGGGTATTTAAAACACCATGTCTCTCTCTCTTTCTTTTTTTGTATTTTGCATTTTTTTTTTTTTTTAGAGACAATTTCGATTTATAGATCAGGCTGGCCTCAGACTCACAGAGGTCTGCCTGCCTTTGCCTCCCCAAGTGCTGGGATTAAAGGCGCGAGCCTTTAATACACAAAGTTTCTATATGCTTCAGGAACAATTAGGTATTACTTATGTCCTGTGGTAACTGGTGCAATCCTTCTCTTTCTTAAAAAAAAATTAAATTTTTATGTGGTGTGGTTGTCTTGCCTGCATGAATGCCTGTGTATCACAGAGGTGCCTGGTGCTGGGAGACAGTTTGACTCCAGAAACTGGAGTTATGGGTGGCTATAGGCCACCACATGGATGCTGGTAATCAAACCTGGGTCCTCTGCAAGAGTAGCCAGTGCTCTTAACCACTGAGCCATCTCTCCAGCCCTGATACTTTCTTTTTCTAGTGGATTACTATAGCACCTTGTAAGGTAATACTGATCAGAGGCATGGCTTGGTTTTGCTTGTTTGAATTAGATACATGGGTTATGACTAAAAAAAATGGCCAGGCAAAGGTAAACTGTCCTTGTGATAAAAAGTAAAAGACAGTGTAAAAATATTAGGCTCATGTTAGTTTTGTCTTGATTATATACTTGGTGATTGGCAGCTAGTCTTCTAAATACCAGTAGTGACAAATAATGAGAGAGGAAACTGGGTCAGTGTGATTCCCAGAGTTGGTCACCACGGAATCATGTTCTGTGAACTCATCTGAGTGACGTCAGCAGGTAATAGACATGGAGTCTTGAAGTCAAACCAATCCCAGAGCACAATGTCACAGCAAGCTGGTTTAGCTACTGTGCATCCTTGTTCATGCCAGCACTGGAGCATCCTAGGGCCAGCAAGCAGGACGCTGGCTTATCCTACCAGAAGGCCTATGTACTTAGGTTTGTTGGATATCTCTTTCAGTTACTACATGAACGACAAATTTATCCTGCTGGATGGTATTTAGCATCTCTTCTCTTTAACCTCGAGACTTATGTGGATCCAGGAGAAACTCAAGCTTGCAAGACACATTTTCTTTCAGAATGTGGAAAACCACTGGAGGACCCATCCAGGCCGAGCAGGGCACCAGCCCCCTCAGTGTGAATGAGACGTTATGGCTGTTTGGCACTTCCTTTTTTTTTTGCTTTCTATTGCTATGGTTCACGCCATGACCAAAAGCAACTTGAGGAGGAAAGGGTTTATTTGGCTTACATGTTCTGATTACAGTCTGTCACTGAAGGAGGTCAGGGCAGGAATGCAAACAGGAGCAGAGGCAGGGACCATGGGGGAGCACTACTTATTGGCTTGCTCCCAGGCTCACATTTAGCTGTTTTTCTTATACAGCTAAGGCCTATCTGCCTAGGGCTAGCACCTTCCTCGGTGGGCTTGGGCCCTCTCATGCTAGTCAGCAATCAGGAAAATGTCACCCAGACATGCCTATGGGCCAGTTCGATGAAGGCTTTTCCTCAATGAACTTTTCTCTCCAAAACTGACAAATGACAGGCAAGCTGACTTGGAGGGGTTGTAGAATAGTCCGTCCTGCTTGAACTCAGCTAACGAGACTGGGGTGGATTCAGTGTTCAGTGGAGGTCTTCTGACTCTGTATTTGACGCTACAGCTGCAAAATGAAGTTTTCCGGAACTGAGCAAATGGATCGCTCTTGCCTAGTTGTCCTTCATACACGTTCCTTGATGGGTTTTCTCTGTGGAAGACGGATGTCTGGTCACACACTCTTTTCCTGCCAGTTGCAATCCATTCAGCAGGTCTGCTTGTGGTGGCACGCGGTGCTCTCAACAGTGGCACTGTTATTTGTGGCAGAAGGTATGCAATGGTCCATCTTGACTGTCAGCCTAAAAGGGTCTGCAGTTGCCTAGGAGACAAATCTATTTGGGTGTCCTCAGGATAATTGAGGTGGGGCAATGTTTAGGGACTGTCACAGTGCCCATCCGTGGGCTGGGGTCCTAGGCTGAAAAGTAGAATTGGACACTGGGCTGCATCTCTCTCTGTTTTCTGCCTATGGGAGGGATGCAGCCAGCTTCTTCACCCTTCTTCCACGATTTTCCCTAGCATGGTGATCCGTATCCCTCAGCCTAAATAACCCTTCCCTCCCTTAAGTCACTCTGGCATGCATTCTGTCACATTCACAAGAAAAGCAACAAATGCAGTCACTAACACAGCTGTGTTTTCCCTGGGGCTCCCTAGTTCCTTGCTGAACCAAGAATTCTGTAGGCTCCAGTGTTGCTGGTAGGGTGAGGGACTGAGTTCTCTGTCTTCCTTCAGACTATGGCACGTCTAACCATCTGGATGTCTAGGAAGTGGACTGGGCATAATTGATGCTCTGTTGCAGAAACTGACCTGCTCTTCTTTACATTCCATTTGACTGTGCCCTGGGTTGTCACATTGCTTCAGAGGTGTGGTACTATCAGCTTGCTCTCCTAACTTCCTGGGATCCATGAAAGTTTTGGGCAGAACCATCTGAAAATGTTTAAATATGGCTATCCTGACAATCCACCCTCTTCTACCCAGGTCTGGGTACTGCAGGCTCAAGCTGCCCATCAGAAGACACATATTATGCCCTTCTAATGTTTGGGCTCTTGAGGATTCAGGTCCCCTTATGGCGCACATCTTCAGGATCCTAAGTTGCTCTCCAGTGCCGAGGCCATCCAGTGCTTGTCCCGTTTCATGGGCACCACCCTGATGCGCCATCTAAACCTCTCTCTGGGGTCTTTGGAAACATCCTTCCATGATGAATCTCCACCTTCAGCAGTGTGTCTGTGGATTTTTGTCTGCCTGATTGTCCTTTGAGGACCATTCTCTTCTTCCTCCCCGGAACAGTGGACACTTTGAAGTCATGGCTGGGAATTTAGCTTCTCAAAGCTGCTTCAGAGCCTGCTATTTTCCCACCTCCAATTCTGTTCTCCTCAGTTGAGGCTTGAACCATCCCTTGGTTTGACACTGTCACGTAGAGACTATTCGTTTCTCCAAGCAAGTGGAATTTTCTGCCCCACCTTGAGTTTTGCATTTATTTGTGGTAACCCCAGGACCGCATGGACAGCCGGTCCAGCTTCATGGCAGGGTCCTGGGCCCTTCTACTAGGTGCCTTCACCCTATGTAGTGCTGGGGGCTCAAGTCAATTCCCGTCCTTCAATTGTTCTGGATACTCTTTCTTCTGGTATTTGTCTTTGATCTGCCTCTTGGCTTTCTGAGGGTGGTGTCTGATCCTAGCCAACATTTAGTCCTTTGAGCTACCCTGCCCTTTCTCTGTTCCTACTTGGGAAAGCCCTTGTCTGGGATACTGGCTGGGATAACTGTTCTCTGTTCCTAGACTTTGACATCTGAACCAAGAGTTTGATAGGTCTGAGTCAAGGTCCTACCATATATGAAGAGCATAAGAAAACAAGTGTCTGTCTTCTTACGCTCTTCACTGGCCCTTCATACAGACACATGCATTCAGGGCCACCTTCCCTCATGACCTTCTTCAGGTCTGCAATGCAGGGAGTTCAGGTCAGTGTTGCTGCTGCCTCTGACGGGGGTGGGGGGGCAGGGCGACTGAGAAGTATAACAGATGTCCATAGATAAATCCCTCAACGGAGACTGTGATTATCGAGCGCACGTGGGAAGATATGTACCAGCTACTACTTTGTCATCTCATCGACAATGTGCCTGGATAGAAATCGTCTCAGAACAGATTGTATGTTATAATTAAAAAACAAAACACATTCTGTGTGGACATGTGGGCCAAGCTATCCATCCCTGCATGAGGGAAGCTTCTGCCGTGGTTGATTCAAGTACATTTACAGGTGATCACGATGAAAGCTTGAACAGTACAGTTACTTTAGGGATATTCTTGTTTTATTTCAAAATATTTGTGTGTGTGTGGTTGTGGGGTTGTGTAAATGTGAGTCTCGGTACCAGAGAGGCCAGAAGAAGGAACTGGATCCTCTGGAGCTGGAATCACAGGTGGTTGCCGACTGCCTGACATGGGTGTTGGGAACTGAACTCTGTCCCTCTGCAAGACCAGTTTGCGCTCTCAATCACTGGGCTAGTTCTCCTGTCCCCTTGCTTTTGACCTTTAAAAACTAATCTGTGTGTGGGGTGTTTTCCTGCATGAAAATATGTATACCATATGCATGCCCGGTGGTCAAGGGGGTATGTATGTTGGATCCTCTGGAACAACATGTTGCGAGCCAGTATTGGAATGTTGGAACTCCAGCACTAAGAATCTCCGAAGGGCAGCCAGTACTCCTAACTACTGACTCATCTCTCTAACCACACTTTTTTCTTTCTCTTTTTGAGACAGTGTCTCACTATGTATCCCTCAGCTGGCCTGGAGCTCGCTCTGTAGACCAGGCTGGCTTTAGACTCAATGAAATCCCCCTGCCTCTGCCTCCTGAGTGCTGTGATTAAAGGTGTGTGCTATGGTGCCTGACTTACTTGCCACAAGGTTTCATTTGGTTGCCTGCTAGCCTGGAACTCAGGCTCTAGCCTTGGTCTCACAGCAATTTTCCTGCCTCAGCATCCCCAGGCTGGGGTTATAAGCTTGTGGCCCTGTATCAGCCCCCCCCCTTTTTTGTGCTGGGATAGAAAACTCCAGGGCCTTGTACATTATACATGTTAATTACACTTTTGTCACACTCAAATACATCTTATTTTAGATAAGGAGAGAAACACATATTTTGTGCTGGCAGCTGCTGTGGGACTGAGTTACACTTCCAGTGCCGTCACCAGTCAAGTTTGCTGAAGTTCAAAGGATTCTTTAAGCCCACTCTGACCAAACTCCTTTGTCCTTTTCCCGTTGCAGACCACCGAGGCCCATGTGACCAGTCCCTAAAATGCTTAAGCTCCAAGATTTCTGAGCGAAAGCTGCAAGGCTCCTGGCTGCCTTCCGGGCGAGGGCCTCTGGAGAAACCAGGCCTGGGGACCCGTGGTGTCGTCATGCCTATGTTCAGTCCTCAGAGTGGTCTTCACTCAGTCCGTGCTGAGCACAGCCCGCTGAAGCCCAGGGTGGTGACGGTGGTGAAGCTGGGTGGACAGCCCCTCCGCAAGGCCACCCTGCTCCTCAACAGGCGGTCGGTGCAGACCTTTGAGCAGCTCCTAGCAGACATCTCTGAAGCCTTGGGCATCCCGCGATGGAAGAATGACCGTGTGCGGAAGCTGTTCACCCTCAAGGGCAAGGAAGTCAAGAGTGTGTCTGACTTCTTCAGGGAGGGTGATGCCTTCATAGCTGTGGGCAGAGAGCCTCTAACACTGAAGAGCATCCAGTTGGCTATGGAGGAGCTGTATCCCAAGAACCGGGCACTTGCCCTGGCCCCACACAGCAGAGCCCCCTCCCCAAGGCTGAGGAGCAGACTTCCCAGTAAACTTCTGAAAGGAGGCCACCGCTGTGGGGAGGTGGGAAGCTGTGGTGAGGTTATAAGGAGCAGAGCAATCACCAGGCCCCAGGGCAAGACCTCTGCAGAGCTGGCCCTGGAAGACAAGGTGAGGGTCCAGAAGAAGTGGGTTAGAGCCAATCAGGAGTCAGAACCTGGTGCCTTGCCACCACCAAGGGAAGCCACTCGGGAGGAGACCCATGCAAGTGGGGAGAAGCGCCTCGGGGTGGAGATTGAAAAGACCTCCGGGGAGATAGTCAGGGGTGAAAAGTGTAAGCGGGAAAGGGAGCTGCAGCTGGGCCTCCAGAGGGAGCGGTGTCCTCTGGGGATCAGTGAGCTGGACCTGGGGAGGGGTCAGAAGTGGGATTCAGAGAAGCTGGTAAGGACCAAGAGCTGCCGGAGGCCTTCTGAGGCAAACTCTACGGATGGAGAGGAAGGCTGGAAGGCTGACAGCCATCGCAGCGGCCCCAGGAATCCCACTCAGGAGCTGAGGAGACCCAGCCACAACTCAGACAAGAAAGAGAACAGAGGCCCGGAGCCTCAGGAAAGTCACCCCCAAGGAGCGGCCAAGCCCCAGAAGGACCTCGCGGAAGGTCCACCAGCTGTACAGGAGGGGCTGGTCGATGCGAGGAAAGACACCAGGCACACGTGCAGGAACAAGCATGGAGCCTGGCTCCTGAGAGAGCGCCAGGCCGATCCCCCGCAGCTCCCCAGGACCCGAGGGGAGGAGAAGGAGGCAGAGCACGAGAAGAAGCCTGGCGGGTCAGGAGGAAGGAGGATGGGGGTAGAAAGGGAGCCTAAGACGAAGCTGGAAGAGAGCAAGTCAGAACGGCCACTGGGCCGGAAGCTGCGGCCGCAGGGCATCATCTCAGCTGATGTGGGGAAGCAGTATGAAATCGGCCGCGTCATTGGGGACGGGAACTTTGCCGTCGTGAAAGAGTGCAAGCACCTCGAGACCAAGCAGGCCTTCGCCATGAAGATTATTGACAAGTCCAAGCTGAAGGGTAAGGAGGACATAGTCGACAGCGAGATTTTAATCATTCAGAGTCTCTGTCATCCCAACATAGTGAAACTGCACGAGGTGTATGAAACCGAAGCAGAGATCTACCTGATCATGGAGTACGTTCAGGGAGGGGACCTCTTTGATGCCATCATCGAGAGTGTGAAGTTTCCAGAGCCTGATGCTGCACTCATGATCACAGACTTGTGCAAGGCCCTCGTCCATATGCACGACAAGAAGATCGTCCACAGGGATCTGAAACCGGAAAACCTTCTGGTAAGCCAGGAGTTTTGCTCCTGCCAGAGAGGGGTTATAAAATGTAGCATAGAATGAATAGCAGCCACTCCATGCTGCTACCTTTATGCTTGAGAGAATTATGCTCCTATTATGTCCTTATTTGGGTACTTAAAATGTTGCTGAATAGATTTGTTTTGATTGTTACAGAAATGTAAGCCTTTTGATTTACTTAAGTTAGAAACTGTTTCTCTTCCCTAGGAGATAACTATGTTTGCTTTGATGGTGACCATGTGACTTAATGTCTTGAACATTTCCATATCCTCTGGCATAGGCAATGAGTGTTTACTGGTGGTGGCTTCTCCCTCAAGCTTTGCAGCTACCATCTGATCCTCCCTGTGTCCTCATTGTGGACAAGGCTTTGCCAAGGACTTTCCAGTGTGCAGATAGAGCTGGAGAGATCTGTGTGTGGATTGCATGAGGCTGAAGGGGAAGTGCCTTGGCTTTGTGTGTGTGTGTGTGTGTGTGTGTGTGTGTGGTTGTTGTTGTTTGAGACAGGGTTTCTCTGTAGCTTTGGAGGCTGTCCTGGAACTCACTCTGTAGACCAGGCTGGTCTCCAATTCACAGAGATCTGCTTGCCTCTGCCTCCCGAGTGCTGGGATTAAAGGTACATGCCACATTGGTTCCTATGGTGTGCTGAAACATCACCATCAAAACTGGGGGGGGGGGGGCTTATGCTTCATCATCACAGTTCATCATGGAAGGAAGTCAGGACAGACACTCAAGCAGGGCAGGAACCTGGAGGCAGGAACTGATGCAGAGGCCACAGAGGGGAGCTGCTTACCGGATCACTCTCCATGGCTTGTTCAACATGCTTCCTTCCTTCCCTCTCTCCCTCCCTCCCTTCCTTCCTTTCCTCTCTCCTTCCCTCCTTCCCTCCTTCCTCCCTCCCTCCCTTCCTTCCTTCCTTCTTTTCTTCCCTCCCTCCTTCCCTCCTTCCTTCCTTTCTCTTCTTCTTGTTTTGTTTTGTTTTGTTTTTTTGAGACAGAGTTTCTCTATGAAACAGTCCTGGCTGCACTGAAACTCACTCTGTAGACAAGGCTGACCTCAAATTTCAACCTGATTTCTTATAGAACCCAAGGCCACCAGCCCAGTGATGGCATCATCCACGATAGCCTATGCACTCCCACATCAATCATTAATTGAGAAAATGCCTTACTGGCCTGCCTACAGCCTGATCTTATGGAGATGCTTTTTAAATTGAGATTCCCTCCTCTAAGATGACTTGAACTGTGTCAAGTTGGCATAGAACAGGAAGATAGGTCCCCTGAATTCCATCCCTGGTTTTCTTTCTTTCTTTCTTCCCTCCTTCCTTCCTTCCTTCCTTCCTTCCTTCCTTCCTTCATTCATTCATTCCTTTCTCGCTCCCTCCCTTCCCTTCTTTCTTTAGAAGAAGTCTTTATCTTTCCTGGACCTTAGTGTTGTGTGACTTTTCCTATGGAGACATGAACAGAATCCTGTGCATTTCAGACAGGGTACAAGTGACAGACAAAAAAAAGGTTCCAACCAGGGTTAACGCAATGAACCGACAGTTTTGTTAGAGTTGCTTAGAAGAGTGTGGCTAAGAAGTTACTTAGAAGATTCCAGTATGGATAGGTGGTGATGAGTCACCCAAGCTACATCCCTGGAGCTCTGCTCTCTCTCTCTCTCTCTCTCTCTCTCTCTATATATATATATATATATATATATATATATATATATATATCCTGTGTCTTGTAACTTTCTATGCTTCATGAGTCTTAAGAGTCTTCCTCTGTGACCTCTTTTAGAATGAAGGTTTTGACCAGAAGGAAATAGCTGCATAACATGTAGTTTCTGGCTTAATTTTAATTTTACATTTTTTTTTCTGGTGCTGGAGGAATGGTTCAGTGCTTAAGGATACTTGCTGCTAGAAGACTCACAGTTGGTATGTCACAACTGCCTGTAACTGCAGCTCCAGGGGATCCAACACCCCTTTTGACCTGAACACACGTATACATGCACACCTAAATGGTACACTCACATACGTACATTATTAAGCAACCAAATAAATCATGTGTATGTGTGTGCACATGTGTATGCATGCCTGCATGTGCACATGTGTGCTGAGAGAGAGGGAGGGAGAGAAAGAGAGAGGGAGAGGAGGTGGGAATGGGGCAGGGATGCAGTGACATCCCCTGCAGAGGTCAGGGGACAGCTTTGCAGACTCAGTTCTCACTTTCCACCTGTACTTCGTCTCCAGGGAAGGAACTAAGGTGTCAAGGGTCATCTGTCAAGGATCTTTACTCGAGGGGCCATCTTTTTATCTCTAGTTTCCGGATTTAATACTCACAGCAGTATCTTGGGAGGTTGAATGAGAACAGACAGGAAAAGCAGCAGCCCCCTGACATGAAGCAGTCAGCAGGGAACTCTCAGCTTGGCTGTGACATCCACAAAAATGTTACAGAACACCTGCTTCCCTTAGGGCCACTCTGTGTCTTGACACTTGTATCAAGACAAAAACAAGTCTCTCTGTAACACTGTTGGAATGCATTGTTTAAGTGGGCGCTTGGTTAAATGTCCCTGACATGACTATCGGGACTGTTGCTCCCTTTACCCACCTTCACATGGAATCAAGACACCCAGTCATAAACAGCCAGATGTGGTGCACACTTGTAATCCCAGCATTTGGGAGGTAGAGGCAGGAGGATCAGGACTCGAAGGTCACCGTCGGTATTTCAAGGACCAGCCTGGGCTTTTTAATGTCCTATCTTCCCCCCCCCCCCCCGAGACAGGGTTTCTCTGTGTAGTCCTGGCTGTTCTCAGACTCAATCTGTAGACCAGCCTGGCCATGGACTCAGAAATGTGCCTGCCTCTGCCTCCCAAATGCTGAATTAAAGGCATGCACCATCACCTGCAGACTTATGCCCTATCTTGACAGAGAGACACCATAGAACTACACTTCCTGACCCTGCTCAAACCAAAGCCAGCTCCTGCTTTTTTGAACTGTCCCCAAACCCAGCACAGTTCCAATATTCCAAGTGCTTTGGATGCTCTCTGTGTTAGATGAAGATTCCAACAGAGAGTGTTCTCTCTTACTGCAGTGAGCTAATGAACCCAACTGTTTTATAGTACACCCCTGGGAGTCTTGGTCAGAATAATAAATCTCACACTGTCACCATCTGGAATCTTTGTCTTATTTTCTTTTTCATAGCTGTATTCATCACCTGACACATTCTGATCACCACCTGGCAGGTTTTGATCATATCTGACAAGTTTTGTTCACACCTGAAAGGTTCTGACAGGCTCTGACTACACCTGACACATTCTGCTCACCACCTGACATGTTTTGATCACACCTGACAGGTTCTGATCTCACCTGACAGGTTCTGACCACACCTGACAGGTTTTGATCACACCTGACAGGTTCTGACCACACCTGACAGGTTCTGACCACACCTGACAGGTTCTGATCACTCCTGACAGGTTATGATCATATCTCTGCTCACCACCTGATGGGTTCTGATCACACACGATGGGTTCTAGTCACACCTGACAGGTTCTGATCACCACCTGATATGTTCTACATCTCATTTTTAGGAAAATTATTAGTTGGACACCTTCATTGCCTGCTGCCTGGAAAACAGCATTCCATTGGTTGCTGACACCGTTGAGATCAGCATATTGAGCGGACTGTGGTACCCAGGCAGGTGACATGAAGGCACACTCACACACAAGTTGCTGCAGGCAAAGCAATGGCAGATGGAGATCATTATGTTAATAAGTCACTGTTTTTGTTTTTGTTTTCCATAGGCAGAGGAGTCAGGAATTTAGCATATTTCCTTTCATTTGCTGGGCTGCAGAGCTATGTCCATGAACTGCCACCACAAGCAGGCTGAGAGCAGACTGAGGCAGCTCATTTTCTGGTGAAATGAGGGTTATGTTGACCATTAATTCAGGCACTCTGTTTTTTTTTTGCCAACTTTAATAGAATTTCAAAAATGACTTGGCTGGTTGGCTGCATGGTCTGAATTAGTCTTCAATGGGGAAATTGAATTTTTATATTTGTTGGTATTCTCGTCCCTTCTCTACTGCTTTTACAAATTCTTTATCATTAGTATCAATATTTTTTTGGCTAATGTGTTTACGGCTGTATCCCAGACTTGCCTTAGGTTTGCTGTGCAGCCCAAGGATGACCTTGAATGCCTGCTCCTCCTGCCTACAGTGCCCAAGTGCTGAGGTTACAGGCCACAACTGGCTCAAGAGGTTCTGGGGGGGATGTAACCCAGGATTTCATGTGCGCTAGGCAAGCATCTACGGACTGAGTTATAGGCCCTGCCACAGCCATTTTTAGTGTCTGTCTTTTGAGTGTGAGCTGAGGCATTTCCCACATGTGATGGCCAGAGCTCTACTCTTTAATTGCTGTTTTCACCGGATCCTTTAAGCAGGAGATATTGATGTGAGCTCCCTGGGTGGGTCCTGTGAGATGGGCATTTTCTACACGTGCCTACTAATGCATTCTACCAGTTATCCATGCCTACAGTTTCCACATGTGAGGTCAGGTGTCCCCCAGGACTGTTTTCACTTGGGGACAATTGGCTTACCTTGTATTTTCTAACCACATGCTGGAATCAGTCTGGGGCTCAGCCTGTTCTCACAGTGTGAGGGGATGGATTTGCTAGCTCACTGGAGAGTGAGCTCCATGGCTGGTTGAACATGGGAAGTTGCTCTGGGCAGTAGAAACAGTAAAAGTAATATGCTCAATGTGAACAAATATCTATGAAAGTCCAGGCAGGCACAGTTCTTCATGGAATTAGATATCATGGCTGACATCTTTTAGTGCTTTGAGGGAGTGGAGTGTGTGTGTGTATGTGTGTGTGTGTATGTGTGTGTGATGAAAAACTGAAGATTAGCTGTGATTTTTATTTTTAAAATATTTCATCATTTACATACATCTGCACAACATATCATGAGCATATTCATCTCCCATAAGTGTCTTGTCCTCTCGGATGCTTGCTTACTCAGTTCTTCCCAACAAGTTTATCTCCATGCTATGTTCATCTCTCTCTCTCTCTCTCTCCCTCTCTCTCTCTCTCTCTCTCTCTCTCTCTCTCTGTAGTTTAATAGCTATAATTTTTAGCTCAAACACATTATTTGTTAATTGCTATCAATCCAGTTGGCATTCAGAACTTTTTCTAATTTTGAAAAAAAAAATCTATTTTATGTTCTCCAAATAAGTGTGTGTGTGTGTGTGTGTGTGTGTGTGTGTAATGCATGTGCACATATATGGCTTCAAAATTAGCAGAAAGCTATGTGTGAGTCATCTTTTGTGGAAGAGATAAAGCATTGCTCTTTCTGGGAGATTTGTCAGTATGCACTTATAGAAACAGATATGGCTATCACACTCATAAAACACATTTGTCCTTTTTCTAGCTAAGTAAAGTTTGGCATATCATGTTCAGAATCTAAACATTGTTCAGTGCCAGGCCTTTTTTCCAAAGATGAGGCTTATGCTGGATTTGACAACTGCTGGTTGTCTGGGTACCATTTCCAAGCTTGTTGATAGGATAATTATGTTGCCTTCCCCCTTTTCCCCAAAGTTCAGTAATCATCATTGTTGCCATGGTGATCACCATCCATCAGCCGGTGTTCTTCACTTACCTAAACGTGTTGTCAAATGAATTCTTCCTTCTTTTAAGAGATGGCTGCTGGGTGTCTGGTAGACCTGTCTTTGCTAAGCTGGGAACATGATTATGTCAGTATCAACTCTGACTGAGCAGTGAATTGTAACTGCAGCTGCTTATACAGACACTTTCTGAGTGCACTAAGAGCTCTTAATGAATGTAGCTGCTTATCATGATGTTTTAATCAACAGAAATATTTACATCTGCTAATTAGGCCCTGGAGTAACGTTTTAGGCCTGTATTGCCAAGTTCATCTGATCCCACTGATCTCATTTCCTGATATTACAATTCTTCTTCCCTTAGGGTTATTTAGACTCCTGAGATCTTGCAAACAAAATTTTAATTATTAGAATTTCCAGCTTGCAGAAATATCCATGTTAATTGCTTCTTCTGCCAGTGTGTGATCCCTGGAGGGGTTGGGATAGTGTTGACTGAGTCCCAGGGAAGGAAGGAGGAAGACAGGAGCCTGACAAGAGATGGTGGTTAGGCCAACTCATCCAGGGTGGGGAGTGTAGTCATCCCAGCTGGGTAGAATTAGCCAAAACAGCTGGGCGAGCAGGGGAGTGATGGGAGAGACGCTGGGCTGGAGAGGAGTCATTCTAGAAGCATCTCTTCCAGTGGAAGGGGGAGAGAGAAGCGGAGTCTTGTTCTGGAAAGGCACTTGAGGGGATAAGATCAGTTGCTCCTTTAGCTGACAGGAAGTTAATTGTTGCTTTTCCTGGATCTTATCACTGTTTCCCAGCCCAGGGGTGACAGCCCTGAATGCTTGGAGCAGGAGAAATGGCAGTGGTGTGGTGGGGACAGACCATAACTTGGTGAAGACAAAGGCAGGTGTTCTTTCTGATGTCTAGTTGGTCTTGGGATGGAGTAGATTTGTCTAGCTGTCTGATTACTGAATACGGCTGGGATTGTGCACTGCTATGTGTCCTTAAGGAGACAATGAAATCCTATGGTGGAAATGGCCCACCACATCCCTTGCCCATTCTTCCTTTAGAGCAGGCCTCTTCTGTAATTTTATTGACCTTAATTCCCTGCATTCTTTTTTTTCCCTCTCTCATTTCTGCTATGTACAAGAAGGGCTCCATGGTGGTAATTCTCCCAATCGCAAGACATTTCTTCTAGCAGCACTAACTCTTCTCCTCATCTAGAAGCTAGACATATACCCCTGGTTTCTTATTAATGCTGCAAGTATTAGCAGTTTTTAAAAATTGTTAATAGTTATGCAGCACATCTCATTAGGCTAGACTTCATTAAATCAAGAAATAGAGATTTCAGCAATAATATGGAATATTATATATTGTTAATGTTATATTATATTAATATTATATATTACTAATAATGTGGAATAACAGGCCTTTAGTTCAGGTCATTTTGGTAGAATGAATACTGAAAATATCTTGTTAATCGCCTTCCTAGGAGAATGTGTTCTTGTGAGCTCTTTGGGGTTTTAAGATTAAATTACTCAAAATTCTTTTAGTTGGGGAAAGCAGCTCAGTTAATCTCTTCCATGGGTTTCCAAGACCGAGCTCTCCCTAGGCTCTGTGTCTGTCTCATCTTCTGCTGAAAGTCCTGACTGTTGGAGGTTATGTAAGGTCAGGGGAGGAATCTGCGGCTGTGGCCATGGTAAGTCCCTTGCTGGAGACTCTGAGCTTGGTTTTGGGCATTCAGTGTAAGTGAATAGGAGCAGGTGGCCATCCTATGGGTGATGCCCTGACCTGCTAATGGGCTGAGATGGTGGTGAGGAGAGAGGACTCTGGTGTTCTTCATCTGCAGCTAGTTAGTGTGAGAGTCATCTTTTTGATGAAGAGGGAGACTCCAGGGTTATTACAGGAATGTGAGCTTGACTGAGTTCAGGGTATCATGGGTGGTGAAAAACTGCATGTAGTAATTACAGATATCTATTTCAGGGTGTGTGTGTGTGTGTGATCACACAATGGGACAGGAGCAGTAGCTGAAGGGACTTGTAGAAATAGGCTGTGTGATTTTCAGTTGGGAGGTCTAACCGTATGTGATAATGGAGACGTTCTATGGGCTGGGGTTCTAATCTCTGAGAGAGGAGGGTAGTGAGGGAGAAGACACTGTTGATCATCTTGGGTTTGATTCTCATCCTCTCAGATGACACAGTGGTGGTGTGATGTGCGGTGAAATTCAAAGCTATTAGATCCAACTCGGGAAACACCAGTGTCTGACTATTGTCCCTCAACAGGCTGCACCCTGAATCAGATGCTGGGCTGAAAAGACAAAGCAACCTGGTGGCTGCTGTGCTCCCGGCATAGGCTTCAGACTAAAGCTGAGTGTGTTCCCCTGGCTAGAAGCTGATAAAAATTAAATTAGTGTACAGAGTGTTGAGTTTCAATAGGGCATGTTCATAATTCTTTGTTTCTTGCTGATCATCCTTCCCCACACTAGGAGCTCTGCCTACCCCTTGTTGGTCCCCATCCTCTTGGGTATTTTATTGCTCTTTCTTTATCTTCCCGCATCCTTGCTCCTCATCCCATGAAGCCTCTTGTCCTCCTCTTAAGGGTCTCTTTTCTAATATGACCCGTGCTCACTCTCTCTCTATACACACTTATAAGAAATACAGTCTGGAATCTATATTTGAGAAAACGTGCGGCATTTGTTTTTGAGTTCCGGTTGCTTTGCCTAATGTAATCATTTCCAGTTCTATTCATTTTTTTTCCTCTGCAGCTGCCATGATATCTTTCTTCTTTATGGCTGCATAAAGTTCAGCTGTGTACATGTGCCACATTTCTTTCCCCGTTCTTCTGCTGATGGACATTCAGGCTGGTTCCATTTCGTGGCTATTGGGAACAGTGTGACTGTAAATATGATGGTCAAGGATTATGGAACCGTTTACGTTCAGGCGTAAATTAGCGGCATGGGCATTTTGATATGCTGTGGTGTCTAAGATCGTTTCAGTCCTTATTAGTTGGAAATGTTCTTTGGAGGGACATGATTCAAAGGACCACAAAGATTCAAGCAGGAATTTAGCAGAGATAAAGAAATGTAGCCCAATCTTGTTGTTGGTCTGTACTCTGCTGCCCTCTTCTGCTCAGAGACTAAAAGTATATTTATTTATTTATTAAGGTTTTTGTTGTTTGTTTTTTTGAGTTCGGGTCTTCCTTGCTGTGCAGTAGGAGTGCTGAGATTACAGACATGTTTATACTTCACGGCAGAGTGTATGACCATGTTTAAATTGATGCACTGCTGTAGTGTAGAGTGGAAGCGAATTGATTACAAAAATAGATATCTCTTGAGGGCCAGAGATGTAGCTCAGTTAATAGAGTACTGACTGCATGAAGCCCCGGGTTCGATCCCCAGCCCTGTATTAATCAGGCATGTTCGTACACACCTGTAATCCTAGCACTTGGGATCTAGAAGTGGGAGGATCAGAAGTTCAAAGTCATCCCAAGCTACATTACTTGGTGTGCATGATACCTATCTGAAAAAACTGTTATGTCTCTTGAGGTTTTGGTCATAAGGCTTTGGTGGCACAAGTGTGGTCATCTGATGCTTACTGGGTTCAAAGCAGGACACTCTGGTATGGCTGGAAAGGGGGACATAGATGCAGAAACACCAGTCAGTTAATCATGCTGTGTGTGGCCATCTTTTAGCATCCTATCAGGCAGAGGGTCTGGAGCAGCCCAGCAAAACATGTCCCAGAACAGCGAGTTTAGAAAAACTTGGAGATGTGTGTTGGGGCTGAGGTGAGACATGGACAAGTGATTCGGGGCAGGTTAGCTTCCAAATCCAGGAAAGCCAGAAAGGTCTCTTGAGACAGAGGCATTGAAGTGGACATTTAATGGGGCCTTCAGCTGCTTGCTCAACTGAGAGTCCTGAGTGTTGCCTACCCCTACACCAGAATCCGAGTCCCACAAGGATGATTGAGGAGTTCTGGGATCATAACTTAGAGAATTCAGAAGGCAATGTAGGGTGGGGTCTTTCTCTTGGTTTCCCATCTTTGGAAGGGATGTGTCCTCATTCACTGTCGCCCCAGAGGGGATGTTTACAAGGCAGGTAAGGATGGACTTCTGGGTCAGCACAAAGGGATCTGATGAGAAGAAGTGTGTGGCAGGGAGAGGTGATAGGCAAGCTTCCTGTCTGGGTGGAGGTCTACTTGATGGTGAGACAGGAAGTGTTCTGAAGCAAAGAATTAAGTACCTGCTGAAAACAAAAATGAACCCAAACACTCACATACTGCATACCCTTGAGCGAACAAAGCTGTTTATATGGTGAAGTGAAGGGCAGCTTTGAAGAGGTCTGAGGAGACAGGTCAGTGGGTAAAGTGCTTGCTATGAAAGCAAGAGGACCTGAGTTCAAATCCCTGGCACCCACATACAATCTGGGCATGACTGTGTACCTATAGTCATCATATTGGAGAATGGAGACAGGTAGGTACCAGGAAAGTGCTAGCCAACCAGTGTAGCTGAAACTTCCGGTTCAGTGAGAGATCCTGTCTCATTAAATAAGGTGGAGGGGGAGGGAGGGAAGAAGGGAGGGAAGGGAAGACAACCGATATCCTCATGAGTGCATGGGTACTCCTATCTGCACACACATATGCCTGTGTACCACCTCTCACAAAAATAGATAGATAATAATAAAATACTGACAGATAACTCTGGGGTTACTAAGGAGGTCCCGGCTGCAGAAGCAGGAGTCTTCACCACACTGGTCCTTCTCAGCCACAGTTGGCGTTTCAGGTGGGAAAAGCTGAGCTACGAAGAGAAAAGAGCAGCATATTGTGTTTTAGACTGGCCCGTTTAAAACCCATGTGATGTTCTGAGGACATATCCAGGAATTCAACATCATACAATTTCAGATCTAAGTCTGAGTGTCCAGAACACTTCATTTAGTCTCCACTGGCTCAGTGGGGCTAGGCTTTGGAACTGGGAGTCCACGGCTAATTTTTTTTACAGGAAAATTCATTTTATTTTGATGTATTTAATTGGCCAGATATTTTTAATGCCAATCATTTGTCAGGAAATATTTGCAAATATTTTTGAAGGGAACATTTTTTTCTCAACAATTACCTAGCAAATATGGTGAATGTAGATAGTCCATCTGGCAATTCCAGGCACCAACAATATTTTGTTTTCCTTTCTTTCCCAACTAGAATTTGTAGACTAAATTATTCTGTTGTCTCTTTCAGGCTGTATCTATCTCTGTGTGTAGAGTGGGAAGAGCTGTGTTGGGGTCTGAAACCATGGTTTCTTGGCCTGGTTAATTTAGGAGACAATGATGTGTAGCAGTTTGGATGGGGGTCTGCAGGGTACCTGCTGGGACTTCTAGGGTCTCAGAATAAAGAATTAGACCCGGGACACATGGTAGTGACAGAAACTGAGTTTACACTAAGGAAGAAAAGCAAGTTAGAGAGTGGAAATGAGCCCAAGTTGGATAAGGGTTACAAGGTCCCTGGCTCCTACGGTGGACAGTTATGACCTGTGGAGAGCACTCTTCCTGAGCATGCTCTTCCCCAGATGGTAGTCTTGTTGAGGAGGGTTTCCAGACTTTCCCTCTGTCCTTGTTTCCTTTCATATGTCAGTCTTGACCCAGACTCGGCAACTAAGACACTTGTAGCTTGTCGAGATGTCAGTTCACTGGTGGAGCCACACATGTGAAAATATGACATCACCAGGATCTCCCTCTACCACCCCCCTTGGGACCTCCAATGAAAGAATTTTGAGGCAATGTTGTTGTGATATTATTTATGATTTAATAAAGCTGGCCAGAAGGATCACAATGCAAAGCTAGCCACAACCATAGAAGCTGGGCAGTGGTGGCATACACCTTTAATCCCAGGACTCAGGAGACAGAAGCAGTTGGATCTCTTCAAGTTCAAGGCCACCCTGGGCTACACAAGAGTGAATCAATCTAAAAGATTAACAGAGCTCATGACTTTAATCCCAGCACTAGAGAGTATATAAGGAGCTCAGTGCAGTCTCAGAGGGCAGTCTAGGGTTCTGAGGCTTGGTGGAGAGCAGTGCAGTCTGGAGACGCAATCTGAGGTTCAATGGATCACCGCTTTGGTCTGAACATTAGTAGAGGTAAGAACCCTCTAGTGGTTGGCTGCCTTGCTTTTCTGATCTTCAGCTTGAACCCCAATATCTGTTTCTGGATTTTTATTATTCTGTTACACTATGCATAGCACAGTGTGGAGATGGTAGTATTTATTAGTTAAGTGGACCACTGTCAGAAGGGCAGCACACTGAAGGGTCACTCTGTGTTACACACACTTCCAAGTGGGGGGAGTAGACAATGGCCAAACAGACCATTGTGAGGACCTGTTACCCACATCTTAGGCAGGCTTTATCCTACTTCTAAATTCTCCAGAATAGACAGGTTTCCATGAAGGGGTTTCTTGTCCAGGTGATGACAGGCCCATGGATGAATTCTGGGAGACAATAGTATTTTCTTACTCTTTGTCAGGAAGCTTGCATCTAGACAGTGATTTTACCATCTTCTGAGTAGTTCAGAAAGCCATGCCTCTACCCGAGGCCAGAAAGTCCACTCAGGTTCCATTCTTTTGATCCATAGTCACAAGTCTGCCATATTTTTCGATATTTTTAAAATTTAAGTGAGAAACAACCTGTTTTGCATGTCAATCCCAGTTCCCTTTCCCTCCCCTCCTTCCCTGTCTCCCACCAACCCCCTATCCCATCCCTTTTCTGCTCCCTAGGGAGGGTGATGCCTTCTGTGGGGAAACTTTAAAGTTTGTCATATCATTTGGAGCAGGGCCTAGACCATCCCCCGAGTGTCTATGCAGAGAGAGTATCCCTCTGTGGAATGGGCTCCCAAAGCAAGTTAGAGAATGGAAATGAGCCCAAGTTGGATAAGGGCCACAAGGTCCCTGGCTCCTGCGATGGACAGTTATGGCCTGTGGAGAGCGCTCTTTCTGAGCATGCTCTTCCCCAGATAACACTGTTCCACTACCAGAGGCCTCATAGACTGATTACCCAGGCCTCCTAACTAACACCCACGTTAAGGGGGTCTGGGTCAGTCTTATGCTGGTTTCCCAGCTATCAGTCTGTGTCCATGAGCTCTCCCTAGTTCAGGTCATCTGTCTCTGTGGGTTTCTCCAGGCTGGTCTTGACCCCTTTGCTCATCACTTCTCCTTCTCTGCAACTGGATTCTTGGAGTTCTGCTCAGTGTTTAGCTGTGGGTTTCTGCTACTGCTTCTATCAGCTACTAGATGAAGGCTCTAGGATGGCATAAAAGGCAGTCATCAATCTCGCTATTGGGGAAGGGCATTGCTTAGATTGTTAGTTGGGATCATCCTTGTAGATCTCTGGACATTTCCCTAGTGCCAGATTTCTCTTTAAACCTATAATGAGTCCCTTTATTATGGTATCTCTTTTCTTGCTTTCCTCTATTCTTCCCCAGGAGGTTCAGCTGTTAAAGGCTAGGCTCACAATTTTTCTATTTTAGTGTTACATCTAACAGATGTTTTTACAAAGAAGGGGTGCATTCTTTCTTCCTTTCTTCCTTTCTTCTTCCTTTCTTCTTTCTTCCTTCTTTCTTCCTTCTTCCTTCTTTCTTCCTTCTTCCTTCCTTCTTCCTTCCTTCTTCCTTCCTCCTTCCTTCCTCCTGCCTTCCTTCCTCCTGCCTTCCTCCTTCCTGCCTTCCTCCTTCCTTCCTTCCTCCTTCCTCCCTTCCTTCTTCCTTCCTTCCTTCTTCCTTCCTTCCTTCCTTCCTCCTTCCTTCTTCCTTCCTTCCTTCCTTCCTCCTTTCTTCTTCCTTCCTTCCTTCTTCCTTCCTTCTTCCTTCCTTCCTCCTTCCTTCCTTTCTTCCTTCCTTCCTTTCTTCCTTCCTTCTTCCTTCCTTCCTTCTTCCTTCCTTTCTTCCTTTCTTTCTTCCTTTCTTCCTTTCTTGCTTGCTTGCTTGCTTTTTGAGGCAGAGTTTCTCTGTGTAGCTTTGGAGCCTGTTCTGGAACTAGCTCGTAGACCAGGCTGGTCTTGAACTCACAGAGATTCACCTGCCTCTGCCTCCTGAGTGCTGGGATTAGAAGGGGTGCATTCTTAAAGACTCCAAGTATCTAACCATCTACCTATTGAGGAGAGACAGAATGGCTACTCCAGCCTGCACTGCCAGTTGCCACAATGACTCAGACACAGGACACCATAATTCCCCCCTGGGCTCCACCCCTAAGTGCTGAAAGGAGCACCGGAGATCTGTGTTCAGGTCCAGCAGAAACACAAGAGCGTGAGCTGCAGATAACTGGGCGTTCTTCTCACGGATGTGGCAGCAACAGTGAGTTTCTTGGATAAAACCACTGTGTTTTATCCGGTAAGATTTTTATTCATGGCTTGAATAACAGCTATGCTTATCCTTTAATCTTGTCCACTGGCTTCTGTGGTGTGACAGTTGACTGCACTAGACTTTTCCTTTTGGGCCACCAACCAGCTCTCAGATCATGACACAGACTAGTTTTGAATGCTCAGTCTTAGCTCGTTTCTGGCTAGCTCTTATAACTTAACCTGTTTCTCATCTACCTTTGCCTCGGGGCTTATTACCTTTCTTCTGTATATCTTTCACTGCTTCTCTGTGTCTGTCTGTCTGGCGTCTGCCTGGCTTTTTGCCCTAGATGTGACCCTCACTCTCTTCTTTATTTCTCTCTTGTTCTTCTCTTGAGCCTAGATTTCTCCTATTTGTTCTTTCTGCGTGGAAGCCACACCCATCCCTCTCTCTGCTCAGCTCTTGGCTGTTCAGTTTTTATTAGACCAATCAGGTGGCTTAGGCAGGCAAGGGGGAAACACATTCAACACATCTTTTTATAGTTAAACAAATGCAGTACAAACAAAAGTAACACACCTTTGCACAGTTAAAGTAATATTCCACGGCATAAACAAATGTAACACATCTTTGCACAGTTAAAGTAATATTCTGCAACCTAAACAAATGTAACACATCTTTGCCTAGTTAAAATTACATTCTATAACAGTTGATCTTTGGTTTTGCATAGGTAGGTGCTTACTAATATTGAAGGAGGCCAGAGTTTGAGTTTGTGCCTGGTTATCTTAATTTCCCCCCAGGTGGAATCAGCTTCTATTGTATGGGAGCACCATGCATCTTAAGCTTGTAGGAAGAGAGTACTGGGTTTGGACACTCATTGTTTGTGCCATGTAGAGTGCAACATACATTTATTTATTTGGCGTGGGGTGGGAGTGTGTGCCACATCATATGTGTAGGCTGGAGTCAAGCACTCTCAATGTGTGTCCTGGGGATTGAACTCAGGTTATTCGTTTGGATGGTGAGCCTTTACCCACAGAGCCATCTCACTGACCCTCAAGACCTTTTCTTGTTCTTTTATGTTAATTTATGCTCTCAGCACCACTGGTCCTTGTTATAATGCAGTGCTGCCCAGTAGAAATAGTTTCCATCTATATTGTCTAGCACCATGCCTAACTCACAGGGAGCTGCTGGATGTGCACAATGCCCTGAGAAACTGGGTTTTGATCCATGAATTTGAACATCCCACCTGATGACACGGTGATGCTGTGCTGGATGGCACATCGAATCTGAATCAATGTGAGCGGTTGCACTGAGGTTTGGCTGGGTGTGTCTGTCCTGGGAAACCCTGGAAGCTTCCATGACTTGTTGCTTTGGCCTGGCTGCACACACACACTGTCTCAATATCCCTTCTTTGCTTCCATCACAGTTTTGATGGTTTGGACATTTTGATTCCTTCTAGGTTCAGCGAAATGAAGACAAGTCTACCACCTTGAAGCTGGCTGACTTTGGCCTGGCCAAACATGTGGTGAGGCCTATATTTACCGTGTGTGGGACGCCTACATATGTAGCTCCTGAAATTCTTTCTGAGAAAGGTAAGTGTTTCCCTTTGCTCTTTGGTACTTAAGCTCAGCAACCAACAAATGCCTTGCTTAAAAAACAAACAAACAAACAAATTTCAGAAAACTGAAACTCATGCTTGCTTTTAAAAAAAAGTATTTATTGTGTGTGGGTGTGTGTGTGTGTGTGTGTGTGTGTAGGCAGGACACTGAGATGACAAGTAAAGAACTGGGAGAGGAAATCTGCTCAGAGAAGGGCACACCAACTCAAACACTATAGACCCTCATCAGTGTAGAGACATCAGAATAGAGACATTAGCATAGACTATATCAATATAGAGACTTCAGTGTAGAGACTTCAGTATAGAGATATCGGTGTAGAGACATCAGAATAGAGACATTAGCATAGACTATATCAGTATAGAGACTTCAGTGTAGAGACTTCAGTATAGAGATATCAGTGTAGAGACATCAGTGTAGACTACATCTGTAACATCAGAATAGACATCAGTACAGAGACATCAGTACAGAGACATCAGTACAGAGACATCAATATAGAGACATTGGTATAGAGACTT
Source organism: Phodopus roborovskii (assembly GCF_943737965.1). Classification (NCBI taxonomy): domain Eukaryota; kingdom Metazoa; phylum Chordata; class Mammalia; order Rodentia; family Cricetidae; genus Phodopus; species Phodopus roborovskii. The sequence goes on along the minus strand of NW_026125295.1, from coordinate 11,280,853 downwards.
TGGTATAGAGACATCAGTATAGATTACATACATATAGAGATATTAGTATATAGATAGATATCAGTATAGACCCATACTGTTGTCCTGTTGGTAAGGATGGGAAGTCCTAGATAAATGTGTCATGTTGGGACTCTAATCTGATGGCTAAACTGGTGAGCCAGTGGCTCTGCAGCAATCCCAGGGCAGGGACACTTAGCTTAGACAAGCCATGGGTCCTGTCTGCAGGAGGGAAAGCAGTCAGTAGAGGGCTGGGATTCGTGGAAGATGGAACTGGATTATGAAAAACAAGTTTCAGAGGCCTGGAGAGTTAACAGTGCGTGGGAACTGAACAGTCACCATTGAGCTGGTCCCAAAGGGGCCATCAGGGACTTCTTACTCACTTTAGTCGCTGATTGATTTGTGTCGTGGTAAGCCTGCTCCGAGGCTTAGTGATGATCTTCTAATGTCCATTTAAAGCTACCAGTTGTGTTCATTTCCTAAAGGTGAGAAGTCAGAAAGTGCTTGGAAATGTGCACACGCCCATTTGTGGGAGGGCCACAGGCGAGGTGCATAAACGCCCTAACTGGGCATCACTGTTCTAGTTCTATTCTGTTCCTGTGGCAAGCACCATGACCAAAAAAGCCACTTAAGCGAGGAATAGGCTGATTTCATCTTGCACTTCCAGATCCGTCAATCACTTAGGGAAGTCGGGGATGGGTGTACAAGGCAGGAACCCAAAGGCAGGCTGCTTGCTATTCCAACCAGGGAACTTACTCACAACCAGGGAATACAGTAGAAACCAAGGGAGAATGATGGTCGGTGGCCCGTTCACAGGTTCATGTTTAATTAGCTTTCTTATTGGATACAAGCCTAAGGATGCGGCTGCCCATAGTGGGCTTGGCCCTTTTACCTATATCGACTAATAGTCAAGACGATTCTCTATTGCTCACAGGCTCCCATTCAACTGGGACTCCCTTCCCAGGGGACTCTAGGCTATATAAAAGCAGACAGTTAACGTTAACTAGGACAATTACTTTGTACATTTTTGTCTCCAATAAGCTATGTTATATTATAATCAATTACCATATTTATTACTTTTCTTTTTGCTGTGACAAAATACCCAACAAAGGCAGAGTTTTTCGTTTGTGGTGTTGAGGTTGCACAGTTCAAGAGGTAGTTTATCACCTTTGACCTGCCTATATGGGGTTTCCTGTCTCTTTGATCTTGCAGGTTATGGTCTGGAGGTGGACATGTGGGCTGCAGGTGTGATCCTCTACATCCTCTTGTGTGGCTTCCCCCCTTTCAGAAGTCCTGACAGGGACCAGGATGAGCTCTTCAACATCATCCAACTGGGCCAGTTCGAGTTCCTGGCCCCATACTGGGACAACATCTCTGATGGTGAGATTTGAGGGTTCCCTGTGACGGGAAGGAGGGCTGTGGGCCTCTTCCTGTTCTTTCAGAGGGTGGCCTGGAAGGGTGTGGGTGAAGCTTGGAGTGGTGTGTCTACTGTCCACATGCATAGATGAAAGACTTGGATTCTCAGTTTAGATGTGGCCTTCCAGTCTGTGGATCCTCCTGGGATTTGGAAGGGGTGTGTTATATTAACTTGTCCTGGGAAAGGCATTGTCCTGAGCATGTCAGCAACATAGATAAACAAATATACTTGTGTCTCTTTCCAAAGGCAGAATTTATTGAGAAACATTATACTCACAAAGCAATTTTAGTGGTAGCAATTTGCCAGATTGGTAATTGGGCCAAGGTGAACACGGGTTCTTTTATTCCAGTCTTAATTATTAACTCTCATATCATATATCACAGAATAAACATGCACACACACACACATACACACACACACACAACCACATAGATAAAAAATGTTAAAAAGGGTTGCAGCAGAATTTCAAGAGGTTTCAGAAGCAGCAGATAAAAATGTAAGTAGACTCTATATTGATAAGATAAGGAGCCTAAATTAGAGACACTTGCAAGGCTGCCATTGTCAGGCTGTGTCACTCACTGCCATTGTCAGTCAGCCTGCTGTCACTCATTGGGTTTGAGAATGAAGTGGCAGCCTTCATGAAGTGTGGGCAAGAAGTTGAAGTAACTCTCCTGCTTTAGCTTAACCTGGTCTCTAATGCTCGGGGTTATGAGTGGTTGGAAGAGGTCTGGGAAGTTTCCATCTCCCATCTTTCTGTTGTGAACAAGGAAAGCTTGTTAGCATTCCACACACTGATGTGGGTTGTGGGCTCCCACTTCATGGCTCGGAAGGAAAGAACCCCACAAAGCCACCTCCATTCATCACTCTTTCCCCAATTTCCCCCCTCCCATAGCTGCCAAAGATCTGGTGAGACATTTGCTAGTGGTGGACCCCAAGAAGCGGTACACAGCCCGCCAGGTTCTTCAGCATCCCTGGATTGAGATGGCTGGACATCCCAGCACAGTGAACTCACAGAAGGACAAATCGCCCAGCAGTGAGGGGCTGTGCAACAGCCAGCACAAGAAGGTTGCAGAGGAGGTGTCTTAATTCTGTCTGTGTGGTCTAGCCAGCCCGCTCTCCCTGAGGACACAGAAAAGGTAGAAATCTGCAAGAAGACTGTGCAAGGCGCTTCTCCACAGACCAGAGAAAGAGAAGAGACACCTGGCGCATTTTAAAGAGTGTTTGAAAACGCAGGTCCTCGTGTTAAATGCTCTATACTTTTAGATTTGTGTATCTAAAGTCTTTAATACTTTTCGGGGAAGAATTGCCATGAATGAGGAATTTTGATAATAACAAGGAATCCTGTTTCCTCCTTGTAGTCGAGTTCACAGTGGGCTACAGGAGTGTGCTTTCCATTGCTTGAGCTCCTCCATGCAATGAACTGGTCAACCCTGGCTTTTCTTGCGCTCTAAAATATACCGGAGTAATAGAGCAAGAGTAGCCCCATTCAGTGGTGGGGAGAGATGGGAGCATAGTTCAACACAACTGTGTTTTAGCCCTTGACATTTGTGGTAAAATCTTGTTTTCATCTCAGAACAGCAAAAGAGACCAATTAAGTGTGCTTCTATGAGCTGAAATCCCACTAAAAAGAACACCACTTTTTTGGGGGAAGTGTCTGCAGGTCGACTGGTTAGAACTTTATGATTATGGAGAATTGGAATGTATAGACTGAGAGCCAAAAAATTATCTTGGGTTATTCATAGTCCTCTTAATAGTTGTGTATCACCCAACTGTGTATCTCACCTAAAAGATAAAGCTGTTAGAACGTATTAACTCAGCTAACTGCTAGCTTCTACTAATCCTGAAGTTAAGATGTTGTAAGAGCATCCAGAGCCTACAGAAAGACATCTCTGTTTTGCCACAAGTATTCCAACACCAGTATATTTGGTAAATTCATTGATTTGTGACTTGTTTTATTTGGTGATAATAATAATAATAAAAAAAAACCATGTAACCATTTCCACGATGGGATGCGTTATTTAGGGCATCCTGAATGCATGTTGCCAGGCCATGATCACTCACACTGTCTTAGAATAAATAATTTCTTGTTCTTTTTGGAGCAAGGGCTGTGTGTTTTGTGTTGACAGTTCTCATCCTACTTTACAGATGAAAAAATTGGACCTGGTTTGCCCAACATTATTTAATTTATAAAAAAAATCAGCTGTTCTTGTTCATAGGTTCTGTTCTTATTGCAATACTTTCACTGAGGAGTTGAATTGTGGATTCCTGCTAGGTAGAGGGAGAAGGAAAAATTGAGGAAGGTACTATCTTGTTCCCAGGAGGCACGGGCTATCCCTGAAGGTCTTTTAGTAGTTCTAGTACCCATGCTTTTTATGTCATGGAGATGGCTGGGCTGTGGTCTGTGATGTGGGCAGAGGAAGATAGTTATTCTCTTGCTCACCACAATTCCCATGCATCAGGTGGTGTGCACGTCTGTGTATGTACAGGCACACAGGTGTGTGGGGGCCCGAAGGCACCCTTGGGTGCTGCTCCTCAGGTGCCATACATCTTGTGTTTTGAGACACTGGCCTGGAAGTCACCAAACAGGATAGGCTGGCCAGTCAGTGAGCCCCAGATATCCACCAGTCACTGCCTCCCCAGCCCTGGGATTGCGTCATGCGCAGGTTTTACACGGGCTCTGGGTGTTGAGCTTAGGGTCTCATGATTGTAAGGTCAGTGCTTTACAGACCTCATCTCAGGTCACCTGTAGGAAATACACTGAATTCTGTGGTTGAAGCACCACTGGCCACAGCACAGATGCCCTGCTCTATTGTTTCTGCATCCCCATGGGGCTCAGTTCATCACTTTCCAGCTGTGGCCCCTGACTGGTCCTCACTTTTGTACTCATGAAGAAGAGAAGCAAGAAACATTTAAACAATACAAAACTAGAAGAGCATCCTTTCCCCCAAAGCGATCAGTGAGCCTGGTTCTGTTGGCAAACACCAAAGCCAAACCTTCATCCTCAAGAGGGGGACTCCTGTTGCTATGCCCTGGCTTCACAGTTCCCCTGAGGGGGAAATCGTCATCAGGAGACAACACAGGCTGAGCAAAGCCAGCAGAGTAGACTGCCTGGGATCAAGCGGGCTTTGGCTTTGCACCTGCCAGGTGGACACTTCGAACTGCATGGCCTGGCTCTCTCAGCCCCCTTAGTGATGCTCAAGGGCTGAACACTCGTTTCTGCTCAGCTTGGATGTCCCTTTGAAAAGAGGGCCATTTAATTCCTGAAAGGTGACCATACTTCCTGGCTTCATTCTCCCCTCCCCTCCCCCTCCCCTCCCCTCCCCTCCCCTCCCCTCCCTCCCCTGATGCAAAGTGTCCATACCTCGGGACCTGCTGCTAACACCAGACGCAGCTAGCTGCACTGAAGGTGGACATTTGACATACACAGCCAGGTGAAGGTTCTTTCCCAGAATTTGCCAACAGAGGTCCTAGCCTCTGTCTCTGTGGAAACCACATAAGCAATAGGGTACCTGGAGCTGGTACCTGAGCTACCGCTCAGGGTCATCCATATGACTCAGTCTCAGCCAACCACCCAACCAACCAACCAACCAACCAACCAACCAACCAACCTGAGTCTCTGGTTTATCTGTATCTCTGCCCACCTTCCTATCCTTGCTCCAGCTTCTTCTAGCTTCTGGGAGACCACGCCTTCCTGCCATAGTAGGTAGTCACATGATTTTCCTTAGCCAACGGGATTTGAGCACCTAAGTCAGTAGGTTTATTTGCCTGTTCACGTTGGCCCCATGCAGCCAACTGCCACAAAAAAAAAAAAGAGCATTCCCCGGGAATCCCTGGTTAAAGAAGACAGACCCATGGATGGACCGAAAGCTGGACCATATACAGGAACAGAGTGGCCCTACCTGACCTTCTGAACCACGGAGAACAACAGGTTCTAATTAAGAGCTGTGGAAACTTGGGGGTTGTTTGTCGTGAGATACAGCATAATCAACCCAAACCAGACCAATGGTGAGTCATGTACATACTCCCTTTAGAGGAAGAAAGGTCTAGCAACCCTTTTTTTGATGATTAATGATACGAGTAGTTTTCCCGCCAGCCTGGTCCCACTGCTGCGTCAGCCCCCAATAACACACAGAGACACTGTATTAGACAAAAAGCTGTTGGCCTGTTACTAGCATTTCTTATTGGCTAGCGCTGTCTTAAATATTAACCCATTTCTACCAATCTAAGTATTTCCATGTGGTCTTGGCTTATGGGAGAAAGGGTCCAGACCTTTTTTCTCTCTCAAATCTCTATATCTTGCATCTCCTACTACATCTCCCAGAATCCTCCTTGTCTACTAGTCCTGGCTATCTTGCTTTCCTACTTGCCAACAGTGCTTTATTCATTAACCAATAAGAGAAACATATTTACAGAATGACATCTCCCATCATAATGTAGATTGCCAATGACCAGAATCTGGACTCATCTGGAGACAGGTCTCTGGGCATTTCTGTGGGTAGATTGTCTCTACATTGATTGAGGTGGGCAGACCCACCCACTGTGGGCAGCAGTACTTCCCTGGTTGGGATCCTGGGATGTACACGTTGGAAAAGGAGACATGAGTGGCGGCACCCATCCTTCTGTTCTGACTGTGGGTGTGGAGTGAGCACCATGATGGCCTGTTCTGATGGGAGATGTCATTCTGTAAATGTTTCTCATGCTGGTTAATGAATAAAACACTGTTGGCCAATAGGAAAGGAAGATAGGAGGGACTAGGAGACAAGGAGGAAAGAGGAAGTAGTAAGGAGGGGTCAAGATGGAGAGCCTGGAGGAGGCAGAACCACCAGCCGCCTCTCCCAGGTAAGATAAGACCACGTGGAAATACATAGAAATGGGTTAATACTTAAGACAGAGCTAGCTGATAAACTAGTAACGGGCCAACAGAATTATATCAAATACAGAGTCTCTATGTGTTAATTGGGGCTGGCGCAGCGGTGGGACAAAACCAGGTGGCGGAGGAAAAACCCTACTCATTACACTGTTCCTTGAACTGGAAATGAAAAGGGCCTGTTTTCACTTAAGTTGCTTTTTTTTTTTTTTTTTTCCAGCAAAGGAATGTATTCACCGGTGAAGAGGGATCCTGGCTCCATCTTTACAGGACCTGCCTGGACTGCTATGCTGGAAGGGTCCCAGGAAGATAGATGAGCAGAGACACTGGGGAACTGGGGAGTAGCCATGTGGGAAGAGGCCTCCCTGGCTTGAGGATCTGCAGCTAGCCAGTCTCGATGCCCTCAGGGAGCTCCACCACCACTGGGGCACAATCCTCCGGCTCCGAAGCAGAATCCCACCGGAACTTCTTAGTCAGGTGGGCTTGGAACTTTTCCGCTTTCTTCCTCAGGGTGGCATCCACAGCAATACTTCAGAAGCCACGCAGAGACGATGGTAGAACCAGGTCGAGTGAGGATAAGGTCTCTGGTCCCCAAGCTCACATAGCCTCACGCTCCACGGAACCACTTAAGTTGCTTTTATTAGGGTAATCTTTTTTATGATGCAATAGGAAAAGGAACCAAGACTTTCTCTATATGGACTTCATCTATCCATCTATTCATCCACCCACCAAATAGCAGTGTGTGTGTGTGTGTGTGTGTGTGTGTGTGTGTGTGTGTGAGAGAGAGAGAGAGAGAGAGAGAGACATTGACAGAGACAGAGAGCAACACACACAGAAATAGAGGGAGAGAGACAGAGACTGTTGTATGTTTTCTGGAAAGATATGAACAAGATACAACTCCAATGGAAAACCAGAGAAGTGATTCTACCCAAGTTGAGCTTGGTGATCAGTTAGCTTGTTGGGGCTCTTCATAGGAACACAGATGAAGAGTTACTTGTAGGAGAGTGGGTGATGCAGGCAGCTGCATCTCTGAGGAGCCCACCCCAGCATAAGTGATAAGCTGGAGTTCCCAGCTTAAGTTTCAGGCAGCTCCCCTGAAGAGTTTACCTCTAACCTCTGTTGTCTACTGCTGGATACATAACGTTACATTTTAGATACTTACACTCCTGAGTCTTGTAACTTCAGTAATGTTCTGAGCCTTGGAAGTTTCATTAGATTGAGTCTTCATTTTGAACCCACCTCCTCCCTCTAGGGGGATTGTTTCAATGCAGAGGGGATGGCTTCACAATAGTTAGAGAGACAGAAACATAGGTACTTACAGAGCCAGAGAAACAGGGGAACAAACTAGAAGGAATAAAACCATTTCATACACAGCAAACGTATGTTAAACATTAAACTGCAACATTAAACATTACAGACAATACCAGGTGCACATTTCCTTGTTTTTTTGTTTTTGTTTTTGGTGTTTTGAGACAGTTTCACAGAGTGGCTGTCCTGGAACTCACTCTGTAGACTAGACTGACCTTGAACTCACAGAGATCCCCCTGCCTCTGCCTCCCAAGTGCTGGGATTAAAGGTATATGGCACCACTGCCTAGCACATTTCTTATCCCTATCACCCATGGTCAATTACACAGACAAAAGAAAATCACAAATTAGCGGAATATAAAGCCACGTCTATGACCATTCCAGCTCGATGGACTGGGTGATGTCTTGTGTTCTTCCCATTGTCTTATGCATGGTGAACATGTCCCTGACATGTTCCAGGTCTTTCTGAATTAGATCTGTGTGCAATATGGATGTGACACTTTAGCTCAATTCTCACAGCTCTTTCTATGGCCAGTTTGCAGCTGGTACCCAAATTCCTGGGCTTCGGTTGATGTAAGTGCTTCCTTAAGATATTATCTTGCCTCTGGCAGAATCTCCCAGCAACCCCTGAAATGCAAAATACACCTGATAATGGAGTCTAGTTCGATTTCATTATCAGTCTGATAACCTGGTGTGTATTTGTATTTTTGGGTTATCATGGCAGCAAACACCCTGAAACCACTTAAAAATTGCAGACAACCTTATATTATTTTGAGGAGAAAGGACAAACTGGACTTTCCATGTTCTGAGCAGCAGATGGCGCTCCTAGCATTTGGAATCACATTGGCACAGCAGTCAGTCCAGCACGCTGGTGGAAGGTAAGGTTTGCTGGTGGTGCATTGCAGTGGGCAGGAGGCAATGCATTTGTTAACTTCATGTTTTGCTTGAGAAACATCTTGTTATATAGCCAGGAAGGTGTCAAATTTGAGATTCTCCAGCCTCAACCACGCCGGTCCTGGGGTAATAGGGGTACACCACTGTGCCCCTTGGTTTATTGAGTCAACCACAGTTGTTCCAAGCAGGAGTCTGGGCTGCTGTGAAGCTTTTGGACTATGTTTTGTATTTTTTTAGAGTGTAAAGTAGTTCTGGATCCAGCCTGGTGGTGGGTGGTTTAGTGAGGGAGATCTTTAACCTCCCCCGGATACAAGCAGATGGGGCTTTATGCCATTCTACCTCAGACCTGCCATTTGGAGGCTGTCAGCCAGCTCAGGTACCAGTGAGGATGAGGTCATCTGTGGCCAGACCAAGGGCCCTGTGAATTTAACATGTGGTGCCTGTACCCTGAGCAAGTATGGGAACACCAGCATTTCTGTGTAGTGGTGTGGGGGTCATGAGTTGGCTGTTTGACCTTGACTTGGTTTTGCTTTAGGACTCAAAGACAGCAGCTTCTTTGAGAGATGCACTTACAGGACTTCCTGCTTGCATGGTTTAGGGTGAGTGCCCTGCATGGTTTGGGATGAGCACCTTGCATGGCTTAGGGAGAGTGCCCTGTGTTTTTCTGGAGAGATGAAACAGAATTGTAAAACAGGCAAAGCAAGATTATAGCTGGCCTCAAAGCCACAGAGCAGGGAATACTCCACTGTTGCCCACCTAGCAGGGACTTCAAAGACTGGGTAAAGGGCATGGATGAGGGATGTGTAGAAACTTGGTTCCCAAAATGAAATAGTGTGTATGAAGGGGACCCTGTGCACTGATCAGAAAATCACTCTATGACATTCTCAGCCGGACACTCACGCCTAAAGTCAGTCTCTTTAACCTTCTTCTAGAACCTTCTCTTCCAGAGAAGCCCTCCACCCTCACCCTGCCTCCTGCCTCCTAGACAGACACACCTTCTGCATGCCCACCTTTCTGCAGATAGTCCTCCCTGATTTGTTTGCCTGAACCTTTCCCTTGCTTCTCAGTTGAATGCAGGTTCTGCTTCCTCCAAGATGCCCTGACTTGGTGCAGACTTCTGAACTTGCATTATTGCTCATCTCTTGTACTTACTCATCTTGGCTTATAGCTCTGAGGGGTCTCAATGAGTCCAGGGCAACTCTGAACCCCACCCAGTCTCTGGCCCAGCGGCTAGCTCTCCAGTAAATGCTCAGCAGCTACTCTTTGTGCCCAGGAACTGGGAGCAGCGGAAGGAAAGGACAGTGTAGAGCAGGAAGTCAGATACAGCCTGTCCTGTCCTTGTCATTCTCCTGCTCATGTTTGGACCTCACTGAGGAGCACGTCACTGTAGGTTCCCAAGCCCTGGGGCACAGCCCTGCTACTCATTTGCCTCATTACTCTGGTCAATACCTGATCCTGAGCCCCATCGGTCTCCTTCTTATTGCTTTAGCCTGTGCTGATTAAAAGGCAAGATAATTGGTTTGTGTTAACTGGATAATACGGTGTGTGTTCATAAGTCAGACCTGCTCCCTGAGAGCAGCTGCCCTGCCCTGTGCCCTCTCAGGATGTTTTCACCGGTTGCCCTCACCCCTGCAGAGCTCTCAGGCGCCCAGGAGAAGTCAGACCCTGTTCTAGCCCTACCTCTCCACAGGCCTTTGTCAGAGTCAGGGATGAGAGCTGCTGCCATGACCCTTTGATAACTGATGCAGTTGCTATGACCCTTAGCTTTAATACAAAGCTTAAATGGGGGAATATTTTAAGTGTCTAAGGTGGGTTTCATACATGTGCACTGACAACAGACGGCCTTTGGTAACAGAACACTTCAGATACACTCCCAATAGAGAGAGCAGTGAACGTCCTGTATCACTTAGAGCTGATAGTTGATAACATTGCTCATTTCTTGTCTTATTGTTCCTCCTACCTTTTATTTTGGTGGGTGATTTAAATTTTTAGTATTATTTCCTCTTTTCTATTTTCTATGTGTGTCTTCATTTGCTGTGCCTATGTGTATACATACATGTTTTTACGTGTATGTAAATGTAGACATGTGTGCACATGTGGACACCTGCATGTGAGGCTTCATATTGATGTCTGGAACCATCCCCCATTACTCTTCTACCTTAGTCATCAAGGCAAGGCCTCTCAATCAAACCCAGATCTCACTGACATGGCTAGCCCTGCTAGCCATCTTGCTTTTGGTGAACCCTGTTTTTTGTCTTCTGAAGCTGGAATTAGACATATACATGGGTTCTGGGGAGCTGAACTTTGATCTCCATTGCTTGTGTGGTAAGTACTTTAATTGCTAAACCATCTTCCCAGATGTTCTGCAATTTTTTTTAATTTTTTAAATTTATTTTATATAACAAAGTCCAATTAAATGAAAATAAACATTTATACACAATATTTGGGAATTTGGGCGTTGTTCTTTCCAAACTACTTCCTGCTGGTAAGGGGCGCTGTCATGGGGGATTCGAAGAAGATGCAGAAATCCTGGATGTAGTCTGTAAGGCTGCTTTGCCCAGCTGTTTTGAATGTAGGATCACCTCGTACTCTGTTTCAGGCGGTCTGGCTTGATCAAACCACATTAGTCTGGAAGGAATCCACATCTTTTCATTTTCTGTGGAAACAAAAATAGAAATCCTTTTCCCCAGTAACTTGTCCTTAAACTTAAATTTTGGAGTCAAAGCATTTTTTTTTAATTTAATTTATTATTTTACATGTCGATCCCAGTTCCCTTTCCCTCTCTCCCTCCCTCCTTCCCTCCCTCCCTCCTTCCCTCCCTTCTACCCTCTCTGCCCTCTCACATGCACCCTAACCACCCTCCCCTCCCATCCCCCCACCCCCCATTCCATATGTAGGGGAATGCCATCCAGTTGGGGTCATGTAGATCTGACAGGTCACGTGAAATAGAGACTAGGGCTTCTCTCCTGTCTCTAGGGTAAGGCAGTTATCCCTCCATGGGGGATGTGTTCGCAAAGTCCTTTTGTGCACTAGGGATACATCCTGGCTCCACTGTCTGAGGTCCCTTAGACTGCTCAGTCCTTCTGGCTGAGACCCATATTCAGGGGGGCCTGAGTCAGTCCCATGCTGGCTTCCCAGCTATCAGTCTAGTGACCGTTAGCTCCTCCTTGTTCAGGTAAGCTGTCTGTATGAGTTTCTGCCGCATGGTCTTGTCCTCTCCATCTGCATCTGAGTTCTACTTTGACTCAGTGTTTATGTATGGGTGTTTGATCCTGTTTTCAACAGGCATTAGTTGAGGGCTCCATGGAGAAGTTAGTTGTTGATCTCACTCTCCGGGAAGGGCATTTAAGATAGCCTTTCCACGGAAGCTCAAATTGTTAGTTGGGAGCAGTCTTGTAGTTCTCTAGACCATTCTTTGTGTTCAATTTTATCTTCAAACCAATATTGGCTCCCTCTTTTATGTTCTCTCTCTCTCTCTCTCTCTCTCTCTCTCTCTCTCTTTCTCTCTCTCTCTCTCCTATCTTCTATTCCTAACTAGGCTCAATCTTCCTGGTTGCACATGTTTTCCTTTCCTCCCCCTCATTTTCTCCTACTTCTCTCTCCATTTGCTGCCCCCCCACTTTCCCTGTGCTCTGGAGGACTTGTCCCTTCCCAGTTCTGTGAGGGACTTTATATGAATCTCTTAGAATACACCTTGTATCCTAGTTCCTCTGGTGATGTGCATTATAGGCTGGTGATCCTTTGATCTAGGTCTAAAATCCATATATGAGTGAGTACATACTGTGTTCCTCTTTTTGTGACTGGGTTACCTCATTCAGGATGGTTTCTTCAAGTGCCATCCACTTGCCTGCGAATTTCAAGATACCATTATTTTTTTCTGCAGAGTAGTATTCCATTGTGTAGATGTGCTACATCTTCATTAACCATTCTTCAATTGAGGGGCATCTAGGTTGCTTCCAGGTTCTTGCTATTACAAATAGTGCTGCTATGAACATAGTTGAACAGATGTCTTTGTTGCATGGATGTGAATCCTTTGGGTATATGCCTAAGAGGGGGATTGCCGGGTCCTGTGGTAAGCTAATTCCCATTTTCCTGAGGAACCGCCATACTGATCTCCAAAATGGCTGTATGAGTTTGCACTCCCACCAGCAGTGGAGGAGAAAACACTCCATATTTATGGCTGTTATTCATCCATTATGTGAATTTGTCTGTTTTCTTTTCTTTTTTCTTTTTATCATAATAAAGTGGATCAAGGTTATCCAGACTGTGAGTCCTTCCTGTACTAACAATCTTTGCTCTGCCAAGCTCATGGAATTGAAGGACTTCTTTGGATCCATCTGTGCAGACACCTCTGAAGACACTTAGACATCACTTGGAACATCGACCAGAGATGGCTTTTATTTCTCTCTTTTTCCCAATGGCAAAAGTAGGCACTGGAAAGGCCTTTGGTGTGGCAGGTGGTGGTGGTAAAGAGAAAATTCTCTGGCTAAACGCTTGCTACATTTGCAGAGAAACAAAATAAAGGTCCCAGAATCCACGTTGGAAAGCCTACAGTGTCTGATAATCCAAGTTCCAGAGGACACAACATCCTTTTCTGTCCTTGTTTTCACCAGAATGAACATGCACACGCTTACACAAAACACATACACATAAGTTAAAATAATATACATATTAAAAAGGTAGATAGTGATGATGTCTTTCCAACAGTTGAGTCTTTAACACAGGACTACGACTCACAAGACAAATTGTTCACTATCTTAGCTGCCTTCTTATCAAAACTTCCATCTTTCCTTTATACCTGATTTCAAAATGATCAATGTCCTTAACAATATAAGAAGCAGCATTTATTTTCCTAAGTGTTTACTCCTGGTTTTCTCATCAGAAGGATTTTAGGCTCACTCGAACAGTGGGTGCACCCCGTGATAATACAACAGAGTCTATTCCTGAACTCTTAAGTGTCTGTCCCCTGCTCTCAACCTAGGCATAGTGACTGCCTTTCTGCACTTGTCATGCCTTCCTTCCTAGGGTCAGTCACAGACAGGGTCTCAAAAATCATGTACCCTCAAAGGTGAAAAGAGGAACATTGTCCTGTATCATTATTCTATTCTTTTTCAGTGTGCCCATCACCTCTGCCATTCCAGACACCTGGGAGCATTGAAAATTTGCAGCGTCCATGCTACTGGATTCAAGGGGCCTTTGTCAGAAAATCTTGGGAGTGAGCCTGGTGCTCTTGGGTGAATCCAATGCGCAATCAAATCTGAGAGCCTGGGCAGAGCCTATTGAAGGAGGGGGGAAAGTATGCAGTGTGTTTAGACTACTTACATCCAGAACAACCTGTACAAATTGAGCATCTCTAGTTATGAGGGGGAGTCTCATCAACAGAACAGTTGTGCTAATGGAAATCAGACAGGTGAAGTAATGCTATCATGAAATACAGATGTGCCTCTGTTTACCGCTCTAAAGGTAATGGAACTTGGGAGAATGGAGCCTAAAAAGGGGGAATAAAGTCTCACACAACAGCCAACTTTATTAAGAACATCAGGCTTACACTTTGAGCGTTAAGAAAGATCACGTGAGTAAAGCTCTCATGAGTTCAAGCTGAGTATAATCACAATGACAGGCTGCATATAGGAAAAAAAAAAACCCATGACTTTCTACAGAGGTGTATAAATAAGTAATAATAGCCAGTTGGAATGAATAATCTGAAGCAAACTCACTCCTATATGATACACCTGGGAGGGGTGGGGAAGAACAATCCTCCAAGAAAAATTCGGTGTTTTGGAGAAACTGAGGTCAAAAGACTCTTGTTTTCTTTGGAGTTTTCTCACAGTTACTCAGAATTGTTTTTCTTTCTTGAGAACGTTTCTTCCTTTTTCCATTTTTTTTTCTTTAAATTTTATGTGTGTTGGTGTTTTGACATGGGTGTCAGGTCCCCTGGAGCTGGAATCACAGACAGTTGTAAGCTGCCTTGTGGGTGCTGGAAATTGAACCCCAGTCCTCTGGAAGAGCAGCCAGTGCTCTTAACCACTGAGCCATCTCTCCAGCCCCAGCACTCAGAATTCTCACAGGATTCTATTCTTGGATTGTGTTAGGATACTCTTCCAACCACATTGTGGTTACACCCCGCTAAACCCACTTTAGATTGAAGAGCACCCTGAATTAAAAATGCATTTGTTACACCTACCTTCCTATCCATCACACTCAGAGCTGTCAAATGATCATCCCAGAGGCCATGTGATCATCGGGGTTCCCAACATCTCCACAGAATACCCTGCTTCAGATTGCGTGCCCACAAAATGTTGGGTCTCAAACTATAGCTTCTACAGAATTCATTTCCCTTTCACACATTGTAGAGACAGAAGACCCTAAGCTGAACAGGTCAGCCAAGGAGCTCTCCACATACAGTCAAATGCCAGTTTCTCCATGGGGACATAGATTTACTTTGATTTGTTACTGTAAAAAGAGAAAGGAAGATCACTGTAGAATGATAAAAGATCAATTATAATGTTTAAAAGCTTACTCATATAACAGCTGTAGAATATACATTCTTATCAGCACACTGAAATTCCCCCAAATCAAATCTCAAACAATGTAGTCATAATTCGGCTACATGAATCAGGAGGGTGGGATGCACCTGTCACCTACCAACTTGAGAGGCTGAAGCAGGGAGACTAAAGACCCGACCTAAACAATCAACCTAGCTAAACCCCATCTCAAAAGGGGAGGCTGGAGCAATGGCTCAACAGCTATAATCTCTGGCTGTTCTTGCAGAGAACCTGGGTCCTGTCTACAGCACCCAGATGGTGGCTCACAGCCATCCAGAACCCCAGTTCCAAGTATGTATGTATGTATGTATGTATGTATATGTATTATGTATATATATATATATATATACACATGTATATGTAAAATATACACATAAAAACAAATCTTTCTTATTTTAAAGGAAAAGAATTGCAACACCACCCAAAAAAAAAAAAAACCCAAAAAGCAAACAAACAAACAAAAAAAATCTTTCAAGGTCTTGCCAACAGTGCTAAGGAGTTTGGACTCTCTCCTACAGGGAAACTAGAAACTCTTATGATTAATTAGCAGTGGCCTCACCAGGATGAGCAAATGATTGAACATTGTATAACCTTAGTTTGCAGGGTAAGACTATAGAACCCTGCGTAGAGCTATCCCTGCTTTCTCTCCTTCCTCCAGAATTCTGGGGACATGGCTTGATCGTGTTTCTGATAGGCACAGTGAAGTTCCTGCCCACAGGCAGTCATCCATTAGCCAGAATTGCATTCTGGGTATACTCTGGTGGGGCTAAGCCTGACTGAGTTGCCTGCACTGGGAATCTGGACACCCCAGAGAACTGAGTTTCATCCCCTATGTTGAGATGATCTTTAAATACAGTTATGACCGAGGTCTGAGTGATGTGTAAATTTTAAATCAGACACAACGCTCAAAACTCACGATTTATGATTGCTTGTCAGTTGTGCTCCTGAGGCTACCTGTGTCATTGGACGTGCAAAGTGGGAGGGAACCCCAAATAATAGTGTCCCGTTGCACTTATTGGTAGCTCAGGATGTGCCGACGTGGGAGCGTTTATACTATAGAAATCGACAAGCACATAGATCAGAGTTTTTCTGCAGTTTCCAGTTCACCATCAGCAGACACAATCGTATCTTCGTGAGATGTTTTGATACGGCAGACACAATCGGATCTTCATGAGATATTTTGCAGTAACCCTTAATAGTTGTAGTCTGAGGAGCCCAGAAATCCTGGAGTTTGAGAGGCATGACACAGAGAAAGGAATTTGGTCAAAGGTCAATGGGAGTGTGTGAACTGGCCACCCCTGAGGTTGAGGCCGGGGGAGGCACCTGCCGACCAGGGAAGACTCACACCAGGGCCTGACAGGGAAGAAGGCTGAATGGCAGGAAACACACGGGCCTGGAACCTAGAATAGAGCACAGGAGTGGGCCCATTCTACCCTGAGGGTTGTCTCAGAAGATGGAATCACCCTCGGCACATGTGGTCTCCCTGCCAGAGGATGAGGGGCTGCAGCCCAAGGGCAGCCCTGAATGCCCTGACCAGCACCCAGGAAGACTGGGCCCGAGAGAGTATGCCCAGCCTGGGGTTGTGGAGAAGGTGCGACCAAACTGGGACAACCCCCTGCAGTTCTTGCTTACCTGCATCTCCTATGCTGTGGGCCTCGGCAATGTGTGGCGCTTCCCCTACCTGTGCCAGATGTATGGCGGAGGTGAGTGCACGTGCAGGGGCAGCAGTGTCTGAGTAGCTGAGTGCCTAACATCCCAAACTCTCACCTTCCTGGAATCTGCATGAATTCCAGGCCTGTTGGATGTCACCTCCTAAGAGCTGGCCCACAACCCAGCGAAGAAGGAAGGTTGGGCTTTGCTTTCACGGACAGTGCTTTTGTGCTGTCTAAAAACTAAAAAGCTTTGCCTAACTTGAAGTCATAAAAAGCTTTCTGATCCTCCTCTAAGTTCTTAACCTCCGGGTTGTGCATATGGAGCTGTGATCTACTTCCTTTCCTTCCTTTGTGTGTGTGTGTGTGTAAAATGTGGTACCAACTAAGGCTCATTATATTATGTTGTTGTATTGTTGTTTTCATGACGGAAAGATTGCAGAGCTCTTTTGCTTGGATTACATCGTTGAGGATTGAGGGAGTGATGGAAAGGTTGCTAGGCAGAGCTGAGAAGGTGCCCACTCTCCCACCTTGGTATGAGCAAGCAGGCTGTCACAGTGACAAGTTGCTGTGAGCCATACCAGACCTGCTGTAGTTGCTACTTGGTACTTTGAGTTAAAATTAGACTATCTTATGACCTTTGTGTGTTAGAGCATAACTCCAAACAGCTGCCGGGAACATGGCTCCTGCTCCCAGGTGTCTCTAAGAATAAACCACACAGGCCTCGGCCTCCTTCAACATCAAGCTGAACGTATTTAAAGAGCAGGATCCCCCTCTGCAAAGCAGGCTCTGAGATGACTGTTTCCTGTTCCTGGAAGGTGTTGTGAGGAGAAATGGTAGGAAGGTGGGGGTGGTGTGGTGTGTGCCTGCACGGGATGGGGACATCTAAACAGTACCAATAAGGGAAAAGGGAAGATCCCAAGTACCCTATCAAATACTCACGGGAGTGATGGCTGACTAGGCCCACCCCCATTCCAAAGGGATAAAGCTATTGCTTTCCCTTTCCCTGCACCAGTTACATTTCTTGGCGTCTCCCATCTGTAATTGGAGAAGACCTCTAAGTAGGGTCATATACCAGACTCAAAATTGTGGAGGGGGACTTAGAAGTGTCCAGACTGTCGCAGCACTCTCTCCTCTAGTGAAGGAACCCTCTCCAACCAGGATAAGCATGGTGAGAAACCCAGACAGCTCCCACCTCCACCAGGAGTAAGGAAAGTAGGGCTTCTGTCTGTCTGTGCAAAGTGATTAATCTCATTTGACTATCCATGTGATAACTAGGCTAGAGGGGTAAGCCACAACTCCAAAACCAAGAGACTTTGGACTCCAAGGAGCCAAGAATCTTCCGGAGAAGGAAGAGTGGGAGGGGAGGGTCTTACCCCCCCCCCACCTATAGAATGCTCAAGAGCGTGCTGGGCTCTTGAGCTAGGATTGCTAAATGTAAGCACCTGGAGGTAGGCTGCCTTAGGTAGGGAAGATTTGCTCAGCTTTTTTCTTTCCTGAGCCAAACCTGAGCTAGTCCTGAAGTTTTCCAGCGTGGAAGGAAGAGACACCCAGCTTGCTTTTGAATTTGAGGTGGGGATTGCCTGAAATTCCAATGGAGCCGGTGAATGAGCTAGCAGGGCAAGTCTCTATGTAGGAAATCTTTGTTGGGTGTTGGCACCCGTTTGCCTAGAACTCACATAGTTACTGCTGGGGTGCTGGAACAAATGACCCCTGCACACACACACACACACACACACACACACACACACACCCTTCCTTAGGCTCCCCATGTCCCTGGTGTACTGGGCGGTTGGGTGTGTGTGTGTGTCAAAGAAAGTGCCGAGAGCACTTAGCTCCCAGAAGCCACAGAGGTGTGCATTAGGTGCATCAGAAGCCATTCACTGTTGTGAGGTCAGGAGACCAAGAAGGGGTTAAGATCTGGGGCTCTGAAGACAGACTGCAGTATTCTGAGCACCTGGAGATTCTCCCTCCAGCCTCTTAGTTCCCTAGGTTAACAGGGGTGTATTGCATAGTTCTATTTTTCCACCTGGGATAATACCTCCTCAGTCTGACCTGGTTGCTACGATCAGGGGATCTTCAGAGGTTGGAAGATATTGTTAACTAGTGTCCAAGAGTGCCAATGCTGATGTCCACTTGTGCTGTGAATCCTTTTATCTTTTGTTTTATTTTGAGATGGTGGGGGGGTGTCTTTGTGTACCCTTGGCTGTCCTGGAACTAGATCTGTAGACCTGGCTGGCTTCCAACTCAGAGACCTGCCCCTTTTATCTTGATGTTTTGTGGGTCTATGATGACTTTTCCTACCAATTAGATAACCCCATACCCCACCTGGAATGCTTTATGCCTCTCCCTATTAAGGATCCACCTTCGCTGCAATTGTTTTCTGTGTAAAAGGTGTTAATTTATTGCAGCATCAAATCCTTAGCCTCATGGTTAGGTAGTGTGATGCAATGGGGAATAGGATGGGTACAAATAGCCAGATCCTGTTGAAAACCGGCAAACATCAGTGACCAGAACACACCTAATACGTGTCTGAAACCTTGCTGGCCAATCTGAAAACCAAAGTGACAGACACATAGTTTACATAACTTGGAGTTGTCTCCCCTAAGGCCTGCGCATCTGGGGACCACATGGAAATGTGAGTAACCCTGCTTGTCAGCCAAGGCTGATAACGGGCTGGTAATTCTAGTTGTTTTTCTGAGATTTATTCAATGGACTGTTAGAGAGTTTCTGAGTTGTTGGGTTGATGTATCCCAAAAGGAGATAGAGCCTTAAACATTGGACTTCTTAGAAGCTCTCCATGATGAATATTGTCCCCTAGGCTCATCCTAGTAGAGTCTTGGCTATTTATAACTGCATAACATGTGTGACAGTTGACTCACAGGATGGAACCTATCTATCTAGCTCCTTTTTTTTTTTTTTTTTTTTTTTTTTTTTTGCATCAGTCTGTCTGGCTCTGTGAACTTGTGTGAATTACTGATCATGGGAAATAATTGTAGATTTTGCGAGCATGAAAGGATGGAACAGGGATGCCCCTGGCACACACATAGCATGTGCTCAATGAACTCAGTAAATGTGGCTCCATCACCTCTTCCAGAGCTTATGTGGTTTACATGGAAAGTGACTCATGGAACATTAATACTTTTGTTTGGTTTGGTTTTAGTTTGGTTTTTGGTTTGGTTTGGTTTGGTTTCTTTTGAGACCAAGTTTCTCTGGCTGTCCTGAAACTCGTCGTGTAGACCAGGCTGGACTTGAACTCACAGAGATCCACCTGGCTGTGATTCTGCTACCTTCCAGCCAAATCAAGTGTTTCGAGGAATGGTGGCATTAAATGTCTTTTGTACAAATGGAGCTTTAGAGGACTTGAGCCTGACTCCCTGTGGCCAAGCACAAGGTAGCAATATTGCAGTAAGAGAAACTAAAAAGGAAAACTGGGAGATGGCAGGGACCTGGGTCAGCCTCTTCCAGGGACTACCCTGGCTGCTGATTGTTGACAAGCTGGAGATGTCCATCGACATGGATATAGGAATGTGGACAGAAAAGGGGCAATCCTGACCCAAGACTTCTTTTTTTTCCATCTCATTGTAAATGAGACAAACTATTTCCAAGGTTCTTCTAGTCAACTACTCAGCTGCCTCCTCAGTGAGCTGGATCAGGCATTGTGGGAGAACTCCACTGACCACCTATGTTCACAGAGCCGCCTTCTTGGCAGATGCTAAAGAAAAGCAGAAGCTATTGAGTTTTCCAGGTTATCTGCCTCCATTTGCAGGCACATGCAAAGTGATTGTGGGTGGAGAGGGTGGAGAGGGTCTCAGGTAGCTCATCAGAAAGGCAGATAACTTCCTCCTTTATTATGGGGCCTCACTGCCACTCACCCATGGCTTTGTAAAATTTCAGTCTCTAAAAGGAACCCCTTTTCAATCTCTGTTCCCATTGCATGACCCAATGACACTCACCTGGATAGTTCTCTACTGGTTTTAAGGAAAACAGGTACTGTGGGTTCAGCCAGGTGTCGCTGGATCCAACAGAACATCTGTCCAGCATAAGCCTCTGGTTTCTGTTTTACAGGGGGGCAATGCCTTTTGTGTAAGTTGTCATGTGCTGTTTGAACACACTAAAAAAACTGGCTCTGGAGGTGGAATTCAGCCATTGCACTTATGGTGATTAAAGACCAAAAGAGTACTCATGGTAGATCACTATGTACTGTATGAAGACTGTCTTGTGTAATCAGATACTCTAGCAATGGCTATTTCCTAACAAGAAGAAGAAGAAGAAGAAAAAAAAAAAAGCCAAAAGCCTGTAGTTGTTCAGTCCACAAGGCTATGTGTTTGAATCTGTTAGAGCCAGAAGTAGGTTCTTAATGGCAGCAAAGGAATGCCTCCTCATCAGAACTTGGCACCAAGCTTCCTCCTTCCATATCCTTTTATGTAAACTTCCACAAGGTGTGACCTTGACTTAGTGTGGGTCTTCCCTCCTCAAATGATCCAATCAGGAAAAGTCCCCACAGCTAGGCCCAGTTCTTTGGGCTTTAGGTGATTCCATAGGTAATCAATTTGACAATCAAGTTTAGCCATACCAATGGGAATAATATAAGGTCTCTTGAAAGGTGGGACTGGAGCTCCGAATGGACCCAGTCAGTGGAAGATCTCGGGATGTTCCTGAAACTCTGGGGCTGCAGCCCTGTGGAGGGGCCCTAAGCCTGCCTTGCAAGAGTCTCCCTTGAAGCCCAGACTCTGCCCATCTCAACAGGAAGCAACCAGAGCCATCATACCCCCCTTCCCCGTCAGACTCTGAGAGGGGCTGGGGGAGTCCTGCTGGAGTGTTAGAGCAACACAGGTAGACAAATGAAGTCACAGCTGGCTTCCTAAAATGGTAGATTCCTGTTCACAGAAAATATTGTGGGGAGGAATGCCAGGAAGGTATGAGGGCAGGCATCAAAACAGGACCAGAGGGGAAAAGGGGAGGTCGCGGGGGGGGGGGGGCCTATAAAACCCACAAGTCAAGAAGACGGCTGGTCTCAGGGCCCCATCCAATCTGAAGGGTGAAAGCTGTTACTTTCCCTTCCTTTGCAGTTGGGTCTTCATGGAAGCTCAGTGCTTGGTCCCATAGATGACCATCAACACCCCTGCTACACAGGCTGCCCCTGTGTACCATGGAGGTATTTTATGACTATTAGGGTTTGTGTATGCCTATGCTTGTTTTCCTTAATGCCAAGGAGCCGGTTCCCTCTACAAGCCTCCCTCAATCCCTGCTACTGCTCATCAGACTTTTTGCTTTTGTATGCCCTTTTCCTGTGGCAGTTTCCCAGGTCCCAGCCAAGGAGCCATGAGATGGGGTGAATAGGAGAAAATTCTAAAGTAGTCTTGGGTCATGCCTCCATGCCACAGACTTGGTGGGCAGCCTTATATTCCTGACTACCTCTGTACTTTCGTCTAGCACTGGCAGGATGTTTACAGCTCCATTCACAGACCGATCCTTAGGAATCTATGGATTTGAAGGTTTTTCTTTTTAAGTCACTGGTACCAAAATGAAATTTTACACTGAAAGTGCTTGTTCAAAACAGGCATACAGAGATCTCTTTGAAAGGAGGATGTGGTATGAATCTTTGTGTACTGAGGGGTCCAACTAGTTTACCCACCCACGTATTTGATAAGCTACTAAGCACTCTGAAAATATTGGGCCGGGATGAACATTCTATGGTCCAGGCAACTATAAAGCATCCAAAATGCGTCATCCTAGGTGAAGCCTCCTGGGCAGGAAGCAAGTTGGCTGACTTTTCTACTCCACCTATAGACCAGGTGTGACCAGAGCTTAGAAAATGCCTGTTTCAGACACCTTATCGCACAGAAGCCACTGGAGCTGTAGGAAGACAGACAGGAGCACTTGGGAGTGAAGTTCAAAGTATTTAGTAACCTGGTGGTCTAGCCTTAAGCGCTGAGTGAGAAGATAGAGATTAATGCGATGACCCAGTAGATAAAGATACCGCACAAGCCTGGTGTCCTGAGTTCAGTCTCCAAAACCCACTCACAGGTAGAAGGAGAAAACCAACTTCCTGGAGTTGTCCCTCTGACGTCCCAACCTCCCCAACACGTTTTTTAAAAAGAGGGTAGAAGCTTTTACTGGCAGAAGCTGGGCCAGCACAGCCGTGGAGAATGATGCCCAAGGAGCCGGGGCCAGGGGCAGTTTCCCGGCCAGGATGGAAGTATTTAAAGATTTTAAAAAAACTGAGATGGGTGTATGTCATCCATGGACATGTGAACAGATAAATCATTGGCAGGAGAGGCGTGGTGGGTGAACAGATGAAAAGCTGGATTGGTAGGATGAGCAGAAGACAGTTGGTGAGAGGGTGACTCCGGGATGGACAAGGGGGTAGAAGAAACCACGGCAGAAAGAATAGATCCTGAGCGGAAAGGTCTGGGGGTAGAAGGGCTGCCGGAAGAGGCTGGTTGGGGAAAGGCGGGTGACGGAAGCACGGTTGCTGAGACGTGAATCTCATCTCTCCTCACTGACCTGATGCTCCGCTCTGGCCTCCCACAGGGAGTTTCCTGGTCCCCTACATCGTCATGCTCATCGTAGAGGGGATGCCGCTCTTGTACCTGGAGCTGGCTGTGGGGCAGCGCATGCGGCAAGGCAGCATCGGTGCCTGGAGGACCATCAGCCCCTACCTCAGTGGTGTCGGTATGTGGGGCCCTTCTCGGTTCCTCTGACAGAGACGTGTGGGTTTCTGGGCATCGCCGGTGTGCATGACTGGGTGAACCGACCCCCCAAGAGGGCTACCATGGAGCTTTGGCAGAGAGGGCCCTAGATTCTGACCCTCACATGGGACCCCACTCCACCACACCCCAGGGAAACTCCCACCTTGGGGCATCTCCACTCTGGAGCTCAGCTTGAGAGTCTCTGACTGGCTGGACATAGCATTCATTTGGTCCCAACTACCTGCCCTCTGGGGATATACACAAAGTCCACCCCTGCTTAATGTGTTTCTGGTGCTGAACATGGCATGCACGCGTGTGAGGTCATTTCATCTTCACCGCACCACTTAGGGGCATTGGCGCATCACAAATGTTCCCAGAGTTTGAAAGCCGAGGCGCCTATGCATACTAGGTGGCTTTGCGTCCCATCATAGCTTTTCAAAGTGACCTCCATTTGCTATCCTCTGGTATCTCCAAGACATGGTTCCCCTCCTCTGTAAAAGCCCGGGATCCAGGCCCATCAATGGTGGGTGCCTCCCCAACCCAGAAAGGAGAGCAATTGTTCAGGAGCGAGGAAGGGTCAGCTCTGTATAATGGGAAAGAACGTACCGGAATCCCTAAGGGCCAGGTCTCCCTGTGGTGGTGGCGATACCACTATACTACGACCATGACTAAGGTCTTCAGCTTAACAACAGACCTGAGAGCTGATGTGGGGACTAGCCTTCAGAAGAGGAGCTACAGAATGGGCAGACCAACCACTCAATTTGACTTTCCTATCTGAGGTGGTAAAACAGTTCTCTAGGGCTGGCTAGTGGAGCAAAGTTTAACACTCTGGGGCCAGGGGAAAAGGGAAACACACACATACACCTTCAGGGTGTCCCTATAATCTCTCTGTCCCTTATTTCCTTTCTTACCTCTATTCAAATGTATCCCTTCTGTGGCCTTAGTGTTTTTCCCCTTACAGCTTGTATACCCCAGCAGAATCTCTCAAGCAATATAAAACTTAGTGTGGTTACATTCTATTCTTTAAGTGAATGATTTCAGTGAATACAAGTAAAAACTAACACGTTTTCCATATCCCTTACATGATTAAACATTTTATGTACATATATTCATGTCCAAGCAGCTTTAGATTTAAAAGAGTGTAAGCAAGCAAGATATTTTTCTCAGACAGTTCTTTTACTGGCAGGCTGCATTTTGCAGTCCTCAGGGTGCATACGCATTCACCAACAGTTTTCTATATCAGGAAGCTGAGGGTAGAAATGGATATAAGGAATTAATCATCACCTTTGATCACCAATCCTTCCTAGCAAGAAAGGTATGTGAATCAGTAATAGCTAGGCTGCCATCACTTTTGTTCCTGGCCTCAGTGAGTCCCTCATTCAACTATCAAAAGTGTGCCTTTCTAAACTTTAAATTATTCTCCAGGTCACTAACAAAGATACTTTATCCTAACCTTAAGCCATGACTTAAAGCTTTGTTTTAGCTATGATGCACACCAAAACCCATGAACACATCTCCCAACATTAAGATTAAAAGAAGTTGAGCTAGCCTAGCTTATGGGACTCTATTGTGTTCGTTAACCATTGACCTAAGCCACAGTCAATATGGCTCCTCAAGAGGAATCCTAAGTCCTAGCTGCAGGACCCTTCCTTGTCCTTATTGTCCCACCCTCTGTAGCCCCTGCTTTATCAGGGGAAGATACAACACTATATCCACCTTTACCTATATTAAATTTCCTCCTAAGCATCTATCATAATCCCTTACTATATTTGTTTAAAAAAAAACACTTAATCTTCAATTCTGTTTAAGCTAACACTGTTTGTTGTATAAAATCATTGCTTCAATTACAAGGTACAAATTAAGAGGAAATCATCTTCATAATAATCCAGAGTAGAGGATTATTACTCCCAGTAGAGTGCAGGAGGAATGGCTCAGCTGTTAAAGGCTAGGCTCACAACCAAAAATGCCCAGTAGAACTGGATATTTCCATGAGATAATCCCACACCATGCCACATACCTGAGAAATGCACGCAAAGGCACGGCAGCTAGAGACATTCTGCAGCCGAAGCCATCAGGGCCTTGCCTGTCTGGGCTTCACCCATCAGTACCTCGCACTCTGGGTGCTGAGCTCCTGAATTCAAGTGTCACCTGCTGCTCCTCTGACGTGGCCACCGGTCCCTGGGTACAGTGCTCCTAAAGGCCAACGTCACACCACCCCAGAGCAACTTGGTGCTACACTCTCCCCCTGCAGTGGGACTCTCCTGCACACTTCATGCCTCTGCCAGCCTCCATCCCTCCCCGATAACAGAGTGGCCAGTGTGGCCCAAGTGACCTGGTCTAAAGGGAATAAGTATCCTACCAGGCACATGGGTGATGTATTTCTCAGGAGGTTTATGTCCTGGTTCCGATGGGTGGTCTTCCCCTTACTTTTCTGTGAAATGGAAATGTCAGACACATGTGGCTGTTTGAATGAAAATGGCCCCCACAGGGAGCCATCGGGCCATAGGGAGGGGCACTATTTGAAAGAATCAGAAGGTGTGGCCTTGTTGGAAGAAGTGTGTTACTGGGGGTGGTGGTCTTTGGAGTTTCAGAAGCCTAAGCCTGTCTCAGTGTCTCTCTCTTCCTGCTGCCTCCAGGTCCAGAGTAGAATGCTCAGCTACCATGTCTGTCTGTCTGTGTGTCTGTCCGTCTTTTTGTGTGTGCCACCCTGCTTCTTTCTATGACAATAATGGACTAAACCTCTGAAACTGTAAGCAGGGCACTATTAAAATGCCTGCTTTTATAAGAGTTGCTGTGGTCAGGATGTCTTTGCAGCAATAGAACACTGACTAAGACACACGCCAAGCATGGATCCCGGGACCTAGCACTCAGATATTAAAACATGTATGAGAGGTTGGGGGGGGAGAACCCTCAGAAATGGGTCACAAACATGAAGTCATGGTTAGAAAAAAACATGGAGGGGAAGTATTCCTGTCCTGGGCGGTCCAATCATGTCTAGGGGTCCTAGGGGTGCTTATAGGTTGGGCTACCACACCTGGTTCTCAGCATGACCTTCTTATTCCATTCAGGCATTGCGAGCTTGGTGGTCTCCTTCTTGATCTCTGTGTATTACAATGTCATCAACACGTGGTCTCTCTGGTACCTCTTCAATTCCTTCCAGGTGAGCAGAGGCCTAGTGAAGCCAGCAACAATGAGGAGAGGGGGCTGGCCTCCCCTCCGGGAGGAATGCAGACGATTGTGGATTATAACTGGAGGGAGCCTGAGAGGGAGGCATACACCCGAACATTCACTGGACTTCTGCTTTTGATGTTCCACACTCAGGGGAGAGAAACTGCTCTAAAACAAAGGAGATGAGGACAGTTGGTAGTCTGTGGGAACCTGCAAGATGGCTGTCACATCCACTATCGAGGCCTGCTGGGAGCCAGGGTCTCATGGGATAAGTTCCCTAGAGTGCAGATCTGGCTCCTGGTGTTATGTAGAGTAGCCTTGGCCCACTGGATAATGCCACTGGCCCACTGAGCTGTGTCCTGTGGAATGTGGCCATGAAGCCAAGAGGGTGCCCAGACTGTTTCTATTAGTGGAACTTTTTTTTTTCTCATAAATCTGACCTCATAGGACCCAGACCTGGGCAACAAGGTGCTTGTCTTAGAGCAGGCTTCCTCTTACACCACCCACAGCTCTGATCAGGTTTATATGTCTTCCCCTCAGTCCCCTTTAGTATCTCTCTGAGCAGTTGGCCTTGGGTCACGATCATTGACAGACATCATTTAATTTGTTTTTAAGTGTCAAAGAACCCAGTTGCAACCACTGAAAGCAGAAGAGGGTTTCACTGTCTCCACCCTACAGGGTTCAAGGAGTCTTAACTGCCAAGCTGAGATGCTGCTACTTACTGCTCAAAGGAAGTCACTAGTGCCAGCGTCCCTGGCTCAAGGGCCGCAATAGCTTCAAGACACTGGACTTCACCTGTTTCTTGTTTCCACACCCATGGCATGAAACATCTGTCTAAACTCTTAAGGGTGTCCTAATGATGAGTTGGCTTGGGGAAGTGGGAAGTGAGCTCATTTAACTGTTGCTTTCTCTGACTTGTTCTAAGTTGAAGGGAGAAAGGAAAATTCATGAGTCATTGCCAACTCTGTTTTTGTTTTTTGTTATTTTTTTTTGGGGGGGGTCTGGCTGGATGTTGGTGGTACATGTCTTTAATCCCAGCACTCGGAGGCAGAGGCATTCAGATTTCTGTGAATTCCAGGCCACCCTGGTGTACAGAGGTAGCTCCAGGAGAGGTCCCAAAGCTACACAGAGAAACACTGTATCAAAAACCAAAAACAATTTTTTTTTTGCCTGTGGGTGTGTTTTCTGCATGTTTATCTGTGTATACATTAGTACAGTGCCTGTAGAGGTCAGAAAATGGGCTTCAGATCTCCTAGAACTGGAGTTACAAATGGTTATTCGTATTATGTGGGTGCTAGGAACTGAACCTAGGTCATCTAGAAGACAGCCAGTGTTCTTAACTGCTGAGCCATTTCTCCAGCTCCCATCATTAACAGGTTCTGACCAATCCATCAGTGGTGCAAGGGCTTGGAGTTTAAGCTCCTGATTTTGTTGCTGTAGTGATGCTAGGTCAGTGTTGTCTTGTAGTTGGTGTGGTCACTATCTAGACAGTAGTAGCAGAATCTTCTAGACCCATAAAAGAATGCAGTAATCCTCAAAGACCATATTCAGCAATAAGAAACAAATCTTATTAGTCAGCTCTACTGGATCAAAACATCCTAGGCACAAAGAGGAAAGATTTGTTAATTCACAACTCAGCCTCTAGTAAAGGTGAAGTTTAGCAGAACGTCATATCCTAAATACATATAAGAGGACACATCCACAATGACACCAGAATAGAAAGTAAATGACAGGTTTCCCCTTAGCTACTTGGAAAGCACACTCCTAAAATTCCACAGTATCTTCCCACCCAAGGGAACACAGCCTCTAGGTGTGGATCTTTGGGGGAATCCTTAACATTCAAACCAATCCAGTTATGTTCCATGCCGTCTATATTTCCTGAAGACCCAAGTCCTTGTCAGCCTCAAGGCTGCAGCCATTTGCCCTTGGGTGACCAGCTTCCTTCTCTTCCAAGACCTCTCTGCCAAGGCTATATCCCATCATCCCACCAAGCCCTCGGCCTTCCCCTTGACTCTCTGTTGATTCTCACTTCATTCCAAAGGATCCCCTGCCGTGGTCTGTCTGCCCACTGAATGGTAACCGCACAGGCTATGATGAGGAGTGTGAAAAGGCTTCGTCGACGCAGTACTTCTGGTACAGGAAAACACTCAACATCTCACCATCCATCCAGGGGGATGGAGGAGTGCAGTGGGAGCCAGCACTGTGCCTCACCCTGGCCTGGCTCATTGTCTATCTGTGTATACAGCGGGGTACTGAGTCAACTGGCAAGGTAGGCCGGGGAGCATGATACCACTGTGCCTGGGTGGATTTGAACATGGACAGAGGGGTGCCATAGTGAGCTCTGCAAATATTCACAGACGGCCATGGAGAGGAAAGTGCCTGCCATAGTTAGCTTTAACTGTCAACTTGACATAGCCCAGACTCACCTCACCTAAGAAGGGAGTCATAGTTAAGAGGTGGCCAAGAGCAGATTGGCCTATGGGCAAGTCTGTAGAGGATTGCCTTCATTATTATTATGTTCATTTTGAATCAAGTTTATTCACTTGATTATTTTATCATTACTTTATAAACATGCTAGTGTCCAAAATCTCTAATTTATATAACGTTATGTCAATAAGCTGATGGTTGCCTTATGAGTTGATTTAAGGGGGCCAGCCCACTGTGGTACTATTCTCTGTGTAGGAGGTCCCACACGGTAGAAGAAAGGTAGCTAAGCATGATCCTGTGAACAAAACAGCGAAAGTATTTATTAACTTCTGCTTCAAATTCCTTCTTGCCTTCTTGTCCTGACTGCAAAAGGCCATGGGAATGTACAGCAGTGACTAGTGTCTCACAAGTTGACTTCTTGGGGAGCCCCCACTTGGCAAAGCTGTGAGGTTTTCGGCAGAACAACTGGTTGTTCCTGTCGTTTTCTCAAGTGCTCCCTAATAGGAACAGCTGTGGGGTTCTTTCCACAGCCCTTTGGTGGTATGCTTTACACTTATTGGGCACACATATAGCTGTGGATAGTCAGGAAGATGATGTTTAAGCTGAATAATTCCGATAAATAGACATAAAACAAGGATATTTTACATTACTCAAACTGACAAAGGAGTCTGTCCAAAGACAGCCTTTTTTCTTTTTTACATAAGAGGAGATTGAAAGCAGGCTGGTTGCCCCTGGAGACAAACACCTGGTTGCTCTAGAGACAAATACATGAGGTCGTTTTCCTAGTTGTTGTTTTACTTATTCAAGGACAGAGCTTGAAGGAACTTTAGTCTGGTGGTACTCCCCATCCTCAAGGCTCAGCCAATTGTTTACTGTCTGGGAAACCCTCACCAACTTAGAGCTATGTGCAAGGTCATGGTTGCTCACTGGCTGGCCATTGTGACAGTCCCAGCCTAAGAGAAACAATGTGACTTATCTTGTGTTTTGAGAATGGGTAGGGCCCTGAAAATGTTACTTATAATTGTTCAGAGTTTGTCCCCTGAAAATGTTACTTATAATTGTTCAGAGTTTGGCCATAAGAAGAGCAGCAGAGGCAGCAGAGGGCAGCATGGAAGATGCCCAGAGAGATAGGGGCAGTGACAGCGTAGAGGAGGAAGCTGTGTAGGGATCTCCGGGAGAAAGTTGCTGTGGGGGAGAGAAGTGTGAGAGAGTGAGTGAGAGTGAGTAAAGAATGAACGAATGATGTAGAAATGTGTGTGAGTGTGCGTAAGAGAGAGCTGTGTAAGAGCTGCTGCTTAGCTGTGGCTGTGGGGAGGTGTAACTGGTGGGGGGCAGGGAAGATGAAGCTGTATAGAAAAGAGATGTAGAAGAGAGATGTATGTCAAAGGGAGATGTGTAGCCATGTGAAAAGAGAGGTAACTAAATATGAAACTATGTAACAGCAGGAGAGAGATACATGTATGTAAAGAGAGATTGTCAAGAAAAAGAGTTTGAGTAAGGAGACGTTAACCAGCCTTTTTTCTTAGCTTACCAGCAGGAAGCATGTCTTTCTCCTAAGACAGAAAAGTCTAGCAACCCTCAGAAAAGAATCTTTCCTAAGCCCCCTGCCACTCTGAGGCATTCTCTTGGCTACCCTGGAGCAGATCTGGGATCTGGCCTCCCATGGTCTTCATCATCCGGCTTTCTTCCGTGATGCACCATGACCTAGAATGGTGCCATAATAAACTACAGTATTTACAGACAGCCACGGAGAAATGGACGCCATAGTAGACAGGATATATTAGCAGATGCCCAGGGAGAAATTTTAAAGGCAAATATAGCGAGGACTATGCAAGATGTTTTGAGATGTCTTTGAGCACAAGGACTGACAACAAGGAACGCCTCAGTCCCAGACTGAACACAGTTTTAGGCGGACCTTCTTGACAAGTTCCGGTGGTCTTTTTGTTTCTGTATGCTTGGTGACAGTGGCAATCAAGCAGTCATATATAAGAACCCCTCTTCGTAGCCTCCTGGCCTTATTTACTTTTATATTAGAATTGATTAGAAATGACCACATTTTTATCTCGAAAACCTTCAGACCCTGTAAAAGAATTTTAGTGCTTTTTCCAGATGTTACCAGCTGTGGGCAAACTCCTAAGACATTTGACCCAAAGATTGTGCCATCTTCTGGGTTGATGTGAGCAGGTTCCGTGTGCTCTGTTTCCAAGTCATATGTGCTCTTCTGAATGGGGCAGCATCAGGCTCCATAAAGATCTTCCCTTGAATGGGGTTTTCTTTTACTCTCAATTTTTAAGATCCCACAGCACTTATATTATTGAGTCAATTTCACATATTTTAAATTAAACACTGTGTACAAACATTGTATCCATTTCAATGAAGATAAACTGATAGTTTTGAGTGGACTTTTTGCACGGCTGTTGGCAAAGCTATTTCTTAGAAGCTGAGGCTGACTCCACTCGTGGGTTCCCACAGGTGGTCTATTTCACTGCATCGATGCCCTACTTTGTGCTCATCATCTACCTGATTCGGGGTCTCACACTCCACGGAGCCACCAATGGCCTGGTATACCTGTTCACTCCCAAGGTATGGGAAGAAGTCCTGAGGGTGCTGCTACCCACTTTGTTCCCTTTTGGTTGGCTGGGCTGGGGTGGGGGTGGGGCAATCATGTACAAGGAAGAAAAAGCTGTAAGTAACAAAGAGGATGGTGTGAGCTCAAGGCTGGGCCAAGGGCTGTGCATGCCTTATGGACATGGACCCGTCCTCAGATAGGTGATTCTCTGTGCACTGTTCATTCCCTCCTATACTCTCACTATCCCTAATGACTGATACCAGTTCCTCCCTTCTGCCCTTCCTGCTTCAGCTCTCTCCCACTCTGCTGAGCTGATGACCACAGATGCCACTCCAGTCATTTCCCTCATGTGTACCCATTTTCCTTACCATCCGGGTTGCAATGATCCCTTCCTTATCCTTCTCACTCCAGGCCGAAGTTCTTCAATGGGAAACAGGACACATTATTCATTTAGCAAATTGTGTGCCTGGAGATAGATGTCTAGAGAGCCCTTCCATGACTCCCTTAGTGTGACAGCTCTCGGGACTGGGGCGTCTTAAACCCACTGCCTCTAGTTTTGTGAGGTGTTTGTTTGTTGGAATTTATCCAGCAACAGGCATTTTGTAGCCTTCAGCTCTTCATAGCCTTTGCTGTCTTTAAGACGTCTGGGAATGGCCTAGTATCTTTAAATTCAGGGATTAAGTCACTCCTGGCGCTCTCTCTCTCTCTCTCTCTCTCTCTCTCTCTCTCTCTCTCGGATTTTCAAGATGGGGTTTCTCTATTGCTTTGGAGCCTGTCCTGGAACTTGTTCTTGTAGACCAGGCTGGCCTCAAACTCGGAGATCCGCCTGCCTCTGCCTCCCAAATGTTAGGATTAAAGGTGTGCGCTACCAATGCCTGGCTCATTCCTGGCTCTTACAATATTAGTTTATTTAAGCAAATAGTAAACAATTAAGAAGCACCTGTGATAAAAAGCTTCACACTAATATTAACAGTGAATTAAACATTCATTAATAGTGCTTGGACGATGTTTAGCAGTGCTCTTACATGTCCTTGGGAAACTTGGGTAACTTCAATGAGGTTTAGTGGTACAGTCCACCTGCAGAAATATACTGCGCCTAGGCCAGGTCTGGACAGCTGGAGAAGTAGAGAGGTAGTTGCCCCCCTCTCTGGGCCTACTTCTCCTGGGAGGGGGAGTCTTGGAACCTGGGGTTGCTCAGCCCTATCCATATTGGCCTTCTAGATTGAGGAACTAGCCAACCCCAAGGCCTGGATCAATGCAGCCACGCAGATCTTCTTCTCACTGGGCTTGGGGTGTGGTGGCCTGATTGCCTTTGCTAGCTACAATGACCCCTCCAACAACTGCCAGAAGCATGCCATCATTGTGTCCATCATCAACAGTACCACTGCCATATTTTCCAGCATCGTGACCTTCTCCATCTATGGCTTCAAGGCCACGTTCAACTATGAAAACTGCTTAAACAAGTGAGTCTAAGCTGTCCCTCAGAACCTTGGACCCCAAGTGGGAAGGCAAGGCTCCAAAGCTCCGAGCTGGAAGGGAGACTGGGAAGGACTGGGTTCCCAGAGGTCAAGGAGTAGACTAAAGACACCAGTATTGAGGTCTTTGGCCGATGCTAATATGTCCAGTAGGGAGGCCACTTACATGAGTAGCCATCTCTAAAGTAGGACTGAAATTAATGTATGTTCAAATAACTTGTATATTGATAAGAATTTAAATTTAAGCGACTCTAAGGTTAATGGGTTACTCAGCGGCACAAGGCATATTTAAGCACAATGTAAATTTCTGCCACCCTATACAGTTCATCAGGTATCATTGGCACAGATCTTCAACAGCCTCACTGTAGGGTCAGGGTTCTTGTCCTCAGCTCTGCTTAATCCAGAGTTCCTCTACTCATCCAGATTATCAGAATTGCCTTTTAGTGGTAAATGTCAAGACGATGTTCTGCTCTGCAGGGTGATTCTGCTGCTGACAAATTCTTTTGACCTAGAAGATGGCTTCCTGACAGCCATCAACCTGGAGGAGGTGAAGAACTACCTGGCCTCCACCTACCCAAGCAAGTACAGTGAAGTGTTCCCACACATTAGCAACTGCAGCTTGGAGTCAGAGCTGAACACGGTGAGAGGCCTGGAAAGGGTGGGCATTGCCTCTCTCTCTCCACACGGTCTGCCGCAGACCTTTCAGTGGGCGACGGGTCTGCGGGGAGACCAAGACTGGGATGAACAGATCAGGAGTGGCTTCGCCTTGACAGACAGACACAAACACACTCAAGGAGGTTTCTAACTGCTGCGATTTTTACATCAGAGCATTGGGTTTTTATGCAGAAAGTTCAAGGAACAGATCTTTGGCCACAGTTTAAAATTTACAGACATACTACAGAAATGTCAGCAATTATTTTGGAGCATGAGATCATAAATACATCTCATGTTTATTTTTGCCTGCTTGTGGTCAACTTACCAGGGATTCGATTTACTGAGTTAAGAGAATAATCATTGTCTCTGGTCAGTAAACTTTTAACAGCATTGAGAAGAACTCTTGTACTGTTTTATTGATTGGGTCCTAAAAACTCAGTGGTAAATCCCACACCAGCTTTACTGTGGGCGGGCTAATTAGGCAGGGTCATCTTGTGGGCAAATTCCTATAGCTTTAGGTATGTTAATTTATTAGGCCTTGGGCTGACACCTGAAGTCTCCACTGGCGCCGTGGGATTTGTAGCTGAGGGCTGGTCTGTATCTCTTTCTGTGCCTGAAACTATAAGTGTTTTCTGGCCTTCTGTGAATTAACAGTGAGCTACAGGCCAAAGCACCCATGATCAAAAGCATTAAAGCTATCATAGCACAACAAACACGTACCACCCATTCCAGACTGTCAGTTGGGCAATCACCTGCAGGGTCCTGAACCACTTTTCCCCAGGAGGCGTAACCACGTGTGGTGTGAACCTCTGGACAGGTAGCCATTGAGATTTCTCTCAGCCATTGCTACACTGTCTCCACTGGTGTGGCGGCAGTCCATGAAGACTGGGAACTGGATTGTTTCCCCTGCAGCAGTGACAGACACTGGACTCCTGCTCTCTCCCAGGTCCTACAGGAATTCTTTTCATTTCCCTGCCTCTTTTTGAAATTTTCAAAATATGGAAAAGGCAAAGGATAAGGTAACATACACAGTCAGAATCACAGCACAAATAAAAGCTACAAACCTGTCATTTGGAGGTGTGTGTGTGTGTGCGCACGCGCGTGCATTCACGCCTGTGTGCACGTACATACCTGTGTATGTGTGTGGGTGTGTGTTTGTGTGTCGATGTCCATTCATGGCCCTCATTGAATTGTATTCCCATGATCCTGCAGTTGGTTGAGACAGGAGGAGTTCCAAATGAGGCCACTCAGAGAGATTAAAAGGGAGCCGGGGGGCAGGGGGGCCGGGGCCGCAGTAGTTGAATACAGGTAGTCCTGGTTATAGATTTCCTTAGTTAGGCTTAATGATAAGTTACATATAGGACTTTAGACTCACTAATCTAGGAAAGATTATAGAACATTTTCTTTTAATCTTGCTAAATGTTAAAGGACTACATATTGTTAACTGTGATTCTTATTTGAAAACTGTTGTGGTATATATTTTGCTCTTTAAGGTTAAAACCCTTCTTTTTATTTAGACAGAAAAGAGGAGATGATGGGAGATGCAATTCTGTAAATATGTTTCTCAAATTGGTTACTGAATCATGCACTGTTGGCCAATAGGAAAGGAAGATAGGAGGGACTAGTAGAGAAGGAGGAAAGAGGAAGTAGATAGGAGGAGGCAAGATGGAGAGTCAGGAGAAGGCAGAACCGCCAGCTGCCTCTGGCTGGTAAGACCACATGGAAATACATAGAAATGGGTTAATACTTAAGACAGGGCTAGCTGATAAGAAACAAGTCAAATACAGATTCTCTGTGTGTTAATTAGGGCTGGCCCGGGGGAGGGACAGGACTAGGCGGCAGGAGAAAAACCATACTCCTTATGGGGCACCTTCAAATATGAGACCCTGGGCCCATTCTCTTCCATTCTGTATTTCTTCCGTCTCATTTGATGACAGGAAACAGAGCAAATGCTCCAAAAACATGTCCTGCCCAAGAGAGTTGGGCCCAAGCAACCAGGGACTGTGAACCCTTCTAATCTGGGAGGCAAAGTATATCTTCCTCCCTTCAGTTGTTTTGGTGGTGATCTTGTTCACACTGATAAGAAAAGTAACTCATGCAGGAGTTTGCGTAAAACAGAGCAAACAAAACATATTCATACTGGGGTAGTTAGAATGAGGAACACTAAGATGAATAAGAAAGCTTATGGGTGGGCATGAGACCCACAGATAAAAGGGGTAGGGATCTGAGTGACATCAGGTAGGCTGTCACTTCCAAAGTCCTTGAGGGACACAGGTAACACATTATAGTTCTTTTATGTATTCTTGCATCTAATGAAGCTAATTATAACTAAATTGCAAGTGTAAATAGATTTGCTTTTCCTAACAAGATTCCACCTAGTTGCTGTGATAGTTAACTATCTGCCCAGGAACAGCTACAAGTTGGCCATACAAATGTGAGAAAACAGCTCGGTCTAATTAACAGTCCTTGACACACCTGCAAACTCTTAAGGCAGCAAGACCAGCTAATAACTAAGAGTCGAGGTTAGTAACAAACCTGCAGCCACAGATGGACCTACAGAGTCTTGCACTGCCCCTAGATGAGTGGGCAGTGTATAAACTTTAGGTTTTTATTTTTCGTGTTACACCTCCCTTTCAAAAACTCCGCAATAGTAGTAAGAATAACACACATAATCAGCTTTTAATCTATTTTATTATTTAAAACTTGTAATCAGCACCATTGGTATGCCATTAAGCGGATCTGTATATTAGTCAATCAGGTTACCATAGCAAAACATCAGAGACTGGGTGGCTACACCAACAGATACTTATTCTCATACTGATTTGTTTGCTTCCAGGATCAGTGATATCACTGTCTGTCGTCTTAGCAGACTAGGATGCCACCCTTTAAGCCTCACTGTACTTTAGTGACCCCCATAAAGACCTGGTCTGTATGCAGTCACTTTGAGTATAGAACTGTCCAGTGGTGGCCCATGCCTTTAATCCGGGCACTTGGGAGGGAGAGGCAGGTTTATCTCTGAGTTGGAGGCCAGCCTGATCTACCTAGTGAGATCCAGGACAGCCAGAACTGTTTCACGGAGGAGATACCTGTCTTAGAACTTCAAAACCAACGGGAAAACCATCATAGCACTTCTGAATCTGACAAACATATGCCATCCTTGAAGAGTGATGTTCTAGATGCTTGTCATTCTTTCTCATGGAGACTTTACCTTCCTGTGGCTTAATTTCTAGCAGTCCTGCGGTTAGCTAAACTCACCCATCAGGAACTCCTTACTGGTGTCGAAAGGGATTTGACTACAAGGCTTGGGCCTGGAGAGATGGCTCAGAGGTTCCGAGTTCAATTCCCAGCAGCCGCATGGTGGCTCACAACTATCTATAATATAATCTGATGCCCTCTTCTGGCATGCAGGTATGCATGCAGAGTGCTCATACATAAAAGATAAAGTAATTAAAAAACAAAACAGTAGGCTCAGCTTCCACAGCAGGTCATCAACACAGGCATGTGGATGCCTACCACATTTCCTCAGTCCTGGAAACAAAGATCCAAAAATTATTTTGATTTTTGCATTATTTTTATCTAAAATGTAAGCTTGGGCAGGAAGAAGAATGCAGGGCTCTGTACCGACAGAAAGGTTCATCACATTTTATGTATGTTCTAATCAGTCCGGGTGAGCTTTGGGACCTGGGCTGAAGGAAACACTGGCCAGCTTCAAAGTCCCAACATTTACCATATTAAAAAGACTGGTAACTAGTATCATTTTGTCACCCGCAGGCTGTCCAGGGCACGGGCCTGGCCTTCATCGTCTACACTGAGGCCATTAAAAACATGGATGTGTCCCAGCTGTGGTCAGTTCTCTACTTCCTCATGCTGCTGACGCTGGGTATGGGGAGCATGGTAGGGACAGGAACGGCCATCCTCACCCCTCTGACGGACAGCAAGGTCATCTCCAGCTACCTGCCCAAGGAGGCCATTTCAGGTCGGGACACCAGGCAGTGGAGGCGGGGCATGGGTGGGGGGCGAAATGCAAGACAATCGGGTCTAATTAGGGCCATGTGCTTCTCAGACAACTCCAGAAGGGCTGCAGGGGTGTAGCTGTGCTCCTGCTACAGGGTGATACTCAGCTCCAGAGCTAGGCTAAGAACTCAACACATCCCAGGGAAACGCAGTCAGCCTACCCTTGGGAAAAGGTGACGTCTACCCAGCCTGCACTCAACGGTCTCCAGGCTTTGAGAACCTACATAGATTTTTGTCTTAATCAAAGGATAAATGTCCATTTCCTAAGGCGAGCATATGACCTGTTCCCACAGCAGAAGGAGCTCCCAGGAAATGAGCACACAACCAGATCACCTTGTTCTGATTTCTAATGCTACTAGTTTTAGCCTGTGTTCTGAAAGTCGCTGGAAAGGATAATCTGAGCCTGCTGTTGGCACTCAAAACCTGTCAGTGAGGTGCACTATGCCGCTGTTAGCAGCAGTTGTCTGTCCCTGATCCTGTCCGACACAACACTGTAAGGTCACATACCCACTTTCTCCATGCATTTCAACTGCTAGGCAGTTAGCAAAGGAACTAGCTTTTCCTGTGTCTACTTAACTTCACTACCATTCTACCCAAGCAGGGGTCACGAGGACTCAGTTGCCAGCCACTTACCACCTCTGATAATTCCGTAACTCCATATCCAGGATGGGTAAAACAAGGCTCCAACTAGTCTTCATGTCCTCACCACCCACCTCTTTACTCAGCACTTGGCATCCTCCCTGAGACTGGGGCTCTGCAGCCCAGATATAGGCAATGCCCCCAACTGCTTTTTCCCCTGAACTGACATTCCCTGAAGAGCAGTTCCTACAGTTCATGTGGGTAAACCTACCCTCCCAAGCACACCTCGGGAACTGTGGCTCCTGTGGGAATATAAGAGACAGATCAACAGTAGTCTTGTGCCGTAGGTCTGGTGTGCCTCATCAGCTGTGCCATCGGCATGGTGTTCACCATGGAGGCTGGGAACTACTGGTTTGACATCTTCAATGACTATGCGGCCACGCTGTCCCTGCTGCTCATCGTGCTGGTGGAGACCATAGCTGTGTGCTACGTGTATGGGCTAAAGAGGTAAGGAGACCCCAGATCCTGTTCTACAGGGGGCAGAGAAGCTGTAGTGTTATATTAAGAAAACCATAGGTACATTCCTTCTAGATGCTTGGCTCTCAGATTTCAGTGACCTCTTGCTTCCTCCGTTTGCCTGTATCCAACCACTTATTTCCACGTCCTCTCTTCTATGTCTTATCTGCTCAAGGACTCAGCCTCCAGGCATAGATACTCTGGACATCCACCAGCATTAGGGTTTCCAAGAACCCTGGTCAAATCCAGTTCCCTGTGCAGCAGTCAGATGTGAGGCCAGAATGTGGTGGGGAGCAGCTTTCACACTGAGGCCAATGAATGAGGGTTGCAGGACTGCCTCCATTGGGTACCTGCCAAGGTCTGGGACAAAGTATAAATTGATATTTCCTTGGTGTTCTGAGGACCTGCCAAGAACACTTAATCTAGGTAGGACCTTGCTTTTCTTACTCCTGCAAGGCGGGAAGGAAGAGCCCTTCCAAACCCCAGGCTCTCAGTGGTTTCTCTCTCTCTCTTTTTTTCCTTTTCATTCTTTGAAATTTTACAGACTGACCAGTTTCCCCTCCCGTTTAGTACCCCTCCCCCATCCACTCCTCCTCAGCCTCCATTCAGAAAGAGTCCAGCCTCTCTGTGGGAACCAACAGCAAGGCATATGGAGTTGAGGCAGGAACAAGCTCCACACCCCATCGAGGCTGAACGAGGCATCCCACCACAGGGAACATGTTCCAAAGAGCCAGCTCATGCATCAGGGACAGGTCCTGGTCCCACTGCTAGGGCCCCCACACAAGTGTCATCCAGATGCAGAGGGCCTACGTTGGTTCCATGCCGGCTCCCTAACTGTCCGTCCAGAGTCCCTGCATGCGCATAAGCTTAGGCACTGTGGGTTTCCCCATTATGATCTGACCTACCCTTGCTCATATAGACCCTCCACCCTCTCTTCAACTGGATTCCCAGAGCCCAGGCCCCCAATTCTTGCTCCGATCTTCTTGGTCTCTGTGCCAAGCACAGAGTGACTGTTCTGAGACCATCTCTAGGAGGCGGTGGAGAATACTCGGAACCATCACTGAGGGACAGAGTGGGTGGGCAGAGGGAATCTCACCCTAGCCCTGTGTTCTGTGTTCTGGCACCCCCTCCCCCACCTCTGGGAACTAGCCTCTGGTCCACACCTGGGACCTCTGAAGGCCAACACCGGGGAGATGTCTCATGACCCGTTCTTCATTGGTCATCCTTCCTCAGGCAGCCTCAGCCCTTTTCCCTTACCTCAACTGCTCCCCCACAGAGGATCAGATGGGTTGGGGTCACATTCAAACATCAGTAACCAGAACAGCATCTTCCCAAGGGCAGAGGGTATGCAAACTGGATCCCTCCCTCCAGAGCACGAATAAACCTCTCTGTGGTCCCAACAGATTTGAAAGTGACCTTCAGGCCATGACTGGCTGCACCCTCAACTGGTACTGGAAGGCCATGTGGGCGTTTGTGAGTCCAGTGCTCATCGTCAGCCTCTTTGTCTTCTACCTGAGTGACTACATCCTCACAGGGACACTGCAGTACCAAGCCTGGGATGCCACTCAGGTACCTGATGTTCTTGCAGGGCCGGGGAATAAGGCAGAGCCCACACAGTCACTCAGAACACAGGGGACTCTTGCTGTGCTGTGAGAAGGCTCCATGTGACAGCATGGGAACTTCATCGAGTATTTCACAGATGCTCAATCTAGCACAGCTGACCTGGGCTGTGAGTTTTTAACCACGAGGCATCGCAGTGGACCTTTCCCCTGCTACGGTGCTGGCTCTTCCTTCACAGGAGCTTTACATGTTGAAATGGTCCATGCTCGCTGGCAGTGGCTTCGGTGCAGGCTTGCTGTGACATCAAATGCTGGTACACAGGCCCATCCCTGCCTCGTTACTTTTACTATAACACTGACCAAACTTCTGCCAACCATTCGGAGGGGAATAGACTTGGGGTCATAGTTTCAGAGGTGCCACTTTATTGGCTTGGGCAGAGTATCACGGCAACAAGAGTGTGAGGTAGAGGTTTTCTTCACTCCCCGATGGCCACAGACAGTGGGCCTCAGCCTCAACAGCCCCAATAATGCTTATGCCCTTCCTCAGCTAGCTGCTTCCTAAAGTCGCTAGAACCTTTCAAAGTAAGACTACACAGCCAGAGAAGGTAGGCATCTGAGTCTGTGGGGGAAATTATTTCATGTTTGCTAAACACCAACTCTTATCCTTTCTTTCTTTTTGGAATGGAGGCCGGAGTGACTAGTCAAGGTTTCTCCTGTGTCTTACAGGGCCACGTGGTGACCAAGGATTACCCCACACATGCGCTAGCTGTCATTGGGATTCTGGTAGCCTCCTCTACCATGTGTATCCCTCTGGTAGCCCTGGTGACTTTTGTCACACGCCACTGCACGAGCAGAGCAAAGTTTCCTACGGCCTGAGAAGTGGACCTGTCGTAGACCTATGGTTTCACAGCCACTTCCTACAGTAGAAGCTCCTCAGTTGCTTTTCAAAGCCAAAAGAACGTTCTGATTCCTGAATCTGCAAAGACAATTTAATTCTCTGTTATCATAGGTTGGCAGAAATCTAACCTTGGCCATAAATACTTTGGTATTACATACTCAACTCAGAGTAGATATAATTTTTCATCATTTTGACCATTAGCGTTCGTTCCAGAGATATCAAATGTTTACTTTACACACCACCATTACAGAACTGGGATTCTGGATTACAAAGTTACCTCTATGCATCCCAGGTTGGGTCTGCACCTGTGCATCTTAAAATCTATGATCCTCCAGACACAGCCTCCCCAGGCTATCACAAAAGGCCATGTGTCTCCAGGCCAAGCATACACTTCTTATAGCAGTACTTATCCTTAGTGAAGCGTGAATGGGTGGGGAGGAACGAGTCTCCCACACTTCCCCCCGGCCAGTGCCTGGATTATAGGCATGGGCTACCGTACATGACCTTTCTCTGTTTCCTTCTGCTTTTTCTCGTCTAGGAAAGTGTTTTTCTTCATCACTGAAGTATAACTTTGGATTTGGTATTCTTAACCAGCAGGTTTCTTTCAGCAGCTTGAAGGTACTGATAAATCCATTTATTTAGTCTATGGATATCCCTTTATATGTGACTTGATTCTTGCTCTTTGCTGGTAGAGGAGGGGGAAAGTAATGAATTATAGATAAAAAATATGAAACAGAAGTATAGGATGAAAACCTAGAGTGCAATATATTACACAATAAAACCATACCAAGATTTGTTTTAAAATAACTACATCTGATTTTACTCTTAACAAAAACAAACTGAGATCATGCAGTACTGTTCTAATGTACTGTACATTTCTGAATACTAAGTTATAACCCTCAAAATATGATAACTATTTCTCAGTGCGCCAGGCCTGAGGGTCATGTGCAGACTTCTTTCCAGCTTTCACAGTAAGTCTTGAAGGTAATAACTGAGTCATTCTATAAGTCTTAGAAGACTGGCACTTTGTAACCTTCAATTTAACTTAGTCTTCTCAGGAGACCAAATTGCACACTGTCCTCCTTACTGGCATGACCCATAAGGAGGTGATAAATGAAAATGCCTGAAGGAATTAAACCTTTTAGTTACTTGTGCTGCCTGCATCCAGCTGGAATTCTTCGAGCAAGCATGTGCACTAGTTCAACTCTCAATTGAGAATTAAACAGATTGGCCTTGGAGTTGCAAATCACAAGCCCTAGTGCCTTGTCCAAAATGAATTCCACAGGAAAATCATGTGATGTTCAATGAGGAAGACTGCACTGGCTAGAAAACGTGATGCTGCTGTACAGTATATACCCTCTCTAGCAGCCACTTTTCAAACCTCTGAAAGGCCTACAGTTTAGACAACATTTTCTTTATTAACTTTATTTAAACCAATGTTTCTAACAGTTCTTATCACAGATCTGTCTGTACATATGTAAGGCACACACAACACACACAGTATTTTCCTTAGACTCACTGACACCTTTCTATGGCCTGAAAACTTTTTTTTCCTTAGACATAATTATGTATCTATCGCATGCAGGCTTCAAACTCACTATGCAGCTGAGGATGACCTCCTGAGATTATAGGAATGGCCACCATTACAGGTGTGTAGAGTGCTGGGAATCGTACCCAGGGTTTCATGCTCTACCAACAGAGCTACATGCCCAGTTCTAAAAATTCTTTCCAATATACACCATTTTACCATTATCATTTGCAACCTGTATCACTTACTTATCCATACTTCCTTATCATCCTGCAACCTATATTACTTTGAAATAAATTATAATTTGGCAGTAGAGACACTCAGCAAATGTTGCCCTAGCTTTATCCATAGAAAATAATAACGGTCTTAGGTGATCATCACTGGAAAACAGTTTAGAAGGTATTTTTGTTGTTTACTTAATGACCAGTATTTCTATAATGATCTAGCATTGCTTTGAGATTAAAAAACAAAACAAAACCTGATTAAAAACTACAGAAATAACACCAACAAATCGTTAGAAAATATGGCATTTTATTTTTGCATATGGATGTACAGTACATGAATTTAAACAATATCACTGCAGGGCTTTGAAACATTGATCACTTGCAGCCTAACCCACTGACAATTAGTCCTTGCAAAGTAGCCACATTAGCGGTTCAGATTTGGTGTTGGCTGTAGCTGCTGACATGAAGTACTTACTGTGAGATGCCCAGTAGCATTTGAATAATACACTATAGTAGACATGGGCTGGGCTTCAATATTCCATCTTTGGAACAAATTATGCTTATTTACATGTCAGAATAGGTGGCTCTATTTACCCTACGGGAAGTTTTAACGTCTTAACGTCTGATTTTAAGCTACAGGGGATTTCCCCAGAGTTTCTAAAAGCAATAACTTTTATCATTTATAA
Organism: Phodopus roborovskii; assembly: GCF_943737965.1. NCBI lineage: Eukaryota > Metazoa > Chordata > Mammalia > Rodentia > Cricetidae > Phodopus > Phodopus roborovskii. The sequence continues at coordinate 11,237,185 of NW_026125295.1, read as the reverse complement.
AAGATAATGTTGAAAAAAAGGTAATGTTAAAATAAAGGCGCTTTTAGAAATATTTAAGGACAACATAAGGTACCTCTATTAGAAAAAAAAAAAAAAAAAACTACATAGTTTCAAGCAAAACACTGATGTACCATAGCAGTGTTTAACTGAATTGTTTGATAGTGCAATGATACTACCTTATATACTGTTCTAGTATCTAAACTTCATAATTACAATTTTAATATATAACCTGTCTTACAACTATGCACACTTCTGAAGCGCAGTTTTCAGTCTGTTTTATGCATAAATTAAAGTTGGTCCTTGATTTGGAGAACTATGGCTACCTAGAAGCACTAAATTTCAGACACTTATTGACTGCCAACAAAAACCTTGACAAAGTGAGAAAGCAAGAATACCATGCATAGAAGAGCAGTTGCTACTCCAAGTGTGAATCAAATCTAGCACAAGACCCTCTATGAGGCCTGCATGTCTCAATGAGTAACCATGGGAAAGAGGGAGAGAGAAAGAGTCCCGCAAGATGTGGGAGGAAGCAGCCGGCCAGTAGACTGTACTTTTTCCACAATGGAGTAATTCTTAAAAAGAGGCAACTTTGGACCTTTAGCATAAGAGACAGACTTTACATTCTTTGATTTCATTTACACCTTTTAAAAAAGATAACATATATCTGAACTTTTTATGACATTTAAGCAGCTCAAGCTGGCTGAAGCCAAAAGGCAGCTAGAAGCTGTGAACAACACTAGATTTCATTCTCCTCTTCATTCCTGTGAAACTGTAACTTATCAAACTACCTGATACCTGTAAGAGACATCCTATAAAGATAGGAAAAGTCCAAAGATATATGGAAAATATGCTTGCTGACAGTGGCTGCTTTATAATGACAATAATGAAACAGAGCTAGAAAAATAATTTTACTGTCTTAAATAATGAAAGAAGTTAAAATTTTAAAATATATTACTTATCTGTGAACTTCCGATTAACTTGACAGTGAATAGATTTCTTCTGATCGGTGAGCTGAATTTAAGCTACATTTTAATTACAGTATAGCTATAAATTATAAACATAACCATCCCAACAGTAAAGAGATCAAAGCAGTACTAGCGACAACCCTAAGACATCGCCTAGCCAGACCACAAGAGGTGCTCCTGGGTAAAGGCTTCTGGGTAAAGAAGACCTTGGGACTCATGTGGAAAGCAGGTCAGTAAAGACTCCAGTTCTGCATCATGGAGTCTTCCAAACCAAGCCGCTTTCCACAAATACAAATTCAGTCTATCTTTTCTTTCTGGACCAACCTAGGAGCATCAACAAAATCTTTGCCATTGTAAAGAATAATAAAAAATGTTCCAATGCTTGCAACTCCCCAGAAGAGGACATACGCCAGTGTTTCTGTCCAAGTGTCACCTGTTGATATTAAAAAGAGATAATGCATCATTTGTTGACACTAGATCTCGTTGTGAGTTGTATAAGCACAACTTCTCATTAAATTTTACTAGCATGTCCACAGGAGAAAACACACACACACACACACACACACACACACACACACACACACACACACAAACCTCTTAAAGTTTAAACTGGGGGGTCTCAACTTTTCAAGGCTCAATATACCATCAGCTGTAAACCCCAAGAACTCGCTGCCTCCGTGACAAGTCCTCCGCAATACTGAGGCTACTGACCAGAGGCCACACTGTTAGAACTGGACTACTCTCTTTCAAACTACCACACAAATCGTAATTATTATTGAGATTAAATGTTTTACTAATAGCTTAATTATAGTTCTATGATCAATGCGCTATCATCAAATTACCTATAAAAGCACATATTCCAGAATGTGTATATTAGTAAAGTTAGATGTTTAAATTAACTGTATAAATCATAACATTTTAACAACATTTAACGCAACTCTGCTGGCAGGGTTTATGACGGGCTGAGCTTTGGCTCTCTTCTCTCCTAGATCTGCTGGCCTCGACCGTAGAGGAACACATGCAGAGTCCAATGGTCACTAAGATCATTCAAGGGAAGTCACTTGTGGACTTCCTACTACATCAGAGGTTGTCCTGCATGTATGTCTCTTCAGAGGTTGTCCTGCATGTATGTCTCTTCAAAAACCACAGCAAGGGCTAGAAATCAGCTACATGCATCACCTGACAGGTTACTATTGACATCATTAATATCTTTTTACTCAAAAATATTCCTAAATTTGCAACATTATCGATTTTTATAGCCGAGTCTTAAAAGTTGTTGCGCAGTAGGCAAGTTAGTTTGTTTGGGGATTTGTCCTGGTTTCATTTCTATGGATGTGATAACTGTAATAACCAAAAGAAGCTGCGAGAGGAAAAGCTCTATTTGGTCTCCATTTTACAGTCCAGCATTGAAGGAAGCCAGGACTGAACCTCAAGGTAGAGGCAGGAACTGGGACAGAGGCCATGGAGGAATGGTCCTTAATAGATTGCTCTCCATGGCTTTCTCAGTTTGCATTCATTATTACGTAACCCAGGACTACCTGTCCAGGGATGGCACTGTCCACAGTGTGCTAGGCCATCCCACATCAACCACTAATCCAGAAAATACCCCATAGACTTTCCTACAGGCCAGTCTAGTGGAGGCGTTTTCTCAAGTGAAGCGCCCTCTTTCCAGATGACTTTAATTTACGTCAAATTGGAAAAAAATAAAGCGAGCCAGGACAGGACTGGACCTCAAGCGTGCTAGGCAAATGCTGTGCCGCTGTGCTTCTGCCCAGACCAAGAGCAGAGGTTCCTGTAAGCCACTGGACACTTCTCAGAGGAATCCTCCGCTTCACTTAGGCCAAGATCTGGGGATTAACTTTCCTTATCCCTCAAGAAGTTCTTTAACCAGCTGTGAGCATGCAAAACAAAACAAAACAAAAAACCAAACAACTCATCCAGGGGAAGGAAGAGACTCCCAGTGGTACCCACTGGGCAGTGTTTTAGACACAAGTCAGGATCCAGGGAGTGACTGAAACCAGTTGTCGGCCTCCGAGCAACCCACACAGCCGATTGGGTTTGCCCTTTTTCCTTCCTGCTATCAAAGCTGACACAGCCTCAAAAGCATTACTGCAAGCAATTTCTGTATCCTTATCCTGTTTTTTACTGTTGTTAAGGATGGGTTTTATATTTTTAGAAGGTCAAAAAATACACTACAGAGACAACATGAAATAAAGACAGAAATATTTATGGTCTGGTTCTTTACAGAAGTTTGTAATTAGGATTTCTTCCCTCTACTCAATGAATTCTAGTACTTTATGAAATTACTTGGTGACTGTTACAGTGCTAAACTCTGATGAGGACAGAGTTGCATGGCACTAAGCCTCCTCTTACGAAGGGCAGATGAATGGTAGTAGAGACTAAGGTGATGGTAGAGGGATGCTATCCCTAACTCAGAAAACACCCGAGGGTTTACGACAGCCCAAACACAGCAGACAAAACAATGAATGAACAGTCTCTTCCTCAAAAATCTGATGACTAGCTGGTAAAGACACGTGAAAAAATCATTCTGCGCAGAAAAATACATGGTGGATCTATCTACCGGGTACCAGGAGGGCATTCCACCTCTGAAAAATAAATTTCTCCATATTCATGAGCTCACTGAGGAACACGCCAGGAGACAAGTACAGCCAGTGCTGTGGGAAGCCAGGACAAAAGGACATGGAGGATGGGGAGGAGCATCTAGCTGCAGGATGCCATCAAGATAGTCGACTAGAGAGGAGTTTCAGGACAGCCAGGGCTAAATAGAGAGACCCTGTCTCAAGAAAGAAAATGAACACCAAAATATGAATGGGGGCTGGCAAAACTGCTCAGGGGGTAAAGGCTCTTGTCACACAGATATGGTAATCTTTGTTCCATCCCTAGAGCCCACAGTACAAGGAGAGAACCAACAACTCAATGCTGTTCTGACCTCTACATATGCACCATTGCACATACACTCTGGCTCACACATCATACTCATATATAAACATAGTAATAATTTGAAAACATTATGAAGGGTTAATTTATTTCTAAAAGGCAGAATAACAACTTATTTTTCATTTTTGCCTAATTATGCTCTCTATAATTATGATGAATTTGTTTGATAACAAGAAAAACGTTATAAAAACCTTAGGTTAAGAAACAGGGCCAGTCAAATAGCTTAGTGTGTAAAGGTGCTTGTTTATTAGCAAGCCTGGAAACCTTAGTTTGATCCCTGGAAGTAAAAGTGGGAGGAGAAATAATTCCACAAAGTTTTCCTCTAACTTGTACATGTGCACGCCTCATGGGATAAGATAATTAAAGCAGAGGAGGTGGAAGAGATAAGGGAGAGCAATAATCACTGAAACACTGTGTGTGAAAACACCATAATGGTATCACATAGGCTGTATACCAATTTAAAATAGAAAATGAGATTTTAAACAAAGACACATTACTACTACCACTAATAACAACAACAACAATAGGAAACTACTAGGAATTATAGATGGGTCCTAGTGGTCCTAGTGGCAGATGCTGACTAGCACAACACACACAGGCAGAGGCACACAGACCTTTTTAAAGTCACGTTCATCTACATAGCAAATTCCAGGTCAGTCAGACCAAAACAGCAAGACCCAGCTTCAAAAGGGAAAGAAAAAGAGAGAATACGAACCCAGAGTACACTTACCAGCCATAAGCAGGCAGATGATACACATAGAAAAGGCAACAACCATGATGATGGGCAACTGAAAAATACAATTGAGAGACAGACACTGCTGTTTAGGAATAATAAGTGGCCATAAAGTCATCCATGTCTACCTGCTTTGGAAAAGAGCAAAACTTTTGCAGCCTTATACACACAGATTTTTTTTTTTTTTAAATCAAACACCACTTCTCATGGGTTCAATCACAGGGACCTACGTTTTCATACCGGTAAAGTTATGAGATCTAAGGAAGCATGCTTCTGCTTCAAACCTGGGAAATGATTGTCCATCCAGGCACTCTGCCACCAGAAAGGCTGCAAAGCCATGTGAACACAGGAGGAAAGCAAACAAAGCAAAGCATCCCAAACACACTCTGTCCTTCATTTACAATTCATCTCTAGCAATTCCCTGATCACAAGAAGACTGAAGCTCTCCTGAAAAAAGGACTCCTTCACAGTTCCTTATGTGTTCTTACACAAAAAGGACCTATGGCTAAGTCACAAAAGGAAGCAAACACTCAGTTATTTCCACTGTACTCTAGTCTCTTTGGGGGGAAAGAGCATGCAATGTTGTTTTCTACACCTTCAAACCACAATACTTCCACTCTTGAAAAATCATAAGAAGTTTCTTACTGCGAGAAATTTCCAGTCCCTTGGAACACTTAAAGGACTATGAGATTCTAATTCATCCACTGAATAGTTTCCAAGAAATAAGTCTATAGAATCCTAGGAAAGAAAGAAGGAAATTGTGAATTTTCCAAATTTGACTACACTGAGCAATGATGCAAAGATATAACCATTCGATGCAAAGGAAAAAAAAAAAAAAAAGGTACAACTTACTTGTCTAAATCCATCAGAAAAGTTGTTTTTGTAATATCGTAATAATGAGTTGCAGCCATCCATTATAAGTCCCAATCGAGTTCTTTTCCCAGTTCTGGTTAAAAAAGGTTCAATTTTAAATTATATACATGCATACTAAATTTGAAGTTTTTAAACAGTGACTGTAACAGAAATACATGAGCATCAAAGATGTTAAAATTATCCCTGAAAATACAGACACTTTCACAAAGAAGTCATCAGCAGTCCAAAAAATATATATAGTTGTTCCACAAAGAACTCTACTAGACATTTGCTTAGAGATGTTCAAGTCTTATATATATATAAAAAAAATGTGTAGCGTTTCTACATATGCTATTCATACCCTATATTGTTCAGGAAATAATGATATAAAAATAATCTGCACATGCTCAATACAGACACAAATACATTTTCCTGAACACTTTTATTAGTGGCTGGCTGAATCCAAGATACAACCATGGATAGGTAAGAGGGTCAATTGTATTTGTTTCCTAAAACATAAACAAGAACTATGCAAAGGAGGGCGGCCCATGCTAACAGGAATAAAACAACACAGTAACTAGGAAGAACTGCTCCCAGGATGTGTTTACAGGGAGCATTGTCTGAGAGTTTAAAGTGTGGCTTACCTTGTAAAGTCAGTCTTCAAGGCACCGGTTCCCGCATACTGTTTGGCACAAGCGTTAGCATTATCAGCCCAGGCTTTGGGAAAAACAAAAATAGCAGCTGATAGTGATTAAGATGCCAACTAAAGTTCTAATTCAAAATATGAACTTCAAAATTTGAACAACTTTGCTCCTATTAAGAAATCACCTACCATTTTTGTAAGTTTTCTCAAATTCATCTTGTTCTTCAAGCTTCTGTCCCACATGCAATACTCCTAGTCTCTAAAAAAGAATCACACCCATATTTATGAGTGACAAGACTTTAGCAGGCCTGACTCGGGAAGAAATCCTATCATGGGTTCCTTTCCTGCCTCAGCTCTTGTGCACCCAGCACAGACTGCAGGGAGCCCGGGACAATCGGGACAATCGGGACAATCGGGACAATCGGGACAATCGGGACAACAGGGACAACAGGGACAACCGGGACAACAGGGACAACAGGGACAACCGGGACAACCGGGACAACCGGGACAACCGGGACAACAGGGACAACAGGGACAACAGGGACAACCGGGACAACCGGGACAACCGGGACAACCGGGACAATAGCTAGATGGCACCCGGGAGGGAAAAGGGAAAGGGAAACATGCTAAGAGACTTAGAGCTGTTTCTCCTCCTCCCCTTCCGCCTTCCTTACCATAAATAAACCATCCCAGGCTCCCACATACATGTCACTCAAGTCTTACTTTCTACGAATCTCATGAATGCTACACGTTCATCTTACTACCTCTTGCCAAGAACGAGTCAGAACACCCTCAGTGGCTTTCAGCTGTGCAAAAACTGCCCCTCCTGGAGGGAAAACACCCTGGGAGAGTTCCCACACCTTCTGACAAGGACACCTCAGGGTCTCCTGCCCAAAGATGCTTGCAAGTTCATTATGTTTCATCAAACTGTATTTAGCATGGGAAACAGATTATAGAACCTAATTCTGCAGGCTCTGTTTAATCAGCCATGGGACCAAACCATTCCTAACCCGTTTCTACTGAAAAAGATAGCTGAGGTATCTTTAATAGATGACAGAGCACAAACTAGAGACTGTTCTTCACTCCTCTGACAGTTACTTCATGGCTCAAGAACAATTCTTTCTAAAGCAGACACCAAAATTTCCTGAGTATCAAAAACAAAGCTGAATACGTACATATTATCTAGACATTTGGAACATAGTTTGTCTTTCACAACAAATGCCAATTAGAAATCTAGGCTCTTCATATTTAAAACTGAATATACTTAAAGAAGCATTTGCATCTATTTTTTATTCAATGACATGGCAATTATGCCAGAGATGATTAACCAAGAAGCTAATGCCCCTTGTCAGAACAAGAGATTTTTTTTTTGTTTTTGTTTGTTTTTGAGACAGGGTCTCATATAGCCTAGGGTGGCCCGGATCCTCCTGCTTCCCTCTCCAAATGCTATAATTATAGCTACATACCACTATACCCTGCTTATGTGAGATCAAATCTAGTACTTTCCCATACTAAGCAAGCACTCTACCAACTGAGACACACCCTTGAAGACAATCCTGATATACTACTATATTAGAAAAAAAAAATGTTGGCTGTGATAGCACAGATCTGTCATCCCAGAAGTCAGGAGGCTGAGGCAGGAGAATCAGAAGTTAGAAGTCTACATGTGATACAGGGTGACCCTGCTTCAGAAACAAAAAGCAAAACAAAGCAAATGAAATGACATATCTTAAACAAAAATATCTAATGCAGATAGAATCCATCAGAATAGATTCAATTATTCATTGCTGACATCAACATCAACTGACATGGACCCTCTTAGAAAGTAATATATTTATTTTCTCTAATTTTCTTATTCTACTTCTAGGAATTAACCAAACTATGGTCAGTTTAATTATCAACTTGACACAATCTAGAGTCATTTGGGAAGAGCATCTGGGAAGGCTTGTCTGGTTTAGGATGACCTGTTGGCTAGTCAATAGGGAACTGTCTTGATTTCATTACTGATTTGGGCAACCTAGTTTGAAGGTGAGCAACACTACTCCTTTGCATCCTGTGGTAATTTGTAATTGGCCCCCGTAAGCTCAAAGGGAAGGGCATTATTGGCAGGGGTGGCTTTGAGGTTGGAATAGGCAGGGGCTTGCTTGAGGAAGTATGCTACTGTGAAGGTGGGCTTTGAGGTCTCATGTACGCCCAAGCCACTCACAGTATCTCAGTTCACTTCCTGTTGCCCTTGGATCAACATGTAGCATCCTCAGCCCCTTCTTCAGTGCCATGTCTGCCTTCACGCCGCCATACTCCTCGCCACCATACTCCCATCTCCCTGCCATGATGATAATGGACTAAAGCTCCAAAACTGTACGCTTCCAAGCTCCCACCTCAGTTAAATGCTTTCCTTTGTAAGGGTTGCCATGGTCATCGTGTCTCTTCACAGCAACAGAAACCCTAACGAGGACACATCATGAACTGTGAAAAGAGGGGAACGTGAGCTGAGCACTAGTAAGAATGCAACATTCACGTTCTCAGCCCTGGACTGTGGACGTGACTAGCTGCTTCAGGATCCTGGTTCTTTGACATCTCCATGATATACAACAATTTCCTCCATGATAAAACATTCCATCTTGCAGGAAAGCTTTTTACGACTAAGGAAATAAACAAGTCAGAAGCTCAGCAACTCCCTGAAACTGACCAGATAACAATAGGTCCCTCCCTCCCCAATTTCCGAAAACACACAGGACTGCCGAGACACCCTCAAAACCACCATGATGCCTGGAAGGGACTCTTCAATCTTTCAAGCTGCCTGCAAGTCATACAGCCTCCAGGTTTCTGGTTTCATGAGCCATCACCTTCTAGTGCTTTAGGTAATGTAGCTGTGCTCAAGTTGTTTTTGCTGCTATAAGTAACCCCAATCAACACACTGATTCAACTGGACTTCAATGGTTATCCATTACTTTGGTCTGTTGTGGATTCCCTATCTAGCATGAATATACATTTGTTCATGTCTCCCCAGACATTCTCTCACACAACACCTCAGACTGACAAACTACAACCCTGAATTGTGAGTTAGAATAAACCTTTGCTACCTAAATGATTCTGTCAGCTTAATTAATCAAAGGAATTGGAAAGTAAAACCCAAAGAAAATGATTCAAGTTAATAATATTAAAAATAGATATAACTTCTACAGTATTACATAAGGGCCCCAAAATATAGTAATGTAAATGGCTTAATAAATTATAGCTCAATATATATGATTAAATCTATGATAATATAAATACTAAAGTGCTGGAGGACTTTGGTTTTTTGAGACAGGGTTTCTCTGTGGCTTTGGGACCTGTCCTGGAACTAGCTCCTGTAGGCTAGGCTGGTCTGGAAATCACAGAGATCTGCCTGCCTCTGTCTCCCAAATGCCGGCTAGCTGGAGTTCATTATTATAGGAAGTAGCAATTAATATTCAAGGTGTTAACCCACCAGAATTAATGTCTGATGGCGAAAACTCTTTGCAAAGCCTGCGAGAAATAGACTCCAGAATATATTTTACTTCTGCCTGTAATTTCACATATGCTAAACTGCATTCTAGGCAAACCAGGAAGTACAAAGGGCTCTGATGGTAGTTAAGGAAACCATGCGTGCACCAGCCACGGCAAGTACAGAGGTAAAAATGTCAGGTTAGGGTGTGGGCAATGTACTTTGTTGTTGGTGGCTTTCAAAAATTCTTTTTTTAAGTGTGTGTGTGTGTGTGTGTGTGTGTGTGTGTGTGTGTGTGTGTACACATATTCTTTTTCAATAAAAGACTCAGGAAAGCAATATTCACCTGCAGCTGGGCTTGAAGGGACCGCCGAGCTAGTAAACTCTGGATCACATTCGTTCTATCGAGACAATCCATGCAGTTGCTGCGGAAGACTCCTTCCTGGCTTGTCACCACCTTGCCAGCAGAGTCTACTAAAAAATAACTGAAACACATTTGTGTGAGCACTCCTATACCACAGTACACTAAACACACCAGTAGCACAGCTCTTGGAATATAGGTTTCATGGAGTGACCCTAGTAAAACCACAAGGTCAGATGGAGTGCGCAGTGGGCATATTTCATTTTTCTAGACCTAATGGGTATATAAATGGCTGGGGCAGCATAGCTCCTTTTTTTTTGTATTTTGAGACAGGATTTCTTCTGTGTAGCTCTTGAACTTTTCCTAGAACTCGCTCTGTAGACCAGGCTGGCAGCACCACTGTCTGGCAACAGTTTCCTTTTCAAACACAGCTTTCACAGAAGTCATCACATGTAGAGAAGAGCATCACACGCAGGGAGAGCAGTGAAGGAGCTTATTGCTATGGAAACAAACCATGCTTCCTAAACACGATTACTTCAGCCATGTCCCAATATTTTCTGGGGTTAATGGTTTCTCAAAAATCTCAGAATTTCCTGAGTTACAAATAAAAATTCTTAGCCTTGAGAATCAGTAGAATCATAATCTCTGAAGCAAAGATTGGAAAATGCACTTAAAATGTTTTCGTTTTTCTATTTTAAAAATGGATGATCATGCAAATAGAACATGAAAGGTACAGTTTTTTGCAAATCTAATTTTCTTCTCTCTTTGTCCACTCAAATATGTGTAGTCAAGCATGATGAAATGTTTCTGGATGGTTTTATTATTAACAAGCTCCTCAAGATGCTACGAACGAAAAAAATTGACAACACTCAATGTGGTTAAGAACATGAACTCTGACAAGAGTCAGTTGCTGGCCTTAGCACCCTGTCAACTTCCCAGATGTATAACTTTTTTTTTTTTTTTCTACACAAAACAGAGGTACTAGTACAACTGTTAAGCTGCTCTAAGGACTGAATGAAATAAAATATAACATACAAACCAAAAGCAAAGTCTGCATGGCTTAATTTGAAAACTAGAAAGTGAAATTATTCACCAAAATTCTGGGAGAGGGGGAATTGCAATAGTTACATCAGAGATAAAATGAAATCATCATCTGAGGAAGAAGGGCCTTGAAGAAGGTTATTAGATGAATATCCACTATATATGGTATCTTTGCAGTACAAGCAAGCCTGGCTCCAGCTAAGGAGCATGCATATGTATGCATGAATGTGAATGCAAATAATGATATGTCACTAGTACATACACAGGTAATCTATAAATACTACTGGCTAAGAATTATCATCTCTCCTTCACAATGGGAAGACAAGTTTAAGGAAAACCATTAGGCCCTTACATCACATGGCTAATTCGGGATGATCTGAGACATGTCAGAAATGACAGAGCCGATTATTTCCACTACCTCAAAAGCCACTGGAAAAATCCTGTAAACGCTCAGCCTCTCTGAGGAGTACAGTGAACAATGACAAATATTCAATCTTCCCCCATACATTGTTTTTGTTTTGTTTTTCTTTTTGAGACAAGGTCTCTCTGTGTAGCCCTGGCTGTCCTGGAGTTCCTGATAAAGACCAGGCTGGCCTCGAACTCACAGTGATCTCCCTGCCTCTGTCGCCAACATTCTTGCATATGCCCCCTCCACCAACAATGCCAAGGCCAGCCAGAGTACAACCCTACCATCCTTCACTAGCCATGCTCTGACAGAATATCATAGGAAATCAAGTTAACTATAGTTGATAGATATGTAACTAATATATTTTTAAAAAACCAAACAAATGTGTATTAGAGAAGTAACATTTAAAAGTACATTTGGTATACTGTATACAAGTTTTAAAAAATGTCAAAAATTTAAAAATTAAAGTACATGTGGAGTGCCAGGTTAGAACGATCACAGAGGTAAAGGAATAGAATGGTGTATATGATGGGAGATGTCATTCTGTAAATGTTTCTCTTATTGGTTAATGAATAAAGCACTGTTGGCCAATAGGAAGGCAAGAAAGGTGGGACTAGGAGACAAAGAGGATTCTGGGAGATGTAGGAGGAGAGTCAAGATGTAAAGACATGAGAGAAAAGAGGTTCAGATCCTCTCTCTGGTAAGGTAAGACCACGTGGAAACACTTAGATTAATAGAAATGGGTTAATATTTAAGATAGAGGTAGCCAATAATAAACACTAGTAACAGGCCAACAGCTTTGTATTTAATACAGTATCTCTGTGTGTTATTTGATGCTGACATGGCTCTGGGACCAGACTGGTGGGAAAACTGCTCGTAACAGTGTATAGATTATTTTGACTTTAAAATAAGTAAGACTGACATACATACAGGAAACAGTAAACCTGTGAGCCAACACTCTAAAACATGTAGCAAACACATTCAAAAAGCACCATAAAGATGTTCAAATTTTTTGCTCCACTAATCCTACACTGAAGAACATGTTTATAGGCAAAATTTTAACACACAGAAAAAGATAGACAGTATTCATCTAAAGAGAGCCACTTGCAGCTTGCAGCACACTCTTTCAGGTGAGGAAAGGACCCGGACTCTCCACGTGCTGTGACCTAACAGGCCGCAAAGACGACACTGAAAATTGTCATTAAAAAAGCTGTGATGGAATGCTGTGATAAAATGACAGACCACTAAAACCAAGACAGTAATAAACCAACTGCAATTGTGTAAAAATTGAAAAATATTATGAATATTCCTGACACTGTCCCATTTGTAAGATTTAGTTATTCTTCAATCAACACTCTTCCAATACAAAAAAAAAATAAAAAATAAAATAAAAAATAAAATAACATATACAGGCACTGATAACCCAGTGACATAGCTTTACAAATCTGCTAAATAATTATATAATTAATAAGATTGGCACATACAGCTACCTCCCCCCCCCCTTACCTCTCTAAAGAAGTAATATGGCTTACCTTAATTCATCCTGCATTTCTGCTACTTGATCCAATAAAATACTCAGTCGATCCCATCTCATATTTTTACATTCCTTGTGGAAGTCAAAGGCAATGTACCTACAAAACAAAACAACAACAACAAAAACAAAACAAAACAAAAAAAACCCCACATACTCAGAAACCGATGAGGTCATTCAGTTTCCTTCTATTAATAATACCTGTTAAGATGTTTTTCTCTATATGTGAACATGCATAATACTTAGAAATATAGAGCCTCCTTCATTCTGGGCTTATTAAAACAATAACTACTACTATTACTACTGTTATTACTACACACACACACTCCATACTCATTTCTATGGGGGAGGACAAAGTAACTAAAATTATTTTAAGACACATTCTACTTTCACGTTATTCTAGAGTCCTGAAAATGGAAGTTGAGGACAGCAAATGCTAGTGAAGCAGATCAGACTAAACTATGATGGATACACCCAACCAAATACCTGCCATATAGTTATCTTCCATACCTGTGTGCAAAGAACGTGGTTTCCTCTTATCCCTTTCCAGATCAGTATGTTCAAAGCACTGAACCTCAGCTCAGTCTATGGTAGATTAGGCTGGGTATCTGCTGTGTACTAGGGGTTGTAAGAAGTGTAGGGAGGCAAGACAGTCTCTATAGTGTTAGCAACTGCCCAGCCTAACCTACAAATCACTTTCCTTAACAATATCTATAAACTATAGATAAATATGCAGAGAAAATTCTGTCAACTATAATGAACCCTTTGCAATTACCTAGTATTTAAGAAGTACAACTCTAAAAGTTAGATGGTATCTAAATATGAAGATGTCCTACCATTTGTCACCTTTCCCTTGAGAAGGGGGGGGGGGAAATCATTAGCTAAGCTCTGACAGTCAATGGTGAAGACTGGCTACACGAAGTACAGCATATACCCAACGTCCTGCTCAGGAATCACAAGTAGGGAGGACTGGAGGTGCTCCCACCTCAAGAGTGGAAACGCAGATAAAGCGCCCACTGCTGTCACTGCTGGGCGACTCCCTTGCTCTACCCTCCAGTGTGGGCGTCACCACCTCAAAGGCTATCTCAACAGAGAGTACTAACCCACAGAAATTAGCACTAAAACACATGTGGGCCAATGATGGGAGTCAGGAAAGGCATTTAAAAGGCAACTTCAAAAAAGTAGCACTGTGCTGGAGAATTGGCTCGGAGATTAAGAGCATTGGCTGCTCTTCCGGATATCCAGTAACCACAGGGAAGCTCACAACCACCTATAATGATCTGGTGCCCTCTTCTGGCCTGCAGGCATATATGCAGGCAGAACACTATATAAAATAAATAAATCTTACAAAAGAAAAAAAAAATGCAGTACTGTAAGTTATTGAGTGCTCTGACCAAAATTACCAACTGTAGCCTTGCTTTAAGAAGACCATCACATAGAGTATCTACAACCACCCCCTGTGTAACGGAACAGGCAAAGATACTGGTCCAGATGAGGTCACTATACAAGTGTTAAACTGGTCCACCTCATGTAGTGGTAAAAACCACATCATGCAATTATAAAGAAATTAAATTCAAGAGGCTACAAAGAGTGTTCAGCAAATAAAAGCATTGGCTTCTTATCTAGAGGACCCAGGTTTGATTCCCAGCACCCACACGGCAGCTCACAACCATCTGTAACTCCACTTCCAGAAGATCCAATGCTCTCTTCTGGCCTTAGTGGCCAGTATTGCATGCATGTGATGCAGACATACATGTAGGCAAAACACTCATACATATAAGAGTTTAAAAACTTTAAAAAACAAACAAAAAAATCCCAAAAAACACCATATGTGACTTAATAGACCACTGTTTGTAAAACCTTCATTAAAAGGTTTTAACTAGGGATTAATTTCAAAATCTGACCATAAAGTTATTCTGTAATATAAATTATATTGGAGAAAATTCCAAAACAACCAAAAGGAAAATTACTCTTTGATTTGGTACTGAAAAAATGCAGGCTGAGGGATAGAGAGATGGCTCAGCAGTTAGAAGTACTTGCTGCTCTTCTAGGGGATGAGCAATGGATGACCAGTATCTATACTCGGTTGCTTACATCTAGCATCCACTGGAGAGACAGACAGACAGACAGACAGACAGACAGACAGACACACACACACACACACACATTTTTTTAAAAAGACAAGTTGAAATATAATAGCATACTCTTTGTATTCATGTACATAAGTGCACATGTGACTTGAAAGATCTACAACAGACACTAAGTAAGATACCTGATCATCCCACTACCCAAGGATGACACCATTTTTGCAAATGTTTGCTCAAGTGGTTTCTCTGATCCCTTGTGGTTCACCTGTAAAAAAAAAAAAAATTAAAACAGCATGACTTTCTACTTTGATAGAGAGTGATACCAGGAAATTAACAAGGAAATAGTAAGCTTTCATTCTGGCACAGAAACATTGAAAAGAAAAGGAAGTAATCTGAACCAATTTTGTAGGACCTATAGAAAAACAAAGTTTACAGCGACCAACAAAAACTCCAAGAAAAAGCCACCTTCTGCTGGATGGCAGTACTTTTAATCCCAGCACTGGGTCTCTGTAAGTTTGAGACCAGCCTGGTCTACAGAGTGAGTTCCAGGACAGCCAGGGTTACACAGAGAACCCTGGAGAGAGAGAGAGAGAAGAGAGGAAGAGAGAGAGAGAGAGAGAGAGAGAGAGAGAGAGAGAGAGAGAGGAAGAGAGAGGGAGAGAGAGGGAGAGAGAGAGGGAGAGAGAGGAGGGAGAGAGAGGAGAGAGGGAGAGAGAGAGGGAGAGAGAGAGGGAGAGAGAGAGAGGGAGAGGGAGAGAGGGAGAGAGGAGAGAGGGAGAGAGAGAGGGAGAGAGAGAGAGGGAGAAGGAGAGAGGGAGAGAGGAGAGAGAGGGAGAGAGAGAGGGAGAGAGAGGAGAGAGGGAGAGAGAGAGGGAGAGAGAGAGAGAGAGGAAGAGAGAGGGAGAGAGAGAGACAGAGGAAGAGAGAGGGAGAGAGAGGGAGAGAGAGAGGGAGAGAGAGGAGAGAGGGAGAGAGAGGGAGAGAGAGGGAGAGAGAGAGAGGGAGAGAGGGAGAGAGAGAGGGAGAGAGAGGAGAGAGAGGGAGAGAGAGGAGAGAGGGAGAGAGAGAGGGAGAGGAGAGAGGGAGAGAGAGAGGGAGAGAGAGAGAAGAAAAGAAAAAGTCACTTTCTAAGCCATAGGGAATCTCTGCAGCATTTTGTCCATCCTCCTCCACATATTGGGTGATGGATTTTGTGGTAAACAGAAATCTTGTTATTAGCTCCTTTCACCAAACCAGTAGAAGCAGACCAGACCACACCTGATGGATGTACATGAGATGATGCACACCAGAACTAAATCATCTCTGTGTTGTATAAATGGAGGTTCAAAACAAACCAAAACACTGGACTCATTGTAAAAGCTGCAACTGAACTACGAGTCAATGGATACCTGGGGCAAGAGATTTTTCTGGATGGAGACAAAGAGTAAATCACCTAAAGCCTGAACAAACCAAGTGATGCTCTTTAGAACACAGGGGCATTCTGAAGCAGCAGTACATATGAAAGACTTCAGAAAGCTACTCCCACACTCAGGCAAGAAACGTGTCCAGAAAAACCCTACAACTACAAACACGGGGCCTGTTGCTCTTTAGCCTTCAAACATGTCTGGATGGTTAACTGTCTCAGTACAGAGCCAGTTTGCAAAGAGGTGGGTTGTTCTTTAGTTTTATTTTGTTATTTTGTCTTTTTTCAATTCCCAGAATTTAGTAAAGTCTGCCAAAACATTAGCTGAACATATTAAAAGAGTATTCGGTGAGCATACACGGTGAGGAAAACCTTTGCAAAAGAGTCTGGGAAAGTATCATAATAAATGCATCACTATAATTTTTAATATCCAAAAACCCAAAACAACAAAACAAAGCACAACTAGCTCTGGGAAGAAAACTGACTCCAGTGTTCAATCATTATAATAATCAAAGACATGATTTTTAAAGAAAATCAGTCTACAAGACTGCTTCACTAGTCAATTTAACCAAAAGTTTAAGGACTTAATGAGAATTAGTGCTACTCTTCTTTAAACGCCTTCAAAAACAAACAGTGTTGGTATGCTCTTTAATTCATTCATAATAACCAAAAGGTAGAAATAACCCAAATGCCTACCAACTCATGAATGGATAAACAAAACGTCTTACATTCCTACAATAAGATGTTACAATTCTGACAGACACAGATGAATCTTTAAAACATTATACTAAGTGAAACCAGTAAAGACAGAGGACAAAAACAGTCTACATATATGAGGAACATAAAGACAGACAAATTCAGAAGCATCAGAGAAGAGGAATCACTAGGAGCAAAGGGAAAGTGGAAAGAGAAAGTACTGCCTGGGACCAGAGTGTCTGTTTGGTCTGATGAAAACTGTGGAAACATTAATTTCCCTGTTAATTAAAATGCTTTTGTTGTCCTTCCCCCTCAAAAAAAAAAAAAAAAAAAAAAAAATCAAACCTACCAGATTAATTATGACTTGCTTTCCATAAATAATTACTTGTGAATCAAAATGCCTTTGGAAACCATCCATCTAGAAGAGAGACAAAGGATTATTAAACTACATTATATATTATTTACCATATTTCTTAAAGTACCTCAACTGTCCCATTTTTTAGATTTATTATTTATTTTATGTATGAGTGCTCCATCTGCATGTACAACTGCATGCCAGAAAAGGTCAGCAGATCGCATGGCTGCGGGCAACCTCCTGCAAGAGCAGCCAGTGCTCTTAACTGCGAAGCCATCTCCCCAGCCCCACCAATATCCCATTTTTACACTTAACAAAATGCCAGGATGAGGATCACGCTGTCTGCATGAGGTACATGGTTGTTAGAGACATTTTATGCTTCACTACAGTATCACTGACAGATACACTACATTCTGTAAAGCTCACTGACATCTCCCAAGTGCTCATTTCTGTCATTCCACTTAGTAAGTCTTCATTTCAGTACTTGCAACATGTTATCTGAGGCAATTTGTTCTACAGCCCAGAAGAAGGGCCTTGACGACACTGGATTCTGACTTGTGGGGAGAAAATATATATTTTATATGCAAACCAAAAAGCAATTTAGGTTCTGTGTGACCAGGGCCCTCCCCAGGCGAGCTGGGCTCTCATAACACCTCTACCCTTCATACAACTTAGGTTCTACTTTAACCTGTGAAATTTCAGGAAGATACGTACATGATTTGCTACTTTGTTGATCTGTGGTTGTGGTTTATACTTTAGATTTGGTCTTTGTGACCAGAAAATAGGTATTGATCCTCGAGTCTAAAAGAAAAGAGAGAAATATGAAAAGAAAGATTCACTAACTAGTTTTCTTAACCTAATTATTGTAGGCAGTACAGATAACAATTTTACAAAGAAAAACAAAACAAAACAAAACAAACACAGTCCACTAGCTACAGAAGTCTACATGCACCCTGTTAAATGACTTTTGTCAGATGTGGTGACGCACACCTTTAATCCCAGCATGGGGAGGGGAGGCAGAAGTAGGAAGATCTTAAAGGCCAGTGTGGTCTAATAATGAACTCCAGGACAGCCAGAACTACATAGGGACACTGCCTCAATAAATAAATGAAGTTCTTGTTTTATGAAAATATGCTTAAAAGTACTTCCTCTTCCCAGTATTACACACATGGCACTCCCTAAGTTCTAAATATATATTTATTTTATAGTTTGGCAAAATGAACAAAAACAGGAAAATTGCTTTACTCATTCTCAAAGGAATGTATTTATGAGCATCTGAATTTACTTAGCCATTGACACTCTGGAATAGGAAATTCTGGCACAACTCCACCAGAGACAATAAGTGAGCAGGACTGAGTAAGGCAGTTAAAACCAAATTAAAACACTATCAGCTTATGCTATCGTCACTGACTTAAGTAGGATCTAAAGGCTCACACTGGTGAACTGCTAAACTTCCACAAACCTCACACTTAACCTTCTCTCTTCTTTTTGGGGGGATTTAATATAAAGGCAGGGCATATTCATAAGACAGTGCCAGAATAATAACCAACCCTTTTACTAGCTGAACTTCTCCCACATTGTACACTGAAACACGATAAAGAAATGACCCAGAGGCTGATGTTGGGACCAAACTTCAAGCTGAAGAACAAAAGCAAAGTAGTGGGCCACGAGCTCTTACAGCCACCTCAGGCCGAATGGGCTGACCCTGCTGCCTCTCCTCAGCATGGCTGGAGAACCCTCAATGTGGCCAGGGAATGAATGCTCCTATCTTCAGTGTGGCTGGAGAACGAATGTGTGATGACTCCCCAAGACCCTGCTCCTATCCTTTATATCCTCTAGTGCTGGGATCAATGGCGTGTGATCCCAGGAGCTGAGATCATCTTTGTGTGAGCTATTTCTCTTTAGGACTGGATCAGTCTTGTGTACATCTGGGTGGCCTTAAACTCACAGAAATCTGTCCATCTCTTAATCCTGAGTCCTAGGGTTAGAGGTGTGCATCACCACCTCCTGGCTACTGGCTGCTGGGATTAAAGGTGTGCATCACCACTGCCTGACCTCTACAGCTGGAGGCTGACTTTGCTTTTTAAATCCTCAGGCAAACTTTAATAAATCATAAATAATGTATCACCACGGTACACAAAGGTAGGATTTAAAAAAGGAAAGACTGCCGACGTGAAGGCAAGAGGATCAGGAGTTCAAAGTCACATGACCAATTACAGAGTAAGTTTAGGGTCAGCCAGTGCTACATGGGACTCTTTTTCCAAAAAAAAAAAAAAAAAAAAAAAAATCTGAAGAAAAAGGAGAAAAGGAAGAGGAAAGCGTCAACATGATAGAAAATAAGAGCAAGTAGAAAAGGCCAGCTGGACGGCCAGCAGACACACGACTGCACTTGCCTGTACAAACGAGGCCCTGTTCCCACTGTAGTGCACGATCTGCTCTGTTTCTACAAAGTTAGCTGCGTGGCCTTCAGAGTCAATTCCTAACATTAGGTACAAAAAACATGTATCAAAACATCATTAACTCACGATAACTTAAGAATTATCATTTCAGTTACATTAACGGATAAGTACTCATTAAAATCCAAACAAATGAAAGGAAAGAAGCTTGATTAAAATAGGCTTAAAGAATAGCTAAGATTTATTTATGTGAACATAAAGCTAGTTTATATTTTTAATATTGTAAATATCCCCCCCAAAAAGTCAAGCATGCCTACAAATCCTACTTTGAAGTTAAGACTATCATTTTTTGTGAGTATACTTGGTAATAACACTAATGAAAATGTGGCTCACTGTATCAACAGTACTTAGTTGTAATACAAAAAGTCTCTAGAGGATATTTAATTATCACATAAAAGATTGTGTATGATCATGACCACATCCATGGCACCTCGTCCGAAAGCACAGCTGAACGTACTTAGCAGAGACTACCCAGGTACCCTGGTTAGGCCTTCCTGGCACCTGGAGTACTTCCTAACTAGCTTGTTTACATGATCTATTTTTACTAGGAAAGGTCTGGCAAAGCAAAAGCAATTTTCAAGGCATCCCTGACCCAAATTGTCAGAAAGTTTATCAGAAAGAAATCAATGGATTTTAAAATCAATTTTAAAAATATTTTTTGACATAGTCCTCAAAAAATTTTTGAATTACTATTATCAGTGTATATGTAACTATACATTAGTTACATATACCACACACAGCAGGAAGCAAATTTACTGAGCTAAACTAGCAATGGCATCCCTTCTCAATGCTAAATTACCTTCAGAAGCACAAGGTGCATTTGCTTCCTTCTGTGGTGGTTTGAATGCAAATGGGGCCCCATAGGCTCATAACAGGGAGTGACAGGCACTATGTGAGAGGGCTAGGTGTGGCCTTGCTGGAGGAAGTGTGTCACCAGGAGCGGGTCCCAGTGTCTCTTTGCTTCCTACTGCCTTCAGATTCAGATTTAAAACTGTCCACTACTTTCCCAGTACCGTGTCTGCCTGTGCGCCACCATGATACAAGGGACTAAACCTTTCAAACTGTAAGCAAGCCCCAACTAAATGTTTTCTTTTTACACGGGTTGCTGTGGTCACGGTGTCTCTTCACAGCAACAGAACACTGACTAAGACACCTTTCCTAATTCCCATTAAGGAACAAGATGAAGTTATTTTAAAAAGAGAAAGATGTGGAAGAGAGGAAAGCAGGAAAGAGGTGATTTCATTATGAAAAGACTTCCAAAACATACTAATTTTTTTAAGAAACCAAGATGTAGGAAAACATGTATAAAATATAACCACTGTCTATAAAAGGAAGAAAACATACCTGTATTAATATAAAAAGTTACAGGGAAGGATAAATAAGAAACTAATATCAGGTTATATCTGGCAGAGGAGTAAGAATCAAGCAGATTAAATGGGAAATTTCTATCATTTTAAAAATAAAATTCATATTTAAAATATGTATTCAATGCTTAACAATCCAAGAAAATGTTTTTAAGGAGATACTAACTATAATTTCGTTGAGGCCATTCTTAGTGGATTTCTCCCAATGCTATGGTATCTGTAATAAGATTAATCAGATATTCTACATATAACTCCCTGGGGTCAAAATTACAGTTATTTGTTTAATAGGATTTTACTCTGATATATTATGGTTGTAAGCAAGACAAATGTTGAGGAATCTTCATATCCACAATAACTATAATACACATCTTAATAGTTTGGTTTGAGAAAACTAGCATATTTTTAGTACAAAGCCTACAGAATGGTCAAAATGTAAATAAAATTCTACAAACTGAAGTCATCTCCATACATGCAAAGAGACCAAGAGTAGTAAGAGAAACACTGATATGTGTGTGAATTACTGAATACCGCACCAAATTTAGCACACTTGCAGACACCCAATAAACATGCAGTTGTTCTTAAAGGCTCATGGTACCATGCTCACATCTGCAAAGTTATTACAGTAGCTGGAGAGAAGCACAGAAGACAAAACTCAGTAGAAGGGCTATCAAATAACACAATACATAGAAGGTCACAAGTAAGCCTTTTAAGAGAAGCATTAAACAATGGAAGATAAGGTCTAGTCATGCTGACATGAAATGATGCTTACCTCTTACATAGTATCGCACACCAGCTCTGAAACAACTCCTTCTGGAGATGAGAATCCAATCAAAGTATTTCCCATTAATAGAACACGAGTGCATAGTAATAACTTAACTACATTAAGAAAAATGTAATGTAGGAATAGTTCTAAATTCAACACAAATCTATTTACTATAAAAGGAATGAGTTGTCTTTAGGAGGGGAAAAAAAAAGAATATTCAAGTCTTTCTGGTTCTTCATAACTATTCCCACATCTTTAGTATCTTCATTTCTGTATTTTCATTTTGTTTTGTTTTTTGAGACAGAGTTTCTCTGTGTAGTTTTGTAGACCAGACTGGCTTTGAACTCACAGAGATCCGCCTACCTCTGCCTCCCGAGTGCTGGGACTAAAGGCGTGTGCCACCACTGCCCGGCAGTACCTTCATTTCTAACTGTGACAGTATATCAAGTCACTTCTCCTGCAATGACACAGAATACTTAAGAACTTTGCTAGTGTTTAATTTTTTCCTTTCCTGGTATCTTCAACTACTTTCTAAAAGTACAGAACTATAGGTGTCAATGATATCACCAAAAACCCTACTCTGAATGAAAACTGGGAATCTGAAAATTAATGTTCAAAGTAAGAAATAAAAACCAAGAGTAGGAGCTAGGAACATAGCTCAGTCCTGGGTTCAACCCCTTGCACTGCAGAAAGTAACTACTTAAATATTAACTGAAGAAAAAAAAGATATTATTGTTAAAGAAAAATATGAAATATAGCCAGGTGCTAGTAGTGCACACCTTTAATCCCAGAATTCAAGAGGCACTGGCAGGCAGATCTCTGTAAGGTCTAGGGCAGCCTGATCTACAGAGTGAGTTCCAGGACAGCCAGGGATACACAGAGAAAGAAAGCCTGTCATGAAAACCCAACAGAAAAAAAAAAAATATGAAATATACCAACTATACATGTAAATTAGTCACAGTAGTTGGTATATGAAGATTGACAGATTGAAACAAACTTGAACTGCTTTTTCTCTGGCCTCCCTGAGGCCTTCCATGGGAAGTCTTCAAAGTTCTTTTAACACTAAGGAAAAACATCATTTAAATAGGTTCACTCTACTCTTCTGTAATTCACTGCTACAAGATAACTCAAAAAGAGCAAGATGCAGTTACACTTCTTTCTTTAAAAGCCACCAGCACCTAAATTCTTGAGCAAAGTGGTTATTTGATTTGCAGAAAACATAATCTAAAAGGGGGAGGAGGCTTGTTTATAATCTGTGCTAAGACTTTACACTTATACGGTAACAGCAATTTCTAATACTATTTATCTCACATCACAGTTGAGACTCTGAATCTGTCTTAAATTTTAAAATGTTTTTAACATTAAACAGGTAAAATAAAATTCAAACAAAGACTGTAGAAACTAAGGTGCAAAAATTTCAGGTAAGGATACAGCCATGTAACACTGGAAGAGCAAACCGATGGACCTAAAAAGAAGATTTATAATCAGCATACCTTAAATAATAAGCCATGTAAGACATATTTATACACAGGCAGCAATACATAAACATAATCATGCAATGAGAGTACATGTAACTTCTAATGTTAGGGATATGTCTATAATATTGCAGGTAAGAAGGCAGTGTAATCACTAGAGTTTAAATGGTCACAAACATCAGCAAAACTACATGAAACTGCAGATTCCTTCTTAATCTTAGCCTATAACTCTTCTAGAAAATATCAACCAGGCTAATGACATGCAATCCCAAATACCTAAATAAATAAGTAAATAAATAAATCATTCTGCAAATGGGAGAAAACAAATCGCTTCTATAAATCTAAGTGTCTTGCCTCACACCTAATTTGTACAACACAGGGTGAGCTGGTGGTGAGTTAGGGGTTGTTTCTACCTGGCTTGGAGAATGTGAACAAGGCCATGTTTGAAGAGGTGACTAAGGAGAACTGCAGTCCTGGGGAGAGACTGGGACACTGCAGGTCCAGAGCTAGTGACTTTGTCCTGGGCTAGTGCTAACCTTCAGAGCAGCCATTGCTTGTCCACCTCTACGTCAGAACTGACATTCTGTCATTAATAGATTTTAAAAAAAAACTTTTGGAATCTATTAACTTAGCAGATCATTAGCATCCACCAACTTAAAAGCTAAGAATGTCATCAGACAGCATCTTAGGCCTATAGAAAAGCTTCCTTCCCATCTCTCTGTAACTGCCTCTTTGATGTACACATCAATGTCTTTTAAACTCGCCTTGACTTATGACTTTCATTGCTCTGTAAAACTATGAAAACTTCAAACTTCTTCCTCATTGAAACATGGAATTTGGAGTAACCAAAATCTGTGTTCCTAGGCTATGGTCATTCAAAATGTCTCCAGAATAAATCTTTTACTCCCTTTGGGATGACAGGACTGATAGTCCCTATCCCTTACTTCTACAGTATTCATCCCGTACAATTCATTCTAGCTGTCTTAGAGAAAGCAATGTTTCTGACTTAAAGCTTCTATCCACGGGGGTTGGAGAGATGGCTCAGTGGTTAAGAACCAGCTGGTCTCCCAGAGGTCCTGAGTTCAGTTCCCAGCAATCATATGATGGCTCACAACCATCCGTAAAGAGATCTGGTGCCCTGTTCTGACCTGCATGGATACATGCAGACAGAACACTGTGTACATAATAATAAATCATAAAAAAAAAGCTTCCATTCATAAGTATTACCGTTTGTACCTTAAAGGCCATACAGACTTATGTTTTTAAACGCTTGACAACTGGCCAGAAAAGCTCTTGGAATTTACACGGTACAGCCTTGTGAAAGGAATGGTTGTCACTGAAAGCTAACCTTTATGAAGGCACTGACTGGACTCCCTGGCATGTTCTCCTGACCAAAGGCCCCAAGGAAGTCAACAAACAACAGATCGAAAATTCTAAAACCCCTGAGCCTGAACACGTTTTCCTAAGCTGTCTTAGACATCTTGCCACTGAGTCAGGACACTAACACAATAGACTAGACTCTTACATAGAACAGACACTAACACAATAG
Source organism: Phodopus roborovskii (assembly GCF_943737965.1). Lineage (NCBI taxonomy): Eukaryota > Metazoa > Chordata > Mammalia > Rodentia > Cricetidae > Phodopus > Phodopus roborovskii. The sequence goes on along the minus strand of NW_026125295.1, from coordinate 11,212,082 downwards.
ACTAGACTCTTACATAGAACAGTCAGAGAAGGGAAGAATAGTCAAGTGTATGTGTGTTACAGTTAGAATCATTTACCCAGTCCCTAGTGAGTGGCTACTCATTTTAACACATTCAAACATGTATTACAACAAGAAAACAAATTAACTGGAGTACATTACCTCTGGCTGAGCAGACAGTTCTCTGAGCAGATGCCCGTTCCATACAAACCGCTGATCTGCCTGAGAGAAGTTTTGAAACTTATCTCCAGCCACAGTAAGTGGAAAACTACACCCATTGATGCTTCCACCTGGTGGCTAAGGAGCTTCTCTGACATGTCCCAACAGAACACTCACTTATCTGCCCCACCTCTCCCCATCCCTGACTGCCCCATCACACATACAGACTCCAGGCAGCATCTCCCACCTTTCTAGGCAACCACTGCCCAAAAGCTAAATCTCATTTTCCATCTCCACTCCTACCACCCAATGATTACAGCACCTGACCCAGCGAGCTCTGGCCTCCATCTTGCCCCCACTCCTGCCTCTCCTCCTTGGGGATAAAGGGTTCTACACGTCCTTTCTGCTGTCTGCTCAGTTAGCTCTTCAGTGATCGCCACCTCAGAGCAAAGTCTTGCTTGGTCTCCCTGGAGATCTGGCAGCTGCTATTTGAAGGCCTGAGCGCCCCTTTGACAGGCTGACATGCATCACAAATACAGAGGAACCTGAGTTTTCTCGTCTCAGCCCACGGACAAGTAGATGGCACCTTGCTGAACAATACAACCCCCTCCCTCCTCACACCCAAGGTCGCAGGAAATGACCTGTGGTCCACAGGTCATGACCAGTGGAATATCATGTCTTTTAGTTTATGTTTCCAATTTTTTTTTGTGCTACTCATACTTGGTAGTTATAATTGCATAATGGGTGTGGTTATATAACTAAATATTTTACAAATCACTGAAATATAAATAATAACTTGCTGTTTCTAAAAAGCTGAATTATTTGGAATACAACTTGATTAAAAAAAAACACACATACAGTGCTAAAACAAAATTACTGTTGAATTGCATGTGGAAGCAACAACTAAAAAGGTTAGAGGACTGTAGTGACAGAGCCCTGCCGCAAGGCTTTGTAAGTGTCCAAGTTTTTAAAAAGCTGAAATGGACACCTTTAAGAATAAAATAAGTTGGAAAATAAAATAAGTTGGAGAATAAAATAAGTTGGAAAAATACAATCAAGGATCCAAAACAAAGAAAAGTCCTTAATTCTATGCAAAAACACTGACCATTCAATGTTAATTTTTTTGTCTTAAGATAAAGTTTCATTTATCAGTTTTACGATTCTCTATAAGCGACATATTTATTTAACTATATATATATATATATAGTTAAATAAATAAATAAATAAATCCCTAGCTTGGCATAGCAGTACACACCTTTAATCCCAACACTCAGAAACGGAGGCAAGTGAATCTCTTTTAAGTTCAAGGTCAGCTCTAAGATAGCCCGAGCTACATAGTGGAGATCAAGTCTCATAGGAAGAAATTCCTTTCTGTCACAGGAGAAGCTTCTGGCCTCTAAAGCCTAGAGTACTATTCCCACTCTTTTGCCAAAAGCCTCACTCCCATTATCACACCTGAAAGCCTCACTGGAAGCAACCTTCCTTGGTACAGCTAGCTGTCCCCGGCACTACTGGGCAGAATTAGACTCTCCTTCCTACAGGGTCCCATGAAGTTTTGACCCCAATCTCCAGTGGGAATCATCTCTGCTTGTGAATGCTTGTACTATTACCTCTCTAAATATACTGAAGGCTCTTCCCATAGCTCAGGGGTTCTGGTGTTTCATTTTGGGTCCCCACTAAGTAGTACATGCCTGGCACACAACAGGCACAGGAGAGAAGTTTGATAAACACGTAAGGAGTATAGCAATTGGTATTAAGAGCATAAGTCTCTTTTGTGTAAAAGCTAAATATCTTGATTACTTAGCTTATATGTAAATTAACATACAATTTTACTTGATTAGAATGTAAAATCTTAACTTCAATCAGATAAAGTACTAAATTAGTGAAATTTATAATCATTTTCACTAGTCAAAATAGTCTATTATTGGCAACGTCATAGAGTGCAACCTTTAAAATTCTGTATGCCCTTAAACATGTCCATGGTTTGTTAATTAAATAAGAAAAATAATAAAGGCAGAAACAGAGGCATGGCTCAGTAGTAGAATGTTTCCTAGTATGCATGAAGTCCTTTTTAAGTTCTAGCACCACACACACAAAATAAAAAGAGATAAATAAAATCAAGGCAGCAAAAAGCCATGTATGTCGCTGAGCAGCAGAAACTCAGTAGAAGACGTTGAAAGCCTAGTATTAAAATTACACTCAAGTTAGGCAAACCTGTGGCCTTGTAATCCCATCAGAAGGCTGAGGCAAAGGATCCAAAGGTCAAGGCCTTCTTATCTACACAGTGATTTCAAGGCCAGCCTGGGCATCAGTAAAACCCTGGCATGTCAGCACGTGAGCCAGAGCAAGAGTGAGAAAGACTGTGAGAGCATGCCTCCGCCTTCACAACTGTCAAGACTCCGTAAATCAATAAATCCCCGTCTCTTCTACTTAAAAACAACATCACAACTGACTGGCCATTGACTGGAACACTGGTTTTTTGTGTTTGTTTGGTTGTTTTTGTTGTTGTTGTTTTGTTTTTTATATATAAGCTTAATTATTTGCTAATAGAGATGACTAACTAAGAGCCATGAAATCACAAATGAACACAATAAAAAGTAGCCTGAAGACTTGTCCCCCAAATTTAAATTTAATAGCCTGGTAATATTTACATAAAATTACAAACTCTGGGGTTGGGATGTAGTTCAGTGGTAGAGTGATTGGCTAGTACATGCACAGCCCTGGGGTCAAACTTTATTACTGTATCATGTGTTCATGTACACATTCTGAAAGGGTTACATTTAATCATCTGGGCGCATTTCTACTAGATTCTTGAGTGTCCACTCCAATTTACCTCAGTCTTGGTTGTGCATATACCCAAGGCAGGGCCCTCAGTGAGGCCTATGTTAGACAGTTAAAACATGATATGTTTTCTTTTCTTTTTCTTTTATTATTTTTTCCTGAGACAAGGTTTCTCTGTGGTTTTGGAGGCTGTTCTGGAACTAGCTCTTGTAGACCAGGCTGGTCTTGAACTCACAGAGATACACCTGCCTCTGCTGGGATCAAAGGTGTGCACCACCACTGCCCGGCAAACATTTATGTTTTCAAAGCCTCACATATGATTCTAATACATTCAAGAGTAAGAAGAAATCAAAACAGAACTGGAGATATAATTCAATTTGGGGGGGGGGGGGTTCTTGCCTAGCACACAAGGCCGAGTTAATCTCCAGGACTAGTGATTGGGTGTAGGAGGTTAAAAACACAAATTTTTATAGGTGAAAGAGACATTTTTTAAAAAACTAAAAATAAATTAAGCAACCTGAAGATTCAGCTTACCCTTTCCAAGAGACTCATTTCTTGGAATTCTGGACTTGTGTTAGAAAGCCGTTGCAAAGTATGGGTCAAGTCATATGTTGTTGAAAAGTAAAATCCATCCATACTCAAAACGTGGTTTAGCATTGCTAGGAAAGTTTTATTATCTTGTAACTGCAGAGAAGAAAAGAGAGAGTACAATACTGTCAACATGAGAAGACAAGAAAATTAAAAACATCTATGTCCAGCCCCATTAAATGTACCGCTGACATAAGCACCTGGCCAGAGGTGGGGAATACGCCATAAACACTGTCAACATTAAACTCATTTTACCAAGTGAGTTTACAAATGAGGTACAGCCTCCTCCCTTTGGCATCATCCACAACTATCACTCTAAAGCAGGAGAGCTGGATTTCTGTTTTTGTAAGACAGGGTTTCTCTATGTAATCATCTAGGCTGGCCTTGAACTCACACTGTGCAGTGTGCCAATACTTTTCAGGTTCTCTCTGTCCTTTGCTATCCAGTTTGGGTTTATCATCATTATCCTCATTAGCAAATCAAACACATAAACTAAGAGATTAGCAATATCCTCACTCAGAAAATTTCACTGGTTTGTATTGGACAGGAAATAGAAAAGAATCATTTTTCATTAAAACAAAGATTAAAAAGCCTAGTAAAAGGAATATTTCCTTTATCTTAGAATAATAATTTTAGCTGGTTTTCCCAGTTAAAAACAATATTGACAAAATTTTTTTGTTCCAAAAAACTGTCAAGGTTTGATGTTTAGTAGTTAGTAAATGATTAACATGTAAGCTTATACATTATATATGTATATACTATACATTTTAAAATGTAAGCACAGACTAGCAAAAGTAAAAAAAAAAAATTGTAGTAAACAGCACAAAATTAGCTTTATGGCTTGATGACAAATCCAAGAAAATATTCCTGAGTAGTTATAATGAATACAGTTACTTTTATTTCATGTGTGTGTACATATGTGTTGGTGTGCACGACATTGCATATGTGTTGGTGTGCACGACATTGCATATGTGTGTGAGGGTGAGTATGGAAGCCAGAGAATAACCCTAAGTGTTTTTATAACTTTTATTTGTTTTATGTGTATGAGTGTTTTGCCTATATATGTATATGCACCACATGTAAGTCTAGTACCAGAAAAAGGCACCAGACCCCTGGAACTAAGCCACCTTCTGGAAGAGCAACATGTGCTCTTAACCACTAAGACATCTCTCCAGATACCACCATCCATCTTTGTGGAGTCAAGATTTCTTAGAGTCCTAAACTCACAGACTGGTAGAGACTGGCTGGTCAGCAAGGGACAGGAAGTCAACTGGGATTACAAGTGTAAGCACGTTGAGTTTTTATCGGAGTGCTAAGGTTCAAACTCAGGCCCTCACGTTGGTGAGGCAAGTGCGTTAAAAGATGAGCTCTGAGCTTCATTTCATTTGTTTAAAACAGTATTGTTTCTAGAGAATGAATATACTAATATATTAGGAAAAAGGAAAGTCTAAAGAATAAAAAGTTTAAACTGTATCTCTGAAGTATTACAGTTTAACTTGATAAAACAGTGATATGACTTGGCATTTTTACAGGTAAGGCATATATTTTGGAAAAACAAGTCTTGTACAAACATACAAGGCAGGCTCCTCCCTGAGGATAAGATGATTGTTGGGAATGGGAGAGATTTTTCTGGTAAGCAGCCCATGTTCCTATGTAAGTAACTCTAATTAAACATATTGGTTCTCTCTCTCTCTCTCTCTCTCTCTCTCTCTCTCTCTCTCTCTCTCTCTCTCACACACACACACACACACACACACACACACACACACACACAAAACCCAAACACACCCAAAAGCCTTAAGAATAATAATCGTGGGAGCCAAGAACAGTGCTAAACACGCCTTTAACCCTGGTACACATGAGGCAGAGTAAGGTGAATCTCCATGAGTCCCAGGCCTGCCAGGGTACATCATAAGGCCCCATCTCACCAGAAAACCAAAACAACAACCAAAACAACAAATGAGCAAGCAAGCAAACAAAAATACTCAGGTATAAAACATTTTTAAAGACATATACCATTAATCCCAGCACTTGGGAGGCAGAGGCAGGTGGATCTCTGTGAGGGGGAGGCCAGCCTGGTCTACATACTGAGTTACAGGACAGCCAGGGCTACATAATGGGAGTGGGGGTGGGGGTGGGAGTGGGTGTTAATGAGCAGTTTTCCCGCCAGCCTGGTCCCACAGCCGCATCAGCCCCAAAATGAAAGCCACAGATGTATTAGTTGCAGTCTGTCAAAGATGGCGGAAGTACGTTTACCACCTTGGTCTACGCTACCATCCAGCAGCATGCTGCCATTGCTAGCTCTCACACACACCATTAAATTGTAAGCAGGGTTTGCCGCTTATGTTGAGTCAGGAAAGCTCCCTTAAAGGAGCCGCACAAATCTCTTCTTGTCTCTAACAGAGTCCAACTGAGAAAAATGTTGCTATCAAGAAGTCTTGCTTGTCTCTGTTCTTTTGTTTTTAAAAATCCCTTTTTAAACTTTTGTCAAGTTTTAAGTGAAAGTTTTCAGGGCCCCATGTTGGGCGCCATTTTGTTACAAGCAGTTTTCCCGCCAGCCTGGTCCCACAGCCACAAATAACACACAGAGACTCTGTATTAGATACAAAGCTGTTGGCCAGTTACTAGCATTTCTTATTGGCCAGCTCTGTCTTAAATATTAACCCATTTCTATTAATCTAAGTGTTTCCACGTGGTCTTATCTTAACAGAGAAGTCTGTTAAGTCCCTTAAGTCTCTACATCTACTATATCTCCTAGAATCCTCCTTGTCTCCTAGTCCCGCCTATCTTGCCTTCCTATTTGTCAACAGTGCTTTATTCATTAACCAATAAGAGAAGCATATTTACAGAATGACATCTCCCATCAGTGGAGGGCATTTTTAAGGAAAAAAAAAAAAACTTGTAAATTACTCTGGAAACCAGTATTCTGTAGAGGTATAACTTTGTAAAACCAATAACCACTTTCAAAACCAGAAAAGGGGACTGGTAGATTGCTCAGTGGGTATAAGGCTTTGCAAGTATGAGGACCTGAGTTGATTCCTAAACCAACCTAAATAACGGCATCCACATCCCAATGCTACTACAGGAAGATGGGAGGTGGAAACTGGAGAATACCTGGAAGCTCATGGACCAGTGTATGCGGAGACAAACAACTAGGAACCTGTCTCAAAGTACAAGGTGAGGATCAATGCCTCACGTGGACCATGCACATGCCTACCAGTCTAAACACCCACGCATGCGCACACACACAGATTTAAAAATCAGAACAGGGCAATGTAATTTGTGAAAGTATCACACATATTTCAAGCAAAAAACAGCTTTGGAAAATAAGTATTGTCAATCTTCACTTTGTGCAATGTAAAAAATAACCATGTTATCTTAAATCTTAATAACAAACTACTTTATATAAGCCGCATGAAAAACTGACTGTTCTACAACCTTTAAGGATTTTGTGAAAATTAAAAAATGTTCTTGGGGATGAAGAGTTGGCTTAGTGGTTTAGAGCACTGGCTGCTCTTCCAGAGGACAAGGGTGCAGTTATCGGCACCTACATGGTGGCTCAAATCATCCATGACTCTAGTTCTAAGAGATTCAATGAAGTTTTCTGACCTCTGCAGGTACCAGGAACACATGTGGTACACATACACATATAACAGGCAAAACATTCATACACATTTAAAAACTAATGTTAGCATGGCATTTAATGAATGAATGAATGAATGAATGATCAATCAATCAATCAATCAATCCATGTCTCTGGGAGAGTCCCATACACAGCTCACTGATCCTCTGGCTTCAGTCTCTAAGTGCTAGAATTACAAGCATGTGTCACTACACCCAATAGTGGGTACATTATACTTAAAACTATCAGAAACATAAACAGAAACATAAAAACTGAAATCAGTGTAATTACGATTGGGAATATTTGACACTGGCAAATGTTACAAACTTTTCTGAGTCTAAATGAATTTTTATCCTTTTATTTTATCCTTTGCACTTTGAATGTCTGGCAGTTTCTTTAATGAAAAGTGTGCTGCAATCGTCACTTGCTCCCCTTTCTGTCACAGCCACTTCACTGTGATGGTAACTCCACTGCCACCTCTGGTTTTGTACCCAGTCCCTAGCCTGGTGACCATTATGTTCCTATACTCAAGCTACTCTGGCTCCGTTATTATGTCCAATTGGAAATCACTTTCAGAGTTGCCATTGCTAAGTTACTTCTTCAGTTGATATACTATGGCCACTCACACTTACTGTATGTTGTTAGGGTCTAGTGTTAACTAAACCAGGTCAGTGAAATATGTGGACAAAGGAACTGGGCAAAGAGAGAACTATGAGAGGATATGCACATGTTCTGTATTCATTCTCTCTCTCTCTCTCTCTCTCTCTCTCTCTCTCTCTCTCTCTCTCTCTCTTTCTCTGTCTCTCCCCACCCCATGTGGCTAACAGTGAAGAAAACTTTCTTCTAGAATTAAAAAAGGAATGAAAAACAATTTCAAAAGTATCTAATATTTTATTCTTCCATAGAGAATTGAGTTCTTAGTCATTTTATTTGTTCTTTTTTCTCCTTAAGAACTTCACAATTTAAATTTTTCATTATTTAAAAATAAAACCAACAAAATATGAACTTTAAAAGATATTTTTAACTGATTTTTCAAAATGTGCATTGGTGTTTTGAATGTGTGTGTGCCTATGTGAAAGTGTCAGATCCCCTGGACCTGGCGTTACAAACAGTTGTGAGCTGCCATGTGGGTGCTGAAAATTGAACTTGGGCCTTCTGGAAAACCAGCCAATGCTCTTAACCACTGAGAAACCTCTCCAACCACTTAAAAAATATTTTTTTATGGATAGGTAGAAAGCTAGTAGAATAATTTAATTTACAAGTTACTTAAATTAAAAGTTATAAGAAATCCATCTACATTTACAACCCCTAGTCCATGGAACTTTTGAGTTTTGCAATAATTGCTTCTGAATTCTTACCTGAATATCAGTCAAGTGCAACATTGTCTTCTTATAAGAAAGAACATCGAAATCTGTGGCTTTCCAGATTACATGATTAAAAAATTCACCTACTTTCATCTTTTTGGTAATGACAACAAGATAATTACCTGCAAAATAATAATAATAATAATAATAATAATAAGTAAAATGTAAATATGAAAAAAACAACAACAACAAAGTGGGGCCAGGATTAAAATCCGGGGTGGAGCCTATGCTCAGCACGTATGAGGTGGCCCTGGGTTGGAGTCTTAGCGTATCACAAAAACCAAAAACAGAAAACACAAAGTAACAGCCCTTATCTGTGAACTTTAAAGCCTGGAAAAATGAGACTGCAGTGAGCTACTCAGATGAAAGGCTGACATATTTAAAGCATTCTTAAAATTTATGAATATTAGGAATAATATAGTATTTAGAAAATTCCTATTAAAAGGCCAATTTTTTTTTTTTCCTCGAGAAGATAAAAGCAAACCTTTTGATAACCAAAGAATTGAGAATTGAGCTTTAGGTGGTAGAGAGTTGAGACAGAAAATATTTTTTTTTTTTGCCTTGAAATTCCAGAAGTCACAAGCTCTAACCAGGGCAGGACAGTCTTCTCTATACCTCTCCCTCTGATACAGTATCCTTCTCATACTCTAAATGGTGGACAAAGGTGCTGGAGCAGTATACCTAACTAGATACTATGAAACTACAAATGACTAGTAGTTAGAAATCAACACCATGACAGCCTATGCACAATACACCAATCTTTACCCTGGCCAAGCCCCAACCCCCTTCCTGGCCATTAAACACAGTTCCCTCCCCAACTCTTTCTTTTGTGAAACGGAGGCAGAAGCTGGGATCTTACACATGATAGGACACACTACCACCAACCTATATTCCCAGCTCTCCTTACATTAATTCTTAAGATCTACTCGATGTTATACTTCCAACTGCCCTGCCTATGTTTTCCTGTATATAAACCTTTCTTAGAAGCTGTAATACTGTTACAATATCTTATTACTTGTATACCTCTATCACTAGACTGTGAACTGTAAGAAAATGTAACATTTGAAATCTTCTATAACTTGCACCTAGCATAGTGACAAGTAAAATCAAAACAAGAACTTTTAAAAAGTTCAATAAAATGGAGCCCAAAAGAAAATCCACCTTCTTTGCACATGCCTACAATCCCAGTACACAGGAGGTAGAGGCAGAATAGAGAGGTGGAGACCAGCCTTAAACACAGAATGAGCTCAAGGACGGCTATAGATATAGATTAAACCATGTGGTAAATAAACAAATAACTCAAACCAAGTACCACAATGTTACATACGCTGTCACATCAGCATGAGGTTGAAGGTATAGAATATGCTGATAAATCAATGCATTAAAATTTTTTAAATAGGCTGGGCATGGTGGTTCCTGTTTTTAATCCCAGCACATGGAAGGCAGAGCCAAGAGAATCTCTTGTGAGTTCCAGGACTGATCTATATAACAACTTCCAGGACAGTCAGTACTATACATAAAAACCCAGTCTCAAATAAAAATTAAATGTTCTTAGAATTTATAAAAATTTAGGAGATTTCAAATCTAGTTAGAATAAAATCAAACATGAAAATTTTCTTTTAAAAAGAATACTTCAGGCTGGGTAGTCGTGGTGCACGCCTTTAATCCCAGCACTTGGAGGGCAGAGGCAGGTGGATCTCTGTGAGTTTGAGGCCAGCCTGGTCTACAGAGGTAGTTCTAGGATGCCCAGGGCTACAAGAGAAACCCTGTCCCTAAAAACCAAACCATTTAAAAATAATAATAATAATAATAATAATATTTTATGGTGATAAATTTAACTGTTTAGTGAACATTATTTTTATGAACTAAGGACAAATACCTAACCTGGAGATTTACCTAAAGAATCACAGAAAGAATACTTTCGCTCATTATCTAATGTTATCAATTTAATTACCTTCTTGGCCTTCTTACCTGCCACCAGATGGATTGTGCCCAGTATCCCAAATATTGGTCTTGTAACAGCTGAAGGAGGGACATCTTTTTTGACTTAAAAAAGAAAAAAAAAAAAAATACAGAAAAGCTCATCAACAAAATAAAAATTTAGTTTAAATAACTTCAACTAAATCAATCTGCACAACTTGTTCTATAAAAAACTAGCATTTTTCATTAACATCAGACTTCCAATCCTATAGAGCATAAAATATAGGTGTGTGATATTAAAAGATGGTTTCAAAAACAACATCCCTCAGCTTTTCAAATCGTGGGTAATTTCTAACATTGTCAGAAGACTAAACTATCCCTTTCTTTAAGAGTAAGTAGAAGTAAGGTTTTGAGATAAGAGTTTCACTCACATACTATTAACGGAATATGAAACTAGAACTGCCCATCCATGTCTGAAATTCAAGAAAAGGGAAAAAAGCATTGTTCTCCTGTGTCAAGTAACAATGTACATAGGTGGGTAAGAACCCAGTTTGTATTAATGATGTGCATTATCAATAAAACTGTATCTTAGAGAATGCATTTCACAACTGTTACAATTTCAACCAATATGTTTCCCAGAACACATTTCCTAGTACCCTTGTTTAGAAAATAATGCCCCAAAAGCAGGTGGGAGAATTCCAGAAATAAATACACTGGTATGGATTTTGGTTTATTGACACAGGTTTAAAGTCAACTTTCCTATACTGTATATATTTCTACTCTTGTTTAAGGTATTTAAAAATGTAATGTATAATTAAAAACACAGATTAATAGTCATCTATAGTAGTCAAACTTATAGTCATGTTAGTTAGGTTTCCTAGATACACAGAGATATACTTCAGATGGATAGGTAATCTTCAAATACTTCAAAGACCTACAGAATAAGGCATTTAAAATGTCTTAAGAACTTAAGACTTTTCTTGACAATGTGACACGTTTGCTCCTGGCAGCACCAATTATTTCAGAGAGGATGATGGACATTGAAGAAACTCATTACGGAGTTTTCCTTCAATGAGGCAGGGCAAGAAACTGCTCTTGCCTGGACTGTTTGATGGTGCGCTGTATGAACTGGACATGTAAGACCCACAGGAGAGTGACTGCTAAACTTGCCCAGATAAAACGGGATGGTACTTCAGAGTTCCTGATGGACAGAAGAAACTGCCAGACATTCTACAGGACACAGAGGAAAGCAACTGACAAACTCTGCCAGTGCAAGGTAGAACAAATCTTCAAATTTCCTGCTTCACTGAGAAGTCTGCCAGGCACTCTAGGCCTATAGGCTGAAGATGGATGCCCCAACATTGCAGAGAAACTTTGGGTGACTATCCAGGCAGCCAGATGTCTCTGAGACTTCTAAAACTTTGCAAGTTACTTGCAATACACCATGGTGGAAAAATAAGAATCAAGGAAAACAGACAGGCTGAACAGATGTTTATTCATAGAGAAATAACTTACAACAGAGACAGATGAACGCCATCAGGTTCCTGTCCCAAGGATACTTCCGGATGCTCTCTATCTCCATCCAGAAAGCAAGAGAGCGCTCCGGGGTCCCCTACCCCAGACCTAGTTCTCCCAGGTCACATCTGCACCTGTCCCCACCCCCAATGGGTGTGGTCACTGCAGCTGGTGAATGTCTCACTATAATGCACTTCCTGTTTACTTAGGTAATAATATTATATCCTTAGCTATGATAAAAGATAAATTAGATATAAAACTTTAGACTCACGATAGGATAAATAAGGTATTTTCTTTAACTATGCCAAATAGAAATAGTGTAAATATTGTAACTATAATTCTTGTTACATATGATTTTACTATGGATTAAAACCTTCCTTTTTAATTAGAAAAAGGGAGATAATATGGGATGTCCTTCTGTATGCGGAAATATTTGTTGCTTTTATTGGCTGATAAATAAAGCTGATTTGACCAATGGTCAGGCAGAATAGAGCTACACAGGACATCCAAACAAAGTTACGGAGAAAAAGAAGGTGGAGTCAGGGAGACGCCATGTAGCCACTGAAGGGGTAAATGCTGAGCATTACTGGTAAGCCACAGCCTCATGGCAATACACAGATTAATAGAAACAGGTTAATTTATAAGAGAGAGCTAGCCAGTAATATGTGGGAGCCATTGGTCAAACAATTATAATTTAATATTAGCCTCTGGGTGATTATTTCATAAGCAGCTGTGGGGACGCAGAGGGTGGGAGAGAGACTGAGCCAGTTGAGACAGGAAAAAAAGTTAACTACAACGTTGCTTGGTTCAAATTCGAATAGCACCATTTCCTCCCCACACAGTCACATGTGAACAGACCTCTGTGGGGTTACATGGTTAGAAAACTTTATTTTACTAAGGGTTTTTTTTTTCTTTCAGCTTTCTTTCTACTTATTATCAACCTGAACCTCACTGTTGTAAACTCAAGTCCTGATCCTTAAAATCAGTCATAGCAGTAATTCTATTATTCTAATAACTAATTCTAAATAAAATGCTAAAAAAAGGTCAAAATCCACTTATGTAGGTCCTTAATAAGTCAACTAATTTAGTAACAATATTCTGTAATTACCTAGTATGAAAATTATGAGTTAAACAGCAAGTTCAAGGGTAGCCACAAATAAAGAGGAAAAAGGAGTGTACCTGAGCAAAAGTCATGTCAAGAAAATGTTTATTCTGAATGCACTGAGATTATTTGAAAAATTCAAATGTACTACTGGTAGAACAGTAAGATTAATGGACCAGAGCACAGTAGCAATAAAACTGTAATAATCCTCAAAATATATGTTAGTTTTTCCATGGAAGCAAAACAATGTATTTTCTATGGCCACAGTTTGCATTCATAATGGTAAGGAGAAGCTGGCTGAGAAACAGCTGGTAAGTTAGCCTCTCCCTGGCACCGACTTTGTATTAAAGTGTTTCACATGATGTTGGTGCCCTACAACAACCCTGTCTTGACAGTTAACATTTCTGTCTAGTAAAATAGAGCTACAATTTCTACCTACATGTAAAGTCCTTGCTAGTCCAAAAACATATGAGAATACACTTTACTAAAACACAAAAGCACTAGCTCATACCACTAATGAATAAAGAAATAATAATGTTGAGTGGTATAATGTATCTCTGAAAGTATATTAATAGTAGTTAAAACCAATCAGTTACCTTGAAGAGAAACCATCAAGCAAGAGAACATGTTAATTATCAATCTAAAGCAGAACTCTAATGACATCTGTCAAAGAAAAACTGTTTATGGTGTCTTTAGAAATAACCAGTTACCCACACAAATGGAAAGTTTAGTCATCTTTTTTTTTTATACTTTATGAATCCACTGGAAATGTTTTTACATTTTACTTTACCTACTTGATGGGAGATGTCGTTCTGTAAATATGTTTCTCTTATTGGTTAATGAATAAAGCCCTTACTGGCCAATAGGAGAGCAAGATAGGTGGGACTAGGAGACAGCAGGGAGGTTTTGGGGAGAGGCAGGAGGAGAGTCAACATGTAAGACCAAGAGAGCCCTCTCTCCAGTAAGACAAGACCACGTGGAAGCACTTAGATTAATAGAAATGGGTTAATATTTAAGACACAGCTAGCCAATAAGTAACGCTAGTAATAGGCCAACAGCTTTATATCTAATACAACATCTTTGTGTTATTTGGGGCTGGTGTGGCTGTGGGACCAGGCTGGGGGAAAACTGCTTGTAACACCTACTCAAGCAATATTTACTAAATACCTACTCTGGTAATTCAAATCTTTTCTTTAAGATAGGGTCTCAGTATGTAACCCTGACTGGCCTGGACCTTGTTATGTATTCATTCAGGTCAATTCAGGCTGACCTTGAACTCACAGAGATCTGCCTGCATTGCCTCCCAAGTGGTAGGATTGAAAGAGTGAACCTTCAAAGATTTTCTTAAAAATAAGAAACATACAACTACCTGGAAGTGAACCAAAAATTTTAAATCAATCAAATATAACATTCTAATGTGTATCCTGGTACTGAACTAATAAAATATGAAATCCTAATGTGCTATTACTTGGTGTTTAACCAATGAAATCAGAGGTTCTAATGTGCTATTATCTGGCATGTTACTTTGTCATCAAATTATTTAATAATTTCTTCAGAACTCAGATAGTTCCATACACACACATGCAGAAAGAATATTTTTTTTTCACACCCAAGGAAAGCAAAAAATAAAACTGGATTTAAAGAAAAAGCATTGCTACAAATGCTTACAAGTTTTAGTCAGTGAAGTACATTTTATTTTTATGCTAAGTACTTTCATACTTATGACACTTTTCAAAACAAAGCGCCCATGAAAGCTCCTTACACTTAAAGCAGAAACATCTCTTCACATTCGCCTGTCAGCTCTAGAAATGAGTTTAGACATCGAAATCAAACCTACAGAATACGGATAAGGACACACAGAAATTATTCTGGCCTTGACCTGGTAACACACACATGTACTCTCGACAAAGGCAGGAGGATTCAGAGTTCTGGGTCCCCCTAGGGCTACATAATGAGTTCTAAGACAGCCTGAACTATACAGCAAAACCCTTTCTCAAAAAACACCTACCCCCAAATTAACTCAGGTAGCGAGAATTAGGTTTTCTAATAAGAAGGCACTCAAAGAGCCTCATAATGACGTACCACTGACTGTCTTAAATCACTACAATCCCCGTCCTGAATCTTTCTGGGAATATCTCAAACTAGCTATACAGACCTGCAAGGGTGACCTCTGTAGAAACTCGGTCAATGGTGAGAACATCATCTGCTCCATCATCACAAGCTTCCACATAAAACTTTTCAGGTGTAATATGCCTAAGAAGAAATTAACAGGCATAAGTAAGTCAAGTAAAACCAGGACTTAATTTATCACAACAGGGTTTTAATGCAGCATAAGTCCCCACTTCTAAATGGATGGCAAGGCCAAGTTCACTATCCTTATGAATTTACTGCAATGCTTTCCACTTGTGTATTTAATGCTGCTGAGATTTTAATTTGCTATAAAGTCATCAATTCAAATCACTTAAGAAAATAATAATCTTCTCTAATGTATTACATTCAGTTTCATGGAAAAGGCAATATAGCATGGCAGAATGTACAGAGGCAGACTATGTGCTGTGGACCACAGGCAAATAACTCATTTTTTTCTGTTCTTCATAATTCCCTTATAATAAATGAATCACCACATGTATAGCATGAATTTAAATAAGCCAGTTTTTGGTACATGGTGCTTATTACATACACAGTAAATAAGATGTTGCATTAAGGGCTAGGGATACAGTTCAGTGGGAGAGTACTTGGCTTGTACAAGGACCCAAGTTTGATCCCCAGGATTAATTGTTTTTTAAATACACAATTAAAACAGATTAGCATTAGCTAAAAATATTAAGTTGTTTAAAATAAATTCCTTACATATTTACTTTATGTAAATCTTCCTGAAAAAAACTTTCATTTCAAAGAAAAGACAACAATAAAATTAAATAAAAGGGATAAAAACTGGAAACCCACTTGTTACACACTTTGTACCCAAAGTCTAACAACACAAACCCTCCTGGTTCCTCAGGAGGTCAACTAGATAGACCTGCCAAACGATCAGTGAGGTTAAGGACTAACTCAGAAATGCCAAGAACTGACAAACAAAAGGTGAGTAAGGCAGGCCTTACTCACAGAATGTGGCTGTTGCCCCTATAGGCAGAGACCCTCGCCCCCACCCAATCCTTGCTGTTGATTCAGACTTCAAAGTTGTGTGTGTGATAGTAGTCTTGGGCCTCTCCTTCTCTTCCCAGTTGACTCTGCCTCACTCTGCCCATGAAAGATCTTACACAAATCCACATAGCCATCACAACATCAACCTATTCATGTAGTAAGTTATCTAGTGTTACAGAGATGTGTCTTGTAGCAGAATATACTGTATACTTACTGTTTCTGAGTTTCTTGAGAAATAGCCAATCCTTGATTATTCAAATATAACTAACATCCATTTATAGGTTAGTAATAACTAAATTGTGAATATTAGACTAGGTTCCTTCATTTTAAGAGAATGAATACCAAGCAAAATACTATACAACAAAGAAAGCAAATCTCTTTCAAGTGTCAATATTTAGTAATTTGTCCCCTCTATCATCAGATCTATTTTACTGAATGGACACACTGCCATTTCTTCATTCCTTTGACAGGTATTTGGGCTTTAGGGTTATTAGTATCTCTCTTGAACAAACTTCCAGCTAATGTGCTTCTATCTACTGAGTAACTGCCCAGAGTGCCATGCTCAGGCCCAACCAGGAAAGTACATGTATGCTCAGTTTGTACTGAGAAGGAGAAAAATGGAAGGCTGTGTGCACAAGAGAGCTTTCTGGGGTGGTGGATGTATTCTGTATCTTAACCCCAGCAATAACAGTATAAAAACCTCAACCCTAAACTGTATACTTTAAATATGTACTGCTGGCTACACGAACTAAATGTCAATATTTAATGAGTATTTGTAATAAGAAGTCCTAAAGCAAAAACAAGGACTCTGTGGTAGTAGTTTGCGTGTAACTGGCCCCATAAGTTCATAGAGAGTGGCACTATGAGGGGGTGTGGCCTTCTTGGAGGACGTGTGTCACCGGGGGTAGGCTCTTTTATTCAAGCTCAGGGTGACAGACAGACCTCTTCCCATTGCCTGCAAGATTCAGGAATCTCAGCTCCTTTTCTAGCACCGTGTCTGCCTGTCCACTGTGATATCCTATCATGACGACAATGGACTGAATCTATGACTTTCAAGCAAGTCACCCCAATTAAATGTTTTCCTTACAAGAGTTGTCATAGTCAACCAGGTGGTGGTGGATCTCCGTGAACTCTAGGCCAGTCTGGTCTACAGAGCTCCAGGACAGCCAAGGCTGATACACAGAGAAGCCCTGTCTTGGGGGGAAAGAGTGGCCATAGTTATGGTTTCTCTTCACAGCAACAGAAACCTTAAGGAAGACCTCTAGTTTATAATAAGTTTATAATAAGAAAGTATCTTGGTTATGGTTTCTATTGCTATGATAAAATACCATAACCAAAGACAACCTGAGGAAGAAAGGGTTGACTTCATCTTACAGCTTGTAGTCCATTACCTAGGGAAGTCAGGGCAGGAACTCAAAAAGGGCAGAAACCTGGAAGTAGAAGCTGACACAGAGAACATGCGGTGTTCCTTACTAGTTTGCCCAGGACCACCTATCCAGAGGTGGCACCACATACAATGGGCTGGGGGCCTCCCACATCAATCACTAATTAAGAAAATGAACTACTGACTTGACTACAGGCCGTATTTCTAACTGAAAACCCCTCTTCCTAAATGACTCTAGCTTGTGTCACACTGACATAGTACTAGCCAGCACAGAGAGTTACCTCTAATTAGTTCTAAGTCATCTCAAACATTGGTTTTCAGGATCCAGGGCAAGGTGGCCAATGCCTACGATCTCAGACTTGGGGGCTAAGGCAAGAATGTTGTTATGTTCAAATCCAGCATAAGAAACACAGTAAGACCCTGCTTACCTCCTCCAATTCCGGCCAACATCTACAGAAGGCATTTTATGTATGCATAAGTTATATTCCTAGTGTAACATTGACCAAGTAACATCTATTTAAAAATTATGTGCTAAGCATTACACCAGCCTGGGGACTAGAAGACAGGTCATAAAATACATAACACAAAAAGAAATTTTAAGTAAAAATCAAGCATGAAAACTAGGCTTTATAAAGCTTTTTGAAAAAAAAAGTTGTCTATAAACAAAGATAACATTTTGAAAAGCCTCATCATTTAGAGTCTATCCATGCCACAATGTCTTTCAAGGTTTTAAACATACATACATGCTGTGGCACAAACATCTTACTGCATTCTCTGAGGCTTAAGCAAATTTAGCACTTGAAAAATCCATGTGAAATGCATTCATGTGTGGCCAGTGCTATCTAGCTAGCAATCAGCATCTTGTCCTATTTTGAATGTCCTATGACACAGCATGAATTATTTTTTAATAAGGTTCACATCAATTAACAAGGAAGCTCTCCTCACCTGACTTTTAAACAGTGAGAAGATATGGCTCATTATCAATGCTGCTTTAATATTAAGAAAACCAACTATGAATGATTTATTTCAGCCCAGTACTGGCAAAGCAAACATCCAGAATCAGTCAATCAAAGCAGCCTTGTAGGACCCATTTACATGGGAAATCAAAATTTAGATAATACAGAACAATGGTATCTGTGCTGGCTAGTTTTATGCCAACTTCAGGTTATCTGAAATAAAGGAACTTTAATTAAGAAAATACCTCCACAAGATCTGTCTGTAAGGTATTTTAATTAGTGATTGATGGAGGAGGGCCCAGCCGTTATGGGTGGTGACAACCCTGAGCTGGTGGTCCTGGGTTGGAGGAAGGCTTTTCTGTCTGCCAGCCACTCCCCAAATAACCACCTAGAGGCTTAATATTCATTGTAAATGTCCAGCTAATAGCTTAGGCTCATTTTTAGCTAGCTCTTATAACTGAAATTAACACATCTCCATTGAGCTATGTGGTGCCCTGAGGCTCTTTTACTCCTGTACATCCTTCCCACCTGCTCCTTTTGCATCTCATGTTGCCTCTTCTATCTCCACCCTTCTTCACTCCAGCATGCTCTCTGACCAAAAATCCTGCCTAGCTGTCAGCCAATCAGTTTAGTTATTGTTGCTGTTTATTAACAATGAGAGCAACACATCTTCCCAGTGTACAGAAGGACTATTCTACAGCACTGGGTTCTACAAGAAAGCAAGCAATCTGAGCAAGCCAGTGAGCAGCACCTGTGCACCTGCTCCTGCCTCTGGTTCCTGTTCTCTGAGTTCCGCCCTCACTGCTTTTGAAATAACTGTTCCATGGAGCTGTGAGTGAAATAAACCCTCTCCTCCCCAAGTTGCTTTGCTGGTGGTGTTTCACCATTGCAATAACCTTAACTACGACAGCATCTAATCAAAACGCTACTTCAACAAAGTCCAAGAGCATTACTTCAGAAGTAGTCACCCTAAAAAGGCTTGGTGATGAGCAGGAAAGAAGAAAATAGATGTTCTTATCTTGACTATGCTGGTTACTAGCTCAATCGACTCAGTGCCAGGCCCCTAGCTCACAGAGCTTCCTTTCTAGTGGGAGGCAAGTACTACAAGAGGAAGTAAGTCAATGATTTTAGCCGGGAAAACACTGGGAAGACAAGAAAGGTAGGTTGGAGAAACTAGTGATAGAGGGTACAAATCCTGTTTAAGGATTAAGTGAAACATCACGTAAAAACTCTTGGGCACAAGGAAAAGATATCTGTGTTCCTTATCAAGCTGGAGATGGCAATGCTCACATCCACCTCACAGAACAGATAAGGGTGACACAGCATTTTTCTAAGTCACACCTTTGTGGGTGGCAAAGGCTGACTACAGAGATGGTAACTTTCCGTTTTGAGACAGTATGATGTTCAGGCCACGCTGACCTTGAATTTGTGATCCTCCTGCACCTAGAGTAGCTTTTCTATAATTACTACATCTTTTAAAAATCTTGTATGTGGGTACACCTGTGCCACAGCATTCATCTGTAGGTAAGAGGATAATCTCAAATGTCAGTCCTAACCTTCCACCTTGTTTAGGACAGGGTTCCTGTTACTACTCCACATATCAGTTAGCTGGTCTGGAAGCTTCTGGATGTCTTCTTGCCTCTACCTCCCATTTCACTAAAGGAGCATTGGAATTACAGACATACACTACTGTGCCTGGCTTTCCATGGGTTCTGAGGATCTGAACGTAAATGCTCACTCTTGTACAGTGTGGTGGTTTGAAAGAAAATAGCCCCCAAAGGGGGTGGCACTATTAGAAGGTGTGGCTTTGCTGGAATGGGTGTGGCCTTGGAGGAAGTGTATCACTGTGGGGGGCAGGCTTTGAGGTGTCATTTGCTCAAGCTTCCCACAGTGTGGCACTGAGTCCACTTCCTGTGGCCTTCTGATCACATGTAGCCAGCACCATGTCTGTCTGGACACCACATGCTGCCCTCCATGATAATGAACTTAACCTCTGGAAATGCAAGTGAATCACCCCAAATAAATGTTTTCCTGTATAAGAGCTGCCATGGTCATGGCCACTCTTCACGGCGATAGAAACCCTAAGACACACAGCAAGCAGTTTACCCCCTCAGCCAATTCAAGCCCCAAAGTAGCATCCTTTAACACAGGAGAAAACCTGCACTTTCATAATAGGACTCCTAACATAACACCAAAGAGTTACTCAGCTAATCCTTTAAAGAAATACTAAGTAGATAATACTGATATTTTTGCCACACAGAAAATACCTAAACAATTCAATTTTGAAAGAATAACCCTGGCTGGAAGGGGGCGGGGAGGTGTTAGTATCTGGGTATCTGTACTGGCCTATCCTTGGGGTTCTGACAGGATGCGCCCTCAGCTGCAGCCCTTTCTTCCTCTCCCTCCCTCCTCCTGCCCCTCTCTCCTCTCTCCTGCTGCTCCTGTCTCTGAAGCCCCTCTTCCCCCCCTTTTTAATGACCCCTTTCCCTAATAAAACCCCCTCTGCTTGAACCCTGTCACATGACATCTTTCTCTTGAGTGCTATTTTTCTTAAATTACAAAGGGGGGTGGCGGCACATACTTTTAATTCCAACACTCAGGAGGCAGAGGAAGTCGGATCTCTATGAATTCAAGGCCAGCCTGGTCTACAAATCGAGTTCCAGAACAGTCAGAGCTACACAGAGAAACCCTGTCTGGAAACCACCCCTGCCAAAAGAATAACACTGGAAT
This sequence comes from Phodopus roborovskii, assembly GCF_943737965.1. NCBI lineage: Eukaryota > Metazoa > Chordata > Mammalia > Rodentia > Cricetidae > Phodopus > Phodopus roborovskii. The sequence continues at coordinate 11,190,820 of NW_026125295.1, read as the reverse complement.
CAAGTTATATCCAACTCAAGCATATCATCTGAACATATAACTAAGACACAAGAACAGTAACATATTAGCTGTATACCTAAGCTTTAATTTATATCTATCCCCAGTTGTGATTAAATGATTTTGTTATATGTATTTTACTCCAATAATGATAGTTCTAAAAGAAAAAAACAAAAAAACACCACCTTACATTTTAACCCTAGAGAGAAAAAAAATCAATCTGTCCTATCCTTATTAATAGTAAACTTAATACTAAAAGTCCCCAAATACTGCCTTCCAACTTATCTGAATTAAACTTATACCAACAGAATCCTACATGTTCCCAAGAATATTTAAAAATAAATAAATAATAAATAAATAAGCTACACTTCAAAGTAAGAAACCAGAGCCATTTCTTTGGAGTAAACCCAACTTAAAATATCAAGGTCACATTAAACAATGCCTGATTTATTAATGACTGATGTTCTAGACCAGTGGGTCTTAACCTTCCTAATGCTGAGACCTTTAATACAGTTCCTCATGTTGTGATGACCCCAATCATAAAATTCTTTCTTTGCTACTTCATAACAGTAATTTTGCTACTGTTATGAATCACAATGTAAATATCCAACATACAAGATATCTGATATGCAACCACAAAGGGGTCTTGACTCACAAGTTATGAACTGCTGGAGTATGAAAGCTTGTTTGGCTAGTGAGATGGCTCAGCTATTAAAGTGCCTGTCACCAAGCATGCCGACACAAGTTTGCTGTGCGGAAGCCTGAATGTAACCCTGACATGTTACTGTGGGGGCAGGCTGTGAGGATTCCTTTCCCAAGTTTCACTCAGTGTGACATTCGGGCCATCTTCCTGTTGCCTTCTAATCAAGACGTGGCCAGTACCATGTCTGCCTGCATGCTGCCATGCTCCCCACACGACAATGGACTGAACCTCTGAAACTATAAATGGCCACCTCAATTACATGTTTTCCTTTGTAAGAGTTGCTGTGGTCATGGTGTCCCTTCACAGCAATAGAAACTCTAAGACGCTCTGGGATTGGCATAGCAGAAGGAGAGAATCACCTCTCACAAGTAGTACTCTGACCTTCATATGTTCACCATGGCATGCATGTGCACTAAATCAATCAATAGTGCTTTAAAAAAGTGACTGCTTAAAAATTCCAAATGTCAGCCAGGCGTTGGTGGCACATGCCTTTAATCCCAGCACTCGGGAGGCAGAGAAGGTGGATCTCTGTGAGTTCGAGGCCAGCCTGGTCTATAGAGACAGGCTCCAAAGCAATACAGAGAAACCCTGTCTCCAAAAACAAACAAACAAACAAACAAACAAAAAAACAAAAAACAACAAAAAAATCCAAATGTCTTTATTACTTATAAAGTTATGAGTATATGAAAAATAAAAGGCTCCAAGTTCTAATATAGCATAAAGTCACCTTTAAAAAGACAGCAGATGTGGATAATACTCTGCTACTATTTTGGCAGCCATCTTTAAAACTAATAGTTTGAACAATTAATCCACAGACAAAATGTGATTAACAAATAATAGTTTTATGGAAAATTATTTATAGAAGTTAACTGTGGTAGGAATTTTCAAAAGTTCCCCCAACATTCTTATTTCCCAATTATGTTGACACTATCATAAAGATGGAATTAAGTTTACTTACTGACTGTTCCTAAAAGAGGGAGCTAAGCCTTTACTCCCAGCACTTGGGAGGCAGAGGCAGGTGGATTTCTTACACAGAAACCCAGTCTTGGGGGGTGGGGGATTAAAGAGGGAGGTAAGTCTCAAATGGCAAGGGTAGACCCAAAAGTAAAAGACAAGAAAAGTCAGTCAGAAAAGTGGCAGAGGGCTGAGTTTTGTCCTGAGAATGATTTAACCAGCTACTCACTGCTCCTCCAGTAGAGGGGCTAGGGTGCAAGGCCAGAGAGGGACCTTTAGAAGCTAAGACTAATCTCAGGCTAATTAGTCTTGAAAAAATGATGACACTGTCCTTCACCACAGTAGCGAGACTCAGCCAACAATGTGAACGAGCCTGGAGATGAATTCTTCCTTCCTTCAGCCTTCAGTCCTGAACTCAGCTCTGTTCATACCTTAACTATGCGATAATATATGTTATGTTTGCCTTCTACTACTGCGATAAAACAACATGACCAAAAGCAACCTCTCTCTGGGACACTACGAATATCCTAAGCATTGTTAAAGTGTGGTCTCTTATACTCATTGCTGATGGTAAGTTCTTTAAATTCTTATTCTAAGCACATCTTCCTGTAAGTAAGCAAATACATTGGGGGGGAACAGCTGGCTTGGAAACTCTCACTTGCTGCTCTGGCTGTGTCTTGAGGCCAAAAAAAAAGAGGGGAAGAGAAAGGAAGAAAGGGAGGGAGGAGAAAGAGAGAAACCTACTATGCCAGTTAAGCAGCCATCAGGGAAACAATGGCCACTTTGGACACTCCATGGACATTTTAGGGATGCTACAGAAAAGCCTGCTTGCTCACCAAGAGTGAAGGAAGCACCAGCCAGTTGGTTTCAAGCAACTTTCCCTGTACCACTTCTTTAGTAACTAGCAGAGGGCTGCTGTTGCAATCCATGCAAAGTGGACAGTGGCAGAACAGATGTGAACAGAGATCATTTATATAAAGGTCTGTGGTTGGTGCAAACGTCCCTTCTCTGGCTCTACAAAAGTTGAGTCTACTTGATGAAATGAATAAGAAAACCCCACTCTGCTGTGCTACCCCTTACTGTTGCCAACATTAAACTCCTCAAACTGTCTCCAAGTGGCATTTTCTTGTCATTAGCAATATAGCAATGATTATTCAATATATCATCTCAGAGATCAAATGATGGATCAAGGCAGAGTTCTAGCCCAAGAGCTCTTGGGCCTTGTCTTGTTCTTAACTCTCAGAGGGACGCTGCTAGAACCTAAATTGCAGATACTGCCCTACCACTATTCTGATAGCATAATTAAAATTGTTCTCTCTTATTTCTTCCATATTTATAAGCAAAATACACTTTCAGGGTTTTCCACACAAAATCTACCTGGTTTAAATCCAGTAAGGTTGGGCCCTCTGTGCTAGCACAAGCCTTTAATCTAGTATTCAGAAAGCAGAGGCAGGAGGATCTCTATGAGTCTGAGGCCAGTTTGATCTACACAGTGAGTGCCAGAGCAGCCAGGGCTACATAGTGAGATCCTGCCTCCAAAAATAAAATAAAATAAAATAAATAGAATTCTAGTATTAAAAACTTACACAAATTTGTTTGGGGAAAAAAAATAAAGAATTGTTGACATGAACTGTAGCAATGGCATAGAGCAATGTTAAAGTACTTAATGCCATGAAATTGAATACATATAGTTAAGAGGGTATATTTTAAAAATATATTACAATTAAAAACTATTATGTGCATAGAAACATGACTGCTGTCATAAAACTATACCAACACACCTCCTCTGAAACCTTAATGGAATTAAAGATCTTAAAATGTTTAACACATCTCTAGTTGGAAAAACAGACATAATATTTTCACTAGGTTTGATTAGGAAAAATAACTTAAGATATAAAGACAGGTCCTCTGGGCTCAGTTTACCATATGCTGAAGGTGCTTACTCAACTGCCCTTTGGGTTCCAGCAGGATAAATTCAAAATTCAGTCTCTCTTTGGGAGTCTCTCCTTACTGCACAGGTTCACCAGAGGCCCAGTACAACTCTCAAGCCAGCTGGTGTCTCTAGGAAGCTAATTCAATTCCATCTTCTTCCAAACTCCCTGGTTCTGTCTATTCCTATATACCTTAAAACCCACTAACAATCAGACTCTTCCAAACAAGACCTTAATGCCTTTACATGCCTCAAGCCCACTGTGGTAGTCAGTGTAGTAGTGCACTATTAATCCTAGCACCTCTGAGATAGAAGCAGAAAGGTGAGGAAGGAGTTCACGTCATCCTTGAATTCAAGACAAACCTGGGCTCGAGACCCTTTCTCAAGCAGGACTATTACAAACGTCTATCCAACTAATGCCTTCTATGGACACAAATCTTCATAGTCTGTGCCTAATGTCAGGCAGGAAACCAGCTGAGCCACACCCTTCCCCTCCATGAAGGCTGTGTGACTAAGCTGAGTGTTCGGTGTTCTAGATACACTGTACATATGTTCACTGCAGTGAGTTGGGTTTGCTCTTTGGGTTCCGTAACATTTCTCCTCACTGCATAGCAATGAGAATGAAAGTATTTAAGAAAGGCAAATTCCTGAGGGAATAGTATTTCTTTCTTTTCCCCCAAAGGTATGGATACTTTTTTTAAAAAAGAGATTTTTGCTTTATTATTATTAATTTTGTATACATGCATGTGTGCGTGCGTGCGTGCGTGTGTGTGTGTGTGTATGTGTGTGTGTGTGTGTCAGAGAGAGAGAGAGACAGCGAGAGGCTGAAGGTGCCTGTGGGAGTTCAGAAGGCAGCTTTGGACCTCTTGGAACTGGAATAAACTGGAATAAAGGCAGTTGTGAACCACCCTATGTGGGTGATGGGAAATGAACTAGGACCTCTTAACCACTGAGCCATCTACCTCTCCAGCTCAGGAATGGGTATTTTTTCAGAAGCAAACTACCCCTGATTCAGTATCTAACAAACATGTCCAGCATGTGGTCTACATGCTATGAGTGCACCCTGATACACAATCATAAACTTACCTAGTGCTTTTTTCCTGCAACATGACAGCATGGTTTTAATTTAATTTTGAAACAAGGTTGTTTTACATGTCAATCCCAGTTCCCTCACCCTCCCATCCTCTCCTATCACCCCCACCAAACCCCAGCCCACCCCCTTTCTGCTCCCCAGGGCCTTCCATGGGGGATCTTCAAAGTCTGTCATATCATTTGGGGCAGGGGCTAGGCCCTCCTCCATGTGTCTAGGCTGAGAGACTATCCCTCTATGTGGGATGGGCTCCAAAGTCCATTTGTATACTAGGGAGAAATACTGAAACATTACTAGAGGCCCCACAGACTGCCCAGTCCTCCTAACTAACACCCACATTCAGGGGGTCTGGGAGGCTCCCTCTTGTTCAGGTCAGCTGATTATGTGGGTTTCTCCAGCCTGGTCTTGACCCCTTTGCTCATCACTCATGTAAGGTATTCTTCAATCTCATTATCATGGAAGGGTATAAAGGTAGCCTCTCTACTATGACAGCATCATTTTCAAGTGTGTATGTTATAGAATATAAAGTCATTTTACAATATCAAAAAGCTAGATACACTTAAAAGTATTCTTTGCCTTACATTTTATTTTGACTGACATTTAAAGAAAAAAAAAGGTGGTACAGGGTGGCTCTCATATCGTCCAACAATGCATTTTTCTATTGTTGAAATTTCATAGTTACTGTCTGACATTAATCATGCTGATGTAAGTAGCCTAAAAAGCTGGGCATGTTGACCAATATCTATAATCCTAGCACTGGGAATGGTGAAGCAGAAGAACCCTGAATTCAAGGCTAGCCTGGGCTATACAGTAGGAATTCAAGCTATAAAGTTGGACTCTTGTCTTTTAAAAAAAATGTAGATTCTGTTTTCTATATGAAAAATTATATGCACATGCCAACTATTTTCTCTTACAAGAACTCAGTTTTATACCTGGCTGTCCACAGGTTAAGGAGAGAGAGCAATCTGATAAGAAAGGATCATTTGAATAATGCAGTGTAATGGAAAGATCACTGGACTCTTGGCCAACTGTGTTTCAAGGTTGACTCTGCCATGGCTTAGTATGTGACCTATGTGACCAGGACACCACGTGACATTCTTCAATGAGGGCAAACTGTATGTCACAGGACTTAAGCCTCTGCTGCTCAAAGGAACACATGCATGCCACATCATCCTAGACTCCGTTCTTCTTGAAGTACTCTATATGGAGATTTAAAGAACAGGTGTTCTTCCAAGGTTAATGCTTGGCATTAAAAAAAAAATCAGAGGAAACCAACATTAAGGTATTGATCACATTTTAGATACACTCAGCCTTGCCAGGGAAACGAACTACACATTAACTACTATATTTTGCATGGCAAAATAAGTGGTTCAAACAGAACTTTGAATTGGTCATTCTACCTTTCAATCCTCTTGTCTATGAGAGAGTAAACAGGATGTGTAAATTATATGGATATCTGGTGCCCAAACCCTGTAACAATAAATCCTCACTTTTGACTTCAAAAATAATATAGAAGTTTAATGAAGGAAACCAGATTCTCAGAGAAGACTCCTATGAGGTACCTTGAGTACTTTATCTACAAACTTCTCAACATTATGACATATAAACACTCATATTTTCAGAAAAAAAATATTTACAGAGGCTAAATAACCCGTTCAGGATGCAAAGCCAGTAGAAAGTTTAAGAAGCTAATCCATTGTCTGATTAAACCACCGGAGGTCTCTCTTCCTCATTACAAATGTGCCTGACCAGCGTGCAGACAGGAGGATGAAGAACGGACTCTGGCAGAAAGATCAAAATAAACCCAACCTGAAGCCAGAAGAGGGGTAGCATGATTTACAGGAAATAAACTTAGAAGATTATAAAGAGATTAGGATTCAGGTGGCTAAGAAATGTAGGCTTGGGGCTGGAGAGATGGCTCACAATCAAAAATATAAGAAATGCAGGCTTGATCTATCAGGTCAACAAGATGAAGGGGAAATTGTAAGCTGGGAATTAGAGGATGAACAAAGCATATCAGGAAGGCAGATATGTTTAATAAGTCAGAGATGTTCTGAAGAAAATGTAGGACATAATGTACAAAAGGCTATTATTTAACATCCAAGTACTTAAACATTAGGTTAGTTATACACCAGTACATCTATAATAAAGAAACTTTTCATATGGCTCTCTTTAGGTGTTTTTAAAAAGTGGCTACTATGTCCTACCAAATCTTAAATAGGTCAGCAACTAATTCAACCTACAAATAAATACCTCTAAAACAGACTAGACTTTGCTCAAGGGCCATATTTAAAAGTTTTCTTTAAAAATATTTATTATGTATACAGAATTTTGTCTGCATGTATGTCTGCACACCAGATTTCATTATAGATGGTTGTGAGACACAATGTGGTTGCTGGGAATTGAACTCAGGACCTCCGAAACAGCAGCCAGTGTGTGCTCTTAACAACCCCCCCCCCCGCCCCAAATTTCAAAGTTTAAATAGGTTCGAAAAGAAGGGGTCAAAACAGATTCTAACTCACAAACCTGTAGCCCAAGAAACACTTCATATAACCCAGATGCAGTTCCCACTTCAACACAATCCATAACTCAAATTCACAGTTTCTACTTAGTACAAAACCATTGTTCCCACCACTAAAGGATAAATTTCCCTTCTCGTTCATGTATACAGAGGATGTCTGCCTGTATTGAGGTCTCAGATGGTGAGACTTAGTGCCCGGGCAACTCAAAAATAATTCCAATTCTCAAGTGATCCATTTCAGTCATTCTTAGCTGCAGGAAAACTCAACGGCATCCTGTAACCTGAAGCCGAGCTACTTCAAGCCAAGGCTCCAAATAGCTTAAACACACCTGAGATCTAGTATAGGATCATATTTGGCCCGTCAACAACTATCAGGTGAACAATAACCTAATTTGCCAGTCGTACAAGTGGCTCTGGCCCAACATAGACCAATACACTTTACTTCAACTGCCACCAGTGAGCGAGTGCTCATTTTACAAAGGAAAATTAGTTTAAAAAAAAAAAAAGGAAGGAAGAAAAGAAACGAAACATGGAGGTGTGTGTGTGAAGCTGGGGTTTTCAAAGAGCAAGTGGAAAAGAATGAACTGAAGAAAAGCCCATTACCACCTTTTTTTTTTTCTTCAAAATAACACAAAGTGTTGAGCAGATGGCTTTACTCCTAATTCTGTGCTCTCAAGTTTACACTTAACTTTCCAGCTATTCATGAGGAGTACCCAAACTGCATTTGCTTCTCTGCAAAAAGGAATTAGAATGCCTATGTCTGAGTAACAGGGTGTTTTCAACTTAGCTTTTTCCAAAGCCGTATTTGCTTTTTAGCACTAGCTAAAAGCATTTCCAGACTACTGCCATGACTTTCAGTCTCGAGGTAAATAATTAAAGCGATTGGGGCGAAGTTACTCGCCCAAGAAAGAGCGCAGGCGCGGAGAGTAACGGCACGAGAAATACTTTAAAAAAAAACAAAACAAAACAAAAACAAAAACAAAAAAACAGGACGAGCCAAAACTATTTTTGCACCTCTACACAACCAGAGGCCAGGTCTGGAAACCTCAAGCACCTGGCTTTGCTAAAAAGTCAATTTCTACTGTGCCCAAACTAAAGGCAAGCCTCTAGCTGTCAACGCACACTGTTAAAAAATAAGCACAGCAGACGTGCGGGGCCCTTCAGACAGCTAACTGCCTGGGTTTCTGCTGCAGCCGGAAAGCCAGAAACCCAAGAGTGCGGTCCGCTCTGCCTGCGGACGCCAAGGCGTCTCCGAGGAGTCCCACGGGGCGCCGGCCGCAGCATCCTCCGCTAGAGCTGCGGGCTCCGCCTCGGCTCGGCTCGGCTCGCCTCGGCTCGGCTCACCGCGCTAGGCCCCGCGGCGGGCGAAGCTGCGGGACACCCGGCCCAGGCCGCACGGAAAAGCCGAGCCCGCTCGCCCCTCGGCGCCGCAGCCCACGGGACTCACAGTTTCAGCTGTTCGTAGGCCGCCGCCATGGCGCACCGACACCGCTGTCCTCCCGCTCTGCACCCGCAGCGGATCCCCCGACGCCACCCCGGCTCCGGTTCCGGCTCCGGCGCGGCCGCCGCTCTCGAGGTGCGCTGGCCGAGGAGCCTCGGCCTGGTCCCCACCCCTCGTCCCGGGGACCGCCTGTCGGGAGAGCACGGAAGCCGGCGGCGGACAAACCAGTACGCCAGCCAGGCGCTGCGAGACACGCCCCCGGCGCGCCGATTGGAGCCGGGCACAGGACGGCGTGACGTCGTCGCCGTGGATTGGCGTAACGCGCTGCGGAGAAAGGCGGAGTCCGGGCAGCGCCGCTCAGAGCCGAGGCAGGCGCTCAACCAACTGACGAGAGTAGAGAGAGGCCTGGGGGACGGGAGCCTGTCGGAAGTGTGCAATCGGAGATCAGCCATCGCGGAGGACGCCCTTCCAGCACTGGGCCAGTGGCGCAATGGATAACGCGTCTGACTACGGATCAGAAGATTCTAGGTTCGACTCCTGGCTGGCTCGATACGTGCAAACTTTTTCTTCCTTTTCTCTCCTGGACACATATTGGAGTCGAACGTTCCAAGGCCGTCTCAAAACGCTGCCGTGCGCGTTTTGAGCCGCGTTTGACACCCAGAATCATCTAAAACGGCTCTGCCGATTTCCCGGCGCCCCTCTTGTTAAAGCTTCGCAGGAGTCTGCAAGCCAGTACACTTAATTAAAAAAAAAACCATTCCCGAGAGAGCATGGATGTTCGCAGTCGGGGACGTGTGTGGCCAGTGTCTTTCCACCCGATGACGAAACGTTCACCGAAGGCTCCACTCCTTGCAGGTGGATGCAACACGGGCGGCACTGACGCCAGAAGGGTGCAGCTTCTGCTCTGCGGCACCGTGGCCCGGGCCTCGGACCCGGGAATGCTACTAGTAGGCGGCCGTGGCTAGGTCCGCTTGCAAAGCCAACCAACCTGGCCTCCATCCCACAAGGAAACAGTAGTAAGGGGCTCAGAAAAGCGAGCGCATGGCAGCTCTTTTTACGTGAGACCAGAGATTTGTGACACAAAGGGGACTCAGCCTATTCATTTAACTAGTCATCTCGATGATTAAGTTGTCCTGTTAACATCCCTCATTCCCCAAGAGTTTATTGAAAACGTGTCAAATACAGAAAAATGCTGGGGGGCAGAATTAGAGCCGGGGGCAAGGGCTGTGACTCACTCATGCAGCCTTAACTGACCTGGGTGTAGACCAGGCTGGTCTGGAACTCAGAGACCTGTCCCCTTCTGCTTCCAGAGCAAGACAGCATACCCTGCTTCTCTACGTTTGTGGGCGTTTTTTTTTTTATTGTTTTTTGATGAATTTATGGTTTTTGTTTGTCTTTTATTTATTTATTTTTTGGTCTGAGATTTATTAGATATTTCTTGAAGATGTTACATAAGAACACTAGGTATTTTAAGCATAATTTTTATCTTGGAAATATGAGTTGCTGCTGGTTTTGACACTTAAATAATGGTAGCACGTCTTTAATCCTAGCACTGGGTAGACCGAGGCAGTCCGGAGCTCTTGAGTTTGAAGCCACCCTGGTCTACAGAGCGAGTTCCAGGACAGCCAGGGCTACACACAGAGAAACCCTGCGTCCCTGACCACCACCACCACCACCACCACCACCACCCCCAAAAAAAAGGAAGGAAAGAAGGAAAAGAAAAAGACACTATGTTTTAAGTGTGTGTGTGTGTGTGAGAGAGAGAGAGAGAGAAAGAGAGAGAGAGAGGGAGGGAGGGAGGCAGTCTTACATAAGACAGTGGACCTTTACTGGCTATGGAAGATGGACTTGGAACTCTAGTTTCTCCAAACTCCCAAGTGTTGAGATTACCAGCATGCACCATATACCTGGCTCAAATATTCCTGCTTTAAGACGTTCTGTTTGGGTTGACCAAGTAGACTTATTAAAGGTTCACTTCATGGACGTTAAGAAGATTTTTGGCACGTATTTCCAAATTGCTTTGTGGAAGATTTAAAGCAGTATACCTTCTGTCACCAGCATGTTTCCACACATGCTGGTCAACATTAGACACTTTTATATACATGTAAATTAGATATCCAGGTCTGATGTGGTAGCATATACCGATAATCCTAAAATTGGAGGGAAGTATTAATTTTTGGGTCCTGCCTATAAATAAATAAATAAATAAATAAATAAATAAATAAATAGGGCACCCACAAACAAATAGACATAAATTGCAGTTTCTTTACAATTATTATAAATGAAAACACTACTTCCTTTTTACTTGTATTTCTGGACCTGTTGAATATATTCTCTTGGTGTACTTTTTCTCTCTCTCTTTTCCTCTTTTCCTTTTCCATTTTTTCCTAAATTTTTTTTCTCACAAACTTGACCTTTAAAAATATATATATTTTTTTGCTTGTGTGTATGCATGTACGTGCAGTTGCATGCAAATGCTCTAGGAAGCTAGAGGTATAAGATTCCCCCCTGGAGCTGGATTATAGCACCCAAGGCAGGGATTTGGAACAGAACTCAGGTCCTCTGCAAGAGAATATTAGCTCTTTCTGGCAGATTATTCTTGTTTAATTTAATTTTCACTCATATAATATTCACTGTATATTATTATATAGGTGGTTTTTAATTTTTATCTTGTGCTTCTATTACTTTTTTACTATGATCTGCTTATATTTTATCTTGCTGCTCATCCTGATATAACTGGGCCAGTTGATTAGCCACTGCACTGGCCTGCTGGTAAAGACTCAAAGTTGGCCTTTCCTCACCAGTTAAGAATATAAATTAAGGCCTTTGTGAACACTAAATGATACTGAAAGATGGGAGAGTAAATCATACAGAATTATGCATTCTTTTGTGTGCGTGTGCACATTTATACACATACAATGTGAAGGTCAGAGATCAACCTCAGATGGTTTTTCTCAGTTGCTGTCTGCTTTTATTTCTTTTGCAGTGAGATTTTCATAGTACACTCTGGAGAGATTGACTATTTTTTCTGTTAAAGTTACTTCAGAGGCTACCTGAAAGTACAAAAAAAAAAAAAAAAAAAAAAAAAAAAAAAAAAAAAGAAAAGAAAAAAAAAAAAAAGATTTCCTGGCAGTTTTCTTAATATGTGTCTATGCAGGTATGTATACATGTAAAACCCACAGGACAACCTCAGGCGTCTACTTCTTTCAAACAAGGTCTTTTAGACTGGAGCGCACTAGCTAGACTTGTTGGCCACCAAGCCCCAGAGATCTGCCTGTTATCATCTCCCCAAAACTGGAACTCTAAGAGCACACTGCTGCTTCTGGCATTCTTATATGAATTATGAGATTTGAACTCAAGTCTTCATGCAAGCACTTGGCTGAGTTATCTCTCCCCCTAAGAGGGTTGTTGTTGCTGGTGTGATTTCTTTTGGTTTGGTTTTTGTTTTGTTTTCTTCAAAACAGGTTTTCTCTGTGTGGCCTTGGCTACAAACCAGTTTCCCAAATGTCAGGACGGGTGTCCACATACCCAAGCTCAGAGGTGATCATTTCCTTTCTCACTCTGTAGACGACCAGACTGGCCTCAAACTCACAGAAATCCACCTTCCTCTGCCTCCCAAGTGCTGGGATGAATGGTGTCCACCGCCACCACCCATCCCTGAGAGTTCTTACAAGTGTGTTGTGCAACCATAGTTTGCAGTCAAGTCTCACACTGTCCTTTGCAAGGAATGTAACCACCGAGTGGGGAAGGTGTACTGCAGAACAGTATTTAATGCATGCAAAGGAATGTAGATTCCAAATCTTCCTAACCATCCTGTTTTGTGTTTTGTGCAACTGAAGGCCGTGCAAACCAAGCTATCGCAGCACTGGAAGGTGTTCAGAATGTTTGGATCTTCTGTCAGCCACCTGGGATTCAACATGGGATCCTCACAGGACTCAGCTGAAATGGGGTTCATGCAGGCACTAGCCAGGGCTACGGAAGGTCCTAGTATGCTATAACAGGTAGCCAATAAGTCAGTTAGGGCTGAAGGCTCTTCTGAAACCTGTGGGGCAGAATGAGAAAGGGGGGCAGAGTCCAGCCCTGGGTCTGGGATCAGCCTCCATCTCCTTAGTTTTATTCAGGGTGGTACAGAGCCATATAGGAGTTGCACAGTTGCACAAGAGTCTTACAGGAATCTTAAACAGGGTATTTCTCTAACTTTCGAGACAGGGTATCCCAAGTCTCCACGTTTTCTTTCTACATGCTTACAAATATAACCTCCTTGCAGCTCTACTTGACCTAAATGTATAGTACATTTAAAGTCCCAGGTAAGTGGATATCTCTTCATGTTTTCTGTAAAGAGCCTAAGATGGAGAGAAACAAAGAGTAAGTGATCCCTAGCGGCGCCTTCTCCAGAAAACAAAAAGGACAATCCTAGGTGTTCCAGGGAGTCTGCAAACTTCTTTATTATTCTTTTTCAGTATTATAAAATGTATTTGCAAATACATCTGAATCATCTCCATTAGGAATTTCATTTAAAAAATTAATCACAGAGTTTTAAACTAATTATCCAATTTGCAAACAAATGCCCTCTACATCTGGCATTGATTCCGATGCAATTTTCTTCAGTCATCTTGACTCAAAATTGGAGTAAGGTATGTCAGCTAGACCAGCACCTCAAGGGTGGTAAAGACACATTGGCTTGTCTCCTTTCCCCGTCAGCCTTGCCAAAGTGAAGCTAGATAACTTGAAGGGAAGAAAGGGGCCTGGCTTCAGGGTCTATCTCCACAGCCCCATACATTATTCCGTTTTGTTTGTTTGTTTGTTTGTTTGTTTGCTTGTTTGCTTGTTTTAAGGGGCTGTCTAGAATAGGAAACAAAGAAGTAACAGGAAGTAACATCTGGCCAAAGGATCGCAACAGAACGAACCCTATAAAAATGAAAACGATGGTCCTGGTCTCCAGCACCAGTTCTGAACTCCTCACAGGCAGCGGAGGCCAGCAGGGTTGAAATAGCCTGCGTGTAGAGCTGGGACCCAGTCAAGAGTCCACATCCTCATGTGGTGGGGCTTCGCTGGCCACGCTTCATCACCCAAGCCGGCTGCTGGGCACCCAGACAGACCCGCAGAAGTGAGGTACAACACTCCTCCAGCCACAAGTGGCGGGATGCTCCCTGAGGGTGAGAGGGAACTGAAACGCCATTAGCTTTTCCAGTTTCTCCCACTTGAACTATCAAGGAGACACTGACCTCTGACCTCAGGAAGTGATAGGCAGAGTTGATTATGTTCTTCAGTGTGGGGTGGATTTTTGTTTCTTCTTTATAAAAATCTATTTTTTTTTTGGTGGGGCCAGGGCCTCATATAGTTGAGGACAGCCTCAAACACCTACTTCACAAACCAGTCTCCCGAATGTTGGAAGGACAGGTGTCCACATACCCAGCTCAGAAGTGACCTTAACATTCTCTCAGCATGTGGTCTCCCTCTTAGCCAGGCTACTCCAGGAGTAGCACACAGAGGCACAGGGGGCCAGAATGCTGATTTCAGTTGCATCTAATCTCGATGGCCTTGCTTGCAACCAGACTGCTTAGCTGCAGTCAAGAGTAGAAATTCGACACTGCTAATAGACCAATAGACTCTGATATGATGGGCGAATTCCTCCTTGATCCGTGATTTAGTGAAAACTATCTGTGAGGTATGTTTTGTGTGTGGGAAAAAAAAAGGTGGAGAAAAATAATGAAGGAAAAAAAAAAAAAAAAAACCCAGTCAAAAGCAGTGTACCTTATATTGGTTTCTTCAAACCGAATGTATGTCTGTGCTGAGAAGTGGACAGGGGTGATACCTCTAAAACAAGCTCAGTAACACCCTCAGGCACTCCCTCGGGTGCTAAGCTTTGGGACCTCACACACACACACACACACAAAAAAACTCTCCTTTCAAAAGGAGCTCTCTCCCAGGACATGGACCCGTATTCAAGCCCATGAGCACATAAGCAGAAAGAGGTGTCCGGGATGTGAGCACATGAGATCCTCAGACTCACCTTACGGGAGCAGCTCCCATGTCACCGACCAGAGGATAAGCCGTGGGTAAGAAGCCTGGTACCGGCGCCGGTTCTCACAGAGCTGGCTGTGTAGGACAGGGCAGGCCTCTGCCACAGCTCAGCTGCCTCAGGAGTGGGAGGAGAGGCAGAGGCACAGCAGGGAGACCCAGCCTCCCAGATGTCAAAGCAAACTCCAAGGGTAGCAAAGCATAATGCAATGCTTCTGTCTTGCTGTAACGCAGTGAGAGTTTGCAGCTTTCTCAGAAGAACTAAAGTTCGGAGGCGAAAAGAGCTGTAATTCCCACCATAGGGTGTGTGAGGATTATCTATCTGGGTGCAGGTATTTCCCCGAGAGTCGGGAAGCGATGCTCATCTTCTCCATCACCGCTTCTCCTTAGGAACACCGTGAAATATGCTCAACACAATCCGAAGACCTGTCCCCATGAAACGGGAACTATCTCCACGGAGTAGGACGTGCCCAGTTACACAGGCCCAATCTTGTTGCCGTGTGCCGTGTGCCGTGTGCAAGCTAGAGCATCTTCCTGAGTGATTCGGTGAGGGTATGGCAATGGGGAAGGACACCCGGAAAATACACGGACTTGATGGGGAGTGCACGCTGCTGTGGTTAAAAAGAAAGGTAGCCTTCACACACACAGGAGGACTTGACCTGACCTCCTGTCCCTCCTCTTCCTGAGCCCCAGGTCTGGGGGGGGGCCCCAGAAGTACCCCACAGGCACCTCCCTGGGCAACCCTGGCTAGAAGTGGTGTTGGTGGAGGGCTGCAGGTGAGGGTCCTTTCTCCAGCCTCTTGACATGGCAGGGGTGACAGAGCAGGTGGTCCTCCAGCGGGTAGCAGCGGTGACCATCCTCGTCATTGAGCTCTAGACCACAGTCCTGCAAGGAGGCAAGAATGTCCCATGAGGACCACAGTCCAGCCGCTCAGCACAGGGTGCTTCACGGTTGCGAGCACCTCCTGTCCAGTGGCTACATGCCACAATAGAGCTCTTTAAGTGAAGCCAAGATGTGGCTTCAGGACAAACACACACCAGGCTTCTAAGACAGGTGACAGGAAAAAAAAAATCTCACAGTTTTTATATGGAGTACAAGTTGAAAGGATAACATTGTGTGTGTGTAGTATGGGCTGGTTAATTAATCCCACACACGCATCCCCGCAGTCTCGGGTAGCACAGGCTTGCTATGTTATCAGTAGTCAAGGATGACCTTGAATTTTTGATCCTCCTGCCTCAGCATCCTAAGTGATGGGATTACAGGTATGCAACACCACTCCTGGTTTTTGTGCTGCTGCATTCCGAACCCAGGACTTCACGCACGGTGGGCAAGCACTCTACCAACAGAACCACATCACCAGCATCCCCAACCTGTTTCTTTCAACTATCTGAATGCGGCTACTAGAAAAGGAAGAGACCCCACACATGATTTCAGTTATGGCACTCACTCATATTTTTGTTGTTGTTTTGATTTTTCGAGATGAGGTTTCTCTGTATAACCCTGGCCATCCTGGAACTTGCTCTGTAGACCAAGCTGGCCTTGGCCTCAAGAGATTCACCTGCCATCATGGCTGGGCGAGGCACTTGTACTTTTAGTAGTCAGCCAAGGCCGTGAATATGCAGAGAAGATTGTTAAGTCTTCACTCTCTTCTCCAGACTCATGATGTACCACCAGCCACGAGACCCATTTACTTCGCCGGCCCTAGCAGTGAAACCCGGCGCTAGCAGTGAAACCCATCTACATGTCGCCAATACTCCCTGCTCTTCCTACAAGACCACAAGTGAATCTAGTCTACTTCTAAGGGTGGATCCATTCGGTGAGGCTGGAAGACTGGTGCAGAGTGGCCTCTGGCTTTTCCTGCAGTCAAGTGGCACTTATGGTTTCTTCGATGTAAGATGTCACACAGGACAGAGAAGAGCAGCCCCCAGCCCTGCCCCCACACACACTTATACTCACCAAGTGATGTACCTATTTCCACAAGAGGCTTCTCCATGCTCTCAAGGGCTCAGTTCAAACAGAAACTTCTGACAGACAGAACAGTCTGCACCCAAGAGGGGAGAACACCTCCTCCCCCTCCCTCATTACACACCCAAGTGACAATCCGGATCTGAGCCCCACAATATATAATCCTCTCAGTCCCGCAGCTTCGGGGATAGCAGCTACAAGCTTCAGAACTTTCTAGTTTTCAATTTTCAGAAGACGACACAGACCTTCACCCCAAACATCTGTTATTATCCCCATTCAATCAACTCTTGGGGGCCAGATGTCAGGGAGAATTTGGTGACCACCCTAGTCCTATGACCCAGGAGGCCTTGTAAAGGTAGGCTTTAGGGCTGGATAGGGAAGGGCCTACCTCACAATGGTAGCACTCCACATGGTAGTCTCTGTCCATGGACACAACACGGATGGTCTCATCTGAGCCCTGGGATGAAAGAAAAGAGAGACATGCAAAGAGGCCAGTTACAAGTCCACGGAACGCCACTGGTGATGGGTTCGGTGGGGAGGAGACTGTGGGGTAATAGTAGGAGGCCTCGGGGGACCAATATAAATCAAGAGTAAATACTAGGCACTTGCAGGAAAAAGACAAGATTCAGTAGTATTCTGTAAATATGTTTCTCATACTGGTTAATGAATAAAGCACTGTTGGACAATAGGAAAGGAAGACAGGAGGGACTAGGAGACAAGGAGGATTCCAGGAAGTAGTAAGGAGGACTCAAGATGGAGAGTCTGGAGAAAGCAGAACCGCCAGCCGCCTCTCCCCGGTAAGATAAGACCACGTGGAAACACATAGAAATGAGTTAATACTTAAGACAGAGCTGGCCGATAAGAAACTAGTACCTGGCCAACAGCATTATATCTAATACAGAGTCTCTGTGTGTTATTTGGGGCTGGCGCAGCGGCGGAACAAGACCAGCAGCGGGCGGGCGGGCAGGAAAACCTTACTCTTTACAGGTAGAGGTAGTGTGATCTGGGACATCAGAGACGATACTGAAACGCCAATGGTGACATCCTTTTTGTTTGTTTGTTTTTGCGCGTGTATGTATGCATGACCGCATGTACACAGGCACACACGTGTGCACATGCATGTAAAAGCCAGAGGTTTATGTTTGGTGTTCTCCTCCTTCACTCTCTATTTTATTTACTGAGGCAGGGTTCCAGGGATATTTGTTTTTAAGAGATGAATGAAAGACAAGCTTTCTGTCCCTCTACTCTATGACAGCTTGGTCTGCCTCTCGGGACAAACAGGCACAAGAAAGACATGGGACCAGGAAGCTAGCATTGACACTGGAGGATGATGTTGAACGGTGTAAGAACAGGTTACAGAGCTTCTGAGTGACTCAAGGGAGAGAGTCCAGCCTTTAGGAGATCTACGAGTAGATCTACAAAAGCGTCTTACCTCTGGTGGAAGGATGGGAAGCCCACAGGCTGCACACTTTGGGGCCAGCACCCTGTGGTAAAAACAAAGGGAACACTGTGCACACTGTTGTTGCCAGGCTATGAATGGAACTGCGGCCTGCCAAGAGCCCACCGTGGCCAGCACTCAGGGTTTTGTGGCTCTGGGCTCACTTTTTGAAACATGAACATTATTCACAGCTGCTACAAGAGACATCTGGCTGCCTCTTGCTCCCCTAAGAATAAAGATGAAGCTGGCTGTTTGCTCCCTTCACAGCTAGCTGGGATGGTCCAACAAGTAGGGAACGGTAGGTGCTAAGCCTGATCTGGTGCCTGGTGAAATCGGGTAAAGCTGGAGCCGCCGGCTTGTTGAATTCCTCTGATTACAGTTTTGTGTTCTGTTTTTACCACCAAACAACCGTTTAAAGAGTTTCTAGATACGTCCCATCCATTCTGCTGAGCTCAGTGGGGCCTGTGTGGGGTTGCCAACTGCTCCCTTCATTTCTCCTTACTTGTGGTAATCCCGGACACAGTAGATCTTGTTCTCTGAGTCCACGGTGAAAGGTACCCCATCCAGACATTCATTACAGACGACACAGCGGAAACAGCCGGGGTGATAGGACTTCCCTAGGGCCTGTAGGATCTGAGGACAGAGATGAAAGGAGGGAAGGACCATGAAAAAAGAGGAACACACAGGTTGTGGGGGGCACAGGCACAGCCGCACCACGGCACAGGCTCCACCTGGCCCCGGCTTTCTCCTGGACAAAGGTCAAGAGAAGGCTAGTCTGCTCAGACAGGAGAGAATCAAACAGGGACCCATGCAAACTCTCAGTCGCTGGCTGGGAGGAAATAGAGACTTCTGTCTGATCCTTCTCTCATAGCAGAAACTTGTTCTTGCCTAAAAAGCAAAGCTAGGTACCAGAATCTCTGGACAAACCAGTTAAAAAGAATCTACCCCTGGTATAGAAGAATGAAAGGAAATTCCAAACGGAAAACCTCCTCACACTGACTCCTGGGACTCCTTCCATGTGGCTTTGATCCTACAGTGTGACAATCTAGAAGGCTGGCTGAAGCCCTGGTCACCTCAATCCCAAGTGTAACACACTAAGTCCCTATGTTTTTAAAACAAAAAGAAGGGAAAGTCTCAAAGGCCTCCTTCCTCTCAGTGATGTGATGACTTGAACTGGTAGAGCCTTTCGAAAACAAAAAGCTAAGACACAGAGGGAGGAGAGGACAGTCAACAGAGGAATGGGAAGCTGACGGGAGGGGATGGGAGGGGAGGAGAGGGGAGAAGAGAGGATGGGGAAGGGAAAGGAAAGAGAAAAGAAGAGATGATAGAGGGTATGAGCGAAAGGGGAGGGGGAGGGGGGAAGGGAGGGAAGAGAGGGGAAAATGGAATAAAGGAAATATGGGAAAGGAAAAGGAGAAACATTGGGAAGCACAACCTTGGACAAGGATGTAAGTTCTTAGTTACCGCTTCAGTACCATGCCTGCCTGCCTGCTGCCTGCCTGCCTGCCTGCTGCCTGCCTGCCTGCTGCCTGCCTGCCTGCTGCCTGCCTGCCTGCCTGCCTGCTGCCTGCCTGCCTGCCTGCCTGCTGCCTGCCTGCCTGCCTGCCTGCCTGCTGCCTGCCTGCCTGCTGCCTGCCTGCCTGCTGCCTGCCTGCCTGCCTGCCTGCTGCCTGCCTGCCTGCTGCCTGCCTGCCTGCCTGCCTGCTGCCTGCCTGCCTGCTGCCTGCCTGCCTGCTGCCTGCCTGCCTGCTGCCTGCCTGCCTGCCTGCCTGCTGCCTGCCTGCCTGCCTGCCTGCCTGCTGCCTGCCTGCCTGCCTGCCTGCCTGCCTGCCTGCTGCCTGCCTGCCTGCTGCCTGCCTGCCTGCCTGCCTGCCTGCCTGCCTGCCTGCCTGCCTGCTGCCTGCCTGCCTGCTGCCTGCCTGCCTGCCTGCCTGTCTGTCTGTCTGCCTGCCTGCTGGCATGCTCCTCGCCAAGATAGCCATGAACTCATCCTCAGGAACTGTAAGGCTCCAGTAAACTGTTTCTTCTGTAAGTTGGCTTGGTCATGGTATCTTTTCACAACAATAAAAAAGTAATTAAGATGCTCAGGGAGACTTTGGCTAGTAGTAAGCTCTGCTGTGTTCAAGCCCTAGACGGCAGCAGGTACTCCTCATGAGCAGGGAGGGTTCTGTTCACTGTTGCTTTATAATTGTATAGAACCAGTAAGAAAGCACATTCATCAAAGACATGTACAAGGGCTGATCCTCAGCTGGTAGAATGCTTGCCTAACATGCATGAGGCCCATGGTTCAAAACCCAGGTAGAACATTCCCTGAATCCCCGCACTCAGGAAGCAGATGCAGGTGGATCTCTATGAGTTTGAGACCAGCCTAGTCAATACATCAAGGCCAAAACTACATAGTGATACCCTATTTCAAAAAAATCAGCACACACACACACACACACACACACACACACACACACACACACACACACAGACCCCTAGCACTACATATAACCAGTGGTGGTGCATGCTTGTAATCCTACCATTCAGAGGCAGGGGCAGAAAAACCAGAAGTTTAAGGTGATTGAGGCCCGGGCTAATCTAAACCACATGTACAAGAGTGCTCTGAAATGGCAGAAGCTTTGTGTGCAAGTAGCTCAAAAACGGCGAATATCCAAATTCATATGTACAACAAAATCTACTTGGAAATAAAAACAAAGAAATCACTTCTATAGGGAACAATGTGTGTGAATCCCATGATGACATTTTTGTTTTTTGTTCTGTTTTGTTTTTTGAGACAGGCTTCTCTCTGCAGTACTGGCCATCTGGAACTCACTCTTTTAACCGGGCTGGCCTCAAATTCACAGATTCATTCCCTTCTGCCTCCCAAGGACTGGGATTAAAGGTGATTTCTACCACTGCCCAGCTCATGACATATTTTTAAGCAAGGACAGGCATATACTAACTAGAGTGGCTCTACAATTCAACTTGTATGATGTTCTGAAACCAGTTAGCACATGTGACATTGGATCCTGGAACAGCTGTGGCCTCTGTGGACAAGGATTTTAAGTGGGAAGAAGCAATTTTATGGTGTTTAGACGATGTCTTGCATGGGTAGGTGCACACGTAAAACTTCACTCATTAGCACACTTAAGATTTGTGCCTTTCGGGCTGGAGAGATGGCCCAGATGTTAAGAGAGCTGCCTGCTCTTCCAGAGGTCCTAAGTTCAATTCCCAGCAACCCCAAGGTGGCTCACAACCATCTGTAATGAGATCTAATACCTTCTTTCTGGCATGCAGGTGTATATGCAGGCAGAACATTGTATATGTAATAAAATAAATAACATTTTAAAAAAAGGAGAGGGGGAAAAAGATTTGTGCCTTTTATTCTGAATTATTTCTTAATTAAAAAAAAAAAGGTGAGAGAAAAAAAAAAAACAAAAAAACAACGATTGACAGTTCCCTTCACCAGAATGGAATTAAGAACATAAACACAGAATGGAATGAATGCTTCCAGCTGAAATTATGTTAGATAACCATCTGCTACGACCAGCATATAAGAGACATTTTTTTGGACATGCTTGGCAAGCACTGTGCAACTTCCCAACCAAAAAAAAAAAAAAAAGAAAGAAAAAAAGAAAGAAAGAAGAAGAAGAAAAGGTAAGAAAAGAAAGAGCCACCTGTAAGCTGAACACTCCCCAGAGGAATCCTCCACACAGGATTAACTTTTCCTGCCCCATCAGAAGTTCTTTAAGTGGAGATAAGCACAGCAAATGAAACAAATCTCATCTAGCAGGAGAGTGGTTCCTGGGAGAGAACACCCACCAGACAGCGTTTTTAAGGCACAAGTCAAGGGCTCAGGGAGTGACTTAAACCAGTTGTCAGCCTCTAAGCAACCAGCATAGCTGACTATTTCTTGGTTTTGTTTTTCTCCCAGTGTTAAGGACGTGCACGTGGTAGGCAAGCATTCTGACACTGAATTAAACTCTCAGCTCCCAGTTCCTTAAAGGCCAGTTTCCAACAGCAAACAATTTGTTGACCTCACTACCCGATTCCACGGGGAGCATTATTCTTACGTACGAAGCAAAGACTGAGACCCCACATGATCTAAAAGAGCCAGTGGCTGAGCACAGAATGGGATATGAAAACCTGGGCTCTGTCTATTTGAATGCCAAAAGCTTTTTTAGGAGTGGCTTGTGCTGGAAGAAAAAAAACCTGTTCATCTAGCTGTACCCAATTCCCAGGTGGTTGAAATTTTTGCAAGTAAAACAGGCTGCTCCTAGCACCTCACTGGGAAAGCCAAGGATCACAGAGAAACCAGAGGGAGGCCAGCGGGAGGCATGATTTAAAAAATGCATTGGTCCAAGCCAACAACAGCTTCTACTGGAGAAGAATGTCTAAACCATGCAAGAACTTCTTTAAATAAAACCAGTAGTGACCACAAGCCAGAAAGAAAATGTTGTGTTCAATTATTAACTTCTTTTCAGCCTCCTTCCAAAGCGCTATGATCCTGCTGAACGGCACTCACCATGTCCATGATCAGATGTCCACAAAGAAAACATCTGTCGGCAGACTGCTGAAAGCCAGAGTACTATAGAGAGAAAAAGAAAGATGAGTCAGCCACCTCCCCATCAGCAGCAAACGATGAGGGATTTCTGGAAAAAAACCTGTGTTTCCCCTGAGAGTGTGTTGAGTCCCGGGCAGTCCTGGGCCACCCATCCCAGATACTGTAGCCGGGCCGCACACTTTGTTTATGACACCATAAACCCAAAGAAGCTTTAATCCCTCATCTCAAAGGTTCCAGACACAAGACCCATAGAATCACTCGGAAACTTGGAACAAACTAAGTTTGGGAATTTTGCCCCACATTTACTATGATGGATACAGGGCTGGGGCCTGGCATCTGTGTCCTAACCGGTCTCTGAAGATAGCACATGCTCTCTCTCCCTCTCTCTCTCTCACACACACATACACAGGCAGGGAGTGTGGTGCAGAGGGCACATTTGTACATACATAAAGCTTTGTGGCTTGTATTCTGCTTCAGGACTCAGGTTACCCAGGCATCCACAAGGAGGGAATAGCCCTCTCCCATTAGTACCAGGAGAATAGAGAAACAATCTCCTGCCTTCTGGGCCTCTCCGGTTCCTGCCCTAAGCCACCCTCAACCCCTGCAGCCTGGGTGATATACTCACCAAAAAGTCTTCCTCGCAGAAAACTTTGCCATTGACAAAATAGAAGGCTTTTCCTCTTAACTTCCTGCCTGAAGTAAAAACAGGAACAGGGGGTAAAAGGGAAAAAAGTTAATACATAATGAAGACAGTTTTAAAGAAAGGGCTCCTAACTCTAGCCACACAAGCGATGCCAAACTGTTGATGACAGTTTTGTTACTAAAGGATGGTATTAGCTAGGTGCTGGACACATATATCCTAGCATTTCCGAGGCAAAGACAGAAGGAGCACCACAAGTTTGAGGATGGCTTATGCTAATAGTGAGTGACAAGAACAGACTAATTCCAGGAAGAAGGGTCCCCTGCCTTGAAGCCAACTTGGGATTCCCCACACATCTCCTTGTAGGACTTCTCTTCTGCTCAGAAAAACGTCAGTGAACCCTGGTGACAGGATAGAGGAGGCACGGGACAGTACAGGGCTCTGGCAGCAGTCTCTCCTGAGACACTAAGGACAGTCACCCGCGACAACCTAACAGTGCTATAAAATGGTTAGCTATAAAAAGCCGCAAGGGAAGGATGTGCTGTGTTTTCTCTAGATATGAATGGTGTGGTCTGGTGTATGGGGCTTCAAAGCGTCAGCTCTTAGATTAGACTTCTGGTTCTATGAGGCAGAGACACTGATTAGAAAAGGAGGAACAGCAAGGCTTCCCTAGGTCTGTAGGGGGATGCCGCTTTTGAGGTAAGCCAAAGCCTTGCAGGATCCAACCCATTAGCTGCTCCTGTCCATCCACCGGAAGGGAGCGGTGGGTCAGCAAGACAGATGGACAGGATCCTCCCATGCTACAGTTCCTTGTGCCCTGGAGACGGGGCCTTGCATCACAGGAAGGCTTAGGCCTAGGGGATTGGGGGGGGGGGCTGATGATTAACGGGAACCTTCTCTAAAGCTCCTTTCTCCCTGGCTATTAGTCCCTTTCTCCCAAGCAAGTCTGCCCCTCAACCCCCAGAGTGCATCCAATGATCCCTCCCTTGGGGTGACAACTCCCCACAGGGCCTCCTAACCCACCGGGGTGGCCATACTTGGGCAGTTCTCAGTCCTGTGGGCTGGGCTATCTGGGGGAGTGGGTCCTGGGTTTGGATCTTTCCCTAGGGGCCCTCTTACCCCTCTCTCTTCCTCTCCTATTGCTGTAAATATTTCAACAAAATAGAAAAGGAAAAAAAAAAGACAAAAGAAAGAAAGACATTCTCAGCTGGGCAAGGTGGCACATGCCTTTAGTCCCAGCACTCAGGAGGCAAGCAGATATCTGAGTTTGAGGCCAGCCTGGTCAACAGAGTGAGTTCCAGGACAGGCAGGAATGCCAGGAATGTTACACAGAGAAACTCTGTCTTGAAAAACAAAATAAAGCAAACCAAAAAAAAAAAAAAAAAAAAAAAAAAAAAAAGGAAGGAAGGAAGGGAAGAGAAAAAATCCTTAGCCATATTTTGTTGCAAACGGGTGAAGAACCAGGAGAACCAGGGCAAATGATGGATGGAGTTCAAGCACAGCACCTCTGTGGGGAATGCAAATGCGGCTCCACGGTCCTGGGGGTCCCATATTTCTAGTGCCCAACTGGAGACAGCCATGGGCCCTGGGAAGTCCCGTAAGCGTAATGAATTCTTGGCACTGGGTGGGATCAAGATCTTACAGTCAAAGACCCAGCCTGATGGCAAAATCACAAAGGTCACAAAGCATGGTGGCACTGGCCTGTCGTCCCAGCACTTAGGAAATTAAGGAGGGGGGGTACTGTGAGTTCAAAGGAAGAGGATGAGCAGCTGCAGAAGCCTGTTACATCATCCTAACCATAATCTTGGTTATTAATAGCAACCTAAAATCTGCCATATACTATAAAGATGCCAATTCCACCTGTAATCAAGAGAATTAAATTATAAATCTTTAGCTCAAAAATTGGCAAAGCAATAAATCTGGCTGGGTATGGTGAAGCACACCTGCAGTCCCAGCACTCAGGAGGCAAAAGCAGGAGGATCAGGAGTTCAAATTCAGCCCAAGTTACCCAGCAAAATCTTAATTAAAAAAAAAAAAAAAATCACAACAAAAGAAGAAGAAAAAAATTGAGACAAGATCTTCCCATGTAGCCCTGGCTAGCCTAGAGCTCAGTTTGTAGACTAGGCTGGTCTCCAACTCACAAAGAGTCTCCAGTCTCTGCCTCCTGGACTGGTACAATATGGTATCCACTGGAGAAGTGTCCAAGGAGGTAGCCACCCTGAGAGTCCTGTTAGGAGCCTTGAAATCCTTGTGCACAAGGATATAACATGTTCTACAGATAAAATAGAAGCATCTCCAATGCCCTGGAGATGGAAGAACTGATAAACCAAACAAGAACCTAGAATTATATTCAGTGGATGAGATACTAAACGCGTACCAAAGTTAAAGAACTGGATCGGTACGTATCACCCATCAAACATGCAGTGTCCAGAGTTTGACACCTGTCCGTCTATCAAGTCACACATGGATCACCAAGTCCTAGTCCAGTCTTATTTATGAGCACCCATATTTCCCCCGACGTGTGCTTAGACCTCCCAGGGAATGGAGCCAAAAATCACAGGTGGAGAGGGGGTAAAGAAACAGGACTGCATCAAATACTGGCTCCGCCTCCAGGGGTAGGGCTAGAAGTGCTAAGGAACCTGAGCTAGAAACCAATACTTGGTTTTAATGGTAACTCCAGTTTCAGGGACTCTAACACCTTCTTCTGACCTCCATGTACACCAGACGTGAAGCTGGTGCACATACTTACATACATGTAGGTAAAATACCCATACACATTTAAAAAAAAATCTTAATAGAGGAGAGAATAGCTCTATTTTAAAACCCACAAAAGATCATTAATATGCAACATAATTAAATCTCCTAGCATGCACACAAACACACATGGGGAGGGGTAACATCATTAAGGGCTGTGAAGTTGGAAATCCCTGTCACTGTATATTTTCCTAAGCTACTGAAGAAGTGTAAAATGATAAACCCTTCCTGGAAAGGAAACTTTAAGATGTTTATCTTGACTTATGAGGCCGAGACTTGGCTCTGGGTCAGAATAAAAAATGTCGACAAATATTTACTCAGAGGAAAGATTACATAAAACAAAGAACATCTAGCTGATGAACTGTTATGTAGCCTTTTAAAATATCACGTGAATAGCGTTTTAATGGCACCAGGAAATGTCCTTGCTATAAAAAGACAGTCAGAATGTGTTAGTGAGCGAAGAAAGCAAGCTGGACATGTGAATTCATAGCACAATCCCTACCCCACACAGCAAGAAGAGTGGAAATGGTATGTGGAAGAGCTACTTTATGTACTTCTAAAATACTTGACAAATGGCACTGCAAATTTTATTTTTTTTTCCACTTTGTACATTCTTTGTTTTGCTTTTTAGAATTATGTATAAAGGAAAATACTTATTTAATTTTTAAAAGGTCATGTTATTAACTTTTAAAAATCATATTATGACATTAGAAGAAGAAAAAAGTGAGATCTGAATGCCCCAAGCACGTGAAGACAGTTCCTGTACACCTGCAGAATGGAGGGGTTTCTGCTCTTCCTCCTTTCCCACGTTTCACCAAATGCTTCACAACAAGCAGGAGTTGCTTTGATTTCTCTTTCTAAGACAAGGTCTTGCCTTGTAGCCCAGGTGGCCTTGAATATTAGGTACTGATCATCTTAAAAATCACCAGCTGGCTAGACAACTGCTCTTCCTACCAGCCCTGAGCTAAATAGTCTTGTGCCCAGACAGGAAGGCTCGGGGAGGAGCTCAAAGGCTAGCTTTTCTATGTGTCTGGTTTCTCTGTATTCTCCACTTAAATGTTAAACACCCACAGAGACCTAAGAGGGTAGGAATAGGTCTGTGTCGAAGAACTAACTTCAGTACTCACTTCAGTTTAGGGACTGGATACAGCCTTCAAATTTATTTGTTTGCATTTTTTCAGAGCGAGGAAAAAAAATAAATACCACCTGCTTATTTCCTTTTATGTGTCAAGGCTTGTCTGGAGTCTTTGTATAGATGTTCTAATTTTTATTTTTAAAATTTTTTACTACTGTGTGTGTGTGTGTGTGTGTGTGTGTGTGTGTGTGTGTGTGTGTGTGACAGGCAGCTGGTGAGCTGCCTAACATGGTGCTAGGACTGGACTCAGGTTCCCAGGAAAAGCAGTGAGTGCTCTTAACCCCTGATACATTCTTTAGCCCAAGCTTTGTATATTTTAAGGAACACTTTCAGCCTGGCTGCACATTCCCACTGCTGACTCTGTCTTGTCACCTGCATTTCCGGGAACTAACAGTCATTTTCTGCTCAAAGACATTGTCTACTCCAGGTTTCAGATCGGGGGAATGAGTCACTAGGGTGAAGCAGAAATAAAACATATGCCTATTACCGTCATTGACCAGAGCAGTAAAACCAGAACTGATTACTTGTGGGAGAAACAAGAAACGATATCTCAAGATCACTCTCAACTTTGGGGGTTTCCTTTTCTTCTCATAAAAACAGACTCTCCCTCCAGGAATACTATGGACAGAACCCAGAGCCTTGTGTGCGACTGCTGAGCTACACTTCCATCCAAAAGCATGACGATTTACTTAAATGCTAGCTATGGTCTTTGTGTCATAAATGAGGAATTCTAGGCTCACCCAAGTAGCAAATGGGCAGCTTCGTCTGATTCTGAATGTGCCTGATCAGCAGCTTCTCTGGGCCACCCCACACTCCTAATCTTATAGAACACAATTCCACATTCTCTCTTCCTCAGTGAAAGCAAATGAATCTTTCACTATTTACAACATACTTCACCCATTCTGTCACAGGTAAGTGTAATCAGAATTCTCCAACAACAAACTTGCATAAAGCAAGACTGGCCCTAACTCATACTTGGAGGCAAGCTTAGATGACTACCTGTTTAGAGAAGAGAGGCATGAAGTCAGGTAACAGCAAGCAGCCAGTCTTGAGAGCAAAGAGGAGAGAATGTTTGACCCAGGCTCAGTCACTCCAGATCAGACCAGAAAGACACCAACCAACCCACCTAGAGATCCAGGTTCATAGACACTCACAAATAAGAGCACAGAGCTACCACTAGGTGGTGCTAAACCCAGGCAGGAGCAGGACAGACTGAGGCAATCATCCCAACGAGAACCCCAAATTGGCAAGGGGTTGGTAGGAGGTAACATGGATTATTTCATTCATCTCCCAATAATGCAACCACACACGTTAGGCATTTGAATGTAACTTACTGCATTCTGACTGTGCCTTCTTTTGCTGATGGGTTAAGTCAAACTTAAAAGTCTAGAGTTGAAAATCAGAGCTGAGATTCAAAGGCCTCTTTTGTTTCCGGTCTGTAAGGGTTCTCTCTCGGAGTATGGGGTATGGGAGAGGAGCAGGTAGCTACGGCCATGTGTGGCTAGCTACACATGACTTTAATTAAAGTCGCTTTAACAGTTGAAAGTGTATTCCAAGTACTTGATGCACAGGCACTGAGACCACAAGGTTGTAGGACATCTGTATTTGTCCTAGGGTTGGGCTCCCAGCTGTCTGCCTGCTTTGTCTTCACGTGGTACTGAGAAAACTACCCGCCTCTCTGGTCTTATCTAAGGGCACCATCCCCACAATATACTACCTGAAAACATCACACTGGGGTGAAGGGTGCAACGTAAAATCAGGGAGTTCACACACTTTATTCCATTATGGGGAAGATGCTGGTATTGCCAGTGAAATCTCATACCCACTCTGCTCATCTAGGCAGTGAAATATGCCACCGTTTTACAAACTCTTAGAGCAGCTCACCCTTAGAGGCACGTCACTAAGGAGCTCTGACTGCCATGGGACTGAGGACAGAACAAACAGCATGGTGAGCAAGATTCAGCTTGCTTTAAGACAATCTATGTGAGGGCTATGGTGGTGACTCAGGAAAATTGCTTGCTGTACAAGCACGGGGACATGGGTTCCCACCCCTGGGACTCATGTTAAAAGCTGGGTGCTGCTGTGCACACATTGGTAATACAACGGCTGAAGCTGGATGAAGACAGAAGGAATATTAGGGCTTTTAGCTACCAACCTAACTCCAGGTTCAGTAAGAGACCCTGCTTCAAGAAAATGAGGCAAGGCACAATATAAAGGACATCAAATGTCCTCTGTGTCACTCCTGTAAACACAGGTATGCATAGACCCCTCCACCTCCACATGCCACTGTGAATCACCACCACCCCGGGTGGACCCTGTTAGTGCTGGCTCCGTCCCAGAGTTTCTGGTTTTAGTATGGATGGGAAGATGCTGAGGACCCACATTCCTAGTAAGTTCCTGCTACCAGTGATGGACTAATCCAAGGACTGCCTTATACAGCAAATTCAATTCAAGCCCAGTATGGGCTAAAATTAAGACCCTATCTTTAAAGAAGACAGACAGTAAGTAGGTTAGTTAGTTAGCTAGCTAGCTAGCTAGTTACGTGAGTTCTAAGTCTTGAACAAGTACATTCCGAGGACTTGGTGGTCACCTGTGACTAGGGGGAGAGGGGTGTTGCATCATCACAAAGCTCCGACTGATCTACTTCAAACAGCTTTTTCCGGAATAGGTTAGCTCTTCAAGTATACTGCTGATAACAAAGTAACACAGGGGAAATACTTCACTCTCTTGCTGCTATTGTTACTCTAGCTCAGCTAGCCTGGACCTCTTCACTCTTCCTGCCGTCTGACAGCTGGGATAACAGGTGTGAGCCATAATGCCTGCAAATCAACCATATTGATTAAGCTCAGATGAGCGTGTCTCGCTTGCATTCCAAAGGCTCACTTAGCCCCGGTGAGTCAAGGTCCAGGGCAGAAAGGTGGAAAACAGAAACATTCAGGCTTTGCCTGGGGTTGTCTTGCCTTTGTCCTTGTCTCTTTCCAGGAAAGAGACACTAGCCCATTATCTAGCCTCTGGGCTCCTTAGTAGATACCTAGAAAATGATAAAACCAGGGATTCTGGCAGACAGGAAGTCCAGCACAGTCCCAGCTCCTGTTAGGCCACTGTCATAAGTTACCAAGGCCAGGTCACCTACCTGAGGAAAATAATCACAGCCACCCCTATTATCCTCCTTGTCTATACTCTTCCCGTCTCTGATCCCTTCCCAGTGTGACCACTGTAGGGAGTGTTGCTGGTGTAGAGTGACTTTAGACACTCCTATGGCCTCTGTCCAGGAGTTATATTTGCCAGATTCCCAGGCCCTGAAATCACATCTGGTTCCTGGAGGCTGAGCCCTGGCTCTCACAATGTCTGCTCTACACGTGGTAAGATCTCTTCCCCTCTAGTTTCTAACTGGCCAGAAGGCTGCGTTGATTTTGAGTCATCAAAGTCAACGGGATCTCATGCAGCAGGTGGCTCTGAGGATGACGAAGCCTAGAGAGAAAGGATGTGGAACATCTGTCTGAGTGGAAAAAATGGGTATAAAAGTGAGTGTGCAGCATGACATTAGCAAGGGAAAACCAATGTAAAGTGCAGGCGTTTTTGTTTATTTCTGGTATTGAGTTATGTGGGAGTCTGTTTCCAGGTGCAATTTTTTTTTCTTTTTTATAACGTGACTATAATAAATTTGTGATGTAGAAAACACAAAAACAATAATAAACTTTACTGATAATTTCTCACTAGCAAATGAACTCTGGTTTAAAAAGATGCAAAAAACAGAGGTTTTTACATATTCTGCTCAATACAGTAGCCACTAGCCAATTTGAGTTTGAACTTTAATCAATAAGATGAAAGATTCAATACCTAGCCTTATTTCAGGGGCTCAGAAGCCACGTGTGGCCAGTGGCTGCTGCTGTGGACACTGTAGGTCTACAGTGGAGGAGGAGCCAGAGCGATGGAAATGCACAGGACAGAGGAATAAGTAAGGCCACCTCTGTGGATGCAGACCAAGTTACCAGCCGTCTGCGGTGAGCCCTCAGCATGCTGACCATGGATGTGGGCCCTTGGGCCATGTGTCATCTCTGCAGGAGCCAGTGAGCTTGTGCTACCCGGGAGAAGGCCGGGGCCACAAGTGCAGTAAGTAGTAACAACATGAACCGTGGGCCACCTAAACTTGAGCGCTTCCCAACTCCCCACTCACAGTGAGGCTCCACACCTTCTTGCAGGACATGAGAGATGCTAATTAACGAGGGGGCATGAAAGGAGAAGAGCCAGAGGGAAAACAAATATTGAAGGGGACACCCCAGAGACAGAGGCAGGAAGGACACTTGGGCGATCGAGAAAGCCAAGGACACCACAGAGTGGAACTCCAACACCTCATGTGACACCTGAGGCATGAGAGACTCCCCGTAAAGCCAAAGAGGCAGGTGACACACGGGGGGGGGGCATCCTTGGTCTGAACAGATATGGGAAA
Organism: Phodopus roborovskii; assembly: GCF_943737965.1. Lineage (NCBI taxonomy): Eukaryota > Metazoa > Chordata > Mammalia > Rodentia > Cricetidae > Phodopus > Phodopus roborovskii. The sequence continues at coordinate 11,159,232 of NW_026125295.1, read as the reverse complement.
GGATGACTGTTCCCATTCCACTGTTTAATATGAGGCCATTAAAATGGAGATGCAGCAATGAGTGAGTGGGGGGGTTATCAGAATGGCTCAGGGGGCAAACAGTCCCGCCACCAAGCTTGATGGCTCAAGTGTGACCTCCAGAAGTCACACATTATTCTACAAGTGGACTGTGGCCCACCCACTCACCCACACAAAATAAATGTAATAAAAGGGGGGAAAATCAATGTGGACAGCTCCTGACAAATCAGCCACGGTTTTCCTCTGGCCTCTGGCTAATGGGAACTCCAAAGGACCCCCGAAAGTCAGCATACTCCCTTCTTCTCATCAATCACACCACTGCCAGAGATGAGTGCTAGCCAAGTTCCTAGACAGTGCAAGCCAGCATAGCCTAGGCCACTGTCACTGTCTCCCCAAGGGTGGACCTCCAGCTTCCTAAGAGCCTCTTGTTGGAGCCACAGTCACCATGGGTAAAGCATGAGTTAGGAGAAGTAAAACTTCAGCACATATCTCCACAGCAACCAAACACCCAGGCGCCGAGGAGCTCACCAGGAAACAGAACCTGAACAACCCACACAGATACCCACACATTCACTCCCTGAATGACCACTTCTTGGAAGAAACTCCAAGGACACAGCTCAGAGGAGGGGGCGTGGGGTGGGGAAAGCAACATCTAATAACTCATAAGCCAAAAGGAGCTAAGTGCAGTAAGGCTGTGCTATGATAAGTGGGTACTGGCGCAAATACAGGTGATAAGAGGACGAACCGTGGGCATATTTTGGTCACAACCCTGAAGGTATGCAAATCTGGATAAAGACTGGAGGGGAAACACCAGAGTGGAAACAGATGCGCTACAAGGCAATTCGTTTCTCCTGTTTTTAAATTATTCTCTGCGGTTACCATGTGGTTCTCATATCTAAAAACGAACTAAACACAGCGCCTCATCAAGGGGCGGGTGAGTGGACAAACCTGTACACAGTGCCCATACCTAGAAAGACAAAGGTCTGCCTGAGCCTTGGTGGAACGCCTTGTATGTAGCTTCAGAAACACGAAGTAGGTGAGAAGGAGTCTGCAGCCAGCCTCTCGTTTCTACAGAGATAGGAGACCTTCAGGCCAATGCGCATAGTAAAGTGTGCGCACTGACGCTCCTTGAGCACAATGCAAGCCTGACGTATTCTTTCCAGTTGTCATTTTGTCTTAGTCTGTTTTCTATGCTATAACGGAATGCCACAGTCTGGATGACTTATGAAGGGAAAAAAGTCTACTCCGCTCACAGTTGTAAATCTCCCAAATGGAAAGGTCACATCCAATGAGGATCTTCTTCCTAAAGGGACTTTGAAGAGGTTAAAGGTGTAGCACAAGGCGTTTCAGAATGATAGCGGTCTGTCCTTCTGTTCTAAAGCAATCGGGGAGCTCCATCCTCACAACCCCAACTAACCCTAACCACCATCCAGGGGCTCCCACCTCCAAGTACTACCAACTATCACTCTGGCCAGTGTACGTCAACAGGAATTTTGGAGGAGCCCCACACTCAAGCCAGAATACAGTGTGAATTATATTAAAAATTTAAAAGAGACTAGGTCCACCTAAGTCCATAAGTGTCTGTGTGATGCCATTTGAGGCCGTCTAAACAGTCCATTAAGAAACAGATGCTATTAAAAAAAAGAAAGAAAGAAAGAAAGAAACAGATGCTATTCGAACAGCCACAGGTAAATGACTGATGCACCACATTCCCCTAAATTTCTTATGCTAGATGCCAGGCTCCAAGGCGCTCACACCAGGAGGCAGGTCTTGGGAGATGGAAACTTATGAAGGAGGTCAGAGCTCTGGGATGACTCTGAGAAGGCCCTCTGAGAGCTTCCATCCCTCTTCTGTGAGGATTCCAGGAAGGTCATCTACGAACCAGGAAGCAGGCCCCTTCAAACACTAAATACGCTGGTGCCTGACCTTGGCTTCCCAGCCTCCACTGTGAGCAGTCCATGTGGCTGTTTACCAGCCACTTGGTCCGTGATGCTTTGATACAGCACATGCCCATAGTAATTAGTAGGCTTCTGCCTGCTAACAGCTTTCCTAGTTCAAACAATACTGCCTGAAATTAAAAGAGAGGAAGGAAGGAAGGAAAGAAGGAAGGAAGGAAGGAAGGGAAGAGGAGAGGAGAGGAGAAAAGAGGAAGAGGAAGAAAGGGAAGGAAAATCTCTACTTGGTATTTTTCTTTCCCATGGTAAACAGAGCAAATATTAAGAAGTAGTTATTAGTCTTCTCAGGAAACAGCACACCAATTGGTTACCTAACAGCAGTCAGTCCTAAAAACAAAAATACAAGTAACTTTAGACAGGCTGCAGCAGGTTGTATTTAGGAATAATTTAGGGATACACACTCACACTTACACATGCATGCAACAGCATTTAATGAAAAAAACGAAGCCATGAATTTGAAAGAGGGCAAGGAGGGGTGTGTGGAAGGGTTTGGAGGGAAGAAAAGGAAGGGATAAGTGACAAATATAAATATAAAATATAAAACGATTATATTATAATTTTAAAAATAAAAGGACACTTGGAAGAGCCAAAGTCCCAACCAAGGTAAGTTTTCTTTTGAACATGTTGCCCAGGTTATCCTTGAACTCACTTGCATGTAACTAAGGATGGCGCCAAACTCTTATTCTTCATGGTGGTATTGATTATAGGTGTTCACATCATGCATGATTTAAGCGGTACTGGGAATTGAACCCAAGGCGTTCCAATGCACGCTAGGCAAGTACTCTATCTACTGAGCTATATCCTTAGCCCCTCAAAGATAAGTTTTAAAGAGCCCTGGTTACATTGTCCACATAGACAAACCACAAACAGGAGGCCTGGTTACATTGTTGGTATAGACAAACCACAAACAGGTCAAATAATGTATCAACTAATGATACTGGCAACATGCTATTGGGAGAATGCAAAAAGGATTTATATCATGGACATTAGGAATGCTGAAGGGGAAAATTGTTTAATAGACACAAAACCGGTCAGGCTCCACAGCAATAAGAAATATCTGCATCTCTAGCAGACACAGCTCACATTGTTGTGTGTAAGTCACGTGAGCAATGGAGCTCAGACACAAGAAAGCCTGGAGACCCAGAGATCCCAGGACTCCAGAAACACAGGAAATTCCCTGACTCACCTCTGAGTGTAACAGAGCTCAGAGACAAGGAAGGCAGGAAGACTCGGAGACCCAACAACCCGGGACACGCAGGGGACTTCCTGACCCATCTCGTTTTTTTTTTTGTTTGTTTGTTTTGTTTTGTTTTGTTTTGTTTTGTTTTTTTTTGTTTTTTCTAATTTTCCCCTAAAAACTGAACATGATGAATGCTCTCAGGCGCGTTTTAAGGGAAACTGCAGTAGAATGGAAGTGTGAGGGTAAGAACTCTTGGAGATGGCAGTACAGAGGCAGGTTAGCCAGCATTAACTAGCCAGGGAACCTGGGGGAAATCTGCCAGGCTAGACCGTGGTAAGCAGGGTCTTCTCACTGACCCGACTCACCCCAGGAAGCTTCTGAAATGAAACACATGGTATTTATAATGATTAATTTGGGCTATCAACTTGACAAGATACAGAGTCACCTAGGATACAAACCTCTTGCCACATCAAAGTGGGAGTTGCCTAGACCAGGTTAATTGAGGTAGGGGGACATACTCTAAAGGTGAGCAGCAGCATCCCATGTGTTGGGGTCCTGGGCTGAACAAAACAGAGGGCTTCCTTCTTACCAGCGTTCACTTCTCTCTGCTTCCTGAGTATAGATGCAATTTGACCAGCTGGCCCATAACCTGTCATTATGGACGATACTCTCCAGCTCCGTGCCCAAATAAACCTTTCCTTCTGAGAGGCTGCCTAGTCAAGTATCTTGTTACAACAATTAGAAAACCAAACAAAAAATGCTTTACATTTAAACTGCATCTTTAAACCTTTTAAATTATATCCTTTGAGCACAGACCTCTCTCTCTCTCTCTCTCTCTCTCTCTCTCTCTCTCACACACACACACACACACACACACACACACACACACACACACACACACACGATGCTTTGCTTGCATACATATCTGTCTGTGTACTTGCCTGGCCCCTGTGAAGGCCATAAGAAGGCATCAGGTCTCCTGGAACTAGAGTTAGAGATAGTTATGAGCCCCTCTGTGGTGCTGGTAATCAAACGCAGGTCCTCCGAAAGAGCAGCCAGAGCTCTTAACCCCGAGCCATCTCTCCAGCCCCACCGATGACATTTTGCCTAACATATTTCATGTATGTATTGTCCATATACTGTTCCTTACTTTTCCCTAAAACTTAGGTGTTATAATGTTCACATCATTCTTACACACAAAAACAAAAAAACCGATGACACATCAGTGTCTTGCCACCCTCGACCTTAACCGGGTTCGCTCTCTTGGGACTGATGATCAAACACATGGGGTAGGTGAGTGTAACCACAGAAGAGGATGAGATGTTAGAAAGGCTCATTATGTGGATCAAGGCACAGACATGGCAGAAATTGCTCTGTGTGTGGCATTATGACCCAATGAAGAGATAACGTTCTTTCTTTCTCTCTTTCCCTCTCCTTCCCTCTTTCCCCCTCTCTGAGATATCCTGGAACCTTATAGACCAGGCCGGATGAACTGAGATCCACCCACACAACCCCAACCCAAGAGCTGAGTGCTGGGATTAAAGGCATGCTGTGTACCACCAGGGCCCAGGCTGAGCCGACTTTCAGAACAGAAAGGAAATGCAGGAAAAAGGGAGGGAGACAGAGAGAGGAACTTCCTTTACAAAAATCTCCTCTGATCTTCAGCAGAGGCCGGAATCAAATACAGTCCATGACTCGGTCAGATGTGCAATCATTCTGTCTGTCAGACTCCAACAGTGACCAGTCAGTGTCTGTCCTTACAATGCACTGGAAGTGACGACGGCCTGAGTCGTACTGAAGGCTCCAGTGTGTCTGTATTTGTGATGTATGCACATTCGCACAACATTCTTCAAATCAGCCAAGAGGGTCACACTAGGTGCAGTGGCTGACGGGCGGCCCACTAGCTGTGTGCCCCCCCCCAGGTAGGGGAGACAAAGTGACATGGCCCTGAGCACCTCTCCCCTCTGTTCCTGAGACCTCCACTGCACATTACAAACCTAGTGTTACTAAGGATGGGTTTGGAGCCACCCAACTTACCATCACCATCTTAAACACTTAGAGGTAAGTCACCTTACTTCGCTATCCTTGTATTAGGGGTAGAGAACCCTTGCTCTGAAGGATACTGTCCAGGCGGGGCGTGACTCCGTGCTGGAGCCACACTGCCTGCATGTGCCGGAAGCTGTGGGTCCCACCCCCACCCTCTGTCCCAGCTCCGCCTTCCACCCCCCACCCCACACTTACTGCAGGCTGCGCAGGTGAAGCATGCATCGTGGTAGAGGTCCCCCATGGCCTGACAGGCCTGGCCGGCTCCAAACACGCCTTTGCTGCATTTCACACAGGCTCCTGCGAGGCAAGAGGACAACACCAAGTCAGGAGAGAACCTGGGGTTAGAAAACCATGAAAAGCCAACCAACAAAACAGAAATACTGCCCCCTGCCACAATATCGCACCCATGGGTGTCTCGGTGCTCAGTCCTTACAAAAACAGAAAACAGCCACCATCAACACCCTCCACAAAGGCACACACACACACACACACACACACACACACACACACTGCCCCTACACCTGCCCAGAGCTTTCAAAGGCTCCCACCATTTGGAAAACCAAATCCTAACCACACCATGACTATAACATAGCTCGGGAGGAAAAAATCCAACCTCAAAAGTGTTTGAATATGTTTAAGTATATTGATGAAATAGGTTCTTACTCTGTAGCCCGGCCTGGTCTAGAATTCATTATATAGCTCACAATGGCTTTAAACTCATAACAGTCCTCCTACCCCAGGCTCCTGAGTACTGGGATTACAGGTATGTGGCAACATGACTGGCTAAAGTTTTAATTTTATGTGAATTATACGTATGTGTTTCAGAGCTCTCCCCAGCACTCAGCCGATGATAACCAACTTATTGTATTATTTCAGAGTTCCTATTTTGACTGATTGATTGATTGATTGATTGATTGATTGAGATAAAGCTCTCTATGCATCCCTGGCTATCCTGGAATTCATTATGTATACCAGGTTGACCTTGAACTCTCAGAGATCTACTTGCTTCTGCCTCAGAGTTCGGTCTTTTCCTCGAGACAGGGTCTTACTATGTAGCTTTGGCTCTCTTGGAACTTACTCACTGTGTAGACGAGGCTGGCCTCGAACTCACAGAAACCAGCCTGCCTGTGCTTTACACATGCTGTGGGATAAAAGGCGTGTGACACTATGTCCAGCCAGATTTTCTATTTTAAATCAACAAACTAATTACTACCAAAAAGTCTAACCCACTACACTCTTTATAAAATGTCCAGATAGCAACCACTCAAGCAAAGAGAAAACATTACATATTACCTACATCTACCAGCCTAGTCCCAAGAAGTGAATTGTCTCATTAAGGCTCAGGGGGGAAAAAAGGCCACAGCCATCAAATCTTGCTCATAAGATTTAGGGCGTTTCCAAGGTGACCCTGATGACCACCAACCTCCCAGGATTAGCTGGACTTAGAAGGCCTTACCCACTCTTTGTAACCCGCCCAAAAGCACTCTCTCCTAATTCTGCCTTATCTTGTTACTTACTGCCTCTGGTCTCCTGCCTGACTCTCCTCAATTCATTTCTTTGGGCTGCAAGCATCGTTCCTCATCATGTGGACTGCCAAGCACAGACACAAAACAAGGAAGGAAACTCCATGTTCAAACTGTTGTTCATGGAGTAAAGAACAGCCATGCAATGCCACATCAGTAGGACAATATTTGGTGTGGATGAGTGGCAAATGGATAGAAAAGTTCCTCTTGGAGAGAAAAAGTGGGGGGAAAAGCGAGTTGAGTTGGGATTCACACTCTGGGAAGTGTGCCTAGCATGGAGACCTTCATTTAAAAAAGGCCCTACTATCCCCCTCCCCACAAGCCAATTTCTAGAAAGGTCAGCCTGCTGGGAGGTTTGAAATATGGAATCTGAGCCCATTTAATCTCTGTGTGGCTATTCACTCTATGTGTGCAGCACCTCACGAAGAGATGGGACTCCCTCCTCGCCTTCATCGTCTGTCCTGCTCAGGGTTCAGGCCGAAGAACAGCCATGCCCCGACCTCACACTGCCAGCCTGGCCCACCGCCCATTTTGCCTTGTTGCCCCCACACAAACCCCAAAGGCCATCTCTGCCCCAAACTTCAACCACAAGGCCCTTCCCATAAAAATGCACCCTTCTGCAAGTGACAGTGTAGCCCTGTCCTTTTCCTTTTGCCCAGTATTCCAGACTGCATTCGTTCAACTATAAATACTTCTCTGTCGCTTGGAGACAGGCTCTCCAGATACTGCAATGGGATGAGGAAGAAAGGTGATTGGATCCAGCCAACCCTGGAGGAAAGAGCAAGCTGTTGATCCTGAGGCCACAAGATTTAAGCAAACACCCAAAAAGAAATGAAATGTCAACAGCTTTTACCGAGCCAAGAGGAAAATGAGTGGAGCATAAGCGTTTAGGAGACAAGAGGCAAAGGCAGGCGCCTTTCCCTGCAAACTAGCTACCCTCTAGTCTAGTCTCCAGACTCTTACCAACACTCCTGTCTCGGCCTCCTGAGTGCTGTGTTCACAGGTGTGAACCATAGTTTCCCTGCATAAGAACAGCTTTTGTGAGGTGTGCCATTCAGTGAACTGCCCATGTATGTCATTTCTGTGTGTGTGTGTGTGTGTGTGTGTGTGTACATAACATGGCACACACACAGAAGTCAGAGAAGAACATTGGGGATTCTGTTCTCTATTTTCATTGTGTGGGTTCTAGGGATAGAACTTCAGGTCACCAGACTGAGCACTTTGCCAGTCTGCATTTAAAGTGTGATGTGATACATGCTGACATTGACAAATGCCTACAGAGTCAGCACAATGAAGAAAGCAAGCCCATCTGCCACCCCAGTGAGTCCCATGCCCTCCCCTCTTCTGTAATCCACTCTGGAGCTCCCTTCCCCGGGCAACTATGGCTCTGTTTACTATCATCCCAGATTAGTTTGTGTCAAGCGTTTATTTAAGTGGCACCTGGACTGTATACCTCTTTATCTGGTTTCTGTCACGGCGTAATTATCTTGGATTTACTCTTGTCCGGGTGGATATCAACAGTTCTCTTTGTTCTTCTTTGTTGCCATGTAGGATTCAGGGGTAGGGGTAGACGACAGAGATATATTCCTACTTGGGGGCTTTCCCGTACTGTTGCTATCAACATTTGGGCAAGCATCTCTGTATAGACTCTTTTCCTCTGGAGTAAAGCCCAGGTCTCACAGCTGGTATACACTTAACTTCCTAAGAAACTGTCCAACCGTTTCCTTTAAAATAAGTAAATAAACAAGGTCTCACGCAGCCCAGGCAAGCCTCAGACTATACATGTACTCAAGAGTGACTTTGCATTTCTTCACCTCTTGCTTCCACTGTGGTCTACATACTGAGATCGTGTGTTTATGTGCGCTGGGGATGGAGCCTGGGACCTCTTAGGACTTCCAGCATCCAAGGCAAGCGCTCTATCAACTGACCCACATCCTCAGTCCCTGCCCAACTCTTTTCTGAAGAAGGGAGATCATCTGACATTCCACCAGCAGTTTAGGAGACTTAGTTTCTCCACATACTTGGCAAGACTTGGTACAGACAACTTTTAATGCCATCCATTCTAACAGGTGTATGGTGTAACCTCATGGTGGCTTCCAGCTGCATTCCTCTAGCAACTACTGTTGTGCCCGAGTCTCATGAAAACCTTTGGTTCCTATGCTTCATCTGTTTATTTTCTTTTTTTAAATTTTGGGCTCTTTTAGGCCAAAGATCAATGCAGCCTCTGGTGTTCCAGCCTCTGAACGAGTATCCATTAAACTTGTGCCAAGCTCTGCACTACTTTTTAATAACATTATTAAATATATATTTAAAGTTATTGTTAAGTACGTATTCGATAGCAAGCTGACACCCAGTTACAGTCATCACTTGACAAAGATGAAGCAGAAAGCTCCAGAGTCAGGCTCACTCAACATCTGTGACTTTTCCGGTCCACTGTACAGGCTTCATAAGGGTTGAGGAAGTAAGGGATAAGAAGAGGTTGTTGTGTAAGTTTCCTGCAAGATTGAAACATACCATCCTGTAAGGAAACTCCTTAATTAGGAAGACAAACAACTCAAAATAGCTTCAGGAAGTTCCTGAAACTGACCAGATTCCCTGGGCCCCTTTCCCCTCCCTGCCAGAGTAAGCCACAGGCGCTGTAAATACTCTCAGACAAGACGAGCTAGCTGCGAAGAAGGCTCTTAGGCAAGACCAGCTGCCTGGAAGAGGTTTAGACCAACTGAGGCAGCTGGAGAGGATGCTATCCCTGCTGAGCTGCCTTAGGCTGTGCAGTTTGCCCTCCAGGTCCCAAGCTTTGTGAGCTGTCACCCATGCTGGGGTGGCTTTGGTGATGCTGCTGTCTGTGGGTCATTTTTACTCCAGCAAGTGACCCCTCACCAATACTCCCATACACAACTCCAGTAAATCTCTTTGGTTCATGCTGAGGCTTTAAGGAGGAACCCAAGCCCATGTTTCTCCTCATGGCACCTTGGACTTGGAGGAACCCTGAACAAAACGTGTGCCCAGGCCTCTGCTTCCCGGGATCATCAGCACCGAATAGGCTGTTGGAAGAGCATTAGTTCAGTTTGTAGACATTAACATCGTTTTGGTTTATTTTCCTCAGGATCTTAGCAATAGGATTTATCGTTTAACCAAGACTCCAGAGGATGATGCTTTCCTAGGAGGCTACACAACTGTCACTGACTGATGAGGCCTAGGTCTTCTGTGGGAAATCCACTCGCTGAACCTCTGCATCACAGGGACCCCCCACCCTGCTTCAACCTTCATGCACCTCCCATGGGAGAGGCTACAGTTGGTGGCTAGGGCCTCGGGCCGTTAGTAGATCAAAGTTTCCATGTGATGGAGAAGAAAAAGTGAGTGTCAAGCAAAGAAAGACACCAATGTTTTGATTTGTTATATCATCATGCCTTTTGAGAGGCTAAAGCAATGTCACAGGCTTCCCACAGAGCCTCTCAACTCACCAGAAGTAAACAAAATGTTCTTCCATTAAGGAAACTAATGTTATAATTGCTGATGCCACATTTGGGCTCCAAGTTAGTGGTTGTGATGATTAATATTGTCAGTGTGACAAGACCTGAATGTGTCTGTAGGTAAACTGAGGCGAGAAGCTTCACTCTTAACTGTGGACAGCATCATCCCATATATAGGCTGGAGTCCAGGTGAGTGAAAAGGAGAGAGAGCTGGCTCAGAGGTTAAGAGCACTGCCTGCTCTTCCAGAGGACCTGAGTTCAATTCCCAGCAACCACATGGTGGCTCACAGCCATCTGTAATGAGATCTGCTGCCCTCTTCTGGTGTGCAGGATTCATGCACTTGTTGCAGCAATAAGAAACCTGAGTAATACAACAGTATTGAGATATATAGGAACCTGACTAATACCAGCACTGAGATATACAGGTCCCCAGAGCCTAACTCTCTTCATACGTAGCGATGCTGTCCTGATTGCTTTTAATGGAACCTCAGAAATACTTAACAGGCTGGAGAGATGGCTCAGCACTGCTCTTGCAGAGGACCTGGCTTTTGTTCCCAGCACCCACATGGCAGCTCACAACCATCTGTAAATCCAGTCCCAAGGGATATAACACATCTCATCTCTGATCTCCTTGGACTCCTGCATACATGTGATATACATACAAATACTCAAGCACGCAACAAATGTTTCTTAAATACATAACTGAGAAAGAAGTTACAGAGATGGCTTACAGTAGCATAGTGTCTCAGCCCACGAACCAGTTCCAGGGAGAATAGCTGAACACCAGTAGCGCAGTATAACAGACCAAATGCAGATTCAACCCAGCCCGGTCTTCAGCATTCCTTGTGGAAGCAGTTGCTTCAAGCTGAGAGTAACTTATTTCCCCCACTCTCAAAGCCAGAGTCCGGGCTGGCCCTGCTATGCTCCCAACTCTCTGTGAAGTTGGAAGCTACAGCAAGGCTGCATGCAGCCTTAGCAAGTTGACCTAGAATAGAATTCTCACCTCTTCTCTGTCCATCGCTGGCTTAAGTGGACCCTGAAATTTCAGTTCCCTTGGCCCAGTCCGGTGGAAAGGCTTTAAGTGAGAGGATACCGCCAGGAGAAGCCAAGGCAGAGAATCTTGAGCTCAAAGCCAGCCTGAGCTAGACTACACAGTGAGACCGTCTCCCAAACAAGCAAGCGAGCAAACAAGCAAAAACAAAACAAAACAAAAACAGAAAGGAAAGAAAAGAAAAACCGCCGAGGTGTTCTCAGTACAGTTCATCAGTCTGTCACACCTTGACTTCTCGGTCACCAAGGAAGGGCAATCCCTTGGAGCTGTACTCTCTGCTCCCACCACTGGATATCACACAGCCATGAACCCTACTGTGTGCTAAAAAGGGAGATGACGTGGAGGTCAGGGCAGCCAGTCAAGAATGGTGTGGTGCTTTGAATAGGAATGCCCCCCATAGGTTCGCATGTTTGAATGTTTGGTCCTTGGGGAGTGATACAGCTGGAGGGGGACTAGGGAGTGTGGCCTTGTTGGAGGAAGAGGTGGGGCTTTGGGGTTTCAAAGGCCCAAGCCAGGCCCAGTGGTCTTCTCTCTTCCTGCTGCCTGTTGATCAGCGCTGAACTCTCAGATCCTGGAGACAGCGCACCCTATGTGCTTGTATACCCCCATGCTTCCCACCGTAATAATAACGAACTAAACCTCTGAAGTGTAAGCCAGCCCAATCACATGCTTTCTTCCATTAGAGTTGCTGTGGCCATGGCGGCTTTCCACATCAACAGGACACTGACTAAGACAGATGGGATATAAGAATGCTAGGCTAGGGTACAAAGCCCAGAGTGAATTTGCACAAAGCTTGTTCTCAGCTAAAAGTTGTAGCCTGTGGTCCTGGGCAGCTCTGGGAAGTCCCGGACATCAACATGTTCTATGAATGGGCCACACCACTGGATCAAGGCTTGACCAACGATCCTACCAACGCTCCTTCCCTGCCACACTAAAGGTTATGATGTATCCCTAGAGGCAGCCAGCGTTGGATGTCTACCTTATACAATGAGCACATCACCTCCTCTCCAGGCCAGCTGTTCAGGTGATGCCCAATACCACCCCCAGAGAGTCCAAAGTCAAAGTTTACCAGCGGATCCTCTGAACATGCAGACAACACAATACAGCATTGCCTGATTCTATGGGCGTCCCGGCTTCTACCCTCTCCCATGAGCTCAGTCCCTGAGTCAACTGGTGAGGCCATCACTAACCCACAAAGGAAGTATTTAAGGCCACTTGGGGCTATAGCCATTGCACCAGCCTGCTTTCTTCAGATGTCCTCAAATGCAGCAAAGGCCTCATTTCACTCAGTGGGGAAGGAAGTTCGGGGGCAACTTCTCAATCACTGTGAATGTGTCCCTTGCTCTCTGGCCGCTGACCATGCTTTCTTGCCCTCAGAGGAAGAAGGGTTTAAGACACTCCACCTCACTTCTTCTGCTAAGCCTTCTCACAGCCCACTGCAAGGCAACCCCTTTAACTGCTGCACACACTCTCCTGAGGGAACAAAAAGAATAAATAGCATTTCTGGAGGATATTTTGATGTATTATTTTCTTTTAAACTCACTCTATGTGATCCAATAATTTCACTGAATTTTTCCTGAGGAGGAAAGACATGCAAGATGCTCGTAAAAACAATGCCAACAAGGCCGGAGAGGAAGCTCAGAAGGTAAGAGTATGCACTGCTCTTGTAGAGGTCCAGGGTTCTGTCCGCATCACCCACATCTGGCAGCCTGTAACTCCTGTGCCAAGGGGATCCATTGCCAACAGCTTTATATCCAACACAGCGTCTCTGTGTGTTATTTGGGGCCGATGTGGCTGTGGGACCAGGCTGGCGGGAAAACTGCTCGTAACAGGACTTTAATACTTTGATAGCTGGACCTTGGTAATCAACCTCAGGAGGAAGAAATGGCCAAATAAGGGAACAGACCTTGGTGGATAGCTTTAGCAAATGTAATCTAATGGAGTTTGTTTGTTTGTTTGCTTGTTTGTTTTTCTGCAAGGAAGAAGGAATGGGGAAGAAAGGCAAAGCCTGCAAGAGCCATGCTTGCCACATGTATACACACGCATGCACATGCATGCACATGCACACACACACACAATTTAAAATAAGATAAACCTTTAAAAAATTACAAGGACTGCTGGGCAGTGGTGGCAGTGCACGCCTTTAATCCAGCACTTGGGAAGCAGAAGCAGGTGGATCTCTGTGAGCTGAAAGCCAGCCTGGTCTACAGAGCGAGTTCCAGGACGGCCATGCCATGGCTACAGAGAAAAAAACCCTGTCTCAACAACAACAAACCAAAAACTTACAGAGACAGAAGCAGATTCATGATTGCAAATCTGGGGTAGGGTTGCATTAACAACAAGCATGGGTCTAAATTTCTTCTTAGAGCAAAGAGTCCTGCTGCCTGGACCCCAGTTGGACCAGTTTCTGTGCACATGCCTGTGGAGGTCCAAGGTTGATACTGGAATCATCCTTCATCTCTCTTCCAGGGTATTCACTGAGATAAAGTCTCTCATCAAATCCAGAGGTTGCTCATATGGCTAGTCTTGCTCTGGGGCTCCAGACTCCATCCTCCAAAGCTGGAATTAAAGGCAGAACACCACCACCGCTCCTACCCAGGAGAACCAAACTCCAATCCTTATACTTGCCATGGGACAAGCACTTAAACCACTGAGCCATCCCCCCCCCCAGCCTCCAATAATGAGACTTTCAGATCAGTTTTATATGTAACCTAGAGTAGAATTCAGGGCAAATCAAATCATTAAAGCTTTTTTTTCCCCTTTAGGGAAATATTGCTTACTAAGACTGCCCTGCTTAAAACTGGAAAGAGGTAACAAAACAAAAACCAAATCTGTCATCAAAGGGCTGGCAACAGGCACAGCGGGTAAAAGTACCTGAAATCTAATAATGGAGGCGTGAAGACTTGAGCTCCATCCCCAGAACCCACATAAACGGGGAGAAGGGAACCAACCACACAAAATGTCTTCTGACCCCCACACACACAGGGGAAAGGGGGGTGGGGGGAGGGGATGGAGAGAGAGGATTACTATGTGAAGTGTGTGATCTGAGAGTTAATATTAGTAATTTAAAGGAATCGACGAGTCAGGCAGTGGTGGCGCAGGCCTTTAGTCCTAGCACTCGGGAGGCAGAGGCAGGCGCATCTCTGTGAGTTCCAGACCAGCCTGGTCTACAAGAGCTAGCTCCAGGACAGCCTCCAAAGCCACAGAGAAGCCCTGTCTCAAAAAACCAAAAGGAATGAAAGACTCTGTGTTTGCTAGTGCCAGCTACGGAGGGAAAGCAGGACATTTGGCAAACACTTATTTGCACTTTGCGGAAAGATAGATGCATCCACGTTTCTGGCACGGTGTGCTCACAACTTCTACAGAGATGGTGCATGTTTTCCTAAAGACGGATGTCAAAAACAACACATGAGCTATTTCACTTAGGGTTAGAATGTTTGCCGCTCAATTTAACTGTGTTAGCGCGCCTCTCTCACCCTCAAATGCACTTCATAAAGCCACCTTTCAATTTTATTTATAAAGGAAATCATTGTTTTCCATTTACTTATGTGGATTATGTGGCATGTGTGCCACGTATGTGGACTCCAGAGGAAAACTTGCAGAAGACGGCTTTCTCCTTCTATCATGTGGGTCCCAGGGATCAAACCTGGGTCTGTGGGCTTGAAAGCAAGCACTTTTACCCACTGAGCTGTCTAGCTGGCCCTATAAAACGGAAATTCTTTAAGAGAAATAAGTAAGCCGGTTCATATGTTTTTATTTATTTTTTTAAACTTTACTCAAATGCTAAGCTTTGCTTAATCTCTAAACTGTGTTGCAATTGGACACTTTGAACAATTTAATTTACAAAGCCTCAGAGCCATACATACAGCCATTGTAAAGACACCTGAGTGTGATGCTCTCCCAAGCAGCTGACAGCCATGTTTTGAGAGCATGCACTCTCTTTTACCTACATGTCTCTTTGTCTAAGGCAGGGGTTCTCAAACCTTCCCGATGCCGTGAACCTTTAACACAGTTCCAACGTTGTGGAGACCCACAACCACAAAGCTATTTTCATTGCTACTTACTTCACAACTATAATTTTGCTACTGCTTTGAACGGTAATGCATCTTATATGCAGGCTATCTGATAGATGATCCCTGTGCAGGGGTCACTCAACACCAGAGGGATTGCAACCCGCAGGTTCAGAACCACTGATTTTTAAAGATTTATTATTTTAATTGCATGTGTGGGTACGTGTGTGTGTGTGTGTGTGTGTGTGTGTGTGTGTGTGTGTGTGTGAGTGTAGGGGCCCTTGGGTTAGAAAAGGTGGGATCCCCTGTAACTGGACTTACAGGAAGTTGTAAGCTACTTAACATGGATGTTAGGAACCAAAGCTGGGTCCTCTGCAAGAGCAAGAAACACTCAAAACTGCTGAGAAATCTCTCCAGTCTAACGTCTCTCTGTCTAAAACTTTAATAGGCCACTAGCTTTGCTTCACCCTGACCTGTGCTATATGGTAAATACCCAATCTAATATATAGTACTGATTTGTTAGCATCGAACCACGTGTAAACATGACATGAATTCTTTTACATCAAGGTTCAGAACAAGCGGAACTTCTACATGGGGGCCAGCAGGATGGGCCATGGAGTAAAATGCTTGCTGCCTAAGCCTGATGTGATGGCTATTGTTGGTTGTCATCCTGACTGTATCTGGAAGTGACTAAAACCCAAATGGCTGGGCATACCTGTGAGGGATTTTTTCTTAATTAAATCATCCGAAGAGGAAAGACACGCTTCTAACCCAGTTCTTTCTAATCTGGTCCACACCTTCTTCTGACAGAAAGTGCATTCCTTCACCGGCATTAGAGCCTACTGATTTGGGAGTTCCAGCCTGTACGGAAGACTAGCTGAGACATCCGACCTCATGGACTAAACAGCTACTGGATTCATGGACCTTCCTTGGGTAGACAGCCATTGTTGGACTGGCTGGACTACAGCCTGTAGGCCACTCTAATAAATCCCTTTTCTAGATGAGAGGCAGACACATGGATGGATGGATGGATGGATGGATGGATTATAGAGATACATACATACATATGTCATACATACATACATACATCATACATACATACATCATGCATACATACGTAGACCTCCCAAAGCACTATCTCCATTCCTCCTACACTCACCTTTATCTCTTTGCTCTGTGGCTATGAACTTGGGCAGAGCTGTCTTTTACACACAACACATACCAACCCCCAGGAATGGGTCAAACAAAGAACTGCAGTCATGGCCCCCAAGCAGAAGAGGGGTTGCTGCCAGCTCCGGCCATTTCAGTGTCTCACACTGACCTCTGGCTAGCCAACAAGGGGCCTCTGTTAAACCCTTGCCACCTGAGAGCACAGCCCCAGCTCCGTCAGGCCTGTGCCCCAGCCTGGCTACCTGCCACCTTCCCTCCCCAACAGGCCAGAGCATAGACAGGCAGACTGTTCCCCCACAGCCTCTAGTGAGCCGATTCCCAAACCACCCTCTTTTCGGGACAGGAAGTGCCAGCTTTGACATACCTGAACCGTGGGATGCACAGTCTTAGGTGCTCTGCCTTCACTCACTAAACAGAAGAGATATTTGATGAGCAGGCTGTGGCTTCCGACCCCCCTGTGCCTTTTCCCAGGGAATACACTGCAGGGAAGCAGCTGAACTCCCCCAATCCTTGCCTCAGGTGGGTGGCAACCGCAAAATCTTTAAAAGTCCGTGCCTCTGAACACATCAGCTGGCACCGTCTTTGAGCTGGGATAACTAATGATGATGGTCTGGTACTTTTCAGAACACAGAAACGTATCTTAAACAGAAAGGGACCCATACCCCTGCCTACCATAGTCTGCTTCCAAGAGAGTGAGGAAAGCCAGGAGTGCGCTCACATTCACAAACAGCCATACTTTAAAGAATAAAAACAAGTGAAGCTATTTTGAATAACATTTTGCTTAGCCTGTCATGTCCAAGAGTCTCGTTTCAACAGAACACATGTGATCTGACAACAGATTGTGTAACCTAAACTGACCTTGAACTCTAGTGTCATCCCTCTTCTATCTCCAAAGTTCTGGGATCACAGGTATGAGCCACCACACCCAGCTCACATAGAAACGCTAACAACTTTTCTTTGTCCCCACCAAATCCTCAAACTCCACCAGATCTCTAATATCTCATGCTTAAAGCACACCTTGGCTTGTACACGTCACCTTGTGATATGCTTAACAGCCGCGGGTCCTCAGTCCCCCATGCTAGAGCGCTCAGACCTACACCAGCCAACCCTGTTTTCACTACAACCAGATGCTCGATTTGCTTATGGGAAAACAGAGGCTCAGAGCAGATGCTTGTGAGATTCTGCATTCCCACAAACAGCTCCAAGCCTGACTTGGTGCAGCAGGAATGTCTCCTCAGAGAGGACCACATGTGCTGGCCAACACGTCGCACTGACACGTCGCACTGACACGTCGCACTGCTTCATTCCAACCTGTGTAGGATTTGGTGAGCTTATCTCTGGGGCTCTTCAGGGCTCTCCAAGGCACCAGGCAGGCGAAAACTACCCTACCCTCACCCTGTGTGAGTGCCTAAGCTGCCTGCAGCTTCCTTCTTCTTTCTCCTCTGTCATTACCCCACATCTTGAGCCATTCCTCCCCCCTCAACCCCCACCCCCGTCTTCAGAAATTACTTTCTGCTGCACGTCTATTTCTGGATAGCCAACCTATACACATAGTCTCAGGAACCTGGCCTGGACCGTTGGGAGGCTTTGAAAGCGATGGAAAGGGGAGGGCTTCAATTTCTCTCCACTTCACCCCATCTCTGCCGCCCATTTTCACTGTAAGACTCTTGGCTGGTCCCTAAGTCTCTTGGGAACACAGTAACCTCACTATGGGATGTCAGCCATCTAAAGGACACTTCAAGGAACTAGAAAAGTTAGAGAGGTGGCATCTGGTACTTTAGGGAAGTCTCAACCAGTCAGTGACCTGAACCTGGTCCAGAGAGGGCCAAAATAAACACAGCACAAACCTCAAAGGGAACCCCACACCCTGTGCGACTTCATGAATGTAAGCAAATCTGTCAGGGCACTGTGCACACATGCATTTCACACCTCCCCTGCCTACCACGTGGCTCCATTGCCACTGCAAGCAGAAGGGGAAAAACTCTGAAGTGTGCCAACACACAAACTTGTTCCTCTTTTCTATGTGCGTATGCACACACAGAGTCTAAAGAAGATTCTGTCCCAATTAACCTACACGTGCGCGCATACACACACCATCTGAAGACTCTGCCTGAACCTCTGTCCTTCTCAGAGATGGAAATGTCCTTCTGGTCAACAGCAGGAATGTGAAGCTCACAACCTAGGAAAAGAAACCTGATCAAAAGACCACGTCATCCAGTCCCCATAGCAGAGCAAAAAAATGTAGCAAAACGCTCAAGCTCGCACAGTTCAAAAGCAGCACGCATAGGTCCTGCTCCCCGAGCAGTTGGCTAATACCAGGGACAGTTCTGTCAGCAAGCTTCCTGGAGCCAGCCACAGCTGCCCCTGAAGTCCAGCTCTTTCTAAAATTGCCACTGTACTGAGTCATCAAGGAGAATTGCTAACTGTGTTGGAAGGAGAGCAGGACACACTTCAGCAGATTCAAAAACCTCAGGGTGTGGCCTGACCATCCCGTGAGCCGCCATGGTCCCACCCTGTTGAAAGGAAACCCTGGAGGCTCAGAGAAAGTGGAAGCTGAAGCTAATGGTCAGAAGGGAACAGAGGCAAATCTGCTACTGACTTTGTTTAAAATGGCCATCACCTGTTGCCCAGCACAGGGCATCACCTCTGACTCTGGATCCACATGAACAGGCTGGGAAACCTGTCCACTAGGTCGTCCAAGGACCTTGGTCATTATACCTCTCCAAATTTAAAAAACAAGCATCATCATGGCAGGCTTCTAGGACTTTCTATGAGCCTGATGTGTTTTCTATAACCCTCCAGTAACCGAGAGTAACCTGTTCTCCCTCTTCTGAGACACATAGATAAGTCGCACAGAGCAGGATCGATGAGAAAGGAACTTGACCAAGTCTACACTCACCGCCTATAAAACTTAAAAATAACCCAGCTGTAGATCTTAAAGCCATCTGCTTGAAATGGTCAAACAGAAGGTCTCCCACAGCATGGTTCTCAGATCCCAAGTCCAGCTGGTTTCCCCATGAGGGATAAAATGAAAAAAAAAAAAAAAAAAAAAAAAAAAAACAACAAACTCTGGAGTAGATATAAATATTTTCTGGCCAACACTCCCTGCTTTGGAAATGTTGGTGACCTGTTTCGTTTAAGGGTAAAGCTTCTGTTCAGCTTGCCAGATATACTCAGCATAGTTTCATCTAAGTTTGGTTTATGTCTCTCTGGACACTGCCTGGGGACAAGTATACAAAATGCTTCCAAGAAAAGTGTGGGTTAGAACACTTCAGCCACGCCTACAACACACTGGGGAGTCACGAAAGCACTAGTGTGGCCTGCTCATATGACCACATGTTTGAGTGGAACATGAGCAGGCAGAGGCTGGCCATCGGGAAGCCATGCTCCCTACACTGGGATCCTACCACAGCACTGCAAGGAAGCATGCCTAGGGGAATGGGATCCTGGGCAGAAGAGGACATGGGTGCTGGACAGGGCTGCAAGACAAGGATCTAGTGTGGGTACCAGAGAAGAAGCTCAGCATGCAGGCCCAGCAAACTAGACAGATTACTGAACACCTGTATACCCTACCGTCCCCACCTGTAAAAGGAGAAGTAATGGGGTTCTCGTGAGGATTAAACAGCAACACGTGGGGTCCTATGAAAAGTAACTTCCTGACAAATTTTGCCCAACTATCAAGTGTGCTAAGTCTGGTAAGAAGCCCAGTCCTTCCCCCTTCCTACCCTAAAGAGTGTCCCTCCATTTTGTCAGTGCCAATCCACTGAGGTACAGAGGGAAGATCAGTGCACCGTGTGAGGCCTCAGGCCACCATCTTGTGTCAGATGACCAGGCTAAGGTCCAGCATTGTCTA
Source organism: Phodopus roborovskii (assembly GCF_943737965.1). Taxonomy (NCBI): domain Eukaryota; kingdom Metazoa; phylum Chordata; class Mammalia; order Rodentia; family Cricetidae; genus Phodopus; species Phodopus roborovskii. The sequence continues at coordinate 11,138,956 of NW_026125295.1, read as the reverse complement.
GGGTGCCATGGGCATCCAGGGGCATGACAGCAAAAACAAGGACATCAAGCACCACAAACTGCTGCCCCAGCTGCTCCCGAAACAAGTATTATTCTTTAGATAAACCCTGAGTCCTTCCTAAAGCAATTAATTCTTTTTGCTTTTTTTTAAAATAATTATTTAATTAATGTGTATACACATACAAATATGCATGCATGCACATTTACTCGTGTCCAAGGTCAATTTATGGAAGTCAGCAAACATCTATTAATATCTACTAAGCCATCTTCCTGGTCCTCTAAAACACATTTAATTGTGGTTTTTTTTTTTTTTTTGAGACAAGGTGTCTTGGTGTAGCCCAGGCTGGCCTTGAATTTAGAATAATCCTCCTACAAAATACTAGAATTATAGTTATGTAGCACCCACCACTTTTTCTTTTTAATTATGTTTTCCAGCCAGGTGTAGTGGCCCATTCCTTTAATCCAGTGGTTCTCAACCTGTGGGGTGCAACTCCCACGGGGGTCACATATCATATGTTTACATTATGACTCATAACAATAGCAAAATTACAGTTATGAAGTAGCAACAAAATAATTTTATGGTTTGGGGTCCCCACAACATAAGGGACTAACTGTATTAAAGGGCCGAAGCATTAGGAAGGTTGAGAATCACTGCTTTAATCCCAGCACTCGGGAGGCAGAGGCGGGTGGATCTCTGCGAATTCGAGGTCAGCACGGGTCTACATAGGGAGTTCCAGGACAGCCAGAGCTATAGAGTGAGACCCTGTCACAAAAAAACCCAAAAAAACATATGCTTTCCAGAATATACAAGGTAGAAATGCTACTACTTGTCACTGAAAATGGAACTAAACACAAAGCTTTCACTAATTCTGTAGCAATTTGGAAAGGAGACGGGTCTAGGCAACCAGACCCAGATCTCTCCTGGTAGTCGCCACTGTCAACAGTGACAAGCGATGCTGCTCAGACCCCGTTGACTGACAAGCTAAAATCCAGATGTTGATCATGCCCAGTGCCACACCTTAAGGCCTCTGAACCTGACAAGACACTTGGAGGCTATGTTGGTTTAGCAGAGACAGAGACTTGCCCAGCATCAACCCTGGGGCTTCTGGTAGCATTAAGCCCCGGAACAGCTGGCTTCCTGACTTCCAAATGAGCCCTTTCTTCCACAGCCCTGCCTCCCAGGCAGCAGCAAGCAGAAAGGAACAACATTTTCTGGGAGCTCTGACAAGAATGGTCATGTCAACATATCAGCTTCTTGCTCTGAAAGGGTGGGCAGGGGGAGGGGTTTCTTTTATGGTCACAAAGGAAAAAGAGTAGGAACGCACCCTCCCAAGGAGGGGAGGACCTCAAAGAGAAGGCACGATGGGAGGGGACTCAGGTCAGTTAGAGTCAGGGCCCCTGGAGGGAGATCAGCATCAGCGGGCAGGTATCTGCTGGGAACAGTCAGGGCAGCTTGGGTACATGGGTGAGGTTGAGATGCTCAAGCAGGGGGAGCAAAGCCAAAGAAAGTACTCAAGGGCCTTAGGGGAAGCACACATTTACCACGAGTGCCAGACCTGACACTGGCTCCTGTGTCCTTCCCGATCAACTCAGCCAAGTGCTGAGGGCCCGGTAGGGGTGGCCTCAAATGCCCAGTGCACCTACGGATTGGCTGAAGAGGCGTGCAGCCCTGAAATAAAGCCTGGTTCTGTGCCCTTGACATCTCTGAAGGGAGGTGCCAGGAAAGAGGGGCTGGGCGGGCAAAGGGCTGAAGCTTGGGTGAACGTCACAGCCTTCCAGAAGACACAGAAGACCACGTTGTTGTCTGAGTCCTGACCACCGACCATACAGAAGGCACCTCTGTCACTTGCTCTTCGAAGAACCTGCAACAGGGCTTTCTTTCTTTGTGCTGATGTGACAACCCCTGGCCCCTCCCAGACCACCTTACTCGATGACCCACGGAACTCCCATTCGCCCCCAAACACATCACGGTATGTTTTTACTTATTTCCATGTCATCGTATCCTACCTCAGATCTACATTTTCTGCTGCGAATTCCAGAGGGCAATAATGACAGTAAGGGTTCCAGAGGCTTCTGGGATGGTGCAATAATGCTCCGTAGTCACCTGGTGCTAAGGATAGGCTGTGCTTGTTGTGAAAAAGCCGCCCTGTTCTAGCAACCTGAAGGAGCTCCTCTGTTAGATCTAGCCCACGTCATCATGATCTTGCCTGTTATTTCCACCCCAGCTGGAATTCAGCCCCTCACTTCATACCCGCCACGGGAGTCAGGTAAGATGCACTGAAGGACTGGGTGCCTGTAACTCCAGCACTCGGGAGGTGGAGTCAGGAGGATCAGCAGGTCCCAGGTCATCCATCCTCAGCTACATAAAGAGCTCAAGGTTAGCCTGGGCTACATAAGAAAGACCCTGTCTCGAAACAGTAAAAGACAAGAAAAATGCCACCTGGAAGAACTGACCGGACAGCTTGTGCTGGCTTCTTTAGGATGCACAGCCACTCAAATGATATCAGAGTCAGTCTCTGGGTCTTTGTAGGTAGGGAGGGGGTCTGTCGTCTACGACCTATGTTTTCTTTCCTTTACACCCTCAGTGGGGCGCCTACCAGAGGGGGCAGTGCACGTGCTCTCTGGGGTAGATGAACAGAAGACATATAAGCCACTGGGAACCCCACCCCGGAAGAAAAAGCAGCGGTGAGGGCAGTCTGCCATCAAGTCACTGAACCTTTTCACCACGGTTCCTTGTTTAGGACAGAGGACAATGGTGCCTGCGCCACAGCTGGCTGCGAAGGTCCCAAGCACTTAACTCAACGCCTGGCCTTCGGTGGACAGCAGCTACTATCAGAGCTGGGGTATCCAAGGTCACATGTTCTTTCCAGCACCAGAAGTAGGGCTGTGACCTTGCTCCACTGTTTATAAAGCTAGTGTGAGACTGACAGACAGCTAGCACCTGTCGTCAGCCCCTAGGAAGACACTCCAGCCAAGGTCATCTACTCCCAAAATGGCCCACACACAGTAGCTGATGTCTGGGGGAACTTTGCCAGCTCCCTATGGGGTCAGATGTGGACCCCAAGAGAACCACTTAGTGAGTACCCTCCAAGATAAGTTTCAGAGTTAGCCTCAAAGAAAGCCAGGCTGGGATGGCTCTTTGTTTGTGTCCCTTTTCCTTAGAAAGGGAGGAGAGGACCGGAGTCGAGGAGAAAAAATTGGGGGCCCACTAAACAAATCTATGGTGCCGCCTTCCCTGCCTCCCTGCGGCAAGAGCGGCACTGTGAGAACATTCTCTTCAGCGAGTAATGAGCATCAGGGAGGCTGGGAGTCCCAAAGCACCTCTGACGGCATGGATGGCTTCTTTCACCATGAGAAAAGAAGTAAATCAGGCAGAGAGAAATGAACACCACACACGGACATCCAGACAGACACAAGAGTTTATGGGTTAATCTCAAAGAAGCAGATAATAGAACAGTGTTGCCAGGGCGGAGCAAGGGCTGCACTTGGTGGAAAGAGGATGAGGGCCAGGAGGGACCGGAGGGACCGAGTCTGGCACACCAGGGGGGGGGGGCGGGCGATGATGATGAGGAGAAGTGACTGAACATTTCCAGAGAATGAAAACGGAATCATGAAACACAAGTGACAAAGGCCTCCTTGTGCCCTCACCTGCTCCCCGTAGTTTGTGCTGAAATGGTATATGCTGCTCATTGACTCATAAGTACCCACAATCATTTGGGTGTCAGATCAAAATGAAAAACAGGAGGAGTGGAGGGAAACATGGCCCTGTCTAGGCGCATAAAGAACCCAGGTGCAGTAGCTGATATCCATAATCCCAGCACTCAGGAATCGGAGACGGGAAGGTAATTGAGAGCTACAATCTAAGCTATAGAGTGCGGACTTTTCTCAAAAAAAAAAAAAAATTAACTAATTAATTAATTTAAAATACACACACACACACACACACACAGACATCCATGCAAAGTTCCAGGAGTACCCTTATTGCTGAGCTAATAAATAACCAAAAACTAGGACCAGCAGGATGGCTCAAAAGGTATATGCCCTTGATGCCAAGCCTGCTTCCAAGGCCCACAGGGCAGATTGAGAGAGCTGACTCCTGCAAGTTTCCCTCTGATCTCCACACATACACCATGGCACTCGGGTACTTTCCTACCCCCTCCCTCTTTAATACAATTTAAAAAAATCATTAAGTAGCCAGAAACTAGGCATCTTCAGAATCCAACAGCATTCACAGGAGGTGAAGGAGAGCGGCATTAAGTTCTGCCCAGAGTCAGATACCCCAGAGACACCCACAGTCTGTTCCAGAAAGGTATCTAGGATAACAAACCAAATATCTCGTTTGCTTCTAGAGTCCTACTGACTGATGGAGAATACTTCAGCTCCCTCGGGCAAAGGTGCTGTGCCTTGAAATATTATTCTACCTGGAAGTAAAAGTTAACCATAATTTAGTATATACCAAATCTTGCAAATGCTTTGAGAGCTGGGGAAGGGGAAAGGCCTAGTCCACTGGTTTTCTAGGCAAAGGAGGTGCTGCCTAGGAAAGCGCATGGTCTGTTAAGACTTGCCGGATGAGTCCTTAAAGGGAGGAATTTTTTCTGCCACTTGATCAGACCAAGAGAAATTAGAAAGACAACCCACCATCAAAGCTGCACAAGGCAGACTCAGAGCCTCGGCCCTCTCCCTACAAAGTACAGTGGTCCTGCATCCATCCCTTGCCTCCTTCAGGCTCTTGCCCAAACGCCAGTTGAGACTTCACTTTATGACTCAATTTGAAACAAGTAATGTCACCCTTAGGACGAGGCTTCATCCCTACCCTATACCTAATATTCCTCTCCCTGGTACTTGATCATTTCCTTCTGCTTATACTGTATTGGCTGCTCACCTACTGTGCACTCCCAAGGCCTAGCCCACAGCACAACCCCAGACAGGTGATCAGTGGTTGGAGGCTGAATGAATAAACGGTATGGGTCAATATCATTGCTCTGATGACGAGCATAAACCAGCACCCCTGAAATAATAAAACGCTTTTTGTTCCACGAGCTTTAAATTAAGAACTAAGTAAGTTTAAATTAAAAGACCCCCAGCATCTCCAGCTAAATGTTATTTTTCAAGGCCATGCCTTGCAAAACAAGATGAGGTTCACAGCAGGATTAAAAAAATAAATAAAATAAAATAAACCAGGAGCTGGAGAGTTAGCTCTGCAATTACGAACACCTGTTGCTCTTGCAGAGGACCATGGTTCGACTCCCAGCACCCACATGGGGGCTCAAACCCATTTGTGACTCCAGTCCCAGGCAATCCGACGCCCTCCTCTGACTTCTGCCAGCATGAGACATGCGTGTGGTGCACAGGCCATGTGCACAGACAGAACACCCAAATATAACAATAAAATAAACCTAAGGAGAAACAGTTCACAGCAACCATGACCTCTGAGTGCTGAGTGTCCTGAGCACTGGGTCCCAGGGCAGCTTACGATGAGCAAACCCCAGTGCTACTATGAACTGCATATATGCCCATGGTCCCACTCCTTGGACCCTCCTGGGGCCTCGGGGCAGATCTGTTCATTCAGAGAGTGGAAGGAAGCCAGCACCTTTCTCTCCAAGGGCACCCCCTGATCCAGCACCCCTCTGTTTGGGAAAGCTGCTACTTGGTAGGACTTGGACTATGGAGAAATCATGAGCCCTTTACTCAGAGGCCAAAAATAGAGGAAAAATTAAAAGGATGAAAAAAGCCACAGACTTCTAAGCACAGGCTGCCTTCCCAAGCCATTCTCCCACGGGGCTGGCAATTGTTTTCAATGGAGGAATACAGATATTTTTCTTGCTGCCTCCAAACCCCATGCAGAGAAAAAAAAAAGCTGAAGGCAGCAGTCTCAAAAGAGTCCAATTTACTTTTTTAGAAGAGAGAATGAAATTGGCCAAGCCTGAGCAAAACCCTCAAGAAGTTTCTTCATCCTGGTTCAGGCCACACCTGTGGGTATCAGCTGGCTGCTGGCTGGTACCTCGGGAAAGGACCTAACAAACCGGGTTCTGGTGTCTCTGCCCAGCAGGGTCACCTTCTGCTGCTGGCTAGTACCTAGGTGTGAGCTGAGTCAAGAGGCACCTGGCACATTGGCTCAAGTGACCCCGCAGGGTCCTAGGTCCAAGGGGAAGCTACAGAATTCCACTTCTAACCAGCACCTATCTAGGCAGAGAGATGAGGCTGGCCCGGACCTACCTGCGGAACTGCCTTGCTGAACAGCAGTCAAGTATCAAAAGCCTCACATTCCGCTCCCTCACACACGGTGGCTGTGAGTAGAACAACCACATCTCTGGCACTGGGGAAAACACTCCCCCATTCAAGTCCAGCCCAAGCCTTTCAGTGGGAGAGGCTTGAGGTGTCACCTCGAAGCCCTGGAACCCGAAGTCACAGCACTTCCTTTTTTGTGAGAGCAGTTGTGAACAATTCACCCCTGGTTCACACATGGGTAACTCCCTCGCATATGAAGGCTGCTTTCTGCTCACAGCTCTCTAAACAAGCGGTTAAAGAGGAATAATAATAATAATAGCAGACCAGAATCGGTTGAAAGAGGAATATAATAATAATAGTAGTAGTAGTAGTAGTAGTAGCAGCAGACCAATTCAAGAGCAGCCATAGCATTCTGGTGGGGACCCCATCACCCTACCACGGGCAATTCCACAAGTATCTCACTTACCAAAGTAATCTGCTTTGGGATGAGCATCCATTTCTTGCTCCAGACGCTGGGTAAGCGCTTCTAATTTCAGCTCCGCAGTGGAGGGTCCAAGCTCGGGACCTGGTGCCAGGGTCTGGCAGGGCAACCTCACCTTGGTGGGGGTAGAGCTCTCTGGAAGCACAGGTCCCAGGCTACTGTCGCTGGACCAGCTGGGAGGACCCTCTTTACAAGGTAACTCAGACGGAGTGGACATCACCGGATGGACAAGGCTGGCGGGGCTGGGCTTGGGACCAGTGCCAGAGTCCATGCATCCAGGCTTAGGACCCAGCTCGGGGGTCATACCTGGCTGGGTGCTGCCCTTGACAGTTGTTGAGGGTAATGGAGCAGAAACAGAGAGGTAAGACTTAGGGCCATCCTGGAGCCAAGGCTGAGCATCCACAGTAGGGAGGGCTCTGCCTGAATCCTCACATCCCAGACCTGAATCTCTTCTCAGACACGCTCCTTGGCTAGTGCTGTTAGGATCCGGAGGTGCAGAAACAGTTGTGCTCTTGGGTTGACCTGGGGCCCCGTTCTCCAAGCCCAGAGAGGAAAAGCCGAGGTTCACGCGCTGAGAGGAGGCAGTCGACCAAAGGCCTGTTGGCCTCACATTGCTGTGGCCACTAATGCCACCATCCTGGCCACTGATGGCACTCTCAAAAGGCCTGCCAGAGCACACAGGGAGTTGTGGCTCATAAGGGTAATGGTCCCCGCAGGATCTGGGCAATGCGGAATCATTCCCTGGGCAATCAGGCCACCCACTCCTTACACTCGGATTCATGCTGGGGGACACTTCTGGCTTATCTCCCCACTGTGGGCTCGTCAGAGAGAAATTGTCGTAATAGTCTCCATGAGTGAGGCAGGAAGGGTCTTCACAGGGACCCAGGCTGTGTAAAGCGGGCCTCTGGGAACTCACAGGCGCCTCCCTGGAACCACAGTTCTGATTGCCAGGCCTTGCACCATGGGTAGATGGCCTGGCCCTCTGCTCCTGAGACGGGTATGAGGGCTGCAGGGCCACAGTGGTGTTGGCTAATCCAGGTGCCACTGCTGGCGCAGCCAAGGGGGGCTTGGCGGCACCATCTGCGGCCAGCTTGCTGTTCACACCCTGACGGCTCCCACCGTTCACAGGGTTTCTGCCTGCCCTAGACAGGGCCTCCTCCTGTAAGAGCTGCTGCTGCTGCTGCTGCTGCTGCTGCTGCTGCTGCTGCTGGAGATGGATTTTGGCCATCTTGGTCGCGAACACCCTTCGAGTTTCCTCAAACTCAGGGTTGTTGCCCACACCCTTGTCCACTCGGAAGAGTCCATCCTTGGAGGCCTCGTACATGTTCAGGTCCTCGATGAACTTACTGGCCTCCAGGCCCAGGTCGTCATATTTATCCATGCTGCAGATCAGTGTCCGGGGCCTAGCTCCGGTACAAGATGTGATTGGGGTGGGGAGAAGTGGGTGCCAGCCGAGGTTCAGGTCCAGCCCAAAGCAGACAGAGACTCCCACCTGCCCAGGGAGAAGGTCATGACTCCAAAACTTACAGTCCAACCAAAGCTGAGGCCTTCAGGCCAGCTAGGTAAGTTTACTTCCAGACTTCTTTCCCCGGGGGAGCGTCCGCGTCCACGTCCGCATCCACGTGGGGGCAGAGTAGCCTTCAGCTGTGCAAAGGCCTGCTTTGAAAAGTTCTTTTTTTTCCCCCCCTCTAAGACATAAAACCAAAAAATACAGACGAAAGAAGACGGAGAATGAAAACAGAAAAAGCAAATCCACATCCAGGCCAGGCAACCGAACTTGCAAACCCACGGGGCAGCGGCTGGCCCGGGGCCGGTGGCCGAGCCCAGCAGAGCTCACAGCAGCGGCGGCGCGCGGCCCATTGTCCGATGGCGGCGGCGGGACGCGGAAGTGAGCGCGGGTAGTCAATCCCCGGAGTTTGCTGGCCCTCTGCGCCCGCCCCGGGCCGCCCAGGGGCGCAGGCAGAGGCTCGGAGGGCGGGACGGCGCGGGGCGCGGGCGCCCCCTGCAGGCCTGTGGCCGTGGCGTCCCGCGCTGGGCACCGAGAGGGACCGGCCGGCGGTTTGCACCGTGCTTTGGTGCAGACTGTAGAGAGCTCGCCGCCGCCTCCGCCTAAGAGTCAGGGACGAGCCGAGCCATGCCTCCCCACCGTCCCCTCGCGCGTGCCCCACGGGCTCCACCCCTGGCAGCGCTGGGGGAAGTATCCAGGGAGGAAACTAGTGTGCTGGAGTTTGGTGTCGCTGCTCAAGGCCGCCACTTTCCCCAGAGAGCTGCAAACCGATGTTGCTGTGGCTGGTCCTCTTTGACAGAGAAGCCAACCAAGGCAGATAAGGACAGGAGTCCCAGCGGTCTGAATCTTCAGCAAAGCATGGAAGGAAGCTCAGATCCTCTGAAAGAAAGAAAAGGGGCAGGAGTTGTTGTTAAAAGGATGCCTTGGAGCACACTTGGGTTGCACATCCTACGTGTGCCCAGACAGGCTTATCGTCCATTTGGAGACTCTTGAACCCCAAGCTGGTCCAGGGTTCCAGGCCTGTCTTTTCTGCTCCCCCTCCTTCCCGCCCCCCATGGTTCAGGATACTCTCTGGGATAGTTTACATTTTTAACATTGCAGTAGCCACAGTGATCTACAGCAAATTCCAGGTCTGTCGCTTGTGAAATCCAACCCTTAAGGCTTACTTGGGACTTAGTTAAAAAACGTTGCTTCACTTCTGGCCACCCTGCCTGCTACCTCCTGATTCGGGGTCTTCCCTGAGCTCTAGCAGATGGAATCATGACAAGGAAATGTAATCTGTATGTTTAAAACAAACACAGTTTTTTTGTTTTTTGTTTTTCCTTTTCTGAGTGTTTTCCACCCTTGTTGATCAAATGCGGAACTTAGATATGAAGGGTCAACTCCAGCAGTGTATTCATCTGTATATTCTTTTTGTTTGCCAGCTGGTCAGTTATCCAGGGTTTGGTTGAGCATGTATGTCTTGGTGACTCTCTACGGGACTATGACAAGGAGCAAGGAAATATATATATATATATATATATATATATATATATATATATATATATAGAGAGAGAGAGAGAGAGAGAGGGAGAGGGGGGGGAATCAGATACCCCAGAGCTGGGTGATTTTAGTACAGCACCCTGTGTAAGTACTGGGTACTGAACTCCACTTCTGTGCATGAACAATATGTGCTTTAATTGCCAAGCCATCTCTCTTGCCCAGAATTAAATATTTGTTATTTTAAAAGAATTTTGGGAGTTACAGCCCAGTGGTAGAACACCTGCTGGGCATACCTGTGGACCTGGGTTCCATCCCCCAAACAACAACAAAAACAGTAACAGCAGCTTATGAAGATGGTGTCTCTATTCACCATCATGTATGTGATTGTGATTCTTAGAAGTACTGGAAATGGGCTGAAGAGGTGAGTCAGTAGTTAAGAGCACTAGCTGCTATTCCAGAGGACCTGGGTTTTATTCCCACTACCCACATGGTGGCTCACAACCATCTCCAACACCCTCTGCTCGCTGCTCTAGACACTGCATGCATATGATGTGCAGACATACTGTAAGCAAAACGCCCAGGAGCAATGCCCAAAATGGTCAGGAAGCTATGAATGTTTTAGTGTTGCTGTTCAATACTGAAGAGACCAAGATTGTTCCAATTCTGCCCATGACATTTAGAATACCAGCCACAGTTATTTAAGGTAGGCCAGTTTTGTCTGTTTCGTGTATTGGAAAACTTCTGTTGACTAGTCTCTCGGAGGATGTTTTTGGGGCTAGTGAGATGGTTCAGTGGGTAAAAGGCATTTGCTGCCCAGCCTGATGACTTGGGTTTGATTTCCAGAAACTATACCTAACACACACACACACTAAATGAAGGGATGAATTAATGAATGACTGATAAGTGGATAATCTTAAAAGATGTGTTCATTCTTGCCTACCAGTTGTTTAAGGAGAAAAATATTGCTAGGTCTGGTGGTGTAATCCCAGATTCTCAAGAGAGTAAGTCAGGAGATTCATAAGTCCAAGGCCCTTCCTGCGCTACAAATTGAGTTCAAGGCTAGCTTGAACAACTTAGTGAGACCCTATCTCAAAATTAAAAGTAAAAAGAGGGCTTGGAGATGTGTCTCAATGGGAGACCATTCGCCTGGCATGAGAAAGACCGAGAGTTTGGTCCTCAGTACCACAAAAGATAGAAATTGAAAACATACTGGAGGTACAAGCAGGGCCTGTGGCGAGAACACTGTGGATGTGGAGTGGAGGCGGGGCCTGACCTGCAGGGCACAGAGGGGAAGGATTTGAGTAATGGGTGGGTCAGTAAGGACAATGATACTGAGATCTTACTAATAGAATAGAAGCCATGTTAATGGCCTGGATTTCTTTTGTTTGTTTTTTGTTTCGGTGAAATAGGAAGTGAGTGGGTAACTGATGTCAGCAAAGCACCTGCTGGAAACTGGCCGTTTTGTGGAGTAAGAGAATGAGTGACACCGGGGACAGGAAAGTCCTCAGCTGCCCAGCCCCACCTGGAGTCTCTGGGCATAAGGGTCACCAAAGTGAGTGTGGTAGTGTGAAGGCCATTGGCTCCCATAAACTGGCTGGGAGTGGCACTGTTAGTGGGTGTGGCCTTGTTTAGGTGGGTGTGGCCTTGCTTAGGTGGGTGTGGCCTTGTTGGAGGAAGTGTGTCACTGTGGGGGCGGGCTTTGAGGATTTCCATGCTCAGGATACCGCCCAGTGTCTCAAATGACTTCCTGTTGCCTGCAAGATGTGGGTCTCTCAGCCGTTCCTCCAGCACACTCCCATGCTCCCACCCTGATAATAATGAAATGAACTGAACCTCTGAAACTCTAAGCGGCCACCCCAATTAAATGTTTCCTTTGTAAGAGTGGCCATGGTCACGGTGTCTCCTCACAGCAATATGAAAGTTCTAAGACAGTAAGTTCACTACGGTAGCTTGTGTTTCTCCAGTTCCTCTGAGCAGGTGTAGGTACCGAGAGGGAGACCTGGGTCCGTCTAATCAGTGCCAGCTTCGGCCAGCTAGGAGCAGTGTACCAAGAGTAGGCATTTGCTCTGCCTAGAAATCCTTCCCCAAGAAGGCCATTTCTGGGGAAGCCCTTCCCAACACCACTTCCCCAGACACACAGGGGGGAGCTTCTCCCTTGTTGTTTCCATTAGTCTCCTAACTAAAGTACAAACCTTGCCAAACCGTGGACCTCTAACTATTTGCTCTGTTGCTATAATCGAGGACCTCAGAAAAGTACCTGACACATGACAGAGTTACTCAAGAAAGGTTTAAAAAAAAAAAAAAAAAATAGGCACTCACAGTAGAAAAGGGATCGCAGGTGTAGCCATTACAGGTAGAAGAAGTTATTTGGTGGCTCAACTTTTAGAAAGAAACTAACAAATGGAAACCATATTGTTATTCTTACAACCAAGGGTGTCCCTCACGAATGCTAATGGTGCATAGTTTAGTCAGGAGTGTGACTTCAGCCAGATGTGATGGTCTATGCCTGCAATTCCAGAACCTGGGAGGTAGAACAGGAAGACTGAGAGGTGAAGGTCTATCCCCTACTACTAAGAGCATTTGAGTCTCTACCTGAGCTACATGAGAGTTTGTCTTACAAAACAGAAGCAACAACCAAAAAGAAACAGTAAGACGGAGTGTGATTCACATAGGTGTGTGTGTGCATTTAAGTGTGTAAACTATATTTAGGAATACCTGTTTGCAAACTGAGCATGATAGATCACATATGTAATTTCAGCACTCATGAGGCTGAGCAGAACAATCTGTAAGGGTTTGAGGCTAGCCTGAGCTGCACAGTGGGTGCCAGGTCAGCCAGGACTATGGAGTGAGCCACTGTCTCAAAAAAACGTAGAGGCTTAGGTTGTAGTTCAGTGGCATGTATGATTCTTGATTTGAACCCTACACTTGAAAAAAAAACATTTACATGCAGACATATATGTTTTTAATATAGGCATGTGTAAATAATGATGGACTCAAGGGCATCTGAAAACTCCTGTAGCCTCCAGGCAGGTCACTGGAGCTACCAGACATACGAGACAAAGATCGTCTGGCTTGAACAGACAGAGTCCTGCTTGCTTTGCAGTGAACTGAAAGGGCCTTTCTATGGCTTTTGCTTGGTTATAGGAAATGTCCCTGTGCACAATGCTGTGTGTGTCCCAAAGTATGTTCCACTGCAGGGGCAGCTCTGAATGGGATCTTTATATTTCGGCTGAGGAGATGGATGAAGAATTAGCCATTGAGGTTCCTTTGAGCTCTTTCCATCCTACTGATGCCCAGAGCAGGCCAGGAAGTGCTGGCTGCTACAAATCCGCTTCCTGAACCTCGGGCCCCTCTGGCCGCACGCCTCCCTAAGGAACAGCCCCATGAATGGCAAGAAGCAGCTACCTTGAAGGCCCTTTCCTGCTGCCTGTAATGAGCCTTTGTTTCATCATTCTCTGCCCTGGAACACTGCCAGGTCAGGCCCAGAATTTAGGATTGTGACCTTGTTCTGTGTGTGTGTGTGTGTGTGTGTGTCCTATGCCATGCCAGCAAAACGCTACTCCTACCTAGTCCTGCTGCCCCCAGTACTGCAGCACACAGACAGCCTGGCTGATGTCATGTGCCTGGCCACGTGTTCACGGGGATGGGGGGATGGGGGGTGAGAATGTCTAACATCCGTCAGCCCTACTGAAGAACAGCCGGTATTGAGGGAGGAAGGCACAATGAGCTGGCTGGCTCTGAGTTGACACTGGTCTCAGGCTCTCTCTTTGTTGTTTAGAATAACAGCCACCATGGTTGGACAGTTGATTCAGCTGTCACGAGGGCCTGAGTTTTCAACCCCAAACCCATGTTAAAATCCCAGGCATGGTGGTGCATACTTCTTAGATATGCTCCCAACTATGAAGCAGTAGATAGATCCCTGAGGCTATGGCCAGCCAGGCTAGCCTACTTGGTGAGCTCCAGGTAAATGAAAGACTGACTCAAAAAGCTAGGTAGATGGCTCCTAAGGCTGGACTCCATACCCTCAGGAGCATGTGAACACACGAAACAGTAATACACCAGTATGACTTCAAATTCAAAGGGTGCAAATGAGCACACAGTACCAAAGATGTCCTCTGCAGTGCCCTCTGCAGAGCCAGCCACAAACACCTTTCCAAGCCAAGTCGACAGTGCCCTCTGCAGAAACGAGCCACAAACACCTTTGCAAAGTATGTGGAGACATGCTCATTCCTTAAAACGGAAAAGAGTTTTAGAAGTTCCCTGCTCTGGCACTTTGCAGTATATATTAATTTTAGAAATCTCACATTGCCCCGATTTGCAGCTGGCATTTCTCTCCTTGGCTGACTTAGGGATCCACCAGCAGTCTCTTCCTCGTAGACACAGGTGAGTGATTTACAATGAATGAGGTCTTCCTGGGCCCTGGCAAGTCTTATGTCAGCTTGACACAAGCTAAAGTCATCTGAAAACAGGGAACCTCGATTGAGAAAATGCCTCCCAAAGACCCAGATGTAGGACATTTTCTTTCTTTTCTATGTCTTACTCCCTCCCTTCCTCCTTCCCCCATCCTCCTTTTCTTTCTTTTGGTTGGCATGGGGAAGGGCTCAGCCGTTGTGGATAGTGTTCTTAGACTGGTGGTCTAGGTTCTTCAATAAAGCATGCTAGGAAAGCCAGCAGACAGCATCCCTTCGTGGCTTCTGCATCAGCTCCGGCCTCCAGGTTGCTGCCCTATTTTGAGTTCCTGTTCTGACTTCCTTCAATGACAGACTAAGATGTGGAAGTGTAAGCCAAATAAATCCTTTCCTCCCCAACTTGCTTTTGGTCATGGTGCTTCCCCACAGTGATGGTAACCCTAATTAAGACACCCTGTACAAAGCCAAACCAGGCTATCTATGGGGATAGACACCTATGATTTAGGCACACATGCAGCATTCAATAGCTTTACAGTTTTTGACTTTACAGAGGGTTGGTTTACGGAAAAGGAATAAAAGCTCTAGATCAGCTGTGAGACAATACCTCGTAATCTCCTGGGAGACAGGAATCTTTTTAGTCCCTCCACTGCAGCCAGGGCTCAAAGCTTTCTCACTGCCCGCATAGGAGTTCCTGGAGAAATTTCAATTCTTTAGGGTCCTTGCTACACTGTTATAGATCTGTCTCTAGAGCTGTGCTGAGTCAGAGCCTTTGGGTGCTCCCAACCGGGTGCCTGTCACCCACAGCCACTTTGACCTTGGAGTTCTGAAACAGTGGTCTGGGCTCACTAGCTGGCCTAGAACTCAGAGAGCCTTCTGATCTAACTTTTCTCATAGAGAGCTCCAGGCAAATTATGAAAGAGAGCTGGAGAGATGGCTCAGTGGTTAAGAACACTGATCGCTCTTACAAAGGATCCTGGTTGAATTCCCAGCATCCCCATCTGTAAGTCCAATTTCGGGGGATCCAATGTCCTCTTCAGACTTCCATGGGCACAGCAAAACACTCATACACGAAGAGTTATGGAAGGTCTACACAGCGAGTTCCAGGACAGCCAAGGCTACATAGAGAGACCGTAGATGGAGCATTATCCCACATCAAGAGACCCTTGTCTCAAAAATAAAATAATAATAGTAATTAAAGGTAAACCAAACACAGTGAACCTTACTTAATCCCAGAACGTAGGAGGTGAAACAGAAGGATGACGGGAAGGGGAAATCGGGGTGAGACGCACGTGAGGCCCTGTCTTAGAGGGGTGGGGGAAGACATGAGAGGTTCTTGTTACAGCTGAGAAAGAATTCGGAATTGAGACAAATCATGGGGAGTTTTATTACAGGACAAAAGTACCCACTGGAGAGTAAGTGCACGAGAGAAGGTTGCCGCCCCCCACCCCACCCCAGGACAGCTCACCTGGGAGAAAAAAATTGTTTAGGGGTTCAAGCAAGAAAAAAAAAAAAAAAAAAAAAAAAAAAAAAAAGACAGGGGATTCCAGGAGTGGATCTGGGTTACCGGGAATGACGTGTTACTTCCTTTTTCTGTTTTGTACAGTTTTCTCGGTGTGTTATGGTGTTGGGTCCACGTATATGAGAAGCCCAGACAATTCTGCAAGGCAGATGTGGAATGTCGCTGCGATGAAGCGGATGATAGTCGTCAGTCTCCTTGGTTGGACATGTTGGTCCTAGCTGCTCTTGGGTGGACTTGTTTTTCTGCTCTCCTGTCGGCACCAAACAGTCGAGCTGCTGTGCGCTGTGACTCCTTCCCTGTGGGCTGAGGTCTGGCTTGCCTTGGAGAGAAAGCCATCGTTTCCCACTTGTATATGAGGTGATGCTCCAGAACAGAGGAATGCAGCTTAAAGCCAAGGAGACGACAGCTGACCAGAAGGCACTACGTGCTGGTGGCTCGCCACCCCCTGGCTTGCGCTCGTGGCCTCAAGCAGTATGAGAGAATGGCCATTTTTGTTTAAATTGCCTACTTTGTGGTACTCTTTCAAGGCAGCCTTGGGGGGGGGGGATACCAAATCCCGGCACAGGAACCAGTTTGGTTCATGGCAGTGTTTGGCTGTTTTAATCAACCTCAGTGTGAGCAATCAGAGCCCCAGAAGGCAGAACTGGGAACAGGACAGGATTTCTCTTTCAAACATTTATCCCTCTTCTCCTCGGGACGGCGTCTGCCACCAGAGCGAGGCAGATCACTGCTGGCCCATGGCGTAACCAGATAACAGGAGCAGATACACATCAAACTGATGAAGTGCCACACTCCCGTGGCTGTGTCAGGGAAGAAAGGACACACAGGCGTGGCTGAGGGCGTGCGGTTGAGGGAGGACTCTGTGGAGGTGATATTTAAGCCTGGAGCATGCTAGAGACAAATGGGAAGAGTCAAGGCAGGTGAGAATGGTATCAGCAAATGTGTGGTTTGATTGTGCACCTACGGGGGGGGGCAGGGGGCGGCAGGGGTGGGGTGGGAGGCGGCGGGGGGCGGTGGGGGGCGGGGGTTTCCAGGTGCTTGTGTAGCCAAATTATACAAGAATATAACTGCAACAGAAACAGAAACAGAAATACTTCCAGGGAGGAACAGGCTGGAGCAGAGTTAGTAGCTCAAACAGCCCCAGGGAACATTTGGGTTCCCATGTAATAGAACACGTGCCTTTGGGTTCATATATGTATACACAGTGTGGGCTTCTCCTTGGATGCTAATCTGTGCATGTCATTGTACGAACAACTTCATGCATTACAGATCTCGTTAACATTTTAATTTTCTGTCAAAGGGAGAGAGTTTTAGGACTACCCAGGTCACCTTTAGACATGCAGTGCCTGAGCCAGTAGACAGGACTAACTAGCCTTTGATGTGAGGGTCAGACCCAGCCACTCTCAGAAGATGGGAGTACACAAACACTGCAGGAGCACTGTTGCATCTGAACACATGAGGAGATGGGAAGCAATCTGTTCTATCATCCCGCAGGCCCCGGACGATAGGCACTTACCCCACGGTGGGACGTTATTAGTTCTCAAGAGCTAACTGAACTCCCACACCAGGAACATGGCGTGAGGCACTTATCTTTGAGAAACAAAACCCAACCACCATATGCCTTCCCCCAGGACAGGCCTGTTGCTGTGTGATGTGTGTGTGGTGTATGGGAGGGAGCAATGTGGGGAATGTATGTGGTATTGTGTGTGTGTGTGTGTGTGTGTGTGTGTGTGTGGAGGGTTGTTTATATGTGGGACATATATGTATGTTTAGATGTACATGGTGTGTTCATATGTAGTTTGGAATATACAATGTGTAGGTGGTGGTGGTATGTATGTGTGTGGTATGGCACATACATGTGTTAGGGTGCAGTGAGGACCAGAACACATAGAGGCATTCAAAGGGTGACCCTCTTCTAACTTGCAGAGACAGTCATGCCCCTTCTGAAGCAGAAATCTGAAAGATTCCCTGGTTTTCCTGCAGGGAACCTCCACACCTTTCAACAGTCCTAGCACTCCAGAATATTATCTCCACAAACCAATATGTGGGTCTCATGGAAGACAGAAAGTGGGAGGTTGGGACCAAAGAGCAGACCCTTGGTGCCAAGGTCAGCACAAAGAACGCCTAAGTCACACATCTCCGTGGGACAGAGAATGGGGTCTAAGCCGGGAGGAGGGTGGGCTTGGGGTCTGTCCAGTTTGGCATCAGCAAAGGACTCTGAGTATGCAGTTACTTTAGTAGCTCTTACAGCCTTAGAGGGTACATGGCTGCCACTCAGGAAGTGTTAGTTACACAGCGTCAGCAGATCTTTTAGATCTTTACAAGGTAACTGAAGACACTGCTGAAGAGGACTTGGCAAGTTAAGAATGGCCATGGGGCAGGGCGGGGTCTCCCTCTCCTGTTGCTGGGAGCAGCTGCCCAGACCTTGCAACTGCCTGACCCCTTTATGGCTGGATCCTTGCCAAAAGGAAGTAGGCAAAAGGGCCGTGTGCAATTTGAGATCTAGTTTTCAATCTCCTCTGGCTGTCCACCTCCCCACTTCTCTGTGGGCCGCTGGGATATCTTCAGCAACCTCAAAAGCTGCTAGGATTCCCACGCCCTCTAGCAAGCTGGAATTTGCAGAATGGAGCCCTTCACCCCATCCCCCCTCCTCCAGAGAGTTAGACTGACAGGGGCGATGTTTGCTGTGTGTGAGAGACACTAGAGTTAAGTGTTGCTGATGATGTCAATGCTGTGTGTGTGTGTGCGCGCGTGTGCACGCACATACACATGCAAATGTACAGGTGCCCTCAGAGGCCACAAGACAGCACTGGATTCCCTGGAGCTGAAGTTACAGGTAGTTTTAAGTCACTTGGCACAAACGCTAGGAATTGAACACAGGTTCACGGCAAGAGCAAACACGCTTTTTTACCCCTGAGCCATTTCTCTAGCCCACAGATGCCAACATTTTAAATCTGAGGATGACTGACTGACAAGGGAGGCATGAGCGGAATGCTAGGTGTTAGTGTGGCTACGGGGTCCTGGGTACCGACCGACGCAGTAACCACTCAGAGGGAGCTGACGCCTAAACTATTCCCTGGAAACACTATTTACTGACAACCACCAATAATGATGGGGACAATGGGTGACACTTAGGCATCCAGTGCTCAGCTCAGCCCATTTGTGGGGCGTTCTTCCCAATGCCACTTGACAATCCCCCTGGCCTTTACTAGTGGAAAGGACTTGCCCTTACCCTTGAGAAGTGGCATCGCCCAGTGTAGCCCGCCACCTTCCAGTGCACTGCCACCAATACCTTTCTCAATATGCCTGTGAAGGGGAGGCCTCCCTTAGTACCCAGTCTCCTGATTCTGGGGCAGACCATGCCTTAGGAATCCCCAGATGTGCTTTTCAGTGACTGCGGAAAGGATGTCCTAGGGAAATTTCCAGAAGCTCTGCTAGCAAGCCCCACCCACCTTTTCAGACATTTCTTAGGATGTGCATTGGCCAAGCCAAGGTGCCTTCCTGATGTGAGTCCTGGTGACAGTGCCCAGGGGAAACTGAGTCTGCCAGGGGTAATGACTACTCAGTCTGTCAAGTCTCAGGTTCAGGGGTGTTAGGCTGGGCTGGCCTGGGACCAACTTTCTCAGTCACGGGTTGAGAAATGTATACTCGAGAGACCCTGGGGTGGCATCTAGACATCCGGACTGTCTTGGGAAATGCGGAAGGCGCAGGGCTGGCTCTAATAAAGCTGTGGAGCAGAGCGGGGACATGGCTCTGCCCTCTTCTCTGTATGGTCTCAAGCAAGGCCCCTCATTTGATAAAGAAGAGCCTGCACACAGTCCACAGAAAGGGCAGAAATGACGCTAAGTGCTTGTTGGCTTAGCTGTACTCTTCCGGATGCCAGACAAAAACTGGAATTCAGGTTCAGGGTGTGAGGGTCAGGGAGGTGTGAGTCATATGTGTTGAGTTCCAGCAGGCCTGGCCGCTTCCCTTAGGGCCTCATTTCTGTATCTACCTTCCTTCTCCAAGGGTGAGGGTCAACTCCAGGAGGCCACTGGCCTCAGGCCTTTGTCTCAGGCCTGCCCTAAGCAGTCCTATCAGGGCCACCCCGCCCACTACCCACAGGGGGTCTCCCCATGTTCATTGTTGGTCATCTCAGATCCCACTTACCCAACTCATCAGCCTGGGTATGAGCCACTGGCCGCCCACGAAGGAAGCGGCTGTTTTCTGCTTTCTCACTGGCCTCCCCTCCACCTTCTCATGAGCTACGGGTGGGACTGATCCCCACTCAGAAGGCCTTCCGCTCATGCCCCTGCAGCAGCACCGGGCTTCTGCAAAAGGTGCTGTAAGCGGGATATTTACGGAGTGGAGAGTTCAAGAAAGCTCACACACTGTTGCCTGAGCCGTGGGAGCAGGTCTTGGCACAGGCTAAGGGCTTTCTCTGATATCATCTGCAGTCTTGACTGCTGGCAGATGGTCAGTCACTAGGGAAGCAGGAGCACCATCTACAAGATCCCAAGGCTAGCCTTCCCACTCACACCTAGTACCTGGGCCAATGCGGTCTTCAAGTGTTGCTGTGACTCTCTGGATTCGGTTCCAGACAAAGGAGGAAACATTCCCTGGCTGTATCCATAGTCCCAGAAAACTGGACACCCTGACTCGGAAGATAAAGTACTACAAGAGGCCTGATTCATGTGTATCTTCACAGCATCATACTGTCGATTTCTTCATTCACTTGGTATCCCAGGAGGCTTCAGACACATCACCTAAGCTCCCCAAAGCTGGGATTATAGGTATGCAGTACCACACTGGATTGACATTATACATATTGACATTTTTCTGTTGCTAGAATGCTTGATGGCAAAGAGAAGAAAATATAAAATTATAAACAGAAGGAAATACCCTCACACAATGATTTGTGGTGCTGGAGAAATAGCTCAGTACTTAAAAGGACTTGCTGGTCTTACAGTAGACTCAGGCTCAGTTCCCAGCACCCACATAGGTGGCTCACAACTGTAGTGGCATCTTGTTTTGCCAGTGAACTTGCAGTGATGGCCACATCCTAGGGGCAGACGCGATGTGCAGATGTGACCCCTTAAAAGGAAGAGGAGGGGCTGGCTCACTCTCTTGGGTTGTGGTCAGAGCACAACCTGGAGCCAGCCCTTCCTCTAATTGCAGGAGATCCAGCACCCTCTTCTGCATGCATATGCTATACAGACAGACAAGCTGGCAACATGCATAAACACAAATGTAAAGCGATGGTGGTGCATGTCTGAAATCCCTGTACTCAGGATGAGGCAGGCAGGAAGGACAACCTGGCTGTAGAGCGAGGCTGACTCAAAACAAAAGGTTAGGATCACATTGTCTAAGGTACCTTGCTTTTAGTTATGAGAAAATTTCCATGTAACAATTTTAAAGTGTCTTTGCTTGGCTGCCGTCTCTTTCACTGAATGGGTGATCATGTCTGTAATGACCTGTTCTCTGAAGGAGGGTATTCTGGCTGGGTGAGGAATGCCTGGCAGTGTACCACCACAATTAGTGTTTTGGTCTTGGGAGTCAGTTTCATTTTCTTTGGCAGAAGCCCACTCTGGCAGGATCCACGTAGGACTCAATCTTTTTTGCTCACAAATTCTCTTCATCCACTTCCCCAAAGAAATAACCTTTGTCCACTTGGAGCCTGGATCCCCTAGGAGCTATCAACCTTTATCCTAGCCCTAAGGGACAAAGCCCAGGCTCCTGTCTCTCACCAAACAACCATCTGCCCCGGAAGAGTAGGGCACCAGTGCAGTGGTTTCCCAGACTTGAGATTGACTAGTTTGCCATGAGGGAGGCCCAGCCAGACTGCTGGGAAGGCTGACATTTCATCACATTGTCACACATTGAGAAGGTCACTTGGGTAAAGGCCCCGTGACACAGCAGGGCAGCATTAAGATAAGCCACACATGAGTTTACACCTGCCTCTACATAATAGCTTTGAGAACTAGGCAAATTACTGACTCTGAGTCTCGTGGGTTTTTGCTGTTTTGTTTTCATATTCACGAGAATAATTCCTACCCTCCAGGGTTTTGTGGAAACTGAGATAATGAGTTTCTGACTCAGATCACACCCCACCCCATGCGCTCACCCACAGGGAGCAATTTTCTGTCCAATCGTTCCTCATATCCACTTTCTCCTACGAAGTTCCGATGAGCTCATGTTTCCAAGTTTCATCTTCTTGGAGAGAATGTTCTCCAACGCCCATTGTATCAGCCCAGCAGCCTACACACTTTACTGGTCCAGTGCTTGGGACAGATAACACCCAACCAGAAGGCTACTGGGCTCATTCCTGGGGAATACAAAAACAGCTAAAAGCCCTGGCCCTCCCTCCACATGCTCCTGTGTGTCATGGGACGGTCACTTGTTGTCAGCTGGGATTTCCTCTTAAACCAACTCTCCAGGTTGTGACTCTGCCTTCCTTTCTGGTCCCAAATCTCTCCCAAATCTACTTCCTCATGGTACTGGGCCAAACTCATCCGAGGTAAGATGAAAATAATGGAGAAAGGACTGGGTAGAAATTGTGGCTCGGAAACACTCATTAATCCAGTGCTTTCAAACTTCGCTTCTATTGGGGCCTCTGGTAGTTTTTCTTTGAGGCAGAGTCTAGCGTAGCCACAGATAGGTTTAAACCCATGATCCTCATGCCTCCCACATGCTGGGATTACAAGTGTGCTACCACAGTTTTCTTGATAGAACTTCTTTTGCTTTTTTTTGTGTTGGGGATGGAACCTTGGACCTTGCCAACCTAGGCTTGTACACTACCACTGAGCTCTATATATACCCTCAGCAGCCTGACTTGTGAAAAATGTTTAAATCTTTTATGATGACTACAGTTAAATTACAACTTCTAGGCATGGAAACTCAAGGCCCCGTGCATGAGCCTCTCTTGCTCATGGACTTGGATGAGCACAGTCTGTATGGAGTGTGGGTTCAAGGTGACACACCATAGGTATTCCAGGGAGGTGATACAGACCCAGGGCCTGTGATGGTGGAGGACACTGGTCTGCTACCAATTGACCCTTAGAACTGGAATATAGGGCTGTTCCAAGATCACAGACATGTCTCAAAGAGATATGCATTATGACATTAAAAGGCATCTGAATGGTAGGAGACAATGACAGCCACCTCTGGGTGACATCAGATTACAGATACAGAGCTTCGGCATTCTGAGATGGCTAGGTTCTTCGGTCCAACCCTCAACTAAGTATTGAGCCTTTCTTTGCTCAGGCCATGTCCGTGAGAGCCCTTTACTGATGACTCTCTTTAAGTTACTGGTGAGCTGGCTCTACTCCTGGCCATCTCCTAAACAGCTAAAACATAGCAGCTTGGGCACAGGAGGGCATCTACTCCTCTTTGATGAACTTGCTTTTGTTAATGGCATCCTGGGGGCCAAACTGATAACGATAGTATCACCCACGTGAGCCATCCGGGGTTCAAACCCCTGCTGGGCTGTGATGCACCTCGTGACAGCTTCACCCACCAGAGAGCACACTCTACACACTGAAACAGTGGCTATGGCACAGTCCTTCTGTTTGGGCTCGTAAGTGGGGTCCTTACGTAAGTGGGGTCAGACTCGGAACGGGGACACCCAGCTGGAGCGGAACAGACCTGCGTGACACAGATGAAAGGTGGTGGACAGACGCCAGTAGCCATGTCCAGGCCCTCAAGTGAGGCACGGAGCATATACTGAAGGGTTTTATCTATCCTGTAAGCCAAGCCCAGCCAGCGCCTTCCTTCGTACACCTGATCATCGTGCAGCTCCTGAGCCTAATGGTTCCTCTGGTCTACACGGCTTCTGGAGAAGTATCTGAGGCAGTTCCAGAGGTAGGTGCTTGCCAGCCTTGCTTTTCTCCTTGTTCCCATCCAGCAGCATCTCCGGTAGCTTCACACCCTGAGTGGGAGTGGGGGGCGGGGTCACAGGTCCTAGGTTCAGGCCTCAGCGCAGGACACAGGTCCCTGCTGACTGCAGTCTGTCCTGGCACAAAGGTCAATGTCCCTGATGTCTGCCTTTTCTCTTTTCCTAAGCTATCACCCTTTCCTTGATCTGGACAGAGACAGGGGGTCCTTGAAGCCCTGTCACTCTTGCACCAGGAAGTTGATGAGGGCAGTCCTGGGGGAGAGGAAGGCCTTCTTGATGCTTCTTCCCTGCAGCAGCCTGACGCCCAGCTCACTCTGGAGAACAAATTCATGGACCTTGTCCTGGTCCTGGGCAACCTGCTGGGGCACAGAGATCTTGCCACAGGCCTTGTTGTTGATCTGAGAAGGAAAAGAGAAGAGAGGGTTAGGAGAGTCCACAGGGAGGCAGGCTGTGAGGGTGCTCCGACTCCTGTGAGGGTGCTCCGACTCCTGTGAGGGTGCTCCGTCTCCTGAGCCAGGTACTCTTTCTAAATATGGGCTTCCTGTGTTCCATGTGTGGCACAGGTACAATGGGGCCAGGCTTGCTGGTCAGCCTTCATGGATTTGCTGTTTCTCAGCCTCCAGGGTGGATGTGAAGCTGGCTGGCACTTTCCACAACACAAGCTCATTTTGTTTATTGTTTTTTCCGAGACAGGGTGTCTCTGTGTAGCCTTGGCTGCCCTGAAACTCACTCTGTAGACCAGGCTGGCCTTGAACTCACAGAGATCCTCCTGCCTCTGCCTCCCTCGTGCTGGAATTAAAGGCGTGTGCCACCACTGTCTGGCCTCTTTCCTTCTTTTAAGCTTTTCTGTCCCTCTGGGCTTTAAGCTCCATGAGGATAGGAACTCTGCTGCCCCACTGGATTTTTTGGTTTTGTTGAGTAATGTCTTATCACGTATCTAGAGATAGCATCAAACTCACAGTGGTCCTCCAGCCTCCGATTCCCGAGTGCTGAGATCAAAGAGTAAACCACTGTGCCTGGCTTTTGTTTGATTTTGTATCCCTGGAACCTAGCACCATGCCTGGCCTAGAGTGAGGACTGTATGTGGGTGAAGTAAGTCACTTTTTTCTGAGTCTGTAGGAATGGTGTAGCCTCTCATAAGATAATCACATTTGGGTGTAAACAACCCGGTTCCACTCTGCTTGCCATCCGGAGGAGGATCAGGGGAAAGCCTTCCCTGGTCCCTTCACCTTCTGCCGCTGAAGCCATTAGCAGATGTCCCTAGAAATCTGTCTTACAATAAACAAATCATATCTGCACAAAGGGAAACCTACAGGGACCTAGGTTTTGCATAAAAGTTTAAAGGGAACAAAACAAACTATTCTTGCTGGGCCTGGTGGTACAGGCCTATTAATTCCATATTCCTTGGAGGCTGAGGCAAGAGGATCAAAGCTCAAGGCCAGCGTGGGTTTTAGGTCCAGCTTAAGGTCAGTTTGATCAGCTTACTGAGATCCTGTCTTAAAGTAAAAAAATAATAAGAGGGCCGGGAATGCAGCTTAGCAAGACACCACTTGCCTAGAATGCTCTGGGCTCCAGGTTCAACCCCAGAACCTAAAAACAAAATAAAACAAAAACTTGAACCTTGAACTTCCCTCCAACATTACTCCTATATTGAAAGTGGTCAGTTTGCCGAGAGAGAGAGAGAGAGAGAGAGAGAGAGAGAGAGAGAGAGAGAGAAGAATTTATGTAACTTTACTGAAATATGTTTGACAGAGGCATCACATTTTTAAATTTTATTTTATGTGAGTGGGTGGTTTCCCTGCATGTATATACCTGCGCACCACATGCATGCCTGGAGCCAGTGCAGGCTAGAAGAGGGCAGCAGAGCTCCTGGAAATGAGCTCACAGATGGTTGTGAGCTACTACATGGGAGCTGGGAATCGAACTTAGGTCTTCTGGAAGAGTATCCAATGCTCTTAACTACCGAGTCATTTCTCCAGCCCCACAGAGGTATTCTTTGCTGACAGATGTTACCATCTATGTGTCTCCCCGTCCCGCTGCCTTAAACCTACCCAGATGCTAATGAATGCAGCTGGCAGACACTGAAGCCATTGAGGCAGATCTGGCTGGTATTTCCCCTTTCTAGTCCTTCCAGGCCTTAAGAGTTGAAGCTTATATGCTTCTGGGATATAGTGACGGAGCAGAGAAGGGAGTACAGGCCTCTGTGCTGTGGGCTTGGTCAAACGGAAGGGCTGGTTTGGGGGCTTGGTTCGTGGGTCACTGGTAGAAGAGGGATAGTCTGTAGACCACGGTCTAGAGCTGCGGCTGTGGGTGGCACTTACCAGGACGGCCATCTGCACGACTTCAGGCTGCTGAAGGAACTGTGAGTCCACAGTGGGCCAGGCCTGAAGCATCACACCAGCATTCCAGTCATAACTGTCACAGAGCTTGCTTGGCACCAGCGCCAGGCCTGCAACACCAAAGCACAGAAGGTCAGGCCACTCAGCACACACGTCGGTGGGGTGGGGTGGGGGGCGGGGGTCAGGGTGCAAGGCTGTGCCCTTGGCTTACAGCCTTTTGAGAAATCAAGGATGCCGTAACGTGACTTTTTCCATGAGGTTGTGGACTGGCCACTCTGATACTGCCAGTGCCTTCGGTTTTGTTGGCTTGTCTTGGGTTCTTGTGCCAGTATCAGACAGAGATGTCTCATGACTGTTAAAACTTTTTCCTATTTGACACTCTTATGACTGTACGGCTGATCAATGGGGTAGAAATGAAGGCCGCTTAGGGCCTCTTCCCCTGGCTGGTCTGTGACCCCATGTTTCAGCCAGCCTTTCTATAAAAAGCATACAGTGGCGTGAGGATGGATGGACACGGTGCTCTGAAATGAGTGGAAAGGCAAGGCTGCCAGTGTTCTGGAGTTGCCCCTTTGCTGGGGGGAGGGATGCCTTCCTGGGAACTGGGCCCCAAGTGCAGGCTGCGCTCACAGCTTCTCCTGCCATGAGCGCCTTGGTCTTTGCTCTCATTACACATGCTGGCCTCACTGGCTCCCTCTCAGGAATGGACCCTGAGCTTGGGGTAGGCCACATGAAGGTGGTAAGGTTTAAACACTCTCCAGCCTTCTTCTAGAGAGTGCTGGGGCTTCTCCCTTCTGTCTTTTAGGGCTAGGAATGGAGCCCAGGGCCTTAAGAATGCTAAGCATATGCTCTGCCACTAATCTGTACCTGAAGATCCCCCTTTCTTTTTTGAAAAATTATTTATTTCGTATGCATTGGTGTTTTTGCCTTCCTATGCATCTGTTAGGGTGTTGGATCCTGTGGAACAGGAGTCACAGACAGTTGTGAGCCGCCATGTGGTTGCTCAGAATTGAACCCAGATCCTTTGACAGAGTGGTCAGAACTCTTAATGGCTGAGCCATCCCTCCAGTCCCTCCCCATTTTCTTTTTAAAAACACTGTTTTAAACATTTTCCAAAAAGGGTACTTACTGCTTTTATACATACATATACATTACAGTTGTGCTGGCGACAAACCTGGGATTTACATGTGCTGAGTTAAGTGTTTTACCACCGAGCAACACTCGGCTCTTTTGTAATTTGAAAGATAATAATTTTAGTATAGAGTTTTTCCATACTGTGAAATCAGTTCAGGAATTTTCTTTTGGTTTCTTTGAAAGGTTTCATCCTCCCCCACCCCCATTTAACTTTCAAATTTAGCAGTATTCTATTTTGTTTGTCTTATAAAAAATTATCTTCAGAATCACAAAGTAAACTTTTCTAAACCAAGTCTGCTTGCATAAAGAAAGCTTCCTTCCTTATTGATTTGTGGGCTTTCCTTCAAACTATTATTATACTGGGATTGGTTTGTGACCATTGGCTTCAGATATTCAAATTATATGTATATGTAGAAGAAACCAGGGGTCAGAATGTGAATCAACACATACTTCTTCCTTTACTAAAAAAAAAAAAAAAAAAAAGTTCAGGGATGCAGCCGAGTGAAGAAACGTTTGTTAGCATGGACACCGTCCTGAATCTGACACCAGCATTGCAAACACACGTGTGCACACATGCACATACATACACTGTGTATTAGCAATCGCTAGTTTATACCCACCATAAGCTCCCTTCTTCTCACAGACTGGAACTAACAGTCATTAGGTAAGCCTGAGTTGTGGACAAGAAACTGAGTGGCACTGATGCATTCTAGTCCACTGGCCTCTCTGGCACATTCAGTCATTGGAGCTTTTTAAGTTTTCCTATCTGATCCTGGTGACCCTGCGCTGCCAGCTGCTGGCAGGGAAGTGAAGGCTCCTTAGAGCCTGAGTACAGGACGTTGCCCACTCCCTGCCGGTGCCCAGGGTCCTGGCCTGAGCTGCTGTACTTCCCAATGGTCTTAAATGGCATTTTGGCAAATGCAGAAAAGATTCCAACGTCTTCCTTCTCTAAAAGTGAGATGGAGATCACGGAAGACAGACAATCATGTCTTTATTTGCTGAGCTGGTGGGGGCTTGTCCTGTGCCCCAGATGTAGCAGGAAGGGTTCCAAAAACCTCTGTATGGAAGTCATACAGGATGCCTAGTAGATAAAAGGGCCTTGGATGAAAACGCTCTGGATAGAAGCTGTTAGAAATTCTACTGAAAAAAAACAAGGAAGTCAGACTTCCTGATGTAATCAGGGTGCTTATTTATAGGTACCGTGCATCACCAGGCTTTCCCTGGACAGTGTGGTTTGGCCACAGGGGGCGGAGCTCAGGATCCTGCGTATATGCCACTTTGCTCTTTTAAGTAAAAATACCCAACATGCGCATGGCAAATACAACGGCAAAACCAAGGAGACCGGTCAAACAGGGTGAGTCTGAATGCAGGAGATAAGTGCCAATGCTCTGCCATGCAGGGCCATCATGCGGGGCCAGCTGTACGCCTTTCATCCCCACATCTGGAGAGCTGACCTTCTTGCAAAAAACAAAACCAAACCTGTCCCACCCCACGCTGAGCGCAGGCTGCCTGCCAGGCTGCCTTGGTGGGCCACAGTGATTGCTGGGGGCCTGCGGGTGGTGGTCCTGGTTTCTGTGCAGGGCAGTTCTCTCCTGGTGGTACTCCTGGGCCTGTCTTTGCCTGGTCTTTGCTAGCAAATCCCACTGAGTGTGCCAGGAGGGCCTGGGTCTATGCTGACACTACTTACAGAAGCCCTGGCAATTCCAAGAAAATGCACAGGAAGCAAGGCCACTTCACGCTGACCTTTCCCAGAGATTTGATTTTGCTCATATGCTTTTGAAAGAACAACATCCACATTGCATCAGAGGCTGGGGTGTGGCTCTGTGGTAGAGCATGTCCTTAGCATGCACAAAGCTGGACTCAATTTCTAACACCAGAAACTAACAACAAACAAACAAATGTTAAAAATAAAATAAAACAAAAACTATCAGAGGGCCTGGTGGAATGGAGACTCAGTGTCTGGATGAATATTGTGGAAGTGGCTTGGATACCAAAACAGATAAAATCTGAACTTAACTCATGAGTTCACAATGAGGACGGGTCAGGGATGAGTGGATACAAGAGCTTATCTAGCGAGCTTGATGACCTGAGAACCGATGTAAAAACCCCAAACATCTACAGTCCAAGAGCGCTGCTGTGGGAAGGCAGGAGCATCTCTAGTAGCTCTTGGGTCAGTTAACCTAGGTTACACAGTAG
Organism: Phodopus roborovskii; assembly: GCF_943737965.1. Taxonomy (NCBI): domain Eukaryota; kingdom Metazoa; phylum Chordata; class Mammalia; order Rodentia; family Cricetidae; genus Phodopus; species Phodopus roborovskii. The sequence continues at coordinate 11,109,792 of NW_026125295.1, read as the reverse complement.
TTAATACCTTGTCTCAAAACAGAGTAAAAAGATGGGGACTGACACCCAAAGGTGGTCCTCTGACCTCCACACACATTCATGGCATATTCATGCCCACACCCACAACAAAGCACACACACACACACACACACACACACGCACGCACGCACGCACGCACGCACGCACGCACAGGCTGACAGCGAGTAGCTGAACCCTCAAGGGATGAAGAGCTCTGACCAAGACATTTGCTGAGCTACAAACAATGAGCAATGAGAGGCTTGGGCAAATGCTGGTCAGAAGTAACTACCTAGACAAGGACCCTCTCACATACCTGCCCAGAGCTCTGAGGTTATGTGAGGAGCCATGGGGGCAGCCATCACCAGCAGCGCACACAGAGCATCCTCAAACTCACGGCTATGGAGAACCACTCTCTCGGAGGCTTGCTAGGGAAGAGGAAGGGACACTTACGACTGGGTACAAATAAAGCAGGGGTAAGACAGGCCATGACCGAAGTAGAATCCAGAGGATCAGCAGGTGGGAGAAATATTCTTCATTGCCTCTTTGGTAATGAGGGTCCAAGGATCCCTCGTGGAACCTCATACTCAGTGCTCACAACTGCCCTTCGAGGGCAGGATTTGTACCTCATCTGTCAGAGGAAGAGGCTAAGCCTCAGCAAGGGAGGAAAATCTGCTCTGGGGGCAAGGTCCTCTCCATCCCCCAATTACTGACACATTCTCCCCTTGTCAAGAAAAGCTGGAGTTGCACATAGCAAAGTGAGTGGCACTGAAGACGATGGCTCTCTGCATCAGTGGGAGTGACAGCAGATACAAACATCTACAGTGCCACAAGGCCAGGGCGAAAGCCTGACACATCCACGAAATCAGGCAGTGGGGGATGAAGGTCAGAACACAGAGACAGGCCTAAGCCTGGTCCTGGCTTTGCAGCTGCTCATCCAGACAGGGCATCTAACCTCCTGGGCTTTAGAAAACACGGGAAAGCAAAGGGCTTTAAGCTAGGAGGCAGAAGCAGGAGCATCATCACATGCCAAAGGCAAGCCTGAGCTACATAGTATGACCCTGTCTCAGGCTTTGCTCAGAGGTTAAGAGCACAGGCTGTTCTTCCAGAGGTCCTGAGTTCAATTCCCAACAACCACATGATGGCTCACAACCACCTATAATGAGATCTGATGCCCTCTTCTGGTGTGTAGGCATGTGCAGGCAGAACACTGTAAACATAATAAGTAAATAAATCTTAAAAAAAAAAAAAAAAAAAAAAAAAAAAAAAACACCTTGAAGAAATATGATAGAATTGTGACCATGGGAGAAATGTTCCCAACATTTTCACCCTCCCTCCTCAGCTAAGTGAGATCCAGCTTCTTACCAAGAGGGCACTGCTGAGTCCCATCAGCTGAGAAACTGCAGAATTCAGTGCAAAGTCCTCTGTGAAATGGGTGGTTACCTGTTGGAAAAATTGATTTTATTTATTTATTTATTTTTTTACTCACTTCAGAAATTCTTTTTAGCTTTCCAGAAGAAAATCGAGCAATTAAAAAAAAAAAGAAGGAGGAAGAGGAGAAGAAGCAGCAGCAGCTGCTAAGGGAATATAACAAAAGATGTCTTGAATAATAACCAGATTTCATGAATGCAAAGACTTAAATTCAAAGTCAATGTTGTTTCTGCTGCTTAAGACCACCTTTCTTCCCACATCTGAGACAGTGCGCTTCCCACAACAGAGGCTTAATAGGACAACGCTAGATGCTGGAGCAAGAGGTAGGAGCTGCTGACAAACGCCATAAAGACAACAGTGTGGGTAAAGACATGAGAGGCAGATGATTGCACTTCAGGGTAGGCGCTCACCTAGCAGGAGTGAGGCCTGGACCTAGATTCCTCACACTGGAGAGAGAGAGAAGGAGAGAGAGAGAGAGAGAGAGAGAGAGAGAGAGAGAGAGAGAGAGAGAGAGAGAGAGAGGAGAAATGACACAGCTCTCAGATGCCAAGAGTTCCCTGGTGTTAAAACAACTCGTCAATTATCTGACCTGTGCTCCAGAGAGAACACGTGGTTGCCTGCAGCACTCGGATCCCCAGAGTCACAGAGAATCCAAATAAAGTTGAAGAGATGCCATTACATGAGCATGCTAGACCCAGGGCCCCTCGGTCAGGTCATAAAAACAAACAAACTAACAGAAACCCTGCCATGTCATTAATGTCATCTGAGCTACGGTCCAGGCAAGCAGTGGCCATGGGTGACTTCAAAGGCTTGATTCAGCACCTTTCCCTTCTTAGTTCATGGACTAGAACCCAGGCCTTGGCACACTCTACCACCAACATACACCTACCCCTGAGTCAGCAAGGAAAAAATAAATCAGCCTAAGAATTTGAGTTATCAGATACCCATGAAAAAATAACCTCATATTTGGAGTACAAGGGAGCTCGGATCCCAATCTGTGTTCAGTTCCCCATTAGCTGTAGGATTTTAAGCAAGATACCTGACCTGTCTGGGCCTTAAATTCATCTATAGAATGAGAAGGTATTTTATGGTACTCTCTGTTTCTTTCAACTCTGCATCCCTGATAATAAAATGTACAATGTCTCATTAGAGATTGGTTCTACCTGCAGGTCAAGTCCAGAGACACAGGAAATTGGTGGCTTCCTGAAGTCTAGGTGGAAGAAGGTGACAGGGTGGGAGGGAGCCACCAGGAAGTCTTGGTAAAACAGCCGCAGCAGTGACAGCGGTTAACTGAGGCAGCAGGTCACCTCCCGAAGAAAGAAGGCCACTGTGGCCCTCTGGGTGTGAAGCTGTATAGGCCTCGGGGCAGAGTTTCCCTCAGAGTGAGAAGTGTGCATCCTGACCTGAGTTATGACTGAGTTTTTGTACTCCCAGAGGTTTCGGGCCTTGATTTTCTCCTTGTTGTTCAACAGCTGAGGTTGGGGGACTGGCCCAGAAGTCCTTGCCTCGATGAATCGCGTCGTCAGGGACCACAGCCGCTGTTGCCACCTCAGCACTCCGGGGAGTGCGTCAGCTGCATTTTGTGGCAATCGAGAAGAAGAAGAAATGAGAAAGGCCCCACGTCCCCCCTTACCCCTTCGGTATCCCTGATAATCTGAGCATGGGCAGCAGCAGTAGCCACCTACCCTGGAATGGGCATCAGCACACCGCCTCCTGGGCCCACAAGCTTTCTCTGACAGATACGCCTTGGGGCCAAAGGGTGCTTAAGGTAACTACTGAAGCTGAGGTCTCATGGGAACAGGTAACAGTGGCAGTGGCCACACAACATGCTTGGGAACAGCCTTGGGGCACACAGTGTGAGGTCAGCTAATAACCCCTCAGCTTGCCAGGTGTGTGTGTGTGTGTGTGTGTGTGTGTGTGTGTGTGTATTCCAAACATGTTTACCAAGTCTAGGGGTTAGACAGTGGTTGTTCTGACCCACTTGGTGGTCCTGGGTCATATAGCTGACCAAATAAGCGTGGGTGCAGATGCCTGAACCCCACATTCCCAGGGGTGGGAATTCTTAACAGCGGGGGCACAGCAGGGACAGCCAGAGGCTGTGGGACTTCCCGTGTAGAAAGGAGAAAGCTGAGCTAGTGCCTACACTGCTTTGCATGGTTAGGGCTGGCATCTGTCAGCACCGTCCAGACCCACCGCCCTAAGACACAGTGAGATAAACCAGCCAAGCCCGAGATAAAACACACTCTTTATAACACAGGCACTGGCTTTCACTTCCCACACCCACTCAAGGGCAAAAAACGAAAGCTTCAGAAGGACAAATCTCCTGAGGAGAAGGGATGCTAGCAGGGAGTGGCTGAAAGGCTGCACCTGATCCCAGGACCCAGGCAGCATCCTGGTGAGGGAGGTGGACTCTGTTCTAGAAAGAAACAAGAAAAAACCTGCAGGAAATGCAGGAAGAAGGCTTGCCTCTTTGTGGCACAGCAGGCCCAGGTAAGCACGGGTGCTTGGTCGTCAAGGAAACAGTTGTGTAGAGACCTCGCATTATAATCAGTACAGAGCCTGCAATGGGCCCCAGTGCCAGCAAGTGTAGGGTGAGGACTGGGAACGTGCATGTGCAACGGGAATCTCTCCCATCCACCCCCCACTAAGGGACCCAAGGCTCCTGAACAAAGGGGAGCTAGGGTCTTGGTGTAGGACACAAGGCTGGGCATGATGACCTCTAGAATTCTCCTCTACTGTTTCCAGCAAGACATCCCCTTCCCCAGTTCTTCCAGAGACCGGGGCAGGCTGCAGAGGGAGCAGACTTACTCTTTACATCCCACAAGATGTCCTTCTCAGGGGGGGCTGCGAAGAGGATGTAGAGCCGGATTGTGTCAATCCCGTACTGTGCCACAATCTCCTCAGGGTCCACACCGTTGTGTTTGGATTTGCTCATCTTCTCCCATGTCACCTCTAACCTCCCTTTTGTTTTTGCACAGACAGGGGCAGGACCTAGAGGCCAAAAGAATACTTAGGAACAACGCACAATTCTGAGTGGGTCCTTAACGGGGGGGTGGGGGGGGGCAGCTGCTCGAAGAGGCCAAGGAAGCTGGCAGGGTGGAGGTTCCATATTCTGAGCTGTGCTTTATGGGAAAGGGTCCTGGAAGACCGATCCTATGTTCTGAGTCTGAGGTTCTGTCCAGCAATGTGAGGTCAAATAAGGCTGGTCAAAGGGGCAATTCCCAAGTGAATACTATGTTACACAGGATGGGGCTCAGGAGATAACCAGCCCCAGGAGCAGCCTGCAGAGGCTTGACTAGGATCTGTCTCAGCCTCTGCACCCAGCCAGGACCCAGTAGCAGATGCTGGCTTCTTAAGAGCTCCTGGACCTGGCCTTGGTTCTTACCTGCTCCAGCCAGGTGGGGCCCACCTTACCTGTGAAGTCTACATCCTCCCTCTTTAGACACAGTCCAGATGGAAGGCGGAATGTCTGTCCTTTGATGAGGCCTTGGGCCAGCAGTTTATGGAAAGGCTCCCTGAGGCAGGAACACAGGAAAGAAAGGGGGTCAGTGGGTGGAGCAGCAAGGATACAGGGTATCCAGAAATCAGACCACACACGAAAGCAGGCTCCTTGGCTACAGTGGTCACACTAAGTCGGCAGCACCAGGGTTAATTAAGCTGGGGCCCACTTTCCAGATGTGAAGTGGGAAGGGCACTGGCCTCGGGCTACGCGGCCTATGAGCCACGAAAGCTACCTAATTGCTCTGGGTGTCATTTCCTGCTGCCCACCAGTCCAGATGTAGAATGTTGTGGAATATTCCTTTACACTGAGTCACTGTGATTGGTTTAAGAAAGAGCTGAATGGCTATTAGCTAGGCAGAAGAATTAGGCAGGACTTCTGGGGACAGAGAGCTCTGGGGCAAAGAAATGAGGTGTCACCAGCTGGACAGAGAGGGAGCAAGACATGCAGGAGAGGTAAAAGCCACGAGTCACGTAGCAACAGGTGGGTGAATAGACATGGGTTAGTTTAAGCTATAAGAACTAGTTAGGAACAAGCCTAAGCTAAGGCCAAACTTTCATAATTAAGTCTTCATGTCGTTATTTGGGAGCTGGCAGTCCCCCCAAAAACCAAAATCCTACTATAGATTATTATTTGTCCATTCATGATCTCATTTTAAAAACAAAACAAAATGGAAACACAGGTTAATCCCACAGGATCAGCTATTTTATGTTCAAGGTCATATGAGTTAGGTGAGTAGTGATCCGAGTAAGTCTCACAAGGGTCCCCCTGTCCAACTGATGTGGGTGGGCGATCACAAAGAAGAGTACATTTTCTAGAACATTCAAGAGGGCAGACCAGGCGGTCAAGAGACTGAGAGAGACGAGGACCAGGAACAAAAGACTCCTGACCTTTGTGTATGTCAATTCCATACTGCACCACAGTCTCCTCAAGGTCCAAATGCTGAATACATGCTCTGCCTGAGATGCAGCCCTTCCTGTTCTAAACTCATTTGATTAGTGTATGACCTTACATGTTTTCCCGGAGGTATACAGAAGCAATGCTGAGACGTGGGGCCCATTTACAAAGGTAGAAAAACAAATCCAGTACAGTTAACATTTAAATAGAAATGCTGAATATCATATTTCTAAGGCCCCGTTCAGCGAATGAGTGTATGTGATGATGTCACAGGGCCAAATGAGCGTGCTACTGTGTCAAGATAGAAGATTCCTCTATGTGTGCACAAACGTGATGAAGCTCAAAAACATCTTAATCATTTTTCATCTGTCTGATTAAAAAAATTGTTTTCAAAGAGTCATTTACTTTGTTTTTTGTGTGTGAAGGGTTTGGCTACATGTATGCATATCCACCACATGCATGCCTGGTGCCCAGCATACAAGGCTACACAGAGAAAGTTTGTCTCGAAAAATCAAATGAACAGATTTACACCCAGCACCCTACAGACGTGTCTAGAGTGACTGGCATTAGTAGCATCGAGACTCAGGGGACCAGACTGCACAGTGGTGACAACAGCTTTAAACTCAGCACTCGGAGGCAGAGACAGCTGGATCTCTGAGTTCAAGGCCAGCCTGGTCTACAGATTAATTTCCTGGACTGCCAGAGCTACACAGAGAAACCCTGTCTCCACGGGGGAGGTGGGAGGCAGGGGCCTGGGCGTATGGCTACATACCTCAACCACGGCTACTCAGAAAGCTGAGACAGGGCAGTCCTGAGTCTGAGGCAAGTTTAGGCTAAACAGCATGGCCTTTTCTGACAGACTTAAAGGCAGCGAGGTGGGACCTCCTTATTTAGTATTATTGGGTTTTTTTTTTGTTGTTGTTGTTGTTTTGTTTTGTTTGTTTTTTCATAAAATCAAGTGAAGACCACTGCCACCTTCTGGGGAATGTGTAATTTGCAATTCACCAGAGAGCCCCTGACCCTGGCTGTTCTACCTAAGACTGTACTCCTCTGCCTTGCCTTTTAAAACCCCTCTCTCCCTCTATCTCTATCTCTCCCTAGGCCTTTCCCTCCCCGTTTCTCCCCTCCCCTCTCCTCTCCCTGTTTAAAGCAAACTGTCAGATGACACTTAGCACTCACACGGAAAGTACATGGGAAGTCCTTGAGAGGGTACAACTTGATGAATCTTCATGACGTAGCCACCCAGCTGTGCCAACATAGACGCGCCAGCAGCACCCAACATGGTCCCACCTCCTGGCCAGCTCGACTACCAGCAGAATCATTTGCTTTTCTGTTTCAAGGCTACTTCAAAGGGTTTCTGAATGAGGGCTGCAGGGCATTCATGCTGGCTCTTTCCCCATAAGAGGCCAGGTGCCCTGTAGAACAGGAATGTTCCAGAAGCAAGGCTCTGATAACGAATGTGTCCCAATTTCTGAAAGTCGTGCTACTAGACCTCTGAAGTCCATCTAGCATAGGGACAATCAAACTTGGCACGGAGAAAGGGGTGGGAGCTGGAGAGATGGCTCAGCAATTAAGAGCACCGTTTGCCCTTCCAGAGGACCCAGGTTCGATTACTGGCATCCACATGGCAGCTCACTGTCTTTAACTCCAGGTCCAGAGGATCCAAGGTCCTCTTCTGGGCTCCAGGGCACTGTGCATGTATAGTGAACAGACATACATGCAGGCAAAACACATACATAGCATTTCTAAAAGGTGACATGGATGCCAATGGCCTGGCTATGGCCCCCCAGGGTCCCCCGAGTCTCAGCAGTACTTCTGCAGATTTCTCTGCACCAATCACACATGCAAATATGAACTTCAGCCAGGAGAGTGAGAGATTCCTGCATGCCTGTGGTGCCTTCTAAGGGGCAGGAACAGAGGGTGGGGTTTGGGTAGAGGTGGTGCTCTGAGCCCGAAAGGCCCTTATTCTGCCTTAGCTTCTCCAGGCCTCTTCAACTGCACCACAGGGGGCTGGGGTGATAACACTGTTTACACTGATCTATAGAGCTGGCCTGCAGGTCAGAATGCAAAGCTAGCCACAGCCATAGAGGCTAGACAGAAGTGGTACACACCTTTAATTCCAGCAGCCACACTAGTTAGCCACAGAAGCTGGGCAGTGGTGGCATACGCCTTTAATCCCAGGACTAGTGAGGTATGTAAGACAGGAAGGAGCTCAGGGTCTCACGTGGCATTCAGTCTCCAGGCATGAAGAGGACAGGATTGCCCCAGCCTTGTTAGAGGTAAGAACTCCCTAGTGGCGGGCTGCTCTGCTTTTCTGATCTTCAGCTTGAACCTCAATATCTGTCTCTGGGTTCTTATTATTTGTGATCCAGGGGGCAGATTATTTTCATATACACTGAAGCATACATAGCCTTGTGTAGGCAGGAAGACAAGTGCTGGAATCATCACCATTTCTAGGTTAGTCCATGGCTCCGCCACTAATTCAGAAATCTAAGTGCAGGAGTAGTTGATTCAGAGTTATTATGGAAAGTGCATCATCTACTCATTCAATACACGTTTTTCTGGGTGCCTTCTATGGCCTTCTATGGCCACTGGGCACTGGGGTGTAATGGTGGAAAGCTAGCTTGTTTGCCACTATTGACCCAAATTGTGCCAGATCCCTCCCAAGCATAAGGAAGGAAAAGAATGTGGCTGTGTTTGAAGTGCCTTCTTCCAAATCCCATCCGATTGCTTTCTGGGCCATCAAGAATGTCCCTTCGCCCCTCCTCTGTTCCAAGAGTTGCCTAAGAAACATACTTCTACTTCCTTATCAACACTGCTCCCCTAACTTAACGATATTTCCAGCCCACTACAGACCCAGCACCCTTGGGATGTCTGTTGGCCTCCTGAGCTTTTTCCTGGGTGCCGTGTTACGTGGTGCCAGTAACTACGGTTACTAGTGAACAGGAAACACTGTTTTGTGTTCAGGCCAGTGACTGACCTGCCAGTTGCCCTCCTCCAAGGAAGCAGCAAGAAAATTCTTGAAGACACCTTTGGTGCCTAGCTCACAATAAGTATTCAGTGCTATTAAGGGGATTCGAACTAAATCAAGCTTGTTTCGATGAGCGAATAAAGTTCCCAGCAGCAGAGGCCGGTCAGTCGGTTGGGACAACGTGAAGGGTGGGACAAACTGAAAGCAAAAGCCAGAGGAAGTGAGAGCAGGTGACAGGGACCCACAGGGTGCTGTGGCTTCTGGTTTGGGGCTGGGCTGGGGCTGCTGAGAGATATGTACCTCACACTGGAGCACAGGTCAGCAGGAGTACCTGTATGCTCACAGGGAATGTCATTTTCTTGCTCTTACAGGACCCTAGAGAAGGCTGCACAGGGGATAAAGGATCAGGACCTCATTCTCCTGGCTCAGGAGGCCACGCCTGCCCGCATAGGGGATAAAGGATCAGGACCCCATTCTCCTGGCTCAGGAGGCCACACCTGCCCCCATAGAGGATAAAGGATCAGGACCTCATTCTCCTGGCTCAGGAGGCCACACCTGCCCCCATAGAGGATAAAGGATCAGGACCCCATTCTCCTGGCTCAGGAGGCCACGCCTGCCCCCATAGAGGATAAAGGATCAGGACCTCATTCTCCTGGCTCAGGAGGCCACACCTGCCCCCATAGAGGATAAAGGATCAGGACCCCATTCTCCTGGCTCAGAAAGCCACACCTGCCCACATAGAGGATAAAGGATCAGGACCTCATTCTCCTGGCTCAGGAGGCCACACCTGCCCACATAGGGGATAAAGGATCAGGACCTCATTCTCCTGGCTCAGGAGGCCACACCTGCCCGCATAGGGGATAAAGGATCAGGACCCCATTCTCCTGGCTCAGGAGGCCACGCCTGCCCCCATAGGGGATTCACACCCTTACTCATTCACTACTGTTTGCACCATGACTGGACAGAGCAGTCTGCAATGAACTGGAGGGGTAACAGTCCAACAGGCCACTAAAGACATGCTCATAAATTAGCACCGCCACCAGGCAGGGGCACTAAGTGACAAATGGGGTGACAGATGGTGCATGGGATACGGAGACGGGAAATGCTGCTGGACTTGTAGCCCCATCTTGTTGGAGATCACCGCACATCACCAAGGCCGTTACTCAGATTCACAATTAGCACAGCATCCCCATGTGTTCATCCACTCTCTTGCTCAACAGAAGGGACTCAGGGACAAACCAGTGTAAGCAACCGCACTGCTCATTAATCTCAGGGGCCGCACAGAGGCTTCTGTAAAAGTGAGGTTCTGAAACTCTAAACTGCCAGGGAGGGCTGGCAAAACCAGCCACCATGTTGGCCCTCTCTGCCCGGTTCTTCTGCCTCAGCCTTCTCCTGCCCCCTCCAACTGCACCGCTGGGGGCAGATTATTTTCGTCCCCATTGAAGCGTAGTCTGTGTTAGCAAGGAGACAAGTGCTGGAATCTTCATTTCCAGGTTAGTCCAGGCTCCTCCACTAATTCAGAAATAACAACACTGACACCTGCTGGGTATTGGGGGCCACCTTTGCCCCACCTCTAAAGGACAGGAAGGAGGAAGACGAAGTGAGCGCAGGAAATCCCAAGCACAGATCAACAGGCTGCATTGGGTGCCATTTCTGTGAAAACTGAAGACCTGCACAGACAGCTGCCTACTCCCCTGCCTGGGCCAGGTGGCTGCTTAAGCAGAACAAGAAAGAAACCACATCGAGGCTGGCCTCACTGAGAATTACCAGAAGCCTCCCTGGGTCTCCTTTTTGAAGACTACACACTGTAAATCATGGCTTTTAAAAAATTATTATGGCCAGGCAGTGGTGGAGCACGCCTTTAATCCCAGTACTCAAGGCAGAGGCAGAGGCAGGCGGATCTCTGTGAGTTCCAGGCCAGCCTGGTCTACAGAGCTAGGTCCAGGACAGCCAGGGCTACACAGGGCTGTTTACCCAGAGAAACCCTGTCTTACAAACCCTGGGCTGGGTGTGGTGGTAAATACCTATAATAACCCCAGCACTGAGAGAGGAAGAACACGTGTCCCAGGCTGTCCTGGACCAGATGGCGAGTTAAAAAACAAAACTAAACAAAACAAAAAACCAAAAACAAACACATACACAAAATTTCCCCGAGACTATGATAGTAACAGGACATAACTCACAGCTAGCAAACCTGTTTTCACAGATACAAAATGCAAAGTAGAAGGAGTTGCATAACTGGAACCACAAGCATTTAAACTAATTATCTGATGGGGCCCAGTGACATTGACATGTTTAGTGTCCTTGACACATCAAAGTCTCTGGGATAAGAAGCAGAAACTGAGTTTCAGCACTCAATTACACCCAGCCCAACTCCAGAGCTGGTGGTATGGGTTAAGGGCAGAGCCTCCAGCTCCCTCATTCTAATGAGGCTTAATTTGTCTGCTCCACAGACAATCTGAAAGCTACAGATACATAACATTGTGTTTGATACAGGTTAATCTCCCTGTCTTCGCCCTGTCAAAGATTTTAAAATAGGGACAGACAGACAAGATGGCTGGCCCTGCCTGTGAGTAAAGACACTTGCCACCAAGGTGACAAGTTCGATCCCTGGGACCTACATGGTGAAAGGTGAGAACCCAACCCCTATAAGTTGTCTTCCGAACCCCATACAAACACTGCGGCAAGCACGCACCTACCCACTCAAGCTAATAAATGCATGTAATAGAAGCACTTTAAATGCGCTCTCACTATGCAGCCTAGAACTCAGTGATTCGCCCGCCTCTGTCCCAAGTGCTGCCGGGTGCCACCACTGCCAGCTAAAAAGTTAGAAGAAAATAAATATGCAGCTGTTGACACAAGATTTCAGCTTAGGACAGGTCCTTAAGAAACACTCTCCTCTGCCAGGTGTGGTGGCACACGCCTTAAACCCTGGTACTTGGGAGGCAGAGGCAGGGGGATCTCTGTGAGTCCGAGGCCAGCCTGGTCTACAGAGTGAGTTTCAGGGCACCCAGGGCTGTTACACAGAGAAACCCTGTCTCGAAACAAACAAAACAACAAAGATACACTCACCTATCCTGTTAATAAATAATAATTAAAAATAATAAATTAGGAAAATAAGTGAACACTTTAATAATCATGACACAGTATGCAGAAAGAGAAAAGAATGGGAAATACCTATACTCCGACAGGGAGAAAAAGCATCAAAATATTCCATTAAATCAAAAAAGAAAAGGACACATGTAACATATGTAATATTTACAACCGAGTGGCCCGGCTGGGCCTGTACGGCGGTGCACGTCTATAACCCCAGCTCTTGGGAGATGGAGGCAGGAAGATCAGTTCAAAGTCATCTTCTATTACGCAGTGTGTTTAAACATAGCCAATCTTTCCCCCTCTCCCCAAAAAGCAGACCATTAAGACACACGTATAAGGGGAAGATAAGCAAAATATCTTTTTGTTCTGGAATAGGAAAAGAAACAAAAGCCCAGGAAACGGATGGAAGGTGGCGGGTGGGAAGGGAGATGTACACTTTCCTGTTCTGCTAGTGGGTACTCAACAGGATGGCCTGGGATCATCCTGCTGCAGCATGCACACAGGAGAGTGTAAATTATTGTCCTAACAGAAAAACCAGTGAAAAGGCCAGGCGCAGTACGAAATGCACTGCTTAAAATGTGTCGCTGAGCTGGCAAAACCAGAACAGAATAAAGAAACAACCAAAAACCACGACCTTCTCCCAAGTCCCCAAACACTCAGGAAGTACATTTAATTAAGCTGGGTCTACTCTGAGGCATCAGTGGACCCGGGTAGGCATGACTCCAGACAGAGCAGGGAGCACAAAGACTGGACCAGCAGCTCTGGAGACAAACACCCTCCAGTACAGCAGGAGCCACTGAAGCCACATGAGAGTTGGGAAGCAGCTCACGGCCGGGTAGCACAGAAATCCATTCAACGTTCCTTCATTGGCCATGGTGACAGAGGAAGGAAACACTTTCCCGAGAATCTACAGACATACTCCTATCTTGTTATGACGGTCCTGGGACTGCATCCTCGCTGCCTCCTTGTATGGTCGCACAACCTCAGGCAGAGAATATGAGGCTGTGAGCTGCTGCCCTCTCCAGCGACAGAGGGAAGCTAACACAGACCGCCTACGCAGACTGCACCAGGAGTTACCATAAACGAGGAACAGAGACATACACGCTTGGCTGAAAACCACTATTTCCCCCAAAGAACAATGAACGATGAGTAAGAGTAGCAAAAGCAGGAACACAAAAGCAGACCACAGTGATCTGAGACGCGGGTGTGTGCTGTCTCCCCACCCCACCTCCTATCAACCCCAGGCAGGGGGGAAGAGCTGGCCCTGCTCGTGCAGGTGTAAGAAGGCCAACCCTGGGGCCCTGGAAGCGGGAGGACCGGCCCTGCCCCTCACTCATCCGTGCAAGGGGCAGACTCACCAGGGAGAGCTCACCTTGTGGTGATGACAAGGGACAACTGGCAGGCTCGCCAACCCTGCCGGCGGCTACCCAGGCTCAGAACCAGAGTTATGGGTTGAGTTGGAACACCCCAGTATCTATCTACCCACTCTGTGATCTGCTGGAGCACGTGAAGGAACTGGTCCTGCAGACCCAAAGCTGCAGGATCCTTCACGACACAGGGCAGCAGCCGGATAGCCAAGGAGGCCTCGAACCAGACCAAGGACTCCTGGCAACGAACACTTACAACTAAAGGCGTACGGACAAAGGGGTTTACTGTGTGGCTCACTACTTCGCACTACGGCTTTCACGATGAGATTCTCCCCCCCCCCTTTTCTTTTCTTTTCTTTTTTTCTTTTTTTTTTAGACTTAAATATTATTGGGGGTTGCAAGGGCAGAAAACGGATATGCAGGGTGGGGAATGGATGGGTTAGAGATGCATGATGTGAAAGACGCAAGAAATAAAAAGGAAGTTAAAAAACAAAACAAAACAAACAAACAAAAAAAAAAAAAAACAAACGCTCACCTGTGCTTCACCATCTTTTGATCATGGCAGAAATGACTAAAGAATCTTGCATAGAACAAGTGCATGACAGCATGTTCTTTCCCACCAATGTACAAATCCACAGGCATCCAGAAGTCGGCCAGTGCTGGGCTGAAAGGACTAGAAGAGGGATAAATGGGCATTTTAAAACCTTCTTTGCCACACTCCATAAGTTAGACTGATTGTAATCTGCATATGCCTTGAAAAGAAGTAATGTCAGAAAAGACAGTGACTTTCTTTGAATATGAGAAAAGCATATGCAGTAAGAGAAAAGAGCCGGTGTTGACTGGATCCATGAGTCATCCATCTACTGACCTCTGTGCATGGTTCATGACACATGCACATTCACACGCACACAATAAATGTAATAAAAATGTAACTTTTGAGTTGGTGTGCACGCCTTTAATCCCAGTACTCAGAGGCAGAGGCTGGTGGATCTCTTGACTCCAAAGCCAGCCTGGTTTATACAGTGAGTTCCAGGACAGCCAATGCTGTCTGAAAAAAACAAAAACCAAAACCAGCCAAAAAACCAACCAAACAAACAAAAACATAAACAAGAACAAAAACAAGAACAAAAGAAAAAAATAGTGGCAACAAGGCATCTCCATAGGATGCTTTAATTTTTATTATGTTTAGACAATAGGAATTTTTTTTTTTAAATTCTCACCAATAGAGGGCCACAGCAGCATTTATAATAGAAACTAGCACGGTAGAAAATGTTCATTTTAAAAAAGAAATTCAGTCGTATTTTTAAAAGTGCTTTGAAATAGCCAGCAAGAGATTAAATATGGCTTACTGAAGGGATGAGACTTCTATAGGGCTGTCGTAAAATATCCCAGTAACTCCCTCATCTTGACCAACAAGGTTTTACCACAGGTCAAGCTTCCTCCTACTGCTAAGGTACACAGAGAGGAAGACTCTCTAGGTGGCTGGCTGCTGCTTTGGGAAAGAGTCATTGTGGCTGGGAACAGACCTCTCTGTTCCCGAGGCAACCCTTTGTTTGAAATCAGCTGAGGGAACTTTTGCTTTGGAGGATCTGTGCTACCTGGTTTCATAATTTCAGAGTTTTGGGCTGGAGGGATGGCTCAGAGGTTAATAGCACTGGCCGCTCTTCCAGAGGTCCTAAGTTCAATTCCCAGCAACCACATGGTGACTCACAACCATCTATAATGAGATCTGGTGCCCTCTTCTGGTGTGCAGGGATACATGCAGACAGAACATGGTATGCATTAATAAATAAATCTTTAAAAAAAAGTTTTCAGAGTTTTCTCCCAATGCCACTTTTCACCTAGCATGCTCTTGGCTGGCTAATTCTAGGACTGGAAGCAGAAACTGCTGGTGGCAGGATAGCATAGATTGCAGATACTACTATGCCAGCATTCTAAGAAAACTGAAAATAAGAAAAATCAATCAATCAATAAATAAATAAAACCACCCAAATCACCAAACAGACTTCCAGCTACAATAGTTTCTTAAAGAAATTCAATGCTGCTGGACATGATGGCATAGACCTTTAATCCCAAAACTTGGAAAGCAGAGGCAGGCTGATCTCTGAGTTCAAGATCAGCGTGGTCTACATAGCAAGTTCTAGGACAGCCAGGACAGTGAGGCCCTGTCTCAAATTAAAAATAAATAAATAAATAAATAAAATAAAAAAAATAAAAGTGAGTAAATAAATTCAACTGCTGTTTCAGGCAAAAGCCAAAGTTGAGGTTGGTATTTATGTCACAAATTTGGGATAAATGAGGTTAAATGTTCAGTTTATGCTGCAT
This sequence comes from Phodopus roborovskii, assembly GCF_943737965.1. Taxonomy (NCBI): domain Eukaryota; kingdom Metazoa; phylum Chordata; class Mammalia; order Rodentia; family Cricetidae; genus Phodopus; species Phodopus roborovskii. The sequence goes on along the minus strand of NW_026125295.1, from coordinate 11,094,212 downwards.
TCAGGAGAAGCCTTTTCTGTTCACAGAGGAGCTACGCAGGGGTGAGGATGACCGGGAAGCAGCCTGAGCAGGGAAAGCCTCCTTCAACCTTCTCTATGGCTCCCACGGGACTGCTCTGGAGTTCCCGGTCTCCTTGCATCTGTCTATTTACTCAGGATCCCACTCGTTTCCGAAATGAACGCAAATCATGGAACCACATAATGTGACTTGAGCATCCGCCTAAAAAGAAAAATGCTTCCATGCTGCTAATCCACAATAGGGGGCGCTTTCTTTGCCTGTTTTCAACATAAGATACCGTTCTGTAGAACAGGATCCCTTGAACTTACAGCCTCCTGCCTCAGCCTCCAAGGCCGGAACTGCAGGCATGCACCTCCACGCCCAGAATGGACGCCCTTTATATGTGGACAGTACAGTTCCAGGATATTTCTGCCTGTCAAGGCCCATGAGCAGAGTGTGTTTTCCTGGTTCTGGAATAGCTTTGCTTGGTCACTTACTACTCTCTTTCTGTTTCCGTCTTGTCAAAGAAACAGACAGTTGAAAACTCAAACAGCACTTTAAAAAACAGTGGTCTTAGCCTCAGTTCTTCCTACGTCCCAGGCCGGAATCTTAGCACTTTTTAATTTAATTTTAAGTCAGGGTCTCACTGTGTAGCATCCAGGGGCCTGTATAGTGAGATACCCACCTGTCTGCACCTGTTGCACTGACCACGCCCATTGGGGGTGGGGATAGGGGCGGGTGTGACATGCAGGAATTAGTCTGGGGTCAGGAACCCTGGAGCTCTCTCTTGTTTTGGAGAGCATCTGGAAGCATCCTTTGGGACTGGAACCTGCTGGTGTTCATCTGTCTCTGTTGTAAGTTATTTCTCTCTGAACAAACATCAGCCTATCTGTTTTCCCTGATCCTTATTTTTCATGATAGGCCTGGAACTCACTATGTTGACCAGACTGGCCTTGAACTCACAGATATCCACCTGTGTCTGTCTCCTGAGTGCTGGGATTAAAGACATCTGTGGAATATTCCTTTACACTGTGTGAATATATGTTGCTGTGATTGGTTTAAAAGAGAAGCTGACTGGCCAATAGCTGAACAGGATAAGGTTAGATGGGAGAGCCTAACTGAGGAGGCTGGGAAGAAGAAGAAGAGGAAGGAAAGAATGGAAGGAGTTGCCAGCAGACGAGTAGAGAAGCAAGATGGGCATGCCCTACTGAGAAAAGGTGCCAGGCCACATGGCAAAGCATAGCTATGAAATATGGGTTCACATGAATGTGAGAGTTAGCTAGCAACAACCCTGAGCTATCGGCAGAGCATTTCCAATTAATACAAGCCTCTGTGTGGTTATTTGGGAGCGCTGGTGGAACAGAAACTTCCCTCTACAGACACCACCACACCCGGCCAACCTAGTCACTTTTAGTTCTGCATTGTACTCCTATTTTTATTTATTTCATTTATTATTTTGACGTAGGGTCTTTTGCAGCCTAGGCTGGACTCTGGACTCTTGACTTTCTTGTTCCTGCCTCCTGACTTCTGGGATTATGTGCATGTGCCAACACTTTTGGTTACTTTAATTATTTAAAAATGTGTATATTTGTTATTGATTTCCAGTTCAGGAGACTTATTGACCACGTGTGGGAAGAGTCTAAGCTGTTTAGCCTTCCCAGCAATGTGTCCTGTCTCCCTGCAGTCCATGGCCAGGTATCCCTATGGCCCCTAAGTTCACATCTTCTTCCTTTAGAGTTGGGATTTACCAGGCTGAGTAATCTAAAATAGTAATAATTTAACAAACTCACTTTAAAAAAAGCCTTCTCCTGTGGTGTTAGAGATAGAACCTCAGGCTTTTCCATCCTAGGCAAAGGCTCGGTCCCCGAGCTTCCCCAAGCTAAGAGTCTTGCATGAGGCACACAGTTGACCAACTATATCCACCACTGTGTCTGTGGAACTACTCTGGTCCAGCCATCCATACCCAATTACTTCTAAGAGAAGAAAAGGAGGGCATCAGTACAGAAGTGCACCTGCCCACCTTGTGTTCTAAATGGACTTGTGTACGGGGCATTCTTTCCACAGGCCTTGCTGAGGCTTGAGCTTTGCTGTGATCCAGGTCTCCCCTGAATTCTCCTCCTTCAACTCTCTCTGGGTAGCAGCTACAGATATTCACGATGTGGGTGTTCTCCCTGCCAGCTCAGCTCCTCTCTCTGTCCTCCCAGGCATGTCCCCGGCACCCACCTGGCATATCTAATTCCATCTTGGTTTTGTTTTGTAGAGGATGCAAAGCGCTACCTGCCACACTGTAGGGACATTACCTGTGAGCATTGTGAGGGTCTGTGTATCTGAGGTAGTACCATGCAGAGTCCACAAAGGTGTCCATGGTGTCAGTCTCTCTCCTGGCTGATCTCTTGCACCTGAGAAAAAGAAATTTACCAATTGGCTTTTTTTTTTCTTCTCTATTTCAGTGCAGTTTCCCACCAGCTGTGCTTCTGAGGTGTTGGGCCTCATGCCTCCTAATAGTTCACTTTGAGCAGCCTAAGCTTGAGTGAGGCTGCTCTTGGAGAGCTGGGAGAAGAGGGATACAGTCTCCAAGAGAACAGAGGGACCTTCCAGTCACTAAGCACACAAGAGCTTGAGGCTATTTTCAGTTTAAAAATGAAAAGGGTTGTGTTTGACATCCCATATTTGCTAAGCAGTCTACACTGGCTCTATGATTATCACAGGAGGAATCAGCCTTCCCACTCCCACATCAAGCAGGGCCTCATGCCTGCCTTTTTATAGAAAGCCTGGGCTTGGTGGGGTTTCTCAGGGCAGGAGTTGTCAGAGGAGGAAATCCAGTGTGCCTCCAGAAAGGGGTGCCCATCTCCAGAGTGATTCTCTACAGAGTCCAGGTCTTCATTGGATTGGATACTATTTTTGACCACATACAGTAGCTTGCAAAGTAACTGGAAGATGAAGGCATGTTCTCTTCCTTGCTTAGCCTTCAGAAACACGAAGGAAAACCAGGCACCACTACCCAGAAGCCGTCACGTCCGGCCGGCACCCATCATGCTCACTTCCATTAATGTTTCCTTGGGCTTGAAGACAACTAACTGTCACCACTGACACCAAGCCCTTGATGATGGGCACAAGGTCACCAGGTTGGCCTGGGTTACTAGGCCAAAGGTGCCACAGATGCTATCTCATCAGGTTCCCAGAACAGCAGGGAATTGTAAGACAGACTACCCCAAACCCTACTATGCAGAAGAGTAGTGAGATTTCCAAGAGACAGGCCCGAGGTCTTAGAACTGGAAAGTAAATATAAAAAGAGTCCTCCCAAAGCCACTGTCTGTATCTCTGCTGTCATTGGCTTGGATGCTCACAGCCCTGGAGGCTCACTAAATTCACTCAGAGAGCAAGGTCAACGCTGAGGCCTGGGCTCTGCCCTTTGGAAATTCTGTTCTGTGGTCCTGTTAAGAAGTCACGTTACCACACTAGACTGCAGTGATGTACTGGATGTGAACACTCCTTTGCAAAGACAAGCAGGAAAAAAAATGGCACAATGTCTGTTATTGTTCTGTTTAGTCAGCTGATAATAGCATCATGAAAATCACACTAGAAACACTACACTGATCTTAGAAGAGCCCAATCCCACTACAAAATGAGACAGGAAAGAAGGCTGGTGTGTGTCAGCAAGGTAATAAATGAACACACTGGCTGTCATTCCTGGACCCCATGGTTGGTGCTAAAACCTCCATGGCTATCGCAGGCTCTGCTCTCTGGGAAACCAGAGCAGGCGAGAAACGCCCTTTCTCACTTAGAGGAAGCTCTGTGGAACAGAAATGGCTGGCAGCACAATATCCTGAAAACCTATGGTCTTCCCAACACTGGATCAGGGTTTCAGGGCCCTCCCTCGACAGGGGTTGGGCCAGGTTCTACACTCTTGTCTCAGGGGTTCCAAAACGCTTTTGATATTCCTTTTAGGCTGGCAAGGAAGGCAGCACTTAGCACCCAGTGAGAGGAGGGCCTCCTAGACACCTCCGGGTGCTAGCTGTGGCCCTCACCTTGGGCAGGGACAGTTCACCCACTCCAGAGCTGAGGCCAGTGGGGAGCCTCCTCTGCCCGTGAAGGATGCGATGCTGGGCAGCGTCACGGGCAAGTCTTGCAGCGGCACAGGCACAGGGCCACAGGCTGGGCAGTGGACAATGGGGATCGGTGTGCCCCAGTAACGCTGCCTTGAGATCAGCCAGTCTTTGAGTTTGTCACTTGTCACATCTCCACCCACTCTCAACCCACGGGCTTTCTGAGTCAGGGCTAGAAAGGCATCCTGCCGGGTCATACCTGTGAACTGGAAGAGGAAAGAGACAACTGTAAGAAAATCGCTGCCCCCGCTCGGCGCCCTGTACCACTGCATGAAGGTGTGACTCTCAGAGGGTCTGGTTCTGGGCAAGGACGCGTCAGGACTCTCCCCCTACCCCACCCCCCAGCCCTGGATGCATTTAGCATTTTATAGGTCCTTTCCTCCTTAAGCTAACATTAAAAAAAAAAAAAAAAGTCACAGTTTGCAAACGTACTGCTAGAAAAACAAGTAAGAATTTTGAACCTAAAAGTTCAAGGTTTTTTTTTTTTGTTTCCAATAAAAATGTTTATTTATTTACTCATATAGGTGTTTTATCTTCATGTACGTCTGTGTATCACACTTGTGCCTGGTGCTTAGGGAGGTCAGGAAAGGCGTGATAGGTCCCCTGGAACTAGAGTTGCAGATGGTTGTGAGCTGCCATGTGGGTGCTGGGTATTGAACCTGGGTTCCCTGGGAGGACAGTATTCTCAACTGTTGAGCCATTTCTCCAGCTCTACCCCCACATTTTGAAGATATTAAAACATTTCCGGTGGTCTTGGGAAGCAACACTGGCAGTGGGCCCTGTGTGTGGTGGGCAGGGAGTCCTGCTTTTGCGGCCCTCGCTTTCTGCCATGCCCCGCATGTGGAGAATCACTGCCGGTGTTTAACTACCAGGGAAGAGCTGTACCATATGCATTTTAACGACTCCTTCCTTTCAGACAGAAAATAATCCAGAGAAGAAAAATTCAGTGTTGTATCATAGAGATCAGCCTGTCTATGCCTCCCGAGTGGTGGAATTAAAAGCGTGTGCCACCACCACCCGGCTTCAGCATTATATTTTAAGGCAAGTAAGATGCCACATCTGCCTCAGCTTGAATAGACAAATCATTCCCTGTGCTTAAATACTCCCATTTCATAGACAGCAGGGCTGGGCATTACTAGTTCAAAGGTAGAGTCCTCCCTCTCTTCACTGATGCTCTCCAGAGGTCAAACTAATTGGATGAAGCGAGCCCTAAGACGTGCTAACATTCAGATGTGGGCACCTGGGGATCAGTCCTGTCATGTGCCAGGCCTCAGTGTAACCTGCTCCTGTTTTCAAGGAGCTCACAGTCACAAGACATGGCATAGTAACAGAGTCAGCCATGTTCACCAAAGCAACCCCTCTCACTACAGATGTGAAGAGTTTTCTCAAAGAGTTTATTATAAAGGGGTGGTTCTGCTGTGGGGGAGACATTCCCTAGTCTGTACAACTGACACCATTTAGTTGGATACAAAGCATGACAGCCCTCTTCAAAGCTTGTCTTTTCATGTACCACTATCCTCTGCTCCAAAAGCTCATGAAGGAAAACAGCTTTGCATTACCCTTCTTCGCCCCTCATTGACAGAATTTGGCTGAGTGTTTGGCAAAGAGCTAGGCGACTCAAAGGCTACCTGTAGCTATCTGAAAGCAGACAAAGAGGATAACTAATGCTTGGAGTCCCATCCAAAAGACTCCAGAGAGAGAGCCCCGTTTTGGCCATGGATATCATTTTCTGTACTTCCCAGAGCTGGGGCTCCCTTGTAGACATCCAGGCTTGGCTCTTCCATACCTACAGTAGGCTACACAAATGAGGGCCAAGAAAAAAGGCATTACTATCTTAGGACATGGTTTATGTTTGGAGAGACAAACATGAAGTCAGGTACTGTCTCTCTTTTTAAAGGGGAAAGGCTGGTCTCTATTCTCTTGTGGATGAATGGATGGATGATGGATGGTAGATAGATAGATAGATAGATAGATAGATAGATAGATAGATAGATAGACAGACAGACAGACAAAATGATAGACAGTGTGGTAGTTTGAATGTAATTAGCCTCCATAAGCTCATACAGAATGGCACTATAGGGAGATGTGACCTTGTTGGAGTAGGTATGGTCTTGTTGGAAGAATTTTATCTCTGTGGAGGTGAGCTTTGAGGTGTCTTGCTTAAGCTTTGCTCAGTATCACAGTCAACTTCCTGTTGCCTTCTGATCAAGAGATAGCCAGCACCATATTCCCTGCCATGATGATAATGGACTGATCCTCTGAAAATGTAAGCTGATACCTCAATTAAATGTTTTCCTTTATAAAAGTTGCCATAGTCATGGTGTCTCTTCACAGCAATAAAAACCCTAAGACAAACCTGAAACACCTGAATCTTCATGAACAATAGGACCAGAACCAGAACCAGGCGGACAGCCAGTAGGTGCTTCTCCAGTGAGTCATCACTGGCCAGGTGTGAGACTGACATGCTGAGCCAGCAGATCCCAGATTAGGGCTCATGTTCAAATCTCCCGGAAATTGTAACTACTCCTGACCATTAGGTCGAAATATCTGGGTTAAGATTCAACCATCAGACTGATACTTCATTTGTTTTGTTTCTTGAGACAGGGTATCCCATAGTTCAGGCTGTTTTCAAACTCTACGTAGCTAGAATAGCCTTGAACTCCTAACCTTCCAGCCTCACCACCCAAATGTTAGGATTATAGGTATGCATCACCACACTCTCCTTCCAAGCACCAATATTTGAAAACACTTTCCTGGTGTTACCACTGTGTAGCCAAGTTTAAAAATAAATACTCTAAACCAGTGCCCTCAAGTTTTAATGTGCATACAAATCACACAGGGGTCTTGTGTGACTAGGGTAGGGCTGGGAGTCTACATTCCTAACCCTGAAGTCAGAGTCACTGATCTAGGGACCATGCTTTTAGCAGAAAGGCTCTTAGCCAGCGATTCTCAACAGTGATCCCTGGACCAGCACCAGCAACACCAGCACCATGCAAAAGTGCTGGAAACAACTCTTGGGAAGAGTTAGGATCTCTGGATATGTATTATTGCCAGTCTGTGTTTTAACTAGGCCAGTATGATGCTGATACATATGCTCAAGTTCGAGACTCACCTAAACTACTTCCCACTTTAGCCTCTCACCCCGAAACTGCCTCTTCCACCATGCTTTCTGGTTCAGTACAGCGCAGGTGGGGTTCATACCCTGCCAAATGAACTAAATCAAACAAGAGATAACCTTGAGGTATCTCTTGGAATAAGTCTGAGTGTTTTTTTCTGTTCTGTAAGTGGGTTAAACCTTAGGTGGAAACAGCAGATAACCTGGAACAAGCCGTCATCCTCCCCAGGAAGAGGAGTCAGCACCAGGCACCTCTCCAAGAAGCCAAAGATTCTTTTGTAAGGATCATTATCAAGCAAGATTCTCAATGAAGTCGTTCTAGGGTTGGACTAGATTTCAAACTAAGAAACTTCTAGGTATTAAAGAATAGTGTTTTGTTCTGAGAAACTGAGCGGGGCTCCAAGGCTTCTGGGGAGAGAGAGTGAAATGGCAGGCTGTAAGAGCATGTCTCATCACACCCATCTCTGGGTCTTGACTCACAAGTGAATTCTCAGGCACAGGCCAGGGCACCAACCTCAGCAGATCCACTCAGTCTCTCTGTGCCATCTGGTGAAGTTTCAATGACTTCAGAGTAGGGCAGGCCCAGGGCTTGGGCTATGCTGGTATCCTCTGAGCTGGTGCTGGGGATTCCTGTGCAGAGGAGGGGAAAAAAAAAAAAAAAAAAAAAAAAAAAAAAGACCAAAAACACAAAACATCATCTTAAGTGCTCCAAGCAAAGAAACAGGCAAGACCGATGCATGGTGTCAGCTCCTGGAAGAGAAGCCAGGAAGCCCCACCACCCAGGGGAATGGGACACACACAGCTTTGGGGAGCCTGATACACAAGCACACATGTTCACCATGTTGGGATTATTTCCTTTAGGTCTTTTTCTCTGGTTCTTCTTATTCTTAAAAACATAGCTGCAAGTTTAATAATCTACCACACATGCGACTGGAACTCTACATTACAGGTGTGAGGGGGTCCTCTTGAATCTCCTCGGTGACTTCCTGGGGGAAAGCTGTGCTGACCGCCAGCATTTTAACACCCTAAAAACATCCCTCAAGTCTAGGCGCTGAAGGCCGGAACTGGAGACTGTGCTGTGTCCCTGAGATCAGCAGGACATTCTGAACAGGCGTTTAATTCTTGAGGGATGAGGTGGAGCACAAGGAGGTCATTCACCCAAGGGGCGGGGTGAACAGCCTGCTTTTCTGGCTTCAGCTGTGCACAGAAGCAGTCTTTGGTGGCTGGCACTGTAGGACAGGGTTCTGAACGCGGTACTGCTGCCGGGATGGGTTGTTCTGAGCCCAGCAGCACAGGGAACATTCTACATTATCCTGGCCCCTTCCCAGACCACTTCCTCAGCAGGGACAAACAAAATATCTCCAGATTTGCCAAATGCCTCCTGGTGTTGACACCTCTCTTGTGGGAAACGCTGACGTGCGTGTGGGCACGACCCACCAGTTAAGGGTCACACAAGAAGACTAAAAGCCAGCTCTTCTGCAAAACAGATCCAGAAGAGTGGCCGAAAGTCCAGAAGGCATGTGTGGGATTAACTCTACAGTACGGTGCAAAGCTGTGTTGAGTCCAGTCGAGTTGTGAAGGGAAGCATGAAGTCAAGTGAATGAATGTCAGCAGACTGAAGGGTGAGGTAGGAGAGCAACAGCAAACAGTTCCAACCAGTGTTCACAGGCACAGGGGCAAGATGGTGGTCATTTACCAGACTTTCAATGTCCAGCTTAGGGTGGCTCAGTGACAGCCCGAAGGAGACACAGTGACCACATTTATCTAGCCACGTAAAGAGTATTCTTTAGGCAGGACAGTGATGGCAAACACCTTTAATCCCAACACTTGGGAGGCAGAGGCAGGTTCAAGGCCAGTTTAGTCTACAAAGCAAGATCCAGGACAGAGAAAACCTGTCTCAAAAAAAAAAAAAAAAAAAAAGTACTCTAAAATATGACATAGTCTAACTGTGCAGGTTGGATGGTGAAAATTCTGCTTTATTTCATAGTTGTTTCTGTCCTTAGAAGGCACGAAACAATACTTTAGACAACAGGAAAAAAAAATTCCCATGTTCACCTAAAAACATCTAGATCCTTGGAACTTTAATATTGCATCGGTGATCTAGCCAAAATCTCAAATACCCCTTGTCTGCCCCAAACAGCTATATCAAGATTTTCTTCAGTTTACTCTGGCTGGCTGTTTATAACATCCTACTAATTATAAAATGCATGGTTATAATGGTCAGACGTAACCTGAGCACTCAGTGCCAGCTTTCAGCTTTGACACCTCTTCGAAATACTTCATCAAATCTGAGCTGAGGTCATTTTAGTATGAAATGTCACCTGCTCTGCGTGTTTGCAGCAGCATGGAAAACACAATCTGTCCATCCATCGCCACAAGGGCCTGCTGTCCTGCATGGCTGTGATCCCTACCGGGAATCAGGTAAGAGGAGCACCGTTTGTCCTGAAGGCGGACTTGGGGAAGTGCTGTCTCTGGTACTTATCCTTTGTTCCCTTCCCGTGACAGGACATTAGGTGAGGATTGCCTGTGAATAAGGCTGCCAAGGACATCCAACTTTGATTCTAACTATGCCTCTGCATACTGCTTCATGACTCTTTCTCAAGTAGTTTAGATCAGCATCCTCCACAATGCCAAAACCTAGCCCACATGGATCCAATGTGCCTGGAGCTCCCATCTCTGCACATGCTGGTAATTTTGTGAATTTTATTTTGTCTGGTTTGGTCTTGTGAGGTAGCCTAGGCCGACCTTAAACTCAAGATCCTCCTGACTCAGGCTCCTCAATGCTGAGTCACTAAACCTGGCTTGGATTTTGAAATTAGATTTTTAGTCTGTGTTGTATTATCTCCCATATCATGTACCCAAGTCTTCAGAACTAACTCATGATCCAAGAGCCTAGGCTTTTTAAATACTCAATAGCAACCAGGAAGGCGTAAATTGTTTTATTTATGATTATTAGTGTGTGCATATGTATGTATGTATGCAGGCACATGTGGAGGTTTGGAAGACCTCCTAATCAGGTTCTGGTAACTATACCCAGGTTGGCAGGCTTGAGTGGCAAACACTTTTGCACACTGAGCTGTCTTACCAACCCCCAATATGCTTTCAAATATACAAGGTTTCTTGTTGTTTGCAAGCTTGCTTTTGTTTTACCGTGTTGTACAGGCTTTAAGCTTGTGTTACCAGACAGGAGAGATGGCTCAGCAGTTAAAAGAACTTGTTTTTACAAAGGACCTGTGTTCAGTTCCCAGCACCCACATGATAGCTCACAACCATTTGTAATGCCAGTTCCAGGAGATCTGTTTCCTTCTTCTGACCACCAAGGGTGTAAGGCACATACACAGTACACATACACACATGTGGACAAAATACTCATACACATAAAATACATTAAACAAGAAAAAAGCCAAAACAAAACCTTAAACTTGTGATTGTCCCACCTCATGCTCCTGAATGCTAGGAACTCAGGTGTGTACCACCATGCTCTTGACTATGTAGTCCTTAACTAAAAACAATTACATTGAAGGTAAATGACTGTGGTTGCAGTTAATGGTAGATTGCTTAAGCCCTGGATTTGATCCTCAGCTACAAAGAGAAAGAAAACAAAAAGAGGGCCATGAAGTTTCACTAAGAGGCAAAACCCATCACAGACTCAATGGTATACTCTTCTAAGTGACGGCAAGAACTGTGAGCCCTTTGCCCTTAAACCTATACAAGTTATTAGCATGCATGACGCACAGACAGCCACATACCTATTTTTGAATCTAGAGAACCTTCTAAGTCAGCCTTGGCCATGATGACGATGGGGACCTCCTGCTGGGTGAGCAGGTTCACAGCCATCACTGGTGTGAGGCAATCTGAAAACAAGAGCAGACCCATCAGCTAGACACATCCCAGGGCAGACAAGTGAGAAAAAGCAGCACCACGTCTTCCATGCTGTGTGCTAATTGCCGAGGAGCTAGGCCTTTGAAGGGTATTAGCAGATAATTTACACCAGCGGAAATGAGAAGATTAAACGACCATGGGAGAGAGTCCCGTCCATCCACACGCACAAGCAAAGAAGTAAGGAGGGTGTTCCAGAGCTCCAGATGGAAAAGCCATCTCATTACCACCTTTTACTTTTCAAAATTATCTCCAGCAGTGAGAATAAGAAAACACAAAACCTCCCTGTAGTGAAAAGAGGAGACATGAACTTCTAAAGCAAATGGATGGTAGTGTGGCTAGCAAGCAGAACACAGCAGAGCAGAAAAGCAGGAAAAGAGATTTCCAGACATCCAAAGACAGGACAGCCCCTCCCCATGTACCCTTTTCTTAGGAGATACTGGAGTATGTGTATTGCAAAATGAAGGGCTAAACAAAGAAAGACAGGTGTAGGATCCTGAGACACTATGACCAAGGCAACTTTTAGAGGAGTTTGTTTAGAAGAGTTTGGGCTAATAGTTTGAGATGATGAGTCCATGGCCGTCATGAGTGACTGAGAGCTTATGTACTGATCCACATGCACGAGGCAGAGAAAGAGAGACAGGGAGCTAACTAATAATGGCCTAAGCTTTTGAAACCTCAAAGCCCACCCCACTCCAATGAGGCCACGCCTCCTCATCCTTCCCAAACAGTTCCCCCAACTGGGGACCAAGTGTTCAAATCTTTGGGTACAGAAAATTGACTAAGATAATTCCTCAGCTTATCATGTGAAGGTGCTTTGAATTTATGGCGTCTTCAGCTCAGGGGTTATAACTTTTTAAAACTTATTACCTCATTAGTCATTAAAATTTCTTCACTTTGTGGCCTGAAATGAACTAGGAGAGGAGCAAATGTATGACTTGGATATTATAGTATTTAGCTTTTTAGTATTTACTTTTCAACCATCAACAGTTTCAAGGAATCTCAAATTACTCAAAAAGGTAAAACCTGAGTTCTTCCTTCAAATAGTTGAAATTAATTCTTTCTTCCTTTCTTTCTTTCAGCACAGAAAACAAAACAAAAAGCCCTGAGAGGTTAACCTTCATTGTCAGCTTGCCCGGATCTTAGAATCGCCATAGGTGTATATCTGTAAGGGGTTTCCGGAAAGACTTAACTGAGAGGAGGAAGACCCTCCCCGAATGTGTGTGGCACCCTTACGTGGGCTTGGTGCTGGGGCTGAATAAAAAGGAGAAAGTGAGCTAAGCAGCAGCATTCACCTCTCCCTTACTTCCCGGCGTGAGGAGACACGGTGGCCACAGCAACTCTCATAAAAGAAAGCACTTAGCTGGAGCTTGCTTACAGCCTCAGAGGGTTAGGTCATTATTATCAAGGCAGGAAGCATAACAACAGGGAGCATGGTGGCAGGCAGGCATGATGCTGGAGGAGTATCTGAAAGCTACATCTTGACCTAGACGCAGAGCAGAGGGAGAAAAGAAAGACCCCCCCCCCCGCCCCGTGACTCACTTCCTCCAGCAAGACCACCCTTCCTGACTCTTTCAAACTGTGCCATTTCCTGTGATCAAGCATTCAAATACATGAGCCTATGGGGGTGGGGGGGCATTCTTACTCAAACCACCACACTGACTGGATGCAATGCCTCATATTCCTGTTACCATGATTTCTCTACTCACAAACTTCCCATAAGTTGCTTTTGTCAGAAAAGTAATGAAACCAGAACTGGAACTGGAGGCATGGGCAAAGAGGCCTTAAAAGCACACACAGAATTCTAACTTGTATCTTTTCTTTATTTCAATATATAACAACAAACAACAACAACAACAAAAAAAAAAAAAAAAAAAACAAAACAAAACAAAAAGGTGAAGGAAGGCAAGGGATAAGACCTGCCTTGTGTTGGGTGTCTTCTGTCCTAAGCCCAGAGGGACACACAGTCTCTGACCCAGGAGTCTGGACCCACAGCAGTTCCTAGGAAGGGCGGGTGACTAGAGTTGTCATCCTCACTGCACTCAGGAAAACCACCGAAGCAGAAGTAAATTGTCAGGACACTGTCTCTCCAGTTTATACCATCCAAGACAGTTTGAGGGCCCGATAACTCAGGTGCAAGCCACAGGTTAAAGTTCACAGTGTAAGAAGAAGCACAGGATGAGATTTTTGCAGAGACATTTAGTCCAGAGACCTACTTCTAATCAACAAGGGAGTCCTTTTACCCACTACACTCTATGCCCCTCAACCCTTCCCTGGCCGGCTACAGTTTGTATTTAATCAAAGATGTGTGGTCTCCCCTTTGCCAAGGAAAAGGCCAGGAGTCCCAGTGACAGCGACCACTCAGGGAAACCCAGGACAGCCAACTGAATGTTACCAATGTTTATCCTCATGATTTTTAGTACATTTATTTACTTATGGGGGGGTGAAGACTGGGAGTGTGTGCTACAAACGTGTGTGTGTGTGTGTGTGTGTGTGTGTGTGTGTGTGTGTGTGTATGTGGGGTTATCAAAGGATCTACAGGTGTCTGCTCTGTCCTTCCACCGTGTGGGTCATAAGTGTTATGGTAAAAGCTTTACCCCAGCCCCTGGCATCCATATACTCAAAGAGTCTGGGATGTCATGATGGAGGTTCCACCCAAGCCACCCCCCACCCAGAGATACTCAAGACCACTCCCACAGGGTATTTTAACTGTCCCCCAGAGAACAGACTCCTGGTTTACTGGCCTCTCTTTCCCGTCTTGTCTGGGGTGCTGGAAGGCCACCTGGGAGGGGTGTGTCCATTAAATGTGGGCTTTTTCTAATTCGGTTTGATTTGGTCTGATCTGGATTGCTGTATTGGTGGAGAGGCTTACTGGGGTGTAGAAACTTTTCAATAACTGAACCAAGGTCTTCAGGCTTGATGACAATAGGCACCTTTATCCACTGAGCCATCTTTCCAGCCCTTGTTTTAGTGCAGTTTTATTCACCGGAGGAACTAAACATTTGGGAGATGATTCTCTCCTATCAGAAGAAAGCTTTAAACTAAAACTGAATCAAAAGATAAAGAACCAAGCTTCTGGGAAAGCTATGGATGCAGAAAGGCTGGGACTCAGAGAGACTCAGGACAGGCGACGTAAGGTGGCCAGAGCTGTTTTATCCTCAGGTTTTGAGATAAGGTAAAAATCACAGCCGAGCTGAAGAAGAGAAGGAGAAATGGCAAACACGCGGGAAGTGTACGGCTCTTGTGGGCTGCTGCTATCCAGCTGAAGGAGGTAACTCCAGAAGCCTGTGGTTCACCATGTCACTCACCTCTGCCAGGGACTAGTGCCTTCTGCAAGGGTTCCTTCAGAGAACTGCAGCCATGTAGAAGCCTGTGGTTAGGAGAAATGGCCACATGGGAAATGCCGTAAATGGCCTCAGGGGTGGCTGTGTACGCCGTCAGTTTCTCTCCTGTGTCTTGTCCATCAATCTGGCAGGATGAAACGTGACATTACGTTTTCAGTCCTCCTTCTGAGCTATACGGCTTCCCATTCCATCCCTTCCCTCATTTCCAAACGGGCATGGCAACTTCTGGCCACAGGACCAGGAATGTGTATAAGAAGGGGACGGTTTGGTCAGCCCCCACTCTGCACTCAGCACCAGGCATCCAAGATGAAGGGAGAGAAAGCTTGCTCAGAAAGACACCTTCCTGGTTCTCTTTTTCGCAGGGTAGTGTTGTGGTCAGGTGCAGAGCAGCTGTGCATTCAAAGAGCTCCAAAATGCAAGAGCGACCTATGGGTATGAATGCTGGGTTACCTTTAATGTGAAGTCCAGGTGGCAGCCTACACAATCCCCAATCCAGTGGGCCTGCATGCCCTTTATTCCGTACCACTCTGGAAGGTCTGCCAATGCATCCTGCATGGCCTGGGGGGAAAAGAACAGAAAAGTAGCAGTGCAAAGCGCATGTGAGAACAAGTGGTATGGAACTTGAGGTAGGAAGGGTGGGCACATGCAAGAAAGTTCTGGACATTAGATTCCCTCATTCAAATGCCTCAGCAGAGGTAGCAAAAGACAGCAGAGGCGCTCAATTCACAACTCATCTAAGCAAGATCGACCTGACCTACCTCTGTTCAAGGTTTCATGGAAGAAAGCTAACGGGGGGGGGGGGGGGGGGGGGGGGCTGGAGAGATGGCTCAGAGGTTAAGAGTACTGGCTACTCTTTCCAGAGGTCCTGAGCTCAATTCCCAGCAACCACATGGTGGCTCACACCTTTCTGTAATGCGATCTGGGGCCCTCTTCTGGTGTGCAGAAATACATGCAGGCAGAACACTGTACACATAATAAATAAGCAAATCTTTAAAAAAGAAAGAATTAAGAGAAAGAAGGAAGAGAGGGAGAAAGAGGAGGAAGGAAGGAAGGAAGGAAGGAAGGAAGGAAGGAAGGAAGGAAGCTACCTCATACCATTGCTGAATGTGTTTATAGCGTTCTCTCCTCCAGTCTGGAAGTCAAAAGACATTCACAACTAGCAATGAGCTCAGTCTTTCCCTACCACAGAATATTCCAGTTGACTGGCGACAATTCCCACAGAATTTTGTGTCACCCTTCCCAGCATTGCTGGGCTATACCAACAGAACCCTGTCTTGTGATTATTCCCTCCCCTCCTCCCCCTCCTCCCCCTCCTCTCCTTCTTCCCCCTCCTCTCCCTACTTCTTCTAGTTCTTTTTGTCTGTTTGTCTGTTTGCTTTGATACAGGTTCTTAGCCCAAACTGACTTTGAATTCCCAATCCTCCTGCTTCCTCCAAGTGTTGAGGTGACATGTTAGCAGCCAGTGGTTTTGTTTGGTTTTTCTTCCCATAGTGCATGTCAAGGGTTAGGAAAACTCCTGGTGGAGGTGCTTAGCCTTAAAATATTCAGATGGAAACGAGGCCCAAACACTCAAATAGGAAGAAATGTGAATGTTTTCGCATGCTAATTCTGGAAAGATGCTGGCCTAAAATCTAAGCAAATCTATGAATATTTTTACAAAGTAAAATAATTTTTTTTTTTAAATTGAGCAAATGAAACCAATATCTTGGAGCACCAAATAAGCTCTTTTCAATTCCCTGTATAATAAACTCATTTAGGGCTGGAGAGATGGCTCAGCGGTTAAGAGCTCCGACTGCTCTTCCAGAGGACCTGAGTTCATTTCTCAGCACCCACATGGTGGCTCACAACCATCTATAATGGGCTCTGATACCCTCTTCTGGCATAAAATCATAATACAGATAGTGTACTCATACATAAAATGAATAAATCTTAAAATAAAAAACAAAAAAATAGACAAATAAAAAATTAAACACATTTATTCAAGGCCAACTTTGGATTAGCAGATCTTGAGGGAATGCCTCGCCCAACAACACAGCATATGCTAGAGCAGCAACACCCACTCAGCGTTCCTGTCCACTCTCTTTTTGTGAGGGTGGTCCTGGTCTCATCTCACACCTCTACCCTTGGCAAGCAGTTCCTCTTCCCACCAGGTAAACCACAGGTGTAGAAACTCAGTTGGCTCACAGAATAAAAAATCTGGGGAAACTCCAGGTTTCTAGACTTTTTTTTTTTTTTAAGGGGTATGAAATCCGGAGGAGTCAGGCTTGGTGGAACATACTTACAATCCTAGCACTTGGAAGGCTGAGACAAGATGCTCTAGAGTTCAAGGCCAGCAAAGAGACCCTGTGCCCACGTGCACGTGCGTGCCCACGTGCACGTGCGCGCGCACGCACACGCACACACGCAAGCGCATGCACACAATGTCCACAAAAGAAAAAAAAAAACAAATGAAACAAAACAAACAAACAAACGAAAATAGCTCTCACCTCCCAAGGGAGAAGAGATGGTTTATTCTGGAGTCAGAGAGGAGTGACTGTGGCCCAAGAACACAGATTTAGGATACACCAGACTCCATGTGCCAATGTGTTAAAACTTTGATGAAGTTTTTAGAGTAAGAGAACAAAGAAAGCCAAAAATCAAGGCATTGGTGGGAGCAGAAGGTGGGCAGCTACAGCAAAGTGAGGAAACCTCTACTTTAGGCCACAGACCCAGTTTGAAAGCATTCTTAGCCCTTTGACTGGTTGGAAACTAAGGGTCTGTTTATACATTCCAATGAAAAACCACAGTTCTGTTTATACATTGCCAAGGATTTACCTACTGGCCACAAAGTCAAGTACACAGGGGGCAAGGAATGTCTTCTAAGAGGGCCAAATCGCCCCAAGAAAATGTGGATCTAGATTTGCAACATTGTAACTTCTCCACAGGTCTGAAGTTCTGATCAGTGACTCTGCCTCGTAGATCATTCTCTTCAGCAGCTTCCACTCACAAAATTAAATCTGAGCAAGCTGGCGTCAACGGAAGAAGGCATCTCCCTCTGCCCTGTTCAACCGACTCCCAGGCAGGGCACAATTTGGAAACTATGATTTAATAAGGGCAGTTAGCTAAAACTGCTAATGGGAACGAGACATCTAATACAGCCAAAGCCTGTGTCTCCTGCATGGAAAACCTTCATGTTCCTCCCCTCGTGGGTGAGACCATGAGACCCCACCCACCCACCCACAAGGCTCTGCGGTCTTCTCTCCCACTTTAGCTCTCTTTGTCAGTGGCTGCAATCATGCTTACAACTCACGGTGAACAGCTCTGAAGGGCTGGGCAGGGGTGAACGGAAGAAATATAACACACTACACAACAGCCTTTAATTATACGGGTTCCTGTTTCAGGGTTCTCTTTAGACTCTAGAGCACGAGGGAATGGCAGGGCTCCTGGACATAGCTTTGCTCCTAAAGCTGACTACATGGGCAGCTTTGGGGCAAACACAGAGCTCTATGAAGAGCCCTGTGGCAGACAGCTCTCGGGTCAAGCCAGCGCTCACCGCTCACCCCTCCTCCACCTGGATCGCAGGAGCTGAAAAGCCCATGTCCGCTTCTCTCTCTCTCTCTCTCTCTCTCTCTCTCTCTCTCTCTCTCTCAATGCTAGGGTGGGGTCACGTGACACAAAACATGAATGGGATTCTATTGGGGCAGGCGGTTCTGGGAAAGTTCTTGCTATGCAGATAAATCATTTGCACTGCTCCTGCAGCTTCTGTCTTGAATGGAGATGTGGATTCTGGAGGGGGCTGCAGTAGCCATCTAGCAACCACAAGATCAGTGGCAGGAAGAAAAGGCCAAGAGAAGCACCCAGATGCCAAGTCAGAGCCCTTGTACCAGTTCAGCCCCAGCAACTGGTTCTCATTATGTGGGGAAAGTAACTTCCTACTTGTTTAAACCCCTGTGGTTTAGTGGGGTTTAAACAGCCAGGTTTCTTCGCTAATTCATGACAACTTCTATCATACCAGGTTTTCAAGAATCCTATCTCATTCGATCTCTAAGAACCCGGACCAAAATTTCCAAGCTCCTAGTACTTTTCCCTCGTCTTCTAATGTCTAATGGCCATCTCGGACCCAAAGGACTACCTCCACCCCGGGAGAGTGGTCTAACCCCAAACTTCCCATCAACCCAGGTCTTCCTGGATGCTACCACTGCCTGCATCCTCTCTCCTCATCCAACAGATCACCAAGCTCAGGGGATTCTGCCTCTGCGTACTTTTTTAATCCCCTTCTGCTTCTCCTACCTGAATCTAGATTCTGGGGACTAGTGAGATGGCTCAGCTTCCAGCACCCACCCTCTCTGGGTGGCTTACAACCATCTGTAACTCCAGTTCCATGGGATCCAGAACTTCTCGCATGCACATACCCACAACATACACAGGAGTTTAAAAACTATATAAATCTTTAAAAAAGAAAAAGAACTACACCATGGTTCTGACATTCACTACTTTCTTTACAATATTTTATTATTTCATGCTGTTCCTGTGCTGAAGTCCAGCCCCTAATCACCTCTCCAGACCTACTTCCCACATGGCTCTCATGTTTAACTTGCAATGTTCATCTCTTAGCTCCTCAACGCCCAGTACGCATCTATCTGCTAGGGCCACTCAACATGCACCCCCTACACGGGGTGAGACTGTCCTGAGGGAGTGTCCTCAGAGCACAGGGTTGGCTTTATGGTCTATTCCACTCTTGCAGCCCAAACCCTGAAGCGTCGCTCCCTTCTGGCGTTCTCTTTTGGTCCACATTTCCAGCCAGTTCGTTGCTATAGGTGGTTTCCGCTCTCCTGAAATTCACAATGATCATCTTTTCTTTTCAAGTCCTGTTCATTTATGTAACAAATGCCTTGGTATTATTAACTAACTTCAGTCCCTTGGTCTATGCCTAAACTTATCTTTTTCTTTAAACTAAGAGTCACAGTATCCTGCTTTTAAAAAAAGATGTAGTAATTTTTATTACATGCTGGGTACTGCAGATGATACCCTATAGGGGCACTGGGTCATGCTTGACCCCCTTCTGGATCTATTTTGTTCTAGAAGTTCTGTTTGAGTCTCTCAGAGGCTTACTTTTAATCTTCAGTAATTCTGTTTTTGTCCTCAGTCCTAGGGTGTTATCCATGCTCCCAATCATGGCCTCTGGAGATTCAATGCCTCTCTTAACAAGGCACAATCCAAGGGTTTCCTCGTGCCACACAGCCCTGGGCCTGCTCTGCCCTCCTACCAGAGACACTGCCTGTGCCAGCATCATAGACTCTTCCTCTTCTCCCAATTTTCAGTGCTGACCTCCTAAGAGCCTTTTCAATAAATCTGCACAGGAGTTCAGCAAGAACCAAGAGTTACCATGACAACTCACTATTTCTGCGGAACAGTTAAAAATTCACAGCTGACAGTTTAAAGAACAATGCCTCTGGTGCCAGGTTATTACATTTCCAACTCAAAGCGCAGGCCCGAACACAGGCACTAACCAGGTGGCCTTCCAATATTGCCATTAGAGTTCCATGGCACATCCGGGAGGGGACTGGCGCCCTTCTTTCCAATACGCCATCAGAGTCTCGGGGCTTGGGGAGTGACAGCCCTCTCGGGAGCCTGGTGGGTCTAAGGCTAGCAGAGAGGGCCCACATAGAAACCTACACTGCTAGCTTTGCTTCACACCAGGCACTGACTACTACACTCTTCTGAACCTTTTCCAGATCCATGCCAGGGTCAGCTGCATAAAAGTGAACAAAAAGAAAATGAGGGTCAGTGCAGACGACAACGACAGTCCTTAGAGGGAGGACGATGAGTCTCAGTGCAGACGATAGTCCTTAGAGGGAGGACAGTGGGGAGGACGATGAGTCTCAGTGCAGATGACAGTCCTTAGAGGGAGGACAGTGGGGAGGATGATGAGTCTCAGTGCAGACGACAGTCCTTAGAGGGAGGACACAAGGGTCTGCTGAGCTGCTGGCTTGGCCCAGAGTGTGGTAATCAGAAGTTGCCTAGAACCCTGTGCTTGCTCTGTATATGAGCCCTGCACACAACATGTAACCCGAGTTACCTGCAGATGAGACCCGGACTTTGTCCCAGCATGCAATGCATTGCCTCTGAGACTTAAGTCAAAATAGAAGCACTGGGTGTTACACACATATAGAACTGATGACTTATTCCAGGCCACTATGACTTAGCAAGCAACTCTGCTTCTACTACTGGATTTGTCTTGAATCTCTGAATACAGCAATGAGCCAGAAGGTGCTTGAACCATCAACAGGTCTAACCATTCATCTTACTCGCCAGGAAACTGAGGCCCATAGCAGCCTTCACAGTGGACCACAGGCACAGAAAAGTCACATCTAGAGCTTTGGACTTGGCCCAGCTCATTCCTACCCTGGCCTCACCTCCTGGAGACCAGTCAACTCTTCACTTCTAGGTCACTATAAGCGATGGTACAGAAAAACCAGAACTCGAGCCCTCTGGAGCATCACAAAGACTCGTCCCCTTCTTCTTTTTTGGATGCATAATTACAGAGTTATTGTTGCTTTGTGACAGCGCCTCAAACAATGACCTAGAGTGACCTCCAGATGGCCTTTTGTGTTAAAGCTTGAAGACCCTCGCCCACCACCCTGAATGTGAGCAACACCGAGGCTCTGCCTCCCCTCTCTAAAGGCTCTGCTCAGGCTCCTTCCACAGAGCCACCAGTGTGGTCTACCCATGTACTGGGCATTCCTGAGAGTCTCTTACCGCCACTTACCTTTGCATATGCGGTTGTCTTAATGAACCACTGCCGGAGGTATTTCTTCTCCACCTTGGCTCCAGAACGCCATGAGCAGCCGTATTCATTCACTTGCTCATTGGCCAACACCGTTTGATCCACTGGATCCCAGTTAACCAAGGCCTGTTAGGAGGCAGGAGACAGGAGGGCACAGTGTGCTAAATGTCCCGTGGAGGTGCCCTTGGGGAACAAGGCTGTAATATGACAGTGCATGCCTAAGGGCATCTTTAGGGTGGGCTGCCTGGTCAATGGGCCACTAGCAAGATGTGACAAGGACACATGAAATGCCCTTGCTAGAGAAGACTTGGGGAAGCCTTTGAGCACATGTCTAACTCAACTTTAGGTTTTTCTTGAATGACAGGATGAATATTCAGGATCTGAAATTGTAAAACACTTTGCAAAGGAACAACTGGACTTATTTAAAGTTTAGAAGAATAGGGTTACTGGAGAAGAAATCAATATACTTGCTTCTAATAACAACACTAACTCACTGAGTGATAACCAGATGGCAGTTCTCATGCTAAGTGGCTGTCTAGCTCAGGGTTAGCTTGACACTTGAGCTGCCTCAGTCTCCCAAGAGCTGGCAGTACAGTTGTGTGCCATCACTCTCGGCTTACATGTGACCCTTTAACTCTCACAATCAGCTTTGTGGTAAGAGGACTGGTATCCTCAGAGAATCATATCACAGAGAATGAATATGAGGGGCAGAGGAGCAATCAATACAATACACTAAGGTCTCAGAGACACTGACAAAAAGGGAGGAATTCAGGTCTGTGTTTACAATTTTTAAAGGCTGCAGTTTAAAGTATACAGTATATAGAAAGCAGATGAGTCTTAAGTGAGCAAATTAGTGATTTTTTTTTTAAATGAGTAAACCTGTGCCCACTATCCATGTCAAAATACAGAACATTTTCAGCCCCTCTCGAAAATGCTGTGCTTTCTGCCTTTAACCCTGCATCCCAAGGTGATCATTGAGTCCTACCCCATAGGTTCACCTTTAACCCTGCATCCCAAGGTGATCATTGAGTCTTACCCCATAGATTCGCCTGGCCAGTAGAATACAGTCCTAACTATGAGGAGAACTCTCCAGAGTTCCTGTTAGTCTCTGTCTACACTTATCGCTTGGTGACATTCAGGTGCCTCCTAGTACAAAGCAGGCTCGAAGTACTATACTTATACCTGATTTCAAATACAGTGCTTAGAAATTTAATAGCAGACTATGTGCTTAACATGTGCAATTCCTCAGCACCAAAAAGTATTCCTAATAATTCCCATTAGACAGAGGCAGTGCTAGCCATATGGTTTATAAACCCTTCTTCCTCCCTGTTTACCGTCTGCATACGCCTCAAATCTGGTCTTCGGGCTAACCTGTCTTCTGTGAGGAACTCTAGTGGGCTGTGGGAGGTGCTACTGAAGGCTACAACACTGTCAGCCAGCCTCTGCTGCTTGGTCAGGGGCCCAACACTGCCCTCTAGCCTGTACTAGTGACAAGGGTATCCTCTCAGCAGTGCTAGGAACTTTCCAGCCCTTGGAGGCTCTGCTACAGCCAGCACAGTTAGCCCTTTACTATGGTATCTCCAATGGCTCTGTCAAGATAGGCTGGCACCTGACAGGTTCTGGATGTTCTCCACATCAGCATAAAAATAAGGTTGCAGAGGAGTTAGCTAATCCATGAACTATAATCTGGGTTATGATTTTATAAATGCCAGTAGTATAGTCATCCGAAACTTGAAGCTATGCTGTCTGGAATCAGGTGGAAAGAGGCTCAGGGAACAATTTATTCCCTGTAGCACAGGGTCCCCAAGGTCCTCCCCTCATGAGTATATAGAGATGATCAGGATATTAAGTATTAGGATGTAAAATTTCTAGGTTCATAAACCAAAGAAAGCTGGCCCATCTGTTATTACCGATGACACCAGGGAGGTTGCAGGGAGAGTTTTACTTAGTAGGTAAAAAGAAACACTGTCTTATTTTTGGTATGAACTTGAGGCACATTCATCCTTACCATTATGTGCAAAAGGATTTTCTTTCTTCCTCATGTAAAAGTTATGTTTTTTTTGTTTGTTTGTTTGTTTTGTTTTGGGCTTTTTTTTTTTTTTTTTTTTTTTTTTTGGTGGGGGGATATTTTTGGGACAGGGTCTCACATGTAGCTCTGGCTATCGTGGAACTCATTTTGTAGGTCAGGCTGGTCTCAAACTCACCAAGATCTGCCACCTCTGCATCTCAAGTGTGAGGATTAAAGGTGTGGCCGCCGCACCTGGCTAAAAGTGATGATTCTAAGGTGGAGAGAATTTTTAAAATTTTAAAAGGGTAACTAACATGAACGTACCTCTTTCTGATAGGCCAGTCCAGCTTCGTAGAGTTTGATAAACAGGTATTGAGTCCATTTGTAGTAATCTGGCAAACAGGTAGTGATTTCCTGCCCAAAAAAAAAAAAAAAGAAAGAAAGAAAGAAAGAGGCATAAATACACATTCAGGCCCTGCAAGCATTTCATCATATAATTCACAGTTTTGAGATTCAGTTCTTAAAAGCAATTAAACTTTGCAAAATATTTACCAACCTATTTCCACTAACTCTCAAAGTGAGGGAATAAGCCATCCATTCTGGGAAGAAAGAGATGATGTTACTGGAATGTCTCCCCTACCTTTCCTAGACATGTTCAATGATGAGAGACTCTCAAGTCTTTTGCCTATCACCCAGGACTAACAAGTTACAGTACAGGAAATGGCTATGAACATTTTTTACAAAGTTTCATTTTTACTTTAAATTGTATGTGTGCGGGTGTTGGGGTAGGTGCACATGAGTGCTACTGGTGACAGAGGCCAGAAGAGGCTGCCACAGATGCTACAGATGTCCATGAGATGCCAGATATGGCTGTAGGAAACTGAACTTAGGTCCTTTGGAAGAGCAGCAACTGCTCTTAACTACTGAGCCACATTTCCAATCCAGTTATAAACATATTTGCCAGGATACAAACACATACTGGGGACCAAGAATGTAGCACATCTGAAAAGCAATTATAAACGTCAAGAGTATTTGTTCAGTGTGACGTGATCCTCATTTCAAACTAAATCTTGTGTCATAGAATCTAGGGTCTGATAGTGTCCATAGCCTTATAATTTTCCCTTTATTGTATAATATGAATCAAGCTGTTGTCTACATGGGGAGATTAATCAAAAGTTCCTAAAGTTTATTTTCTGCCTGAAAAACGCATTTAATATAGAATCTTAAAAAGCTGGGGCATGGCTTAGAGGTAGAGTGCTTGCCTGGCCAGGTAGAAAGAGAAAAGGCGGTAACAGGAAAACATGTCTCAAATGGCTCTATCTGTAGCTGGCTTTCAGCGTAAGGTGTACTTTACCCCAAGTGCAGAGCACTTCTGTATTCCCTCAGATAAGCAAATGAGGAATGCTTCAAATACAGGGGGGAGGCAGGTACAGTAGGAAGCAGTAACTGAAAAGGGTAGTTTTCCTTATGTTAGATTCATTTGTTCATTCGTTTTGAGACAACAGGGCCCCATCTACTCTGGGCTAGCCCCAAACTCTGAATTTCTGATCTACCTGCCTCTTCCTCTTGACTGCAGAGATAGATCACAGGCACATGCCACTTACTACACCAGGACTGTGTGCTGCTGGGGTCTAATCCGGGGCTTCATGCATGTTAGGCCAGCGTTCTACCGACTGAGCTTGGTTGTTTTATATGCTGCTTTGTTATTGCTGTTGTTTTCAATAGCAGAGCGCTAACACTAAAAAAAAAAAAAATTTGGGGGTGGTATTGGGGACCAAACCCAGGGACTCGGGCATGCTAACAAGTGCTCTAACACTGAGCTGTATCTCAAGCCCAGAAGACAGTTTTTCAAAAATGCAGAACAGGGGTTGGAGAGAGAGCTCAGCAATTAAGAGAACTGGCTGTTCTTCCAGCTCCTGGGTTCAATTCCCAGCACCCACATGGCAGCTCAGAACTGCTTATAAGTCTCATGGGATCTGATGCCCTTGAGTAATATGCAGACATAAATCCAGACATACATAAAATAAATAAATGAACATTTCAAAGATGCAGAATAACTCAACTCTGACCACCAGTCTCATCTTCCCATGATGAGACATAGTGACAAACCAGCCAATCTAATGGGGGTCCCAAGTAGCCTGGCCCCCACCAACACCTAAGCAACATCCAAGAATCACCACCTCCCAGGGACTCCATAGGCAGCTGGTATACAAGGGTGCCAGGCTGAGGAGCTCTACCAGCCCAAGAACCAGACTAATAGACCTCTCCTTGGCCTGCTAGCACGGCACAGAATTGTTCTTTCTCTTTGGTTTTCTGGTCAAACACCTCTAAAACTCCCATTTTTAACAAACATGTCAGTAGTCATTTTCAGTTTTGTTTTACTCAACATTTTATGCTCTCCAGCACTGAGGTACCCCGAGTTAAAAATAAATGAGACATGTAAAAGTCTGTATACAAAAGCAAATTTGTATACATCACGTAAGTTTTCACGGCTAAATTCTCATTGCATTGTGGTCACAAATGCGCAAAGAAAATATACTGAATTGAAAGCTAACGTGGGTGAGGGTTATGGGAAGTTTTTCTTAGACCTTGCTATTGTAGAAATATCTTTATCCACTACAGTTTTAAAGACATATAGTAAAGCAAATATGAAAAATATGAAACTATGGGGTCCATTAAGACTTTATTTTGTGTGTATTTGAGCTGCTCGTAAAAATATCAAAATCTTTCTAATAAATATGTTATAATATAATGCAATGTGAATTATAATTAATATGCATTATACTGAGAATATTTTATAATGAATATTATATAATACACTCGACGCCCCTGGATCTGCTTCCAGACATAGCAACAGAACAGCATTACCTTCAGCTAGGTTTCTGCTTTTGAAAGTCAGTTTTCCCTACAGTGAAAAGCAAGGGTAGGTGAGTGGAGGGGAGATCTTTATCTAGCCAACCTTTCGCCTATGTTCCTATTGGGCATCAGCGACTCAAGGTCAAAGCGGGGCGGGGAGTCTGGGCCCCCTTTTCCTCCTAACTTCACATTTGGACTTGACCTGTTTTATTTTGTTGCTTCTGCAACTGCCATCTGGCGTGGCTGTGTGGCCAGGCCCAAGGAGGCTGAGCCTGAGCAAAGTCCTGTGTTCTCCATGCTGAACCTTCCTACCTGTGGCAGGCCAGGTCTCTAAGACAGGTAATGTACATTTTGAGAGACACAGAACAAAATGAAAACAGTGAATTCTAGTCTTCTAAAATCATCAAAGGTATTCTTTTTTTTTTTTGAAATTATATCACGTAAAAGCTTTTAGTTTAGCCAGTTGGTTAAAAATCAAAACCCTTTCTTCATGTGTTCACTGTGAACCACAGGCCTTACACCCCTGAAAACGTTAGCCTTCCCTCTGTCTAAGGCAGAGACCTTGCTCCCTGACGATTACCTGACAATGGCTAGAAACAATTCTTTGTCACCACTGAGAGTGCACATGTGTACTCGTGTGTGTGCACAATCGTTCACGTGCACACAGCTTAGGTGCCTACATCTGGTGGGCATCTGTGTTAACACCCTTAAAATACTCAGCTATGCACGGATTGCATTTTCTGTGTTTTGGGACAGACTCTTGTATGTAACTCAAACTAGCGTTATACTCAAGGGAGATCTTCCCACCTCACCCTCCCAACTGTTAGATTACAGGAGGAGGCACCATACATTTGTTTAAGCTTTAAATGCTAATAGGACAATCTTGGTCTAAGGGTTTATATTATTTCATTTTAAGTCTGCAGCCACAGGCAGATCAAAGGAACATTAACCAGGCAACTCTCTAGTGGGCAGTCCCTAAAAAGTAACAAAGGAGATTAAATGTCACCTCCTGGGCCTAGTCCATTTACTTAGTTTCCCTCCACCATCAGATTTGGCCCCTCCACTGAACATGACTAGCAAAGTACCAGCAACCTTGCACCACAGAGACAGGTGTTGTTAGCACAAGTGATGTATTTTAGCATCTAGAATTTAAATAATTTAATATGCCCCCAAGAGGTGGTCTGACTTGGAAAATCTCATTATGTAATAATGTTTCTGTTTTGAAGTCAGAGAGAGAGAGACATATGGGATATATTGGTTTATCCCTCCTGCAAAACAGTTGTCAACGCACAGCAGTGTTTAAAGATCACCCCTTGGAATCTAGCCCATGAACACAAATATCCAGATCTGACCACATCTGCAGGGCCCACTCAGAAACCTTGTATCTGTGGGGTGGGGCTCCCTGCCATCCTCATCTGCCCACAGGCAAGGAAGGCACCAATTCAGTAAGACTTTGGTAAGACCATCAGAAAAAGCAAACAAGGCTGACTGTTCCCAGGTCCCCCAGCATTTCTGTATTTTACTTTTCCCTGCTTTCAAATAAGTTCACACAGCCATAGCGATGGCTCAGCACTTGCTGTGCTGGCAAAGGACTGGTCCCAGCACACATCTGGCAACCCACACCTGTGTGTAAGTCCGGTTCCAAGAGACCTGACACACTCTTCACACATGCATACTGTGCACATGCATGCATACAGGAAGTCACTCATACACAAAGCCCACAGTTGCTTGATGTTACCATTGGTTTCAACACAAATAGTCAGGCGATTCAATGCATAGCTCTGAAAGCTGCTACAATCTGACTCCACATAGATCTCCATCATGGTGTCAGCTTTCATAACCTGTGAGCTCTAGAGAGCCCACCTAGATGTTTATCTGGGAGCTCAGTGAAGTGACTCCTACACATTATAACCTTACACTTTACACTGCCGGGGGTTGGTGTAAAAAAAAAAATATTTCACAGATTTGTACGTAAACACGGAACCCAAGGCAGAAGATATGCTCTCTCAGAACACAAAGAGGCTCAAAGCAACCTCTTGGAAACCAACCATTCCCATCTAATGACCTTGACTAACTTAACCTAACAATTAAGCCAGTTTGGCAATGACTTCTAGCCCAGTGATTTGGCACTGATGATGTCCAGGTGGCTGAGGCACTGAGGTCTGGTTATATCTGTGATACAGAAGAACATTTGCACCATGTGTTAGAGATGCGGCATTGCATTCGGGATCCACCTGGGGCTTCTCTAAACGGTCTCAGAAATATCTAAGTGAGTGTGATGTCAGGAAAGGACATCAGAGGCCCCTCAGCAATCCCTAGGCAGGAGAGGGACAGAGGGTGATTGACAGCTTGGCACAGTCCTGGTTAGGGTCTCAATCAGCTCTTCCTGTGGCTTTTGTCTATACCCTTTTCTTTGTTTCTTTTTCTCTATGGAAAGCTAGGAAGTAGCAGGAGGCTGAGGCAGGAGGACTGAAAGTTTGAGGGCAGCCTAGGTGACTTAGTGAGCTCTAGGCATTCACTGCATACTGTAATGATGAAAAGGGGATGTGGCACAGGACTGTAATCCCTCCTACCCAGAAGGTGGAGAGAGTAGGGTAAGTCCAAGGACAAGGGACTGGTGGTGGTGTTGGAAATGCAGGCCAAGCACCGCATAGCTCAGTGGTAGAATGCTTGTGCAGCATGCCAGAGGCTCTCGGATGGATCTTCAGTACAAGGGAGGAAAGGGAAGGCCAGTGGGATGGCTCACCAGGTGCTTGCTTTCACACATGCTTCAGCCTTGGCTTAGACGACTGCCTTATGACAGACCCTGCAATGGAGACCCAGCTAAGCCACCCAAGTCCAAACGATAAACAAATCTCAAGAAAGGTTGTTAATAAAGGAGGCTAATGATTAGAAGGTGACAAGGACAAATGGGGGGGCAGCCCACCATCAAACTAGGCTAGCCTTGTTACTTATGCCCCCAAATTTTATTGACCTCTCAAGCAGGACGAGGGAAGGAACAAACACAGATGACCTGGTCCACCGCAGGTCAGACAACTCCTCCCAACCTGACAGATGCTGCAGCCACTGTAAAGATGAAGGGATCTAGAGAGCACCAGCCTGCCTCTCCAACACTGCCAACCCCTCAGGGATGTGCAAGGCTTCGTGAATCTTCATTAAAGAAAACATTCATTCCAGGAGTTAAGGGTTATCATACAAAGTAGACAAAGCCAAAGCCAAATATGGTTAACAAACACCCATAATCTCATGCTCAGGATGCTGAGGCAGGAGAATCCCCATGAATCTGAGGCTAGTCTGAGCTACACAGTGAGTTTTGGGATAACCTGGGCTATAGCATGATGTCCTTTTTTCCAAAACAAAACAATGCAAAGTGATTCTGGCCTGAGGCAGAGGTCTAGATAATTTTATCTAGACAGCAGGTCTTCAAAGAAACGAGTGTACCATTGCTCCTGGAGTCCCAGTCTGGCTTATCCACGGCACCTCGTCTGAGACATGCCTTCCCAACACACCACACAGTGATTTAAGAAATCTGTGTGCAGAGTCTCCAAGACTCCAAAGACAAACGGAGATCGGTGCTTATCACCAGCAACTTCCAGACCTGAAGCGGAACTGCAGGAGGAGGAGGGGTCACAGTGAGGTCCCCTGCTCAATGATCTAGCACCATTCTGGCTCAGCGTTGTACTCCTCTCTTCTAACTCACTGGCATAGGGCCAGTTGCTGGGTCTTTATCCTAAGGCACTCCGGCGGGCAGTGGGCTACACAAGGAGATGAATCTGCACATGCATTCGCTCATGGCTCAGCTCTTCAGACTCACAGGGTCCTGTCCAGGGCAGAGAATGACAGGAAGGTGACATGCTCAGGTCCACCTCCGAGAGGCCTGAGGACTTTATAGTCTCACCACTCTTGAGCAAAGTTCCTCGGTATCTCATTCCATGCCTGCCTACTCCGTTCCTTCCCATCCGTCCCCTTGGGAAAAGAGAAGCAAGGCCCTGCTACCGTCCATCTAAGCTACATCTTTCCCTGTGACTCCTTGACATCTTCGGGACCACACCAGGCCGCGTGGCCTCCCTTCTCCCTCCCCCTTTCTGGACCATCATCCCCATGATTCTCTCAGCCACACTTACTGAGACCCCACTGGGCCTTTCTCCTGGCCTCTTCCCTGTGTTCTTCTTCTGAGATCTCCCATTCCTTCTTTGCTCATCTCCTTGCAGAATTGAAGGAAAAGGTATTAACATTGGGGTGATTGATTAATACTGAACCTATGTTTATCCAAGCACTCATTTTTGTGCAATTATGTTTTTACACGTAGGACTATCTTTAGATTGAAAATGAACATTTGTTTTTAAGACAACCAAAACTGATAAGTGCTAGACACTGGACTTTTACGGGGTATGTGTGTGTGTTTTTCTTAAGGGTCTTAACTTTCCAAATCCAGGGCCACAAGCTAAGTTCTTAAGTGATCTGAAAGGTTTGGATTCTACATTTCTTTAAAAAAATTTAGAATATTAACAGCAGGAAGGTCAAGGCCTGCAGTTTTGAAGACACTGTCTTTCTTACTAAAAATAGCTCTTCTTCAGAACTGTGTATGTGTGTGTTTGAGTTTTACGATATACCTGGTATCTTGACAGTTTTCCCTACCCATAATACTCAAGATCCTAGGAACTACTTACATGCAGGCAAAAAACAACAATTTGCTAAATTTCCTGGTAATTATTGTCAACTGACAAGAACTTCATCAAGGCAATCTAACAAATGGACAGTTTTGCTAACTTGACATTTAGGGACAGGACACTCTGCATAAAGCTATAGGGGAGATTAATTAGTTTGGGCTGCAATCTGTCATCAGTCTGAGTGAACAGAGACCAGCGCACAATCTTTCTAAAAGGAACACTGATGTGATTTATGTAATTTGAAACATCCTCAAGCAGTCAAGTTCAACAGGGGACAATCTTCTGACAGATACTTCCACGAGGCCAGTCTCTAGGTTTCCCGAGAATGTGAAGGCAATTGTTTAGACACGGTTGAGGGCCAAGAGGCGGGAGAAAACACCTTCTTTATAAACCCACGACTCACAAAGTGGCAGCCATAGAGCCACCTGCAGCTCCACTAAGCAATGACTTGGAGAAACTTACCACAGTGTGAACAATTTTACCTGAGACAAAGACCAAGAAATGAAACCATAAACTTAGAAAAGTCACAAAAAAATCACCTTAACAGCCCAACAGGAAGTATGTGTGTGTGGGGGAGGGGGTATACATGTGTGTGTTAACACGTATGCTTGTAGAAGCCAGAGGTAAACAATGGGCATCTTCCTCCATCACTCTCCATTTTATTTCTTCAGACAAGGCGCCTTACTAACCTGGAGCTTACCAGTGTGGCTAGGCTTGACTGGACAGCAAGCCCCAGAAACCCTCCTGCTCCACAATGCCTTTCCTAGCGCAGCTTTTATGGAGGTACTTATGTGTGTGCAGCAGGCATTTTAGTGACAGCCATTTCCCAGCTAACCCAGTGATTTTTTTTAAAAATTTTAATTAATTAACTAGCTAATTAATTAACTTTAGGCTAGGGATCAAGTGGAGGCAGATAAAAGGCTGGTAAGCAATGGTCCGGTTGGACATGCAAAGGTGCCAAGAAGATATATAGATAAGTCAAGACTCCACAATGACCGAAACATGTTAGTCTCAACAGATGCACAGCAAAATCACTTTGAAAAAAACAAAGGTACCGCCTTGCCTTTGCTGAGTTCCAACAACAGGGAACATGCAAAGGGAACATTCATTTCTCTGAAGGAGCACCAGAAACCCAGGGCCAGAGATTGATTGGCCAGACAAACAGCTTCACTTGTAAGGACCTAAAAGGGAGACTGTCTTAGTCAAATACGTGGAGTGCCTGCCACATGTTGTCAAGGCAACTGGCTCTGAGCTCTCACAGTGGAAGATTCTCCCCAACCTGGTTGTCAGGCACTAGCTTGCCTCAAAGTACTTTTGTTTTAAGATGTTTTTGATTCCTTTAAAATTAAAATTTTCATTAAAAAATATGTCTGCTACCCTGTAGAACTTGCTGTTTCTAGTGGTTCAACCCTTCTTAGTGATATTTACTCACATATGTAAATAAGGTGCCAGGACCTTGAAATAATGACTTTAAAATGACTTTTCATTCTGCAATCGTGACCATGGTATCTGAGAGCAAACTCAGGCAGGAGGGATGCAGGGCCTGTATGTTTGGGATGAAGAAGACACTATTCCTGACTTGTAATCAACACCCAAGGGTGGGGAAGGAGAGGATGAAACAAGCGAGTTCACGGCATGAGGAAATCCCAGCAAAGCCCTAGAAATGCGGAATATGTGAGCTGCTATTCCATGATGCTAAAGCATGTTAGCTGCTCTTGAGCTTGCTCCCTCCCCCCATCCCTCTCTTTTCCTCCCTCCCTCTCTTTCCCTCCCTCCCTCCCTCTCTCTCTCTCTCTCTCTCTCTCTTTCTCCGTCCTTCCCTCTGTTAGTATGTGTGTGCACACGTGTGTGAAGGTATACACACTTGTACATTCATATGAGGCCAGAAGAAAAAGCTACCATCCTCTATCATGCCTGCCTGCTCTTTTGAGACAAGGTCTCTCTTTGAACCCGGCACTCATTTTACAAGCTAGGCTGGGATCCAGCAGGTCAAAATGATCCTGCTGCCTCCATCAGACTCTGAGCTGGGGCTACACATGTGTGCGGGTGGCACACATGGCTTCCTATATGAGTGCTGGGATCTGTATTCTAGACCTCATGACAATGCAGCAGCAAGCACTTTTACCTGCTGAGTCATCTATCCAGCCTGAGTTCTTTACATATGAAATTATGCCATAATGAGAAAGCAAGAGAAACAGAAACAAAAATACTCATGTTGACAAAGGAGATGTCACAAACCCTCGGTGCCAACTGGGTTTCATTCAGGCTGTAAGGCATATATAGATGGCACTCTTAACAGCCGCTTACCCTTATGCAAGATGTAAAGTTATCAGGGCTGTCCTCAGTAGACACCCAGACTGTAATTACAGGCATGGCATCAGTGCAGAAAACTCATAGCCATCAAGAGGGCTGACCTAGCCCACACACAGGCTAAGCACAGGGCAGCCCTGGGCCCTACCCTGCAGCTGACTGCACTGACTATCTCTATTAGCCATGCGCTGGGAGAAAGCATGAGAGCACTTTCTTATTCCCAGCGCAAGTCTTCCAATGTCCCAAAAGACACCCCAAATCGTACCGATGGTTCAGGGTCTTGTTTCTGGGGCTGTCTCACTGTCCCTTTTCTCACTCAAAAACACCATCCAAAAGCTTCCTGATGTCGCTGTTTTTCACTGTTGTGGCTTGTTAAATCAGGCTGCTGGATTTGAAACAAGCTCAAAATCATTTCCTTCAAGGATCATTAACTCATCCTTCCGGGCTTCGGAGGGAGGAAAAGCAACACCTGTCCTTATCCAAACCTTGCAGACATATTTTTCACCTGACAACTTTCAGATGTCAATCGATGACCACACCACTTCTGAGTATCGGCTGAGGTGTCTATTTAACACAGCAGAGGGACCTGGCCGCCGGTTCTCACGGCGCCCCGCAGTGCCTACCCGTTACAGGGCCCTCCTGGCTGGCATACTCCTACCCTACCCTAAACTTCTCCAGCCCGGGGGCTGGGCAGCCCTTCCCCCAGCTGCCCTTCCCTATAATCCAGCCATTTTTCTCTTTTGGTCTACCCTCTAGTCTCTCGGTCCAAGCCACCCCTCTCGGTCGGTGACTCCTTCCCCTTCCCCTCCCCCTTCTCCTCACATGGCCCAGCTTAGTATAGCCATGATCACTCGGGACTCTCCCAGACATGCCTGCCTCTGGCTATGCTCTCCCTCACACCTGTAACAAACCTCCTCCTCCACCATATCTAAGAGAAGTCGTAATTTTTATTTATTTTTCATTAAATTTTTCCATTTATTTCACATACCAACCACAGTTTTCCCTCCCTCCTCTCTTCCTGTTCCCCCCCCCACACACACACACCTCCCATCTATCCCCTCATCCACTCCTCCGTTCAGAAAGGGGCGGACCTCCCATGGGAATCAACAAAGCACGGCATATCAAGTTGAGACAGGACCAATCCCTACCACCTCCCACCCCACATCAAGGCTGGGTGAAGCATCCTAGCATAGGGAGTAGGTTCCAAAAAGCCAGCTAATGCACCAGGGACATGACCCGATCTCATTGTGAGGGGCCCCACAAAAGATCAAGCTACACAACCATCCCTCAGATGCAGAGGGCCTAGGTCAGTCCCATGCAGGCTCCCTAGCTGTCAGTCAAGAGTCCGTGAGCTCCGAGTAGCTCAGGTTAACTGTCTCTGTGCTCTGCATTTGGCATGCTCCTGCCGTGGTGTGCTAATTCCTCTCCACAGACTCAGTCAATGGA
Source organism: Phodopus roborovskii (assembly GCF_943737965.1). NCBI lineage: Eukaryota > Metazoa > Chordata > Mammalia > Rodentia > Cricetidae > Phodopus > Phodopus roborovskii. The sequence continues at coordinate 11,059,715 of NW_026125295.1, read as the reverse complement.
GGAGGCTGTGAGCCGGGAATCTCTTCCTCTTTGTGGGCCGATTATCTCAGATATTTATTACCGTAACGGGAAGCAGGCTAACAAAAACACCGTCTGCACCTGTCCAGAGAGTCTACCAGTCACCCCACAAAGCGAGCGCTCCCCAAATAAAGCCCCTCTCCCCTGTCCTCTCATCCCTGCTCTTCCTCCCTCTCTCCTCTCTCCTCCTCCAGTGGAAGGTGCTGAGCTAGTTGCATTCAACTCTCCATCTTCTTCTCAACATGGCACGCACTGCTCTGGGAATAACATCTGACAGGGGAATGAGACGTAGGAGGCACCGTCCGTCCCAAGGCACCCAAGACGGCACTTCACACCATCCTGGCTCAGCAGAAATGCATTGATCCTAGGAATGTGCATGTTTCACAATCCAGAGAATCTATTTTTTTTTTTCCCCTGTAATGGTGATTAGAACATAGCGCAAGAGCCGGACCCTCCTACAGAACGTCTCACCCAGGGAGAGTCAGGAGCTATGACCCAGCCGCAAGGCTCGGTCTCTTCTGTCTGGGGGACAACTAGCACTGCTGAGTCATTTTGTTTTTCCAAATATTTGATTACTTGTCACTTAGCCATCTGCTGCCTTTTATGAGACTTTGGAACTACAGCCAGCAAAGGGTACAATTAAGTAAACTGGTCCTCTGCCTCCTCACTTTGTTCCTCCTCCCCTCGGGCTGGGTCTCTCCAATCATACACCATCTCAGTCAGAAAGATAGAAAAGGGCAGCAGAAAACTCAGTCCAGGGAAGATTCTGAAACAAGCAAAGGAAACACAACACTCTAAACTGTGACCCTATATTGTGCAAAGCTCTGTACTGCCCTGCCAACTCCCTAGGGGTTGTTTGTGTAAGAATGGCCATGTGTATGAATGCTTAGAGAGTGACACTATTCAAAAGGATTAAGAAGTGGACTTATTGGAGTAGGTGTGGCCTTGGAGTAAGTGAGTCAGTGGGACTTTGGGGTTTAAAATACCCAAGTCAGGGCCCCTGCCATGATGACGATGGCCTAAACATCTGAAACTGTAAGCCAGCCCCAGCTCAGTATTTTCCCTTGTAAGAGTTGCTGTGGTCACGTTGTCTCTTCACAGCAATAGGCACTAAGACAGATAAGTACAGGAATACCAGAGTTTATAGGTGAACTCCTACATGAATGTATCGGAATCATGTGTGTTTGTGAAAACAGTATGTGATGTCATGGGAAGTCCTAAAACAAATGACAATAATTTTTTTTTTTAAAAAAACAAACTTAAATGGACAGATGTACTCTAAAGGATCTACTGTCTGGTTTAGGGTCTCGGTTGTAAAACGGATTCCTACAAAATTACAAATGGCCACGTTCAGCCTTTATTGGTCAACCCCAGAAAGGATAGCCTGTTGCACCTCGGGCAAACAGTTTCAGGCAGGAGAGACATGTAGACCCCTACTGCTTCAACAATATCCTCATTTTCAAGTCCCTCACCCCTACCCCTGTAAAGGGTCACAGCCAAATTTTCCCTTGGCAGACCCCTCAATTCCCCATGGGAGAGAGAGGCTGCCTCTTGCTGTCAGCCTGTCTGTCTGCTGAAGGTCAAAGTCTGGTCTCTTTCTACTTTCCATCTCTTTGTGCTGCCTCAGAAATCTAACCCTGATGATATTAAATATCGTTAAGTTTAAATAACTGTCATAAATGTGATTGTGAAACTGAAAGAAAATATCCCAAGATACAAAACAGACAACAACAACAAAACTATTAGGTCCAAAGTGGCCTCAAGACGGCCGTGCTGATGACAATACCCTAACCAGGAGGACTCTGGATGGGTAAGCAGAGGTCTAAAGGATGGTTTGGGGGTTTCTGTTTTTTTGTTTTTGTTTTTGTTTTGTTTTGTTTTTTCAGGAGCCTCCCTTAAGCTCCCGTAATCTTCCCCAAAGATCAACAAGTGCAAGAGCAATCCTAAGAGCCTGTATCCACTCAAAGACCTCACCCTGAAAACCACCAATTAAAATTCCATTGCCTTTTCTGCCATTTTCAACTCTCTCTGTACACACACACACACACACACACACACACACACACACACACACACACACACACACACATGGTGGGGAGGGTGGGAGGTAACGAGAGAGTGAGAGAGACAGAGAGTAAGTTACGAAAATCAATACTAACAACCTTTCGCTTCTCTGGGACTAAACGTTGACCACCGTACCCAGCAACCCTGCAACTGTCTAGGCAGTCATTTGTGGCGGGTGTTAGTGCCAACTGTCCATTTCTGCCCTCAAGGGACCCGCATGTGCACCCCCGAGGGCGCTCTGTGACGGCCCGCACTTCACTTCCTGCCTTCAAACCCCCACTTGGTGCTCCAGGCAACGTAATCGGGAACGGGAGAGGAAAAACCACAACCAAGGCCTCCTTAACCCGTGCCTTTGTCTCTTCCCAGAGCCCTCGCCTCGTCCAGAGGCCGCTGGGGGGGGGGGGGGAGACTGAAGTTGCATGTGTCCCACTGAGTCTGTAGAGTGAGCAGGGTGCTGAGAGGGATCCTGGCACAGAGCGGGCTTTTCTCTGAAGGACAAACAGCAGCCTTTACCCAGGCTTGCTTGCTCCTCCTACACCTGGGCCTCTAAAGGTCTTTCTGGCAGCTGGCATGACTCCCAGGTAGTCCCCTGTGAACCCCCCTGAGTCTGGGATTCCCCACTGGCTCTGGTGTGTAACTTTCTGACAGAGACAGAGACCAAAGACCGTATGTGGCAGAACCACTGTGGGCTGTGCGTGTACCGACTCTGAACACAGGACAAAATATAACTAAATGGCCAGTTAATCACCCAGAGGACCAGCAGGTTTGATATCTAATCACTTTTCTGAGGATTCCAATAATCCTTTGAAACTGTTTCTATGAGCCAGAAATCCTTGTGCAGAGCCTTTGCCATACACACGGCACAGCCCATTAGGAAGTCAAATAAGTTAACTCTCTTAGCTTAATCCCACAGACGATTACTTGTTCACTAGCAAAATACCCACTCGGGTTCTGTTATGTGTGTGGCGTGCTAAGCCTTCCCTCGTGTGACCTGTCAGCCCCGCCCCCCCTTCTCCCAACACAAGCAGGCAGGCCAGCCCCATGCAGTCAGGCCTTTCCCTGAGCAGAGCTCCCGGGAAGAAAGGCCGACTCACCCTGTCCCAGCTGAAGCACAGGCCGAGGCGGTCAAGCTGTTTCCTCATGTATTTAATATTGCTGTGAAAGAAAGCGAGACAAGTTTGATGTTGAGAGGGGTCAGGGCCAGAGCTGAACTACAGTTTAAGGATGTTTTAGAAAACTTAAAAAAAGTCTAGCTCAATCAGGGAAGCCTTACCTGCTGCTTTGCCCTGGCAGAAAAACATAAAGACAATCCCTAAGAACCAGTAAAACATCAATGTGCAAGCAGGCACCCATGATCCGGACATGCTCATCACTACATGCCACTTTGGTCTTGGCCCTGGAAGGCAGCTCTGTTCCCTGGCCACTCTGACAAGCAACCTCTTGAATGTGTGACCCTGGCCTCTCCAAACATCTGTGTTCTACACAGAGTTAAGTCAAGCAAGCTTGACTTAAGTTTTAAAGCGATCAAACAAACAAACAAACAAACTAACACCAGTGAAAGAAACGCTTGCCTGGCATGTGTAAGAACTGGATTCAATCCCCAGAACTGTGAACGTTACATGCACGCACGCACGCACGCACGCACGCACGCACTCACGCACGCACACGTGAGCACACACCTACCTCTTAATGTACAAATTCAAAAGAAACCACACAGTGTTCTATCAGTCAGAACCAAAACTGTCCCAAAATTGGATAATAGAGGGGTGCAATAATTAATTTAGTTCTTGTCGCTGGGAATCAACTTATGCCATGTTTGATCTACTTTATTAGAGTTGTCATTTTATCATTTTCTTCGTTTTATCACTTCCATTAATCTAGAATTAATTGTGTGATGGAGAGAGAACACAGTGATTTTCCTGCTGTGAAGCCTTGGGCAGAAAAAGCAAAGGTGGTGGAGGGGGCTGGGAGACAGTGTGGGGGATAGTGGGGGGATAATGGGGAGGAGGGGGGGGGACAGTGTGTGTGTGTGGGGGGACAGTGTGTGTGTGGACAGTGTGTGTGTGGACAGTGTGTGTGTGTGTGTGTGGACAGTGTGTGTGTGGACAGTGTGTGTGTGTGTGGACAGTGTGTGTGTGGACAGTGTGTGTGTGTGTGGACAGTGTGTGTGTGTGTGGACAGTGTGTGTGTGGACAGTGTGTGTGTGTGTGGACAGTGTGTGTGTGGACAGTGTGTGTGTGTGTGGACAGTGTGTGTGTGTGTGGACAGTGTGTGTGTGTGTGGACAGTGTGTGTGTGGACAGTGTGTGTGTGTGTGTGGACAGTGTGTGTGTGGACAGTGTGTGTGTGTGTGTGTGTAGACAGTGTGTGTGTGGACAGTGTGTGTGGACAGTGTGTGTGTGGACAGTGTGTGTGTGTGTGGACAGTGTGTGTGTGTGGACAGTGTGTGTGTGTGGACAGTGTGTGTGTGTGTGGACAGTGTGTGTGTGGACAGTGTGTGTGTGTGTGGACAGTGTGTGTGTGTGTGGACAGTGTGTGTGTGGACAGTGTGTGTGTGTGTGGACAGTGTGTGTGTAGACAGTGTGTGTGTGGACAGTGTGTGTGTGGACAGTGTGTGTGTGTGTGGACAGTGTGTGTGTGGACAGTGTGTGTGTGTGTGGACAGTGTGTGTGTGGACAGTGTGTGTGTGTGTGGACAGTGTGTGTGTGTGGACAGTGTGTGTGTGGACAGTGTGTGTGTGTGTGTGTGGACAGTGTGTGTGTGTGTGGACAGTGTGTGTGTGGACAGTGTGTGTGTGTGTGGACAGTGTGTGTGTGGACAGTGTGTGTGTGGACAGTGTGTGTGGGGGAGCAGTGTGTGTGGACAGTGTGTGTGTGTGTGGACAGTGTGTGTGTGTGTGGACAGTGTGTGTGTGTGTGGACTGTGTGTGTGTGTGTGGACAGTGTGTGTGGACAGTGTGTGTGTGTGGACAGTGTGTGTGTGTGTGGACAGTGTGTGTGTGTGTGTGTGGACAGTGTGTGTGGACAGTGTGTGTGTGTGTGTGTGTGGACAGTGTGTGTGTGTGTGGACAGTGTGTGTGTGTGTGTGTGGACAGTGTGTGTGGACAGTGTGTGTGTGTGTGTGTGGACAGTGTGTGTGTGGACAGTGTGTGTGTGTGTGTGTGGACAGTGTGTGTGTGTGTGGACAGTGTGTGTGGGGGGAGATGAGTGGGGGACAGTGTGTGGGGGGGAGCAGTGTGTGTGTGGACTGTGTGTGTGTGTGGAGGGAGAGGATATCGTGTGTGGGATAGTGTGTGTGTGTGTGTGGAGGGGGGGACAGAGGCAAGAGTACTGAATTCGTGAGCACAAGGACCTGAATTCAAATCCCCACAATCCATATAAAAAGCCAGGCATGGCTTGCATGCTGTAACCCTTGCTTTGGGACAGACAGAGCCAAGCAGGTCCAGAGCTTACTGAGCAACCAGACTAGCCAAAACAGTACACTTAAAACGCTGTATGATGGCTCAACAGATAAAGGTGTTTTCCTCCAAGCCTCGCCCCCTGAGTTTGATCCCCACAACCCATACGATGGAAGAAGAGAACTTACTTCCATAACTGCACCATGACCTCCATCCATTTATACATTGTGACACATGCCCCTCCCCCCATAGCTAATAACTAACAAACAGACAAACGCCATATACACCTTCCTGTTTGTTTACCTCTTGTCGATCGGCCAATGCTGTAGTGGATTTGTGCTTGTCCCTTTTTTTAAAAAATATTTTAAAAAGGTTTCCGTAGACAAGTGTTTGAGTATGCCTTAAACACTCACCTGTGGGTCCAGCTTTCTGGGTGCAGATCCCTCTCAATGGCAGCATTTTCGGCAGGCAGCCCAAATGCATCCCACCCCATGGGGTTGATAACCTGGTGTGACAGGACAAAGCAGAAATGACAGAGAAATCATGAAAATGGGTTTATAGAATGCTTTTCTTCTGCTTCCTTCCTCTCGTCTGCCTGACTCCAACAGGCTGCCCTCTTCACACAGCATCTGAGTGTGTGTGTGTGTGTGTGGGGGGGGGGAGTGTGTGTGTGTGGGGGGGAGTGTGTGTGTGTGTGTGGTATGTGTGTGTGGGGGGGCGGCATTTGTCACGATCCCTCCTTTCCTTGCCTATTTAACAGAGCCCTGTTAACCGGGAATTTGTTCACTGAAGAATAAAGAATATGTTCCAGGCACAGATACAGGATCCCTACCAATCATCCCACAAACCCAGAGGCCATCTTCATGATGGCCTTATGAAGAAAGCTTCATAAGAAAGCCTTACAAATTCACATGTGGGAAAAAAAAAAAAAAAAAAAAAAAAAAAAAAAAAAGTGGCCAAAAGGAAGGTTAAACACTGCCCCCTTAAATAAAGCAGAGCACTGGCACAGAAAGAGGTACTCCACAGTAAACTACAGCTCATTAAAAAAACCAAACCGGGGCTGGAGAAATGAGTTAGCGCAGTGACGAACGCGCTTGCCACATCGCCAGTGGACATGGCAGTCCACCTCCAATTACTGCGTCTGAAGGTGGGAATGGAACCCTGGGAACAAGCTGGCTAGAGACCTAAGTTTGATTAAGACACCCACTTCAACAGGCTGGCACGCCTTTGACCCCAGCACTTGGGAAGTAGAGGCAGGCAGATTTCCATGAACTCCAGAACATCCTGGTCTAACAATACCACCCAAACCCAGAGATGAAGGGGGATGTCCTTCTGAATGCTGTGAATATGTTTCCTTTATTAGTTGATGAGTAAAGCTGTTTCAGCCAATGGACAGGCAGGATGTAGCCAGATAGGAAGTGTAGGTGGAGTTAACAGACTAGAAGAATTCGGGGAAGAGGAACGAGGAGTTGCTAGAACAATGCCATGTAGCTACTGGGAATGAAGGATGCCTGAGCACTCTCCGATAAGCCAAAACCATGTGGAAATACATAGGTTAATAGTAATGGATTAATAATTAAGAGAGAGGTAGCCACCAACCTGATGCCACCCGAGTCGCTGGCCAAACAGTTTATAGTTAATATAAGCCTCGGTGTGTTTGTTTGGAACTAAACAGCTGCAGGGCCCTGTGAGACAGAAACTTTCCATCTACATGGGGTACCAGACATCTGGCAAGAATTTCCATATGAAACCTGACAAACGCTTAAGAAGGGATTGTAAACACAACAGAACAGAATTGAGCTGTGCTTCCTGGTAGCAGCATTTTTCCAGCTGCTGTACTTTAGACATATTTCGGCACAGCACCATTAAAAAACTCAGTACCCTGAGTACAGCAGAGCTTAAGGCATGTTTGAGCTTATTTCACAGAGGAGATGGGTACTGCTGAGTCAGAGATGAGCCCAAGATTTAGGAACTAAGAGGCTGACTGAGGCAAACATAATGCCCAAGGAAGTCAGGACTGGCCTAGGATAACACAGACGTCACTTAAGCTATTATTGTAAAGCCGTAAGGATGGGTTTACCCCCTAGAAGCAATGCCCAAGATTTAGGTAGAAGGGCCTGGGATGCGTAAAGCATAAATTCTGGGGGATATGAGCAGAGGTTGGCTCAATAGATGGCGAAGGATCACCAGAGTATAAACTACATCCCCTCCCAGCACTCTAGGAAGACAGGTAAAATGGTGCTTTGAAGGATGCCTGTGAACATATCTTTCCAGGCTTCCCTAGTGCCTATCTGTGTACACAAGGACATTTTGCTCTTGTGAACACAGTTCCCACACCCGTAGCTCTCTTGGAGTCAACTGGAAACAGATTCCTTTTCTTTTTTCTTTCTTTCTTTTTTCCTTTACTGATGTTTTTCTAATTAAAAACACAATGCAGGTGCAGCTCTTCCAAAGGATCCAGGTTCCATTCCCAGCACCCACACGGCAGCTCCCGACTGTTGTAACTCCAGTCCCAGAGCATCTGATGACCTCTCCTGGCCTCTGTAGGCACTGCATGTACACGGTGCACGGACACACATGCAGGTAAAATACTCATCCAAACACATACAGGCAGGGACATGTAGTTCCTAATACTCAATGATCTGCCCTCTTCGCTGAACATTATATCCTAGGCACCTGTACAAAGTTTAAAAGTACTAATGCTGATTGTGATGATACCTTTCATAGCCCAGTTGTACAGGAGCTAAGGGCTCAAGATGCTGGGCATTAGAGTTTATCAGGGAACTGACTTGGGGTGGTGGCGCTGAGCTTGTTGTCTTACACCAGTGAAGAGTAATGACGCCGATAGCCACTCGTGGAAGCAGTCTTTATTAAGAACTATCACAGAAAAATCTAGAAAAAGAGATAAGAAACTCTTGAGAGAAGGTAGAGTTTCCAAGACAGAAGAACCATTTCCTTTGCCTAGGTTTTTATAGGGCAGTGGCAGATGTTGAACAAAAGACTGAGGCAGTCTCTATTGAGAGTGGTTCCTTCTCTGGAACCACTTCATGTGTGAAGTCAAAGGAAGGCCCACACACGCTCAGCATGTTCCCCTGGTCCACACAGTGGGACAACCATCGGATGTCCATGCCCTGCCCCTAGTGAAGGTTAGTTGAGGGCCCTTTTGTCCACCTCTGACTCTGGCTTATTTGGCCATGACTATGTGCAAGCTGTCAGTTATCTGGCTAAGGTCACTTCCTCCCCATTTGCAGGCAGCTAGCTAACCGTTAATTATACTGAGTGCCCAGGCTTTGTTAGCCTTCATCTTGACTTCCTGCTGACCATCAGACAACCTGTAGGGAGTCCCAAGTGCCCTTAATTAAATGGAGCGCTCTTCATTCTCAAAGCTACCAAGAAGCAGCAGCGATGTTCTTGGTTATTGCTTTGTCTACAGTACAGTCTGGGATCTCTTTCCAGAAACTGGGCTAGCATGTTATCAGGAATCCATACTACATGTCAGACTATTATAATTAGCTGCATTGAAAGCAAGACTATGTAATAAGCAACAGAAACTAACATGTATCTCCCAAAGGGGAAAGGGCTTTTGGAAGCTATCCAGCAAACCTGCTATCACTGGCCTTGTTTCTTAGAGCCTAATTGTCTCTTGTGGTCCACTTGGACATCTTAAGTATCTTTGTGTCTATTTTTAGTGCTCCTGACTTCATTTTTTAAACCCTAATAATCCCTTTTCACCTTAACGCCCACTCCCACGGTAGCATATAAGGGAGATGTGTAGTTTTTACCATGGGCCCCTTTCCCTTACTGCCTACTATGAGCTAACTCCTGTCTCAGCTGAGTAAATCTATTCTGCTCGGCTTTGGGAACCTGAGTACACAGTTGGGACATGAGGTCTCTTTCCTCATATGGCATATGGGGTGTTCCATCCTCCCTAAACAGTGTTTCCCCATCTCAGTAACTGCTTCATCTTAAGCTTCACACAGCCCTGGTATGGACAGCCACTCTCAAAACCCTTCCCTGATGCAGAAGGATGCATGGGTTTGGACTCTTCCCTGGGCTCCCTGGGCCTTTCTGGAGCTGGAATGGCTACTGTAGAGGTAGGAACTCTTCTCACAAAGAGAGCTGAGGCAGGTCTGGATGCAGAGGAGCCTCAAGGGCCGGCCCTGACCCAGTACCCAGAGTGCCTAGGCTCCTGCAACATTCCCTTGATCCTGTGAGTCTTACCAGGCTCTGAAGTTGGTCTAAGTTAGGCTTCAGTCCCCGGGAGCCAGGGAGCCCCATTAAAGAAGCATCCTTGGCACACAAGCAAGAGTCCTGCTCGCAAACACTGCTTCAACCACAGAAAACACAGTCTTCCATGTTTGCTTTTCCCCTCTCTTTTCAGGAACTAAAAAGCCTGGTTCTAGGTTACTCAGGAGTTCTTCTACACTGCCCGCCCTGCACTTGAGTTCTGTCTGTGCTATGCTGAATTCTCCCAGGTTGCTTCCTTGGAAGAACGGGGTAGCTGTTGTGTAACTGTTCTGCAGAAAAGGGAACTTATCATCACTTGGAGTCTTTGTCAGACCCTGGTCCAATGTTCCTGCCCATTAACATTCTGTTAGGTGCTACCTGGATTTTTAGATAAAGTCAATACAGGAAGTCGGGAGCATGTCTTCAGCCATCCACCAGGTCACTGAACTGAATGGCCTGAGTGGCCCTGCAAGCTTAATTTTAAACCAGGAAGGTCCCCTGTTCACAGGCCCCGGGGGCCACTTGCAGAGCCCACTCCCTTGCTGTAGAATCTCTCACTTCCAATACAGGAGAAATAGGGAGCAAAGACCTAAGCACCGTTGCAATACCTCCATGTGTCTGTCCTTCTGGCAGCAGGCTGGATTATAGGAGATGGTATGCACCTGTAATTCCAGCATTCAGGAAGCTCACACAGGATCATGAGTTCAAGGTTAGCCTGGGCTACATAGTAAGACCCCACTTCAAAACCAAAACAAAACCCAGCTATCATGTACCACATTCCAGGCACTTGATATTATACCTGGGCTTTGAGTGGTAGAAGGCATGCTTAGAATGTGCAAAGGTATAGATTTAATCCCAAACTCCACAAAACAACAAAAAAAGTAACTATACCTATAGTTGGCATCTCTGTGTCCAGGTTGTCCAAACCATTCACTAGAATTTACACTCTTCTGGTTAGTCTTTTATTTTATTTACTTTTTTTTTTTCAATTTTAAAATTTCTTCTTATGTACATTGGTGTAATTCCCCTGGAACTGGAATTACAAACAGTTGTGAGCTACCATGTGGGTGCTAAGGATTGAACCCAGGTCCTCTGGAAGAACAGCCAATGTTCTTAACCACTGAGCCATCTCTCTAGCTCCTCCTCTGGCTAGTTTTAAAATGACTCATCTCTCTTCACATCAATGAACTTCCACAGTTGAAGTAAGTTATCACACCTAGAGCTTACATGTACAAACATGCCAATTTACCCTAAAGAAAGGGGGGGGGCAGCTGCACTTATCTGCAGGGCCCAGCTGGGCATGATGGCACACGCCTATAACCCAGCTAACTGGAAAGCTGAAGTACTGAGAGTTTGAGGCCAGCCTGGGCAATATCAAAGGCCCCTTTTTGAAATAAAATAATATATAGCAGATCCTGAGCATTCCTGATTTATTTTTTAAGCTAACCTCTTCTTAGGTGTGAATGCTTCCTATGGCTTCATTTTTTTTTCAAGATATTTGATCTATTTTTACGAACCTACTTCAGATATACTTTTAAATACCCATCATGTCAATTTCAGAACAGTGGGTACGTGACATCATGGGAGGGGGCAGAAGATAAAACTGATAATTTTAAGATAATAAATGTAAAAATATTCAGAGGCTGAATCAAGAAGTCCCAGTTACTTAAATTAGAAATCAGTAACTTCAGCCGGGCAGTGGCAGCACGCGCATTTAATCCCAGCACTCGGGAGACAGAGGAAGGCAGAGCTCTGAGTTTGAGGTCAGCCTGGTCTACACAGTGAGTTCCAGGACAGTCTGGGATACACAGAGAAACCCTGTCTTGAGAGAAAAAGAAGGAGGAGAAGGAGAAGGAGAAGAAAGAAGGCAAAAATCCAGCACATTTCAAAATTTGAAAAACCACATTCTCTATCTAGTTCTTACAACAAATACTCCAAATATGTAAGTTGGATGAGACGCTACAAAGGCAGTGAAGCTACCCCAAAATTCAGAAAGGCCAGATAGCATCACTAGCTCAGACCTGACAGAGCCACCAGAGCCACCTAGAACCCAAGAGACAGAGGCAGCAGTGGGCAGGGCCAAGGCCGATATGAGAGACGGCGTGTAAATGTGTGGGCTCATCTTACCAGACAGAACCACAGGAGATGGGCAGTGGCCGAGGCAAGAGCCAAGGAGGAGATTCTCCGGTTTCTCCATTTACCTGACCTCCAATTCCACCTAGAATCCCTATGCCTCAAATCTAGCCACAGTAGGAGGAAGGATTTGTGATGCCCACCCCCACCCCCACCCCCACCCCCCGCCCCCAAGAGCAGTCAGTATCAGGACTATGATGCCTCTGCCCAGCAGTCGGTTTTTGCTGGGGGTGGATGGTAGAGACAGCAAGAGACATTGATTCTCTTCAGGGGGAACCCTAATTAAACTCAACGGATCACAAAGTCAAACAATCACAACAAAAGACCAGCCAGGCGGCTGATCCCACAGCTTGAGAAGCACAGCTTAACGCGAGGCGAGCAGGATGGAACTGTGTAGCAACACATCTCCAAGCGGAGTCTCAGAGAGGAGTCACTCAGGGCTGCCGACTCTCGTGGAAGATGGGCCACCCCCACGTGGGTTCTCAGAGGATCAGAAATGGGTATTATGGCAGATGGAACATCTGTGTGAGGTCCCAGGGGGAGTATCAGACTGGCTAGTGTCATGGCAGACCAGAAACCACTAGCCCAGAATATAGTTGTATGTACGTCAGAGCTCTGCAAGTCAGACCAGAGCTGGAACCAGAGTGAGGGCTGGGGGCTGGGCCTGGGTCTGGGACAGCGTCTGGTGTACAGTCCTCTAGATCTGAGAACCTGGACATTCCAGGGTTGGCAGGAGGGCTGGAGGCATGCTGACTCAGCAAAAGGGACCCAGAGCTGAGGGAGTCCAGGCTACAGCCTTATCTATGCTGTATTTCTTTCACAAAGAGGCAAGGTGGAAATTTATGTACAATTTAAAAATACTTTAAGAAAAGGGGGGGGGGGGGACAAGCGGGCAGGTCATTTGTCCTTCTAACATGGGAAACAAGAGCAAGCTGAGCAAAGAGAGGTTTACATGTGGACAGGAAGGACACAGGCATCTGGCCCCTGCCTTCCCACCACAGACAGGAGCATGCCCCTCCCCTATAAAACAAAGCTTTATATTTGAAACCAATTCAGCTTCAGATGTGGGCACCATGGTTACTGTTTCACAAAGACATGCTATTTCCAGTGTCTCTCCTTCTCTGGAATGGATTCAGCACTCTATTTCCAAGAAATGAAAAATGCAGTGTTTAATTTCATTTAGCCAGTGTAATAAGCAACCATTATTACAGATTGGATGTAGAAAGAAATCAAGTGACTACTTCAGAGTAAGAAAAAACAGTGGCGGCGCCTATCCCTAAAAGGCCTGCCTCCTGTGGGAACGCAGAACCTGACTCCAGGCACTTTCCAATCAAGGCGCTAGGCTATCGTGCCTTCTCACCTTCAAACCACACCTGAGAGCCTAAGTCTAGAAATCCACTGCCTACCTCCGGATGCCACAGGGATTTGAAAGTCTGGAACTAAATGTCACACTGTGCACTCTGGGCACATCACAGGCGACACTCAACGACCAACTGAAAACTGTGGACGCATCCACAGCCACTTGCTTGCTGGGAATGTCCCCTGCATCTGGCCTTTGTGGGTGACCACACAGTGATTATACATCTGCTAGACGCTGAGCCCAACCTCTTCCTACACTTGGACAAGGCTGTGGGCTTTCTGCCTGGGACTAGACAGTCCAGGCCCAGAACTCTGATGCTCCCTTCCATCACCCAGCTCCTGGACCAGAGACGGTGCTGGGAACACCAACTGAGGTGGGAGGCAGAAAATTTATTTTCCAACCATCTGTGCATATGATATATGAAAACACAACAACACCACATGGAACTAAGCTTTAAGTGTGTCATTAGGCATCCTTTGAGTTTCAGGAGCATCCACCCAACTGGCAGCATAGCCTTTTCTGACTGCAGAAAAAGAAGACTTTAATTCTGGCTTCAAATGGCCCTTGAGTAAACATGCAAGTCTCAGGAATGCTTTATGGTGGCCACTGAAATTGCATTACACTTCTTTGTTTGTCTTTTGAGGTAGTCTCACTCAGTCCCGGACGGCTTTGCCGTCGTGTCCCTCCCGCCTCCCACTAAGTTCTGGAATTTCTGAGGTGTGCACCACACGTTTGAAGGGATCTCTTGCTCATCACCTCTGGGTGAAGCAGACATCCTCACTGCTCTGATTTAGCTCCCTCAGACCACCCAACACTCAACTCATCCAATCTACACATCTGTGGTAAAAGTCAGCCGCTCCGCTCGAGACTTTAACTCTCTTCTCAAACCGTTTGGCTCAGCAGAGACACCATCCATCCATCACACGTGATACCTGGCCCGGCCACCTACTCTGCTTTTGCTAGACTCCACCCCTAGCAAACTCAAGGGAAATCTGCCATTACACAGGAACACTGCAGCGGTGGTAGATGCTTCACATTTTGGCTCAAGTCTGGGGACCCACTGTTTCCCCGATGGCTTTCAAGTTTTTACTACTATTGTGAGAGTACAGAACACACACCATGGAGTGAGTACATTGGAGGTCACGGGACAACTTTATCGATGCTTTCCACCTTCATGTTGAGTTCTGAGGATTAAACTCAGGACATCAGGCCTATTTGCAAAGTGCCTTTATCTGATTGTCAAATGTCTAGTTCTCACACTCGGCGATAATCTTAAAAAAGACTGCCGAGCCAGGGATACTACAATTATCTGTATTCCCACCATATGCAGAGGTCATGGATCAGATCAGCTCGTGGTAGGAACACACTGCTTTTATTTGATGCTGTCTGGTTTGTTTAATTTGAGGCAAGGTCTCACTCACTATGTTGCCTATATTGACCGCAAAGCTAACGTTCCTCCCGCCACTGGCTTCCCAGCACTGCGTCTATAGGTGTGCACCACACTATGTCTGGCTGGAAACAAAGGGCCTTGTAAGTTGTAGTGTGTTAAAAAAAAAAAAAAAAAAAGATGTGTTCCAAGTAACCATTAAACAGTTGAAATGCTACTAACAAAGGAAGTTGTAGGCCCTTCTCTGTCGCCAAGAAATTAAAATAGTATTGGGTAGATGACAGTAACACAGAGAACCTGTGAGTTTAGCCGAGGTGGCCTATGGTTCTTCCCATAACTACTGATAAGTGTGAGCTACAGAAATGAAGGCCAGTTTACTCACAGTGCAAGGAAAATTAAGTGGACCTTGGAGAGTAACAAGGACTTACTTAGAGGGGAGACTGAGAAGAACTTAAGAAGGGGACACCTGGGTGAAAAACGACAGGTGAGAACAAAGACGTTCACTATGAAAAAACTACGTGCATCATTAAGGGCTGTGGATGCAGGAGACTTGGGCTAGCAGGCCGAAAAAAGCATCATTATAAGTGGGCTGCAGATGGCTCGGGGGTCAAGTGCACCCACTCGGCGGCCAATAACCGTCCTTAAGTCCAGTCCCGGTGGATCTCTCATCCTCTTCTGGCATTCCTGGGCACCAGGCAAGCACATGGTGCACAGACATGCGTGCAGGAAAAACGCCCACACTCAGAAAGTAAACAAATGAAAATGTCTAAATCACTATAAAAAGAAAACCGAGACAGACGCAGAGTAACTCGAGACTGAGATATATGGTAGCGTGCAGGTTACAGGTTAAGGGCCCTAGATTGGCGCTGGAGGACCACAGTCGGAGAACCATACAGGCTAGCTGGTCACCGGCACAGATACAGGAAGACTGCCCTGCTATCTGGTGTAGGAAAAATGCCAAGACTTGAAATCTGGGCCTAAGTAATCACTTCCCAATCAAGGGAATCACCGGCTTCTAAGAAGGGTGATGCACCCGAGTCCTCACGCCCTGGGCGGTAACAACCCTGAGCCCCATGACAGAGCCTTTCACCCAGGCACAGGGGAGGGGAGCAGCTCATAGTGCAAAGAGTGTGAGTGTGTGTGTATACACATATATATGTGTGTGTATACATAAAAATGGTGTGTATACATATATGTGTGTATACATATATATGTGTATGTGTGTACATATATATATATGGGTGTGTATATACATATATGTGTGCGTGTGTATTATATATATGTGTGTGTACATATATGAACATATGTGTTTGTGTATACATATATATGAACATATATGTGTGTGTGTACATATATATGAACATATATATTTGCGTGCATGTGTATACATGTTCATTTAGTCAGTTCTGTTCCTGTTTCTCTAAAGAACCCTGGCTAATATACTGACATTTAGTAACACGTAACAGTTTGAAATCCAGACTCAGCCAGTGGGCAAACAGAAGAAAGCCCTGGCCACATGAGCAGCAGCAGCAGCTTCTTAGAGCAGCCCTGTAGCCTGCTCCCAGCAGAAGACTGTAGGGACTCCTTGATTAAACGGAGCTGAATCACTTTTCTGAGCAGCTCCCAGCAAATCAATCAGTATAAATCATAATTACAGCTATCGCTTATTAAGGGATGCATTAAGCACCAGACACGTGGCACACCGCACTACCTAATCTGACCTCACAGAAACCTGAGAAGAAATCAGTCTCAGTGTCTGTCTGTCTCCCTCCCTCCCTCCCTCCCTCCCTCCCTCTCTCCTCTCTTCCCTGGATACCAACTGCAGGGCCTAGGTGAATTCCCTGCTGCTGAGCAGATCCCAAGCCTTCCTTAGGGCAAACGGGGGAAGTGGGAGTCAGAGACACTAGGTGACTATGCAGGGTGTAGGAAGTAGCAGAGCAGGGGTCAAACCAATGCTGTCCGCTCTGCTTTTGGATTTCAGTCCCCCTTCTCTTGGCCGTGAGCTCTGCCTGATTCCTCCCATGCATCTTTGTTAATATCTCATCCTACCCAAGACAATCAGACTCCCACATAAATATATATATCCCTTGACTTACCTCTCTGCTGGCAGGCTTCCCCACATCCTGTCACCAATAATAAGTTTTTGCTTAAATGTTCCTGCTTAGGAAGGGCAGTGCCTGCAGCCTGCATGCACTGGTCAAATTAAGGTGACTTAATTTTTAAAAGGATACATAGAGTTGAAGGTTAGTTACAGAATTACACTTTTAAGGGAGTACAGTACGTAGCGAATTACACTTTTAAGGGAGTACAGTACGTAGCGCAGTGATCACACACATTCCTAGCCTGTGCCAGGTTCTGGGTTACAGCCTTAGGAACGAAAGTGGGAGGGGAATATTGCACTTTGGCAGAGTCAATTAATTCTATCTTGCTTTTTTTCTTTCAAGATTTAAAATTTTATTTTTATTTATAAGTATATGTATGAATATATGCCCACCACCTGGCATATGAACCAGTGGATGCCAGAAGTATCAGATATCCTAGAACTGGAGTTACAGCAGACCACAAGAGTTCTGAGAAGTGAACTCAGGCCCCTGCAAAAATAGTCAGTGCTCTGAATGGTTGAGCCATCTTTCTACCCTCCGTCCTGCCTCTTTTTTAAGAAATACTGTAAAACTGTGTCTCAGAAAAATATCTTTCCTAAACCAGGATGACAAATAACTGTGATAACTTTAAGTTCCAATGGAACCCCCGACCTACTATTAACGCTCAAGTGAAAACACGACCTCGTTTTCATGGGCTTCGTCTGCCAACAAAAGGTTCCCATTCAACTGTCTCGAGAGACATACTTAACCTTCCTAAAGGCCTAGGAGGTGCAAGGTGCCGCCTGCATAGGGCCTGATAGGTTAATAAAAGCAATGGCCAGTGGTGCGCCAGCAAATGTAACAACTGGCTCTCACGTGACAAAGTCCCAGTTTGGTGCCAGGCACGGTGGCACATCCTGGCAATCCCTAGCAGTCAGGAAGTAGAGGCAGAAGCTCACAGAGTCAAGGTCATCCTTGACTCCCTACCAAGTATGGAGTCAGCCTGGCTTGCGTGAGACCCTGTATCAAACAGAGCATATGTTGTGCTCACCTACCCTTTTACACTCTTGCAGTCCAGGGTCCCCTTGCCTCAAGAGTGGAGCCAATGGTAGCGGGCAGGTCTCCCCCTCAGTTAATAAAACGAAGACAATCCCCACAGACGTGCCCTGGGCAGCCATTCACCGAGACCCCGCCCCGGTGATCCCACATCGTGTCGAGTTAACTAACACTAAACATCAGGGGTGGGGTCGGAGGTTGAGAGCGCTTAGGGACCTTGCAGAGGAACTGAGTCAGTGACCCGACACTGAGTTACACATCTGTAACTCAGGGGCCTCCTTAATCACCTGCACTCATGTGCATATACCAATGGATACGGAGTTTCAAAACAGTAATAAATCTTAAAAAAGAAGAAGAGACACTAACCATACTGGGACTGACCCACATCAGCCAAGAAAAAGGCACATCCTCTTTTTCCTTTTAAGTTCCGTTTTTTATCAGGTGGCTCCTCTTTGGGCCAGTGACTTGGCTCAGCAAAATAAGCATTCTTGCCACCAACCCTGAACTTGATCCCCAGTACCCACGCGGTGGAAGAAAATGGACTTAGGCAGGCACATGCCTCCTACCAATACATAAATGTAATAAAACTGGACGTTCCCTCTTTAGGGAATTCTCCCCCACTCCCCACAGTTATTATTTTTTCTTATAAAATTTTATTTTCCCACTATAAAATAAATATTGTTTTCACCAGAGAATAGAGAAAACATCCAGTAACGAGGTGGGATTGGGGGGGGGGGGGAACCAAAGCTGATGTGATGTCCAAAACCACACTGTAGCCAAGACTGGCCTTGAACCCCTGGTTCTCCCCCTCAACCTTTCAAGTTTGGGGATTACCGGGGTGCGTCTACCACACACAGCACTATAGTATGGACCACAGATGTACACAGAGGCCCACGCTCAAAGGCCTTGTCCC
This sequence comes from Phodopus roborovskii, assembly GCF_943737965.1. NCBI lineage: Eukaryota > Metazoa > Chordata > Mammalia > Rodentia > Cricetidae > Phodopus > Phodopus roborovskii. Next base: position 11,041,080 of record NW_026125295.1, on the reverse strand, counting down.
AGGGTGGTACTCCTGAACAATGCTGAGATCTTCCAGAGGTAAGGACTAGCTGTGGCACAAGCTTCCCGGCTGCTCCAGAAGCTGAGGCAGAAAGACCGTAACTTCAAGGCCAGCTTGAGCAACTTAGTGAAACCCCCGCCTCAAAATAACATTAGGAAGAGGAGCTAAGGGTGTGGCTCAGTGGTAGAACACTGGCCTGGTAGGTGGGATTGATGCCCTGTAGCACTCACCAAAAGAGACAGGGTCACTGAGGATTAGGCCCTCAAAGAAAATCCTGGGAACGACGACGGTTCTCTATTGCTTACTAGGCATGGGGTTAGCAGTGTAGTGATATATTATTTATGATTTATTAAAGCTTGACCGAGGATTCAGCCTCAAGCTGTAGAGAACAGGTAGTGGTGATACACACCTTGAATCCCAGCACTCAGAATTGAGAGGAAGACGGACGTCTGTGAGTCCAAGGCCACCCAGATCTACACAACAGTGAATCGGTCTAAAAGAGAATTATGGCTCACACCTTTAATCCCAACATTAGGGAAGTATATAAGACAGAAGCAAGGTCTCAGAGAGAGAGAGACTGATTCACTCTCCAGTCACACCGAGGAGAGGCTACAGTCTGAGGCTTGGTGAAGAGCCCGTGGAGACAGAGTCAGCCTATTCAGCCCGAGGAAGAGGAAAGAAGCTAGTGGCCGGCTGCTTTGCTTTTTGGACTTTAGCTTGAAGTCTGAGCCCCAGTACCAGTCTCTGGGTCCTTTACTTTTCATATTACAAAGCAGCCATGCTCCCATGTGCTGGTCACCATGGCTCTCCAGCATCCTCAGCGGAGGCCTAAGCACACTGCGCCCTCTACTCAAGCACTGTATTTGTAAGAACAGGGGCCATAATAAGCCTTCCTTTTTCTTCTTGATAACCACCTCCGGTATTTGCAATGGAGGTGCAAAGCTGACCAGGGTATCGTCACTGCCCTGTACAGTGACAGCTTATGGGGCGAGCTCTTCCTGGGGAAAGAGCTGCCTGCACCTGCCCTTGCCCTCCCCAAGCCTACCCGATGTCCACCCCGCCCCCAGCATAACACCCAGTCTACCCATATGCTTCACTACAAAGGCTTCCCTGAGCTCTTCATGTTCACACTTAGAGTGGCCTCTCTTTGTTATCCTAAACACGCATTACCACACTCCTGTCCACGGAGCAAGGCAGACTCTTGCTCTTACCTGCATGCCTCTCATTTTCTGGAACCGTGCAATGGTGTCACTCAGAGTGTAGACTCGTACATGGCCCATGTGCAGCTTGCCAGAAGGGTAAGGGAACATGGACAGCACGTAGAATTTGGGCTTCGATTTCTAGGAAAGAGTGACACAGTATGATAGAATGTATGTATTACATATTTTCTGGAAGCTATGCATACGTTAATATTTTGGCACTTTATTCAAGTTAAGTTTCCAAAAGGAAAAAAACAAAATTCCTGCCAGGCAGTGATGGTGCACACTTTAATCCCAGCACTCAGAAGTCACAGGCAAGTAGATATCTGTGAGTTCGAAGCCAGCCTGGTCTACAGAGTGAGCTCCAGGACAGTTTTAAAGGACTGCTTTCCAAATGAGCCTCTAACACAGAGATGAGTCTCTTTCCCAGGTCCCCTTAGCTGTAACCACCTGAACTCCACTGCCGACCACAGTCTCCAGGTATTAGATGGGCCCTGAGGTCGATCCTGTGCACTGAGAGCTTCTCTTTTAACATAGGAAATCTATACATCTGACTGGAATGAAGACAGGACAGGGCGTCCCATGAGGTCGCTACCTTTGGACACCCTCGGTCTTTCCCAGCAGGATGGGGCATGTTGTTAAGAGTTTGTGTACGTCAGAGGACCAGGCCCCAAAGGAATGGATCTAGTCACAGAGCTGGTTGCTTACGGAACACCTGACTTTTCTGGTGCTTGTGGAAAATTCTGCAGTGATGAGGATAGAACTGAGGACCTTGTACGTGCTAGGTGAGTGCTGCATCACTGTACTTCATGCACAACTGCCAGGATTACATGCAATCTCTATATTCACCATGCTAGCACTCAATAGGACTGCAATAACTCTTAAAAGAATGCCTGTTGGCCTTGGGGAAGCACCTTCTAACAAAGGCATGGCCGTTTACCCCAGCAGATTTTACAAATCCTGTCCGGGTGACTGGAGGCTCCCCTAACCAAGCCTCAAATTCTGCCACAGAGCATCTGGAAGGGCGACAGGTTACTGCTGCCCGTGGTCAATGAGGATAGGCTCTCCCTCTTTGGTTCCTACTTCTTCCTAGAATTTTAGGAAGCATCAAGGTTTTGCTTCTCCTAAAGGAATGAATGTAAACACAGACAGAAATTCACAGCCCTTCCTGTGCATGTGTGGGAGGTGACGCTTTAAATGCTGTTTGCTAGTATTCGCAAGACTGATGATGGACAGAACCTACTCGCGATGCTTAGTACCAACTGAAGACGGGCATGGTGGTGCACACCTTTAATCTCAGCAAAGACAGGTGGATCTGTGAGTTCCAAGCCAGCTTGGTCTACAGAGTGAGTTCCAGGACAGCCAGGGCTACACTGAGAACATCTGTCTCAAAAAAACCAACTAAACAAACACACACACATACACACACACACATACACACACACACACATATACACACACAACTATTAACCTGACAGGTTCTAAAATCACCAAGGGGAGCAAAGTTAAGGCATGTTAGTGAACATGGTTAACTGAGGACCCAGCCTACATGTGATGAGTACTGTTCCATGGGCTCAGGTATTGGACTAAAAGGGAGAGAGAAAGATGAGCAGTGCATTCACCTGTCTTTGCTTGCTTATTGTTGAAACAACGTGACCCACTGCTCCCCCCCCCATCTAGACCGTATTCTCCAAAACTGTGAGTCAAGACAAACCCTTCCTTATGTTGCTTCTATCTGATATTTGACCACCACAACAAAAGCAACTAATATACAACATAAATCAGGGGAGCGGAACTAGAAATCAGATTCCAGCAAAGTGGGATTTTTGTGTGTTTGGTTGCTTGGTTGATTTCTGGGACAGAATTTTGCTATATAGCACAGGCTGGCCTCAAACTTGCAGCAACCCTGCCTCCAGAGTGCTGGGACTACAGGTGTACATCACCATGTCATGTCTAGCTTCTCGCTAAGTTCTTAAAGTTCAGCAAAGGTTTTAAATCTTTAGCAAAACCACAAACAAGAGCTAACCACCCTCCACCCCTAAAAAACACGAAGCACAACTTTTCTCTGTCCTGTCCATCCTCTAGAAATAAAAAAGGTAAATAGGTAAGCAGCACCACCTGGAGAAAGAAACGCTTTTTAAAGGTTTTCTCAGAGTCTGTGCCACTGGAAGAATCATGACTTAAATAAGCAGAGTGGCAGGCAGGGAACAGGAGATCTCACGAGTGAGGAGACCCCCAGTGGGATTCATGTGTACTCGGGGACTTCCCTGCTTTTAAGAAGACTAGGTCAGCCCTGTGGTTTGGCTCCGTGATACAGTACTGGCCTAGTCCGTGCAAGCCCATGGGCTTCATCCTTGGCACTGGGGAGAAGAAAAGGTGAGTGACAGAAAAAAGTCCTTTCCCCTTGTGAACAAGTTCTTATGAAAGGTGAAACAGCTCAGTGTCTACTGAATGCAAAAATAAAACTGTCTCCTTTTTACTGAACCCTTTCTCCTACTACCTGCAATAGGTTAGACCCCATGGCTTTTCTTTGGGAATTTTGAGTACCACAGGAAAAGACTGTAATCACGTGGGAGCTGGAGAGACGACTTGGTGGTTAAGAGCACTGGCTGCTCTTACAGAGGACCTGAGTTCAATTCTCAGCACCCACATGGCAGCTCACACTTGTCTGGAACTCCAGTTCCGGGGAACCTGATGTCCTCACACAGGCATACATGCAGGCAAAACACCAATGAACAGAGAGTAAAAGGAAATAAATCACTTTTTAAAAAAGACTATACTCACACTCCTTTACATACACTATTGGTAAAGTTTTTTGCTTTCTAAGACAGGGTCTTGTTTTATAACCCGGGCTGGGCTCAGACTTCTTGAGTGTTGGGACTACAGGCCTATGCCACACCTGGCCATCTAGTTTTTGACTTTCAAGTTATTATGTAAAGCAATTTTATTATAATCACCCTATCTTCTTGTACTATTTATTTTATCACATTAATTATCAACCTTGCTCAAACATTTTCTACACACAGCTTCTTCACTAGCCTCTCCATTTTTGAATGCTTGTTCAATGAAGATTAAATTAATGGCAACATCAAATAATTCATCGCACACAAGCTAAGCTGAACTCCAAACCCGAGTTCATAAGAGCTATGCAGAAAAGCGATGCTACTGCATCTTGATACTCATGAACATTTTTGTTTCCGTGGAAAATACATTCAGCCCACTGCCTGTCCCTGCCTGGTGCTTTTCGGTGTGAATTAAGTCATTTTCCTCTGTGACAATGACGTGAGTTCTATCATCTGGAGGTGGAAAAGAGAAAAAATGACAGAAAGCTGTGTTATAATTGAGCAGGAATCTGACTGAAAGGGAAATTTTCATAATTACATAAAAGTGCAGGAATTCGAGCCTTTAAGAGAAATTATGAATGCCAGCGATGGTAAGAGGAAGGCGTCTAAAAGCCGGCCCCATATTTCCATCAGACTGTGATTTAGGGCATGACTTCGGCCTCGCTGGGGCTTCCTCTCTAAGACGGTAACAGTCCCCACAGGCACGCAGGGCCTCCAGTTCTGACCCTCCCTTTGCCATGAGATGTGAGGCCTCAGGCAAAATCACTGTGCCTTCCTAGGCTCTGTCTACTCTCCGTTGATGACTGACACAGAGAGTTTCCAGACAGCAAGGCTCTCAGGGGGTTGGGCGGATCCCAGCTTGGCACATTACGTGGGTTTCAGTGTTCCAGCTCCCCAGGTACGGATAATGCTCACCCTCAAGGCTGTTCTGATTCTAAGACATTCAACCAATGGCAATGGTACATGGTAAAATGCTCACTAAATGGAAGTTGGGATTTGTTTTGTTCTGATTTTAAATGGTGGTTTGATGATGGTGGTGGCAAGGCTGCTGGCTTCCAAACACTCACTTGGGTGGATTTCAGTCGTACTTAATATCAATGTGAGGTGAAAACTAAAGCTTCATTTCATACACACCAGAGTTCAGTCAGATTCTCAGTCCCTGGTAAAATAGCACGTGATTTTTATCTGCAGCTTCATTTATTTATTTATGCAACACACTTCAGTTTAGAAAATGTTCAGCTATATTTTCTCATTTGATTTTCAAAACGAACTTGTAAGATATACAATGTGAGGCGCTGAGAATCGTGGGGTTGAGGGAAGGGCCAAGTTTTAATGTAAATTACTCAACTTTCCCTCTTTGTTAAATATGGTATCTCTTTCAACTCCAGATCTTCTTTCCACGCAATGCCAAAGCCGCTTTCCAGCTGAGTACGAGTGGCGCCCACCCTCACAGAAGGGACGGGTGTAACTTCAGTAAGAGTCAGGGGACAGGAAAAGGCAGGTCCAATACAGTATTAGCTGTAAGCACAACCCAACTGTTTTCTCCTGGCCCCCTAATCAATCCACAAACACCTCTACTTTTGGATTGCTACTGTCACAAAGGCATAGTCAAGATATAAATGCCTTCTAATATTTTCTCAGGTCCAATTATAACAGGAGACATAGAACATTCCACAGAAATTAATGACAGCCAAATGGACCCAACTTCAGATCACATCAAAGAACAGTTTGGCCTCCATCCTCCGACCACATGGCAGAGCAGGCTGTTAGGTCAAGTCTACAGAGAAATGGGCAGATACTTCTTACCTCATACAACCTCCTGACATATTCCCAGGCTTCTCCTGCAATTTCACTCATGACCTGTTAGATCCACAGGTGTCATTCTACCACACGAGGGCCAAAAAGGACCCAGCACCTACCAGCACTTCTTTTTTGTTCAGATTCCTCCAATCAAAGTATCTCAGAATATCACTATGGGGCTGTCTGTCATACAACCATGTAAAATACTAGCCACCACACTGGAAAGGTTTTTGCACCCTAACCTTGTATCACCTCCTTTACTCAACAATCCCGAGAACCAAGTGGGCGCTATCATCACCCTCCATTTGAGATTAAAAAAAGAAAAGAAAAGAAAAGAAAAAAGGAAAAATCACAAAGAGACTCAATCTCAATACTTATAACTTATCCTAAACCATGCACTGTGAGCCCAGAGTCCAGGTCCTTTGTTCCTCTTCTCTACTGACATGGTTTGAATGTGCAATATCCACCACAGGACCATTGTGTCTGCACGCTTGGCCCCCAGCTGGTGGTGCCATCTGGGGAAGTTGTAGACGCTCCAGGAGGTAAACTGAGCCTGGCTAGAGGAAGCGGGTCACTAAGGTGAGCCTTGAGGTTCTGTAGCCCAGCCCCACATCCAGTCTGTTCTCTGCCTCCTAACATATGGATGCACCTCACATTCCTGCCGGAACGCCAAGCCCCCTCCCCATGATGAACTTTTGAATTCCCTCAAACTGTGGACCACAACAACTCTCCCTCCCTTAAGTCACATCTTGCCAGGTGTTCGGCATCAGCAACAAGGAGAGAAACTTGTGTGTCTGCCCTCCCACAACACTCACGTCGTCTTCTGAAACTCTGGACGCCTGCTCTTTTATGTGTTGGTGCCACCACTTCTCAACATCCTTTCTGGTCTGGAGCGTGTACTCCTTCGTCCACTTCCCCGTGGCACTGTAAATACTTCTGGCACACCCTGGAATCGCTCTTCTTTCCCGCTGGATGACAGGTAGCCCGCGGACGAGCTGTCTTTTCAGAGGAGAGGCATAAAAACGCAGCCTCCGACAAGATGATGCCATTCTTCAGGAGGGAGGGGCCTAAGGAAGAGGGGGGAAAGAAACATGGCATGCACCACCCAGAACTCTCTCGGGGTTAAGTCTTTCCGGTCAACAACACAGCCCAGCATTTACTGCTCGTTTACACACTTTCTCTCCTCCTTTTGATAATCATTTACTAACAGAACATTCTACAAGTTCTGCTGAATTAGATACAAACTTTTTTATTGGAAAGCATAAAGGCAATCCGTGCCCTAAACACCAAAAGTACAAAACCCTCCCTCACAGAAACAAAGGGAGTGCGTCACAAAGGGCCAGTGGCCACAAGTTTCAGGCAGCATGGGAAGTGACTGAGCTCCTCCTTCCAGAGTCTATCTAGCCTATCAACGGCTGTCTGTCTGAACTCCAGAACTCTAAGCACATCTTATCTTAGCCTTGAGCTCAAGTATCAGGAGGCATCTCAACAAAGGTCTCTGAGAAGGACCAGGAATTTTGAACTAAGTTAACATCTTTCATTATACCAGGTCCACACTCTGTTCCAAGCACTACATATATAGCAACCAAGAGTCCCAGGCTGAAGAGACACAGGGTGTGTGCTCAGCATGCGTGAAGGAAGACCTGGGTTCCATTCCTAGGAAGCAAAAACAAAACACAGAGTGCCTTCTTTCACAGCAACTAAATACTGAGAAGCAGGTGAGACACAAATAGATAGTGTTGCCATTTAACTCCAGTAAAACCACCTGGGGTCCAAATTTGAATTCTGATACTTCACTCACTCAGGCAAGTGGCAGAAATGGCCTTGATGAAGAACTTTCCTACTTTTAATCTCTTTTCAGGGGCTGAGATGAGATTTCACCAAACATTTAGGATACAGTACTAAACATGCAAAACATTCTGCATTCTTGCATAACGGCAACAGGGAAGTAAAAAGACCTTCCAAACTGAGATAGGGAGACTGGCATTACAAACTGATGTCAATCATAGGATTCTCTCAGAATCCTACTAGGGTTTGGCCTGTTACATGGAGTCACTGGGTCAAATGTTGCCAGGAGGGTTGCTACAGGCTCTAAAAGAGGAATTCACACTCACATAACATGGGACTGTAGCACTGGCTTTGTTATAAACTGATCTGCCCAAGTTCTAGATATACGAATTCCCAGTTTTTTTTTTTTGTTGTTGTTGTTGTTTTGTTTTGTTTTTTTAACACTTTTTATACTCTTTTAGGGCTAGAATAAGTGACAGGCTGGAACAGGGAAGATTCCCCTATCAGCTGGGCTTGGGTATTTTAAAATAGGTAAATATGACTATTTAGGAATTAGAGTGAACTATATGATGCCAGTAATTCTATATGGTTAACTTTATGTAAGGAGGGCAATTACATTTCTTTTTAGGGCTTTTTTGAGTTCTATATTATTAGAACTATCTATGTGAATCTGAGAGTCTATGGTTTTCTTCTATTTTTGGTTGTGAGCTTAGCCTTTAATGGCTGGGCCATCTCTTTAGCTCCATTTTATACTTTTCTTACTAGATATTCTGAAATCACTTTAAACCAAAGAATGTCTATTAACAGAAGGCACCTAGACAGATACCCCACAGATACCCCACATTTCCAGAAAAAATGGAATGCAGGGGAGAGGGGGTATTGATAAGACAGATCAAATGCCAAAAAAAAAAAAAAAAAAAAAAAGATCAACTTTACTACTAATCAAATAAATAAAAACAATTAAATATCTTATCATATTGGCAAAAAAAAATGTCTGAATGAAATAATTACTTGTATATGCTCCTAGTAGGAATGTAAATTGAAAAGGCCCCTCTGAAACAATCTGGCAATGTATGTATGACAAGCCAGTAGCTTGGGAGGCTGAGGTAGGAAGATTGTCAAGACAAAGCCCAGGACAGTGGTGCACACCTTTAATCCCAGCACTCGGGAGGCAGAGGCAGGTGGATCTCTGAGATTCAAGATAACCTGGTCTACAAAGCAAGTTCCAGGTCAGCTAACACTGTTGTTACACAGAGAAACCTTGTCTCAAAAAACACAAAGCAAAAAAAAAAAAAAAAGTTCCAGGACAACCTGGGCCAGGAGATGCAGGGAAGCTTGGGCTATATAAGGAGACCCCATCTTTAAACAAACAAACAAACAAGGAACAAGAGACATTGCCCAGCAGTTAATAGAACACACTGCTCTTGCACAGGATCCCAGTTTGGTTCCCATCACCCACAACAGGTGGCTCATAACTGCCTATGACTCCAGCCCCAGGGAGATCTGATGCCTATGGCCTCCATAGGCATTCACACTCAGAGACAAATGATTAAAAATAAACCTTAAACAAAACAAAGACAAGTCCATTAAGAAAATCCAAGTGTTGGGCATATTAAACAGATGTTCAGCATATCCTTGGGTTCAATCCTCAGCACCAAAAACTAAACAAAACTAATGAATAGGGCAAGTAAGGAGGCTGGGGATATAGCGTGGTAGAGTAATTCCTTGGCGACACTGGAGGCCTCTGGTCCCATCCCCAGCTGTGCAAATAAATAAATAAAAAGTCCACACTCTTAGGCATAGGCCCAAGATCACCCTCAGAGTCTTATTCATTAGAATGTACTAGGAACAAATAGTCTGTACTTTACCTATGAGTTTAGAGAACCTTTGAGTTCCAACCCTGTTCTCACCTTTTACGTCCTAGGCATAGTTCTGGGCCCACTTCAAGTACCTCTCCCTGGAAGTTCTAATTGGCATTGCCTCGTCCCGGCATCAAGAATAGCCATTTTAGCAGAGGGTGGTGTGGATACATTGAATGGAAAACATATGACTGGCATCCTACATTTACAATCAGCGAGGACCCTTTCTTCCTTAGCTCTGGCTCATCTTCTTTACCTGCTGGAATGTCGTCTCTTCTGCCTCTTTCTGTACTTTTCCCCAGTGCTCCTCTTTCAATTCAGCCCTGACCTGATCTCACTTTATGTGGGACTCATGGTTAAAGTAACTGAGAATATGAGGGACCTGAGAAATGGGTCTAAAATGATGATCATAAACAGGGAAACCTAAGGAGAAGCACATTAACCATCCACATGCTCTCAAAAGAACATGCAAGAAACCTAATCAGAGGCAGAGGCTGGAGTATGGGAGGTTTGGGACCAGCTTCAATAGAACCCTATTTCCAAAACCGGAAGAGGAAACCAAATTAGGTCAGGAAGATGGGTGTGTGCCCATGATCCCAACACTCAGAAGGCTGGACAGGCTTGATTCTAAGTTCAAGACCAGCCCGGGCTACATATTAAGCTCAGAACAACTTGGAATAAACAGCAAAACCCGGTCTCAAAGGAACAAAGCAAGTAAGTAAACCCACCCCCAGCAAACGCATTTTGCAAAACACGGTGTTAAAAAACAGAAGCTAAGTGTAATCTCCTGCAGGACCTCAGGCGTGTCATTTCCAATCTGGAACTCCTTCTCTAAAGCCGTGAGCCTGTAAGGTGGTATGTCCAGATGACTTCTGAGGACCTGCAGGTCCTAGCACACTGTGGATCCCCCAAATGTACTATTGCATGATCTCTTACTGGGCCCAAACCCCCAACTCCGGGGCGAAGACCTAGGGATCGGGGTTAGGCAAGGGGTAGAGGAGAATTCAAAGTCATGAGAAGGTGTGCGTTTCTACAAGCAAGAGCTGTCAGCGTGGTCCATGGCTGGATGAACCTGCAAACTAGACCCTGGAGCTTTTCCGGGTTTGGAAAACTGCAAGGTCCAGGGATTGCCAGTTCGCACATTCACCTCCTGCCCTGGCAGTTGGGACTAGGCAGGGCCTGTCTCTCGTCCTCCTGAGCCCCAGCTGGGGCTTACCTGCTCACAGGCTCTGGCCTGCAGCTGCCTTCTGCCTCGTTCCCCAAAGCACTACACGAACGAAGCCCCGCGAGTCACTGTGGGCGCCGCCATGTTGTCAGAACAACAACTTTATCAGCAGCGGACACAGACAGGGGAGGCGGAGCCAGGAAGGAGGAGCAGACTCCGCCCCCACCCCCGCTCCGGGCCGGCCCCGCCCCGGTCTCTCTCAGGCCCCGCCCAGGCCTCGCTCTCTGTGCAAGCTTTCCAGACTTGAATAAATTCTACTTGCCTGTGCGGAAGTCACATTATTTATTGCAATTGTGGCAGAAACGGGAGATGCTAAAGGATAAAGGCGGCAGGCGGTAAAAAGAGCTCTGGAGTGGTTCAAGGTCAGAAACTGCCTCCTGGGCTGGTTTGGCTCACTTTTTGATCCATTGTAGGCCTGGTGATTGCTTGTTGAAGCACTTTCATCTGCCATGATATAAGCCCAGGAGGAGAATTGCGTAGCCCCGAGGAGGGTAGAAGTAAAGTAGATAGGAAAGCAAGCTGCCTCAACAAACCCTCCTTGGGGATTTAAAGTACCCCATGGCCCTGCACATGTCAGAGCAAGTACTTAAGGCTTGTAATAAACTAAGGAATTTCAAAGGAGCAATGATATCTTTTTAAGGACGAATTCTAAGAACGCATGTGAGAAGTCCAGGATACTGAGATTTGGTAATATTGCAAAATGATTGATGTCCTAGTCTCCATCTTAGATCCTGTCCTTACATAGATGAATGTAGTCCATAAGGAGGCCAGCAAGGGTGCACTCTCCTACAGAGCAAAACTTTCCATTCTGTGTGCCACCCAGGGACACACAGCAACCTTTTATCCGTTTCCAAGACTTAAAAAAAAAAAAAAATTCCTGATACCTGAAAGCTTGAAACACCATTTTACTCTAGAACAGCATCAAACCTCATCTGGAAAACAAAGGATCTCAGGCTCCATTCTGGGAGCCTGTTTTCAGAGCCTGCATTTCTTTTAACATGAGCCAAGAGTTCAAGTCCGAGATGCACTATGCTAGAATGTGAGAGATTTTGAACAATAAAGTAGCTTTCTCAGTTTGCAGATATATAAATTGAGGCACAGGACTGGGCATGTGGCTCAGTTGGTTCACACAGACAGCCCTGGATTCGATGCCTAGCACTGCATAAGCCAGATCCCGTGGTACACGCCTGTAATCTCAGCACTAAGGAGGTGGAGACAGGAGGGTCAGAAGTTCAAGCTAACCCTTCCCTGCATAGTTCCAGGCCAGCCTTGGCTACATGAGATCTTTTCTCAAAATGAGGATCAGGACATAAAAAAAAAAAAACTGAAACCAAAGGGACCTGGCTGTCTTGCTCAAGGCAACCTAATGAAAGACTTGGTATTCAAAACCTAGGATGCCAGCACCTGGGAAGCTGAGGCAAGAGAGCCTGGAAATCAAGTCCAGCCTGAGCTACAAAGCCCTGTCTCAAAAATAAAACAAACTTTAAAAAGTGAAGTTTGATGGCTCACTCTTGAAATCCCAGCAGTCAAGAGGCAGAGGCAGGAGGATTGACTTGAGTTAAAAGCCAAACCGAGTTACATAATGAGTGTTAGGCCAGCTTGGGCTGCCTGGTGAAATCTTGTCTAAAAGTTGTTGTGGAATAATCATTCTGTACACTGTGAAGATGTGTCTTTGCCAGGAGCCTTTTTTTTTTTTTTTATTGGTTTAATAAAAAGTTAAACAGCCTTTAGCAAGGCAGGAAGTATAGGCAAGTCAGCCAGACATAGAGGATGCTGGGAAGAAGAAAGGCAGGGTTACCAGGAGACAGAGTGAGCAAGACATGTTGGAGGACTGGTAAAGCCATGAACCACGGGGAAATACGTAGGTTAATAGAAAAGGATTAATTTAAGTTATAAGAGCTAGTTAGAAACAAGCCTAAACTATAAGTCAAGCTTTTATAATTAATAATAAGTCTCTGGGTCATGATTTGGGAGGTGGCTGTGGGACAGGAAAGGTCTGCTTACAAAAAAATAAAACCAAAACCAAGAAAGAAACAAAGGAAGGAAGGAAGGAAAAAGGAAGGAAGGAAAAAAGAAAGCCCTAGTCTTCGGCCTGTCATATTAATATCTGTTCCCAAATTGCAAAATGAGAGATTATGAGACATATGATTGCAACCTAATCCCCCCCATTTGAAGATGGTGGGACACAGCTTGCCTGAGGTCATATACCTAGTGTATGGAAAAGCCAGGATACCAACCCAGATCTTTTGATCTCTCTGCCACCAAGATGGATAGCTTAAAGTAAGGTGTTACAATGGAAGCACTGTTCAGCGGATGAACTTATCACTATTTTCTTTTCTTTTTGAAAATTGATTCTTGGGCTGGAGAGCTGGCTCAGCAGTTAAGAGCACTGACTGCTCTTCCAGAGGATCCAAACTCAATTCCTACTGCTTACAACTATCTGTAACTAACAACTTTATACCAACATATAAGCAGGTAAAACACCAATGTTGTGTTTAACTAAGTCTCTGTAATTTTACTTTATCAATAAAGACTCGAGAGCAAACAAAAAACACTTCCTCCAACCACATGACCTTTCTACTCTCTCTCTCTCTCTCTCTTCCCCCTACTACCCTCTGTGTTTTTCCTCTGTCAACAGATTGTTTTTGTTTGTTTGTTTGTTTCAGTAAACAACACAATCTTGGGTTCGAAATGTGATCAAATATCCTGCAACACACCAATGCATGTGAAATTAAAATAAGTAAAATTTTGAAAAATAGAAAGGAAGTGTATTGTTTTTGCATGTGATGCATCCTGATTATATAGTCTCCTCCTCCCTCTACTCCTCCCAGTTCCTCCCCACCTCCCTCCCCTCTGGATCCACTCCCCTTTCTCTCTCTCATGAGGAAAGACCAGGCTTCTGAGAGAGAACCAAACATGACAAAATAAAACATAATAAGACGATGCAAAAACTAAATCGAAGTTGGACATGGCACCCCAACAGGAGGAAAGGAGTCCCAAGAGCAAGCATAAGAGTCAGAGACCCACTCACAGTCCCATAAAAATACTACAGTAGTTTGAATGTAACTGCCCCCACCCCCATAAGCTCATAGAGACGGGCACTATTAGGAGGCGTGGCTTTGTTGGAGTAGGCGTGGCCTTTTCGGAGGAGTGTGTCACTGAGGGGTGGGGTGGGGGTAGGCTTTGAGGTCTCCTTTGCTCAAGCTACTTCCAGTGAGACAGAACATTTCTGTTGTTTGCAAGATGCAGGACTATCAGCTGCTTCTCAAGCACCGTGCCTGCCTGCATGCCTCCATATCCCACAACGAAGGTAATGATGATAATGGACTGAACCTCTGAAACTGTAACGTGCCACTTCAATTAAATGCCTCAGACAAGTACTGAACTAATAGCTATAATATAAACACAGAGGCCCTGGTGTCAGCCTGTGTAGGCACTGTGCTTGCTGCTTCAGGCTCTCGGAACTCTTAAGGGCCTCGCTTAGCTGATTAAGAGGGTCTTGTTTTCTTGGTGTCCGCCATCCCCTCTGGCTTTTATAATCTTCCTCCCTCGTCTTCCTTGGATTCCCTGAGCTCTTAGGGGAAGGATTTGATGGAGACCGCCAATTTAGACTCTCTCCATTTAATATCTATCTGGGGGTCTCTGCATCTGTTCCCATCTGCGGCCAGGGGAAGTCTCTCTGATGATGACGGAATAAGGCACTGAATATCATTAATTGATTTTTTTTTAACCAATAGTGTTTGATATTACACTAGGTTTTTGAGCTATCTAGTCTCTGGTTCTTTTTACCCAAGCAGTGTTGTGTGTAGGTTCCATCTCGTGGAGTGGACCTAAGGTCAGATAAGACATTAATTGGTTATTCCCATAAATTCCATGCCAGCATTGCCCTGGCATATTATGCACTAGCTTTCCACACCACCCCGAGATGCCCCCCAAATCCCACTTGTCTCTTCCTGCAAACGTTCTCTGGACCTCATGTCCAACCTCTCATCTGCTCCCACCCCCAATCCACCCGTAACATCTATTCTATTTTCCCCTTCCCAGGGAGATCCCTGTGCCCCCCCCACAGACCCTTTTTCTTTATTTATCCTCTATGGGTCTACAGATTGTAGATTGGTTAACATTTATTTAGCAGCAAATATCCTCTTATAACTGAATACAAACCATATTAATCTTTCTGAGTCTGGGTTACCTCACTCAGGGTGATTTTTTTTTTTCCTGGTTCCACCCATTTATCTGCAAATTTCATGATGCCATTTTTTTTTTCTTTATCCATTCTTCTACTGAAGGACACCTAGGTTGTTTCCATTTTCTGGCTAGTATGAGTAAAGATGCAGTGAACATGGATGAGCAAATGCCCTTGTGGTAGTTTGGAGTGTCCTTTGGGTATATGCCTAAGAGTGGTTGTCTTAGTTAGGGTTTCTATTACGGCGAAGAGACGCCACGACCACAGCAACTCTTATAAAGGAAAACATTTCATTGAGGCTGGATTATAGTTCAGAGGTTCAATCCATTATCGTCAATGCAGCATGGTGGCATGCAGGGACAGGCATGGTGCTAGAGAGGCAGTTTAGAGTGGTACATCTGAATCTGAAGGTATCGGGAAGAGTGTTGGAGACCGCGAGAGTTACAGCAAATGACAACTAGTGCCCCACTTGGCGTGGCCATGGGGACACTGGCTGCGGTTAGCTGTCTGTCTCTGTAATTTCTCTCATGTGTCACTTCATTTCTTCCTAAGAATAAGCTGGGGTGTTTCCCACTGCCAGTGTGTTTATCCCATGAAAATGTCCCATCTCCTGGGCACATATATTTTCGTGTGGTCAGGAAGATGACTTCTCGCTACACTGTGTCCTTCACATCACAGGGAGAAATTTAGAAGCCCATTCTCTATAATTAACTCCCTGAGGGTATGATTTGGCCAGACAGAAGTCCTTGTGGAGTGGTCACAGGAGGAACTTTCATAGAGCAGAATTGCAGGCGTCTGGCCTTGCTAGATCTAAGTCCTTCACAGCTTTATGACAATTTAGGCTGGCGTCATAGTCCTTCAAGAAATCAATAACACCCATGTTAATGTAAATTTCCTTTACTGGCACTGTTCTAATTTGAAATGGCAATTAACATTTTGTACGAGTCTTTAATGCAAGATTTTAAATTCAGTAGGCTAACCCTATTTGTTTAGGTTCTGAGATTCAGGTGACAAGAAAGGCTGTTTATTGACTAACCATGTCTAGATATTATTAATCACACTTAAGAAAGGTAAAATAATACACATATTCCTTTGACTGTTCCTTAGATCTCTAAATGGTTTAGTCTTCTCCCTTTGGAACCTGTATCAGCCCCTTTAAGAGATGATTGGAACCTCCTCACAGCTGTAGCTGTGGTTAGCTACAAACTAGCTGATAAGTTTTGCTACATATTTTCGAAGAATGCCTGTGTCCCTGTAGGGTTTTTTTTTTTTTTTACTACTAATAAGTTGCTAATGAATGGATATATATATATATATGTGTGTGTGTATACATATACATATATATATTAATTTGTTATGAAAAATAATAACATTAGAAAAGTAAAGAATGTAGAAGGATAAAGAATGTAGACAGATGAAGAAGAAACATGTAGAATAATTGGAACAAAAAATGAATTGGAACAGAGATTTGTAATTGGAATTAGAATTGAGACAGAACTGGAGTTAAGAAATTATAGACAATTAGGGCAAGAAGATTAGAATTAAAGCAAAACCATAAAGATTCATGACTTGAACTGCAAGCTTGTAAGTCTCCCCTCAGATTAGAGCTTAGGGATCCTAAGATGCTGAGGCAACTGACCTGACCTTGTCAGGAAGTCTGCAGAGCTGGGCTCTCTGCTGGCTCCAGAAAAAACAGTCAAGTCACTAGGCTTGCCTTGAACTTCTGAAACCTCAAAGCCCACCCGGACCCCAGAGACACACTTCCTCCAACAAGGCCACGCCTTCTCCAACAAGGCCACACCTCTTAGTAGTACGACATCCTGTGGGCCTATGGGGGCCATTTTTATTTTTAATCAAACCACCAGCTGGGTATTAATTTCTATAGTAGCTGTACAAGCTTGCACTCCCACCAGCAACGGAGGAGGGTTCCCCTTGCCTCATGTCCCTCACCAACATTAGGTAAGGATGTTTTTTATCTTAACCATTCTGACAGTTTAACGATGGAATCTCAAAGTCATTTTGACTTGCATTTCCCTGATGGCTAAGGATTTTGAACATTTCTTTTAAGTGTTTCTCAGCCATTTGAGATTTCTCTATTGAGGATTCTCTGTTTAGATCTGTACCCCATTTTAAAAATTGGATTATTTGGGGTTTTTATATCTAATTTCTTGAGTTCTTTATATATTTTGGATATTAGTGCTTTATCATATGTGGATTTGGTTAAAAAAAAAAAGTCTTTTCCCATTCTGTAGGCTTCCACTTTGTCTGATTGACAGGGTCCTTTGCTTACAGAAGCTTTTCAGTTTCGTTTGGTTCCATTTATTAGTTATTGATCTTAGTGCCCACACTATCAGTGTTTGTAGTAGGATATTCACTTCATCTCCTTCTGTGGCACTGACCACGCCCATTGGGGGTGGAGCCAGGGGCTGAAATGACCTGTGGAACTAGGTCTGAGGAGGAGAGGGGGAATACGGGTACAGGAGGACTTCTGGAGGTATCCTTGGGACCAGGAACCTGCTGGTGTTCACCTGTCTATGTTGTGAGTTATTTCTCCCTGAATAAACATCTGCTCAGCCTAATTGTTTATCCAGATCCTTATTAAACATCAATAAGTGTTCTGTTCAGAAAGTTGTCTCCTGTGCTGATGCGTTCAAGGCTATTCCTCACTTTCTCTTCTATCAGGTTCGGTGTATCTGTTTTCATGCTGAGGTCTTTGATCAACTGGAACTTGAGTTTTATGCAGGGTGAAAAATATGGATCTATTTGCATTCTTCTACATACAGACATCCAGTTGGATCAGCATCACTTATTGAAGATGATGTCTTTTTTACCAGTGTGAATTTCTGGCTTCTTTATCAAAAAGCAGATGTCCATATGTGTGTGGGTTTATGCCTAGGTCTTTTATTTGATTCCATTGATCCACCTGTCTATTTTTAGGGCAATACCATACAGTTTTTATTACTATAGCTGTTGTAGTACAGCTTGAAATCAGGGATGGTGATGCCTCTAAAAGTTCTTTTATTGTATAGGGTTGTTTTAGCTCTCCTAGGTTTTTCTTTTGCTTTATTATTTTTTTTTTTCATGTGAAGTTGAGTACTGTCCTTTTAAAGTCTGTAAATAATTGCATTGGAATTTTGATGGGGATTGCATTAAATATGTAGGTTTCTTTTTGTAGAATGGCCACTTTTTTTTTTTTTTTTAACTATGTTGATCCTACCTATCCATGAACACGGAGATCTTTCCATATTTTGATATCATCTTCAATTTCTTTTCCCAAAGACTTGAAGTTTTTATCATATAGGTATTTCATTTGCTTGAATAGAGTTACCCCAAAATATTTTATGTTATTTAGGGATATTATGAAAAGTGTTATTTCCATGATTTCTTTCTCAGCCTATTTGTTTTTTATATATGGGAGATTTGGGTTTTTTTTTTTTTTTGCTTGTTTGTTTGTTTTTTGTTTTTTTTTAGTTAATATTGTATTCAGCCACTTTGCTGAAAATGTTTATCAGATGTAGGAGTTCCCGGATGTAACTTTTAGGGCCCTTTATGTATATAACCATCTGCAAATAGTATACTTTAACTTTGTCCCTTCCAATTTGTATCCTCTAATCTCCTTCAGTTGTCTTATTGTTCTAGTTAATAGATATGAAGAGAGTGGATACCCTTATCTTATTCCTAATTTTAGTGGAATTTCTTTGAGTTCCTCTCCATTTAATTTGTTGATGACCATAGGTTTGCTGTAAATTGCCTTTATTATGTTTGAGTATATTACTGTATTCCTAATTTCTTCAGGACTTTTATCATGAAGGGATGTTGAATTTTGTCACAGGCTTTTTCTACATCTAATGAGACAATCCTATTTTTTTCTTTCACTATGTTTATATACTGGGTTACATTTACTAGTTTTCATATTTTGAACCATCCATGCATCTCTGGAATGAAGCCTACTTGATCTTTCTTATGTGCTCTTGTATTTGGTTTGCAAGTATTTTATTGAGTATTTTTGCATCTATGTTCAGAAGGGAAATTGGTCTGTAATTCTCTTTCTTTGTTGAGTCTTTATGTGGTTGGGTATCAGGGCAACTGTGGCCTCATGAAAATGAATTGGGCATTATTCCTTCTGTTTCTATTTTGTGGAATAATTGGCGTTAACTCTTCCTTAAAAGTCTGGTGGAATTCTGCACTAAAACAATCTAGCCCTGGCCTTTTTTCGTTGGGAGACTTTTAATGGCTGCTTGTATTTTCACTAGGGTTTATAGGCCCATTTAAATTGTTTATATGCTCTTGATTTAACTTAGGTAAGTGGTACCTATAGAGGAAATTATCTATTTCCTTTAGAGTTTCCAATTTGGTAGAGTACAGGTTTTTAAATACACCCTTTTGATTCTCTGGATTTCCTCGGTGTCTGTTGTTATGTCCCCTTTTTTGTTTCTGATTTTCTTAATTTGGATATTCTCTCGCTAACTCCCAGTTAGTTTGGAAAGTAGCTTATTCTAGCTCGTCAGCTTTCTCAAAGAGCCAGCTCTTCATTTCAGCCATTCTTTGTATTGTTCCCTTTGCTTCTATTTCGTTGGTTTCAGCCCTCCGTTTCTTACTGTCTACTCCCCTTGGGTGTGATTACTTCCTTTTTTGTTCTAGAGTTTTCAGGTGCTCTACTATGTTGCTAGAATGAGATCTCTCCAGTTTGGGTTTTGTTTTGTTTGTTTGTTTGCTCTGCTTTCATTGTGCACCACAAGATTGGGGATGCTGTGTAGTCATTTTTTCATCTGTGGTTTTTGAAAGTTTTGTTGTGTTTAGTAATCTGGGCTAGCGTCTGTGGCCTCTTAGAGTCTGTAGCACATCTGTCCAGGACCTTCTGGCTTTTAGAGTACCATTGGGAAGTCATGTATAACTCTAATAAAACTGTCTTTATATGGAGGAGATCTGTGGGCAGCCTATCCATTGGGCTTTTGTTTGTTGTTTTTGTTTTGTTTTTTTGCAGGGGTCACCTATGGTTTAGCAGGGGGTGCCTAGCAGAGATACAGTGATGAGTAAAGGGAGAGAGGTTAGGAAATGATGATCTGTGGGACCCACAGGAGATGCAGGCATGGAAAAGGAAGGCTGCAATGGGTGTTCTGTTGCTGTGCGTGCTGGGAGATTGGGACTGGGGGAACAGAGGGAGAAAAGAAGGTCTATGGGCAGGCTATCTAGTACCTGGCACTCTTAATGCCTGCATTCATACTTAACCCGAGTGCCTTTTTCTCATAAATGAACATATAATCTCCATCCTTATTCTCGTTCAAAATCTCTCTGTCCTCTTATCAAGTAAAGTTAACATTGACATTTTTAGAAGATTAATTCAAGTGGAATTTTCCTAAAAGTCACTTGCTTTTCTGAAAAGCAGCTATTTTTACATCAAAGACAGCATCATGAAAGTAAATCTTTTCACTCTTAAAGCTCATGCTGCAAAGACGCACTGTTAAACAAAAGAGACGAGCTGCTGGCTGTGTTGAGTGTGTTACATCTTTCTTTTCTTTTTTTAAAGAAAAGGAAATCAGGCGTGGTGGCACATACCTGTATTTTCAAATAGTTCTGAGGTTAAGGTAGGAGGGTTACCAGTCAGGGCGAGATAGCAAGACCTTTCCTGAAGAATACAAATCAAAATTTAAAAACGATAAGCCAGGAGTGGTGGCACATGCCTGTAATTCCAGATATTTGGGAAGTTGAGGCAAGAGACTGCCTGGCAATTTAATGAGCCCCTGTCTGGAAGCAAAAAGGGAATTCTTTTTCTCCTCCCCCCCCCCCCGAGTCTGCCATGGTTAAAGTGGTAAATTGTATGCATAGGTATTTTATGAAAAATTGGAAAATGAAAGGAAAGGGCTTCTCTCTACGGTCTCCACAGGGAATGATTCCCCTGGTGAAATGAAAACTAGAGGAAGCTACCAGTCTGCTCTAAGCCTTGTTGTTGGTCCCAAACGGTCCCAGACTAGGCAGAGTCATTACACTGAAGTTCCATATCACCAAGCCGAAGTCAAGCTCTTTAGTTGACCTGAGAAATTGGGATTAGAGAGAGAATGGGCAGGTTTCCCAACAGGCCCAGGGAAATTGGACTGGTAATGAAGTTCCTTCTGTCTGCTTTAATCTTCACACAAAATAAGTAACCTGAAATACTCCAGGGGTAACTAATCCATTATTTCCCTACTGTTATCTTGCCTTTCATTAGCTTGTTTCTCTCCTCCCCCCTCTGCCTTTGTCTATGAATCAACCCCTCTCCTCTTCTGCTTATTATCAGATTCATAATTCAGCACCTCATCTCCCTGTATCCCATGAAAACTTAGGAAATGGAAATTGGTAAGGAAAATTTGGCCAGAGGGAGCAGGTTGCTACTAATTTCTCCCTACTCTGCCCAAAGAGAATATATAGAAAACCCTGATACAAAGGCCAGATGATATGTAGACTGAGTTATGAAATAGTTGTCATTGCAAAGAAAAAAGAAAAGAAAAAGCTCTCACCTCAAAGGGAACAAGAAGTGATTTATTCTAGAGCCAGGAAACACAGATTCGGGTTATCTCAAAAAATCACATCCCAACATAGTAACCAAGACAACTTTCAAGACGCCAGAAGAAATATTATGAGCAGGTTACAGTAAAGTGAGGAAATCTGCTATAGGCCTCAGATGCTATCTGATGACATCTGGACATCGGAAGGGACGCGTTTGTACATTCCTGAAGGATTCCAGCTGATGGTTGCAGGACATGCGTTCACACATAAAGGAAGGTAGCGATCGGCTACTTGGGGGGGGGGCAAGACAACCCAAGATAATCTGGTTCCCAACTTACATGTTCTAGATCCCTACAATTATTTAATCGGACTTATAGGATATTTTAAATAGGTGTGTTTGGAAACTTGAACCCACGAAGTTATCAGGTCTTTTTCTGACCAGACAGGGCGGCTGCCTGTGCTTAGGTTGTCTCCATTACCTGGTGTTCATGGCATGGGGAGATCGCAGGACAACTTTGTGAAGTTGGGTCTCTCCTTTCACCTTCACACAGCTTCCTGAGGCTCGAACTCAGTTCATCCTGCCAGTCCCTTTGGAAAATTACTACAGCGTGGCATAGGAGGCACTGTACAGGTTTACAGATTAGAAAAGAGTGCCGATAGGCAAGAAAGCAGATTGGTGGGGGAGGGGGAGGGGAGTCAAAGGAATTCTTACTATACATAGACCACGAGGAAGTCAAGACTGGTTTTGGGTTTTATGTTCTTTTGTTTGGTTTGGGTTTTCAAGACAGGGTTTCTCTGTGTAGCCTTGGCTGGCACTCGCTCTATAGACCAGGCTGGCCTCGAACTCACAGAGATCCACCTGCCTCTGCCTCCCAAGTGCTGAGATTAAAGGCGTGCGCCACCATGCCTGACTGTCAAGACATGCTTTGAGTGTAACCATGGATCATTACCATGCTTATCAGAGTTTCCCACATGAAGAAGTGGGATTCTTCAGAGTGCTTTGATCAACACTGCTAAAGTTCATGATTCACCCAGAGAGAGGTTTACACCGGACAAGGGCTCTTTTGACTTCCACAGAACAGGAATGGGGAAAAAAAAATCCTTTTTCTTCCAATGTTTCTTTTTAAGACACTTGACCACCGTATATCTCCAACCACCCTCACTTCCCACTGTCCTGTGATCCTTCACGTCCTGCTTTGCTGTGGTGTTCACATGAGTACCTTAGCAGCCAGGCTTTGGAGCAGGGGTTGGGAGCACAGTGATGGCAGGACAGACTCCTGACAGTCTCCAACCTGCCCTCTCTCAGTTCCTCTCTTACCTGCCTGCCTCTGCCTCTCTCCTTGTCTCTTACCTCTTTTGTATTCCATATTATGGGGCCTGGGCTTCTCCCACCCTGTCTCTTTTCCACATCCCACCCTCATCTAGACCCAGAGTGGGAATCTGCTAAGATGGCCATGGAAGAGATTGCCAGATCAATTTCTGCCTGAAACCTACATTGCCCTTAGGGCTCCCAGGCACCGGGAGCTTTCTGTTTGTTGTAGTAAAACCATCTGCTATCCCCACATACTCAAGTGATGTAGACTCTGCCCCTTTCCCCCTTTTCCACACGGAAATCATGTTATCTGTTCTCTTAAGTATCTTCCATGTTGCTCCACAGCATCCTGTACCTGTTACAATCCTCCAATCCAGGCATTCCTTCCCTCCCCTGACCCTTACAACAGCCTCTAGGCTTTATCGCTGTTACATTTATTTATTATTTGTTTCAGGTGCTCTTGCCATTGCGTGCGTGCGTGCGTGCGTGCGTGCGTGTGTGTGATGGTAAGAGGACAACTTTTGGAAGTCAGATTTTTATTTCCTCCATGTGAGTCCTAGAAATCAAACTCAGGTGGTCAGAATGGGCAATAAGTGCCTTACTCCACTGAGCCATCTCAATGGCTCTTGTTTTATATTTTTAAGGCAGAGTCTTACTATGCTTCCCACCAGAGAATTCTAGAACCCACTAGATTCTCTAGCCTCGGCCTCCTGAGCCTGTGATTATAAGCATGTGACATCCATCATTACCAGGTAAGTGGGATCTTTTGCGCAGAGAAAGTCAAGGGGGGAAAGCCCAAATACACATCAGTGTAGATTCTCACCTGAAGCCCTGCCAGCCCAGTAGATAAAGACTCTGCCTTAGACCCACTAGGCCAGTACCAGACCCACCTAGTGACTGATCAAAAATGGATGTCCACACCTGAATGACCCCAATCATGTCTGGTATCCCGATCATCATACTGGGTCCCAAGCAGCTCTCAGTTGCAGAGGTGGGTATCCTGAGTCCTCTCGACAGCAAGCCACTGAATTGTGGGTGAGAAAAGGCATGTCACCGTCTGGTGGCTGAAGGAGCAACTGAACCATTCAAGAGCAACCAAGCCAGGAAGAAAGGATGTGGAAATAAATGATAGGAGAGAGTGGAGAGATGACTAAGGAATGGTGAAAGGATGCAAGGAGCCAGAGAAGAGAACCCACAGGCACTGGCCACCAGAAGCATTCCAGAGAGATGCCGAGCCATAGGGCCAACGTCTCAGACCACAGGCTGAGAGCTAGTACTGGCTGCTGCCACTGGCTTGGGATCTTAATATCCAAGGGCTGAACAAAGGACCGTAACACGTGCAGGATTAAGGGTCTCCATGTCACAGGGTTGCATGAGGATCTAGGGACAGTTGCTGTTATACCTGAGACCTGCCATGACTTTTTCTGGGTAGAACATAAGAACCATCATCCAGATGATTGGGGACAGTGTTACCACCACTAGTTTGCAGAATCTGGGGAACTGAAAGACTATAGCTGTGACAAAAAAAAATATCGTGACCAAAAGCAAATTGCGGAGGAAAGGGTTTATTTGTCTTATATTTATATATCACAGTCCACCGTTGAAGAAATCTGGGCAGGAACTCAAACAGGGCAGGAACCTAGAGGCAGGAAGTAAACCAGAAGCCATGGAGGGCTGCTTACTGGCTTGTTTCCCAAGGCTTGCTCAGTCTGCTTTCTTATACACCCCAGAACTATCGGCTAAGCGGCGGCACCACCCACAGTGGGCCCTTCCATGCCCGTCACTACTAAGTAAACAAATGAGCCAGAAGCTTGCAAACCAGGCCAATCTAATGGGAGGCATTTTCTCAGTTGAGCTTCCCTCTTTCCAGATGACTCTAGCTTGTGTCAAGTTGACATAAAACTAGCCAGCACAGCCACACAGCTATGAAATGTTTCAGTGTTGTCTGGCTGAGTGTCTAAACTCTGACCCACTAAATCCAGACGGCCCCTGTTTGTGCTTGATGCACAGATTTGCTTGAAGAAATGGAGTTAAATATCTGGAAAAGCAACGAGCGTGTCACCTGGCCATCATCCCATACATCCATCTGTCCTCTCCACGAGCAAAAGGAAAGGCAAGAGGTGCTGCTCCCTACTTCGAAGGTCATTGCTGCGGTTTCTTCAAAGTCAGCTTCAACTGCTCCAAACTGGCCATGGTGTGTGTGTGTGTGTGTGTTGATATTTATGATTTATTGAAGCTTTCCTGAGAATTCAGAAAGCAAAGCCAGTTTCAAGCTATAGAGATCCGGCAGTGGTGATGTACACCTTTCATCCCAGGACTCAAGATTAAGAGGCGGACGGATCTCGGTTAGTTCAAGGCCGGTCTGACTACATGAAATGGATCCAGTCCTAAAAGAAACTGCTCACACAACGGTGATCCCGGCACCTGGAATCACACGCCTTTAATCCCAGCACTAGAGAGGTATAAATGATAGGAGCAGGGTCTTCAGGAGTTGGTCTCAGGAGTCTCTACCCACATTGAGTAGAGTGTAGCAGTCTGAGTAAATCTAAGGAGCCGTGAAATTGGGAGCAGTCTGAGGATCGCCCCTTTGGTCTGACCTGAGATAGAGGTAAAAGCTAATGGCTGGCTGCTTTGCTTTTCTGATCTTCAGCTTGAAGCTTGAACCCCATTATATGTCTCTGGGTCTTTCATTTATCATGCTACATGTGTGTCTATATGAGTGTATGTACATACCTCAGAAGCCAGAAGAAGAGGGTACCAGGTCCCTTGCAGTGGTTCCCAACCTTCCTAATGCTGCAACACTTTTACACAGTTAGTTCATCACGTTAGGGTGACCCCCCCCAAACCATAAATTATTTCCATTGCTACTTCATAACTGTAATTTTGCTACTACTGTGAATCATAATGTCAAATCTGATACACGGGATATCTGAGATATGACCTCTGTGAAAGGCTTGTTCAAGTCCCCGAAAGGGGTCACAGCCCAGGGTTGAGAACAGCTGCCTTAGGGTTATAGTTACAGGTGATCCCAAGCTGCATGACGTAAGTGCTGGGATCTCAACTCTGGCCCTCTTCACCGAGAAACAAGTGCTCCTAACTGCTGAGCAATCTTGCCAGCACCAGTGAAGTTTTAACTATCTCTTTTCTTCAGTGTCCCAACAAAAAAATCAGTTCCCTGTTCGCTGTTGCCTCTGTCCTTCTCGGAACTGGATGGATGATCCATTGGATATATCAGTTGCTTTTCTATTGCTGTGATAGAACACAGTGGCCAGGGCAACTTACAGGAAGAAGGGTTTATTTTGGACTTGCAGTTCCAGAGGGACGAGAGTCCATCACAATCACTTCAGGAAAGCTTGGCGGCAGGACTACCTAGGCGCTCACAACTCTAACCTCAAAGCAGCAAACAGAGAGAATTCAAGGCAGTGCAAGTTGTTAAGCTCTCCAGACCCATCCCCAGAGGCACACTTCCTCCAGCAAGGCCACACCTCCTAAACCTACTTAAACAGGGCCACCAGCTGGAGGCCAAGTATCCTAATACCTGACCCTATGGGGGCCGTTCTCATCCAAACCACCACAGGCCCCTTTCCCACTTTGGTACTTGCTGACCTGTGGGCTAAGCCCGTCATTTATGGGCCAAAACCTCAGGATCACCTTGTCTGAGAGGTAGAAATTAAGAGATGGGACTGGGAGTTTTTCTGGAAGTTGCTACTATGCACCTGGGCTTTGAGCATCCTGGGGTGAAATTCTTACTTTCCTAAGAGCCCAGTAGTGCAAAGGATTCATTACCAAGCATCACCTCCTTAATTAACTTCCAAAACGTTGCAGCTTTTTTTTTCCTCCCAAAGCCTTATGATTCTCAAGTGCACATGAAAATGTCCCACTTGGAATGAGTCATACCATAATTATACTTTGACACAGAGACAGACCTTGGGATTAAGTTTTAATCTGCTCATTAAAAGGGAAGGGGAAAAAAACCCTTTCAAGTGTTGCAAATCTCCTTAGGCCTGTGATTGCTTCTAGAAAGAGCTAATCTTATTTGAAGAAAGACTGAGTTTATAAAACAGTATTAGTTACATTTGGCCTAAAGATATTTAGAATTTGTTATCACCAGGCTAAGAAGAGGCTATGAACAACACATACTTTATTTCTAAGTGTCTTAAGTGCATCTTTTCCATATTTTGGTGATTATCTTTGATTTACTCACAACTTTAATGAACAAACTTAACCAGTTCCCGCAGATCAGCATTTCTGTCATTAATTTGGCATTTGGACATACCGTGTTTTGGGATCTCTTGTGGTTTTTATTTATTTATTATGACACAATATCTCACCCTTAAGCTCAGGCTAACCTGGAACTTGCCATACAGGTATAGTAGTTACTTTTCTCATTGCTGTGACCAAATACGTGCCCGACAAGATACAATTTAAGGGAGGAACAGGTAAGGCATAGTGGCTTGGCCAGGTAGCATCTGGTCACACTGTATCCTCCACCAGGAAGCAGAGAGTGAACAGGGCCTGGGTATGAGCTATGAAATCTCAATGTCTATTTCCAGTGACCACTTCTTCATCAAGGTTCTGCCTCCTGAAGGATTCGTAACCTTCCCAGACTTCTCCACCCTGCGTTGGGGCCAAGTGTTCAAAAACATGAGCATATAGAGGGCATTTCACATTCAAGTCACATCAACAGGCATCACTACCATCTACAATGTCTACTGGGACCCAGTGTCTAGGCTGAGTTTTCATGTTAGGAGGAGAAGGAAAAGAAAGACAGAAAGGGGGAAGTGAGGAAGAAGGAGAGGGGGAGGGAGAAGAAGATGGGCCAGAAGAAGGAACGATCCACTGGACAGGACAGGTAATGAGGTATTATCTTCCCAACTCTGTGCTCAGGCAGAGAAATACCATTCCAGAGGCCACAACGAGTCAGAAACATCATGTGATCACAGTGCAGCCTAGCATCAACTGGACTGTTTTGTAGCTGTTTAAAAATAGACTAATCCGTCCCTCAAAGGCAGCTCTCTGTTGTAGACCTTTACCACATGCCAGGGATATTGAGAACAAGGAGCTGTTTCATCTCTGTCACCCTCAACTTCTTATCTGCAAAAGAGGATAGGCAGAGCTTTGTTTTCAGGGTCAAGTGAGAGCAGACACCGGAAAAAGTTGAAGCAGTGCCTGTCACTAGGTAAACTGTCAACACTCACAGACCCTGATGCTACCATGGGGCTGCCAAGGTGTGCAGTGTGCAGATGTGGCAAAGGCCTTGACTTATTGGTGATGATAGATTGCACAGAGCATATACTCAGTAACTTTCTCTTGGCTCATTCCCCATGTCGTCTATATCTAATGTGAATATTCTCATGCATAGCCCAGGGACCAGATGGCCGGGGATTCGGTTGGGATTCTGCATTCCTAAATGACTTCCACGGGATGCTGAGGACAACCACCCATGCACAGACCATACCATGAATAACAAATATCTGCTCTGAGAGTTGGAGGCAACGAGACCCTGCCTTACTGCAAAGGGAAGGGGCTAGAATGCAACACAGAAGTGAATTGTTTCCAAAGTCAAGTAGTAAACAAAGTGTTGGCATAGTTTTGCCAACCAGGGGTTGTTCCTACTGAGTCTACTTGAATAAATACTTTAAAATCATTTGGAATTAACCAGCCGCTCTTCAAGTGAAGGTTATCAAAGTTCTAGGAAGATGATTTTTTTTTGGAAAGAGTGACTTAACATCTCTCCACTTGCCTCTTGGTTATATGCTGTTAACTTTTCTCAGCAAATCTAGAGGCAGAGACAACTGTGTTTCTGTGAATTGAACCAGTCATGCATGAACAGATTCATCATCCCACCCAACAGTGTCTGAGTAGCTCATGTTAAACATCTCTGGTCCTGAGGATGGGGAAGGAAGACTCTGGATGTGCGTTCTCAGGAGCTAAGGGGTTAAATGGTTGAGGCAGATGACTGAATTCCCATCATCAATGAGAGAGGAAGGATGCATCTCCCTCTGGAGTGGGAGAAGAAGAAATCTGAAAAGGCACCCTGAAAGAGGTGATTTCAATATTTTCCTATTTCTTTGGGCTGATTATTCTTCAAGTTCCTTAAATAGGGTCTAGGCAGATGAGTAGCATGCAGCCAGCAAAGTAAACTCCTGTCATCATGGAGAGATGAGGCATCCTGGGCTCCTTGGCACCTGTGTTCCACCTATAACAGGCAGAGGCAGTGGTCCTGGGCAGAGGACCCCAGGATTGCACCAACATATGCTCACATAAGCACAAGCATCTTGACAGCACCCTCTAGCACCCAAGTGTAACATGGAGTCAAAGTTCCCTGCAGACAGAGCTGGGGAAGGCTGCCCTGTGCATCGGCTCACAGAATGGGAAGTCTCTTGAGAGACACAAGACCACTCTGGTGACAGAGGTCAATGCAGAGAATCCCCTTCCCAAGGAGGCTTCTGTCTTCAACAAACCAAGCCCTCCAAAAAGAGAAGCCAAACAGGTCTTTCAAAACTTCCAAAACAGAACAAAGACTCACTGTTAGGAAGCTTTCAGTAAGCCCCCGAACAACCTTCAACAAGGCACCAGATGTCTGGTATAGCAAGACCCACAGCCAGATTGCAGGAAGCTCCGCAGCACAGAGATCTCTGAATGTGTTCCCAAACATAATTGGTAGCGGAACCGTCTTTTTAATAGCTGAAGGTTTACTAGCATTCATAGCTTGTATTCCATGACATTTTCTCTAGGGGTACTGCTCTAGTTACCAGTGTCAGCCATAGCTCCCAGAGAAACAGCAAATGGGAATTGACTCTGTGACTAGAGCTTTACTTAGAAGGCAGAAGCTGGTGAGATGGCTCAGTGGTATGCAGGCATAAGGATTTGCGTTTAGATTCTCTAGAATTTCATAAACCAAGTATATTGGGAGCATGCCTCCAATCCCAGAGCTCAGCCGGTAGAGGCAGGAGGCTCAAAAGCTCAAGGGCATTCCCAATTACATAGCAAATATGAGGCCAGCCTTGGACACATAAGACCCTATGATGTATAAGTCTTTGAATGAATGAATGAATGAATGAATGAATGGTTATTTAAGATACAGAAATATAGGAAAACAAACAATATTCTAACAGCTTTTTACTTCAATCATTTGTAATTCTTTTAAAAATTATTTATTGCTATTAGTATGTGTATTATGATATGCATGTGTGTGTGCTGAAGGTTAGAGGACAATTTTGGAAGTTAGTTCTTTTCTTCTATGGGATCCTTGAAAATAAACCCTTCCTTTCTTAAGTTGCTCTTGTTATAAGTGATAACCTCAAAGAGAAAAGTAACTAAAAGAGGTGGCTGCTTCTTTTCCAATATAATACTATGTGCAGCCTTCATATGTGAAGAAATTGAAGGGACGTTTCTTTGCCTGAAGCCAGAAGGGTAGACCTGAACCTCCTCAGTCTTATCCTTATCCTCTGGCTGAAGTATCTCTGAGGGGTAAAAAAAATAAAATAAAATAGGAATTCTCCAAATTGGTTCAGCCTGTCAGTATAAATGCCTATTTTACAAAGAGTATACTAAAACGTCCAAGGGTTAATAGTTTATGTAAATAATTTTCAAAGTATGATCCCAGAAAATCAGCACTCTCCGATTCTTGGGGCTGGAGAGATGGTTCATCCATTAAGAGCACTGGCTGCTCTCCCAGAGGTCTCTGGTTTGGTTCCCAACATCTACATGTCAGCACAACCAGCTCTAACTCCAGTTCCAGGATCAGATGTCCTCTTCTGGCATCTTCTGGCACAGCACACATGTAGTACAGAGGCATGTATGCAGGCAAAACACCCATACCCATGAAATAAAGGTAAAAATTAATCTTAAAAAAAAAAGAAGAAAAAGAAAATTATCTGGCTAAACCCTAGAGCCACTGAGTCAAAAATTGTAGGTGCAGGATCAGCCTTCCAGGAGATTCTAATACAGGTTAAAATTTGAGACCCTTGCTGTGTATCATAGCGAAGAAATTGCCAAAGGATGCTTAGGGTTGATCAGATTTGAGTCCTGAACACCTTAGTTTTGTGACCTTAAGTAAGTAACTTAATGTCTTCCATGGTCTCAGTTTCCTGATTTGGATAGTAGCTGCCACTCTACCTCTCCTATTCCTCCTGACACCCCACTCTTGGTGATGAAAAGGAGACAACAAAGCCCTGGCCTAATGTGTTGACTATGAATCCATGAAAGACCCAGTATCTACCATTTCCTGAGCTCGTGGTTCTCAGGGCCTCCTGACTAACTTAGAGACAGCAGGAGAGACGTCAGACACAGCAGAGCCTTTGAGACTTAATTTAGGCCGGACCTAAACTTCCCTCAGAGATGCTTCTGAGATTGTTGGCACGTAGACTCAACATCACCAGTGTGTCCCTCCAGTCCTCACGCCCCTGTGTGCAGCACCAGCCCAGAGCTCTTTGTGCCCCCAACCCTCAGGCTCCTCCCCAGAGCTTCCTCCAAGAGAAAACAAGCCAGAACACAGCTGCTTCCACCTCTAATTACTGTTTCCTTCATTTGCCTGCTTTCCTCCTTTCTCACTGGAATGTCAATACCAGAAGGAGGAGGTTGTCAGGGTAACACAGAGTGGAGTCTGGAACCGAGTGGAGGCGGGAAGTCCATCCTTGACCGAACCTTAACCCTGTTTGGTTGAACACCCACTGGGTTCTTGGCTGCCTCTGCATCCTGGTAGCAAGGATGGGAGCACTTGACATTTCTAGTTTATTTTCCCTATCCTCCCCCTCCGATAACATCTCCCACCTTCTCTCCACAGTCCCTACTTCCATCTGCGAAGTCAGACTGACCCATGTACATCTGCCTGAATTTGCTCATTTAATTCTTGTGTTGACTAAACCTGACACTGTTTATCCCTGATTTAATCGATGTTCTCTCAATGGCCAGACTCTGTAACAACACCAAAAAATATTACCACTGGGAAGAATGAAGAGGGATGGATGTTTACTTAGAATCTTGAAACCAGGAAGCTTTTTTACTGCCTAACTTTCAGTCTTATTGCGCCCTGACACTATCTGGGATAGAAGCAGCAGTGTTTAGTTAACAGATCAATATTCTCTATTCCTCACTTGGTTGAGGAATGGTCGTTCCCTCCAAGCCATGACCCTTCTCAGGTCACCTCAGTGGACTAATTTGTCTCTGGTTTACAAAAACACGCACAATGTGCAAAAACATCAGTTGTTCAGTGCATGCTTCTCTCCAGGAAAATATCAAAGTCTCACGAGGCAGTACATGGCCCTTAACATGTCTACATCCTAATGTCTAACCCCTATAAATGTGTGTTAATATAATTGGCTAAAGGCTCTAAAATTGCTAACCAGCTGAATTTAAAATAAGGAGATAAGATTATTCGGGCATGGGCCACATGCACTCACCAGAGTCCTTAATAGGAAAAAGAATGACAGTAGAGTTAGTGTCACAAGAAAGTCTGGCTGTCATGACTTTGAAGATGACATCCCAAAGGAGTACGACAGCCACTGGAGAAGACAAGAAAACAAATAGGACACAGCTCTGTGGACACCTTGTTTTGAGCCCATAGACGCATGCTCACTTCTGATACCCAGGGCATTAAGAAAAGGAACCTGTGGCCCGTGGCAACGGCACATGCCCGTGGCAACGGCACATGCCTGTTCTCCCAGCGCTCAAGAGGGTGAATGCAGGAGGATAATCAGTGTCATTCTCAGCTACATAGTGGCGAGTACAAGCCAGCTTGGGCTGTATGAGACTCTGTCTCAAACAAGCAAAATTAACATGTGATGTTTAAGGCCACTAAATGGGGGGTTGTTAGAGCAGCAACATTGTCCACTGGGCAAGAGAGAAAGGCAAGGACGCTAGCTCTCCATGTGGCAGGTAAGCAGAAGTGGATAATGAGCATGATGGTGAGCAGTGTCCACCGTCCTTACTCTCCACCCCTGGATTCAGAGCCTTCATTTGCTTTTGAAAAGCTGCCTTACCATCACCCCCCTGACAGCGCTGCATCCTAAACTGCACTTGAAGTAGCTTGTGCAATGCCAGCCTTCTGATTAGTTCACTTCTGAGCTACAAAGTGAGGGTAATCAGAGGGAGGAAAGAGCTGACTGTGTTGCTCTAGAGGGAGGAGAGGGCAGGGGATCTCTCCAGTGCAACTTTCTAATAAGACTGTAAGAGCTAAAAAGCAGGCTGCTTTTACCCTGCAGGTCCATGGTCATTTCCCACCCCATTGCTTCATCAACACGGGCTCCCAGGTCACCATCATCACAGCATCTGTCTGTGTTGCCTTGTGCAAAACCCCAGCCTACCTCTCTTTCCATATAGTCCTTGGTCTTGGAGATGAGGATTTTTTCTAACATGGCTGTCACTCCTATTTCCGCCAGCACCTATGAAGCAAGTTGGTTTGGCTTCATCTCCTTCATCTCACGCCCAAAGCTCCTCTAAGATTTCTAAGGATCTCTGATGTGGGGATGAGTGGCTGGCTTTCCTATGACCATATCCACCTAGATACAGTGAAAACCTGTGGCCCGCTCATGCGTGATACACTCTAGCAAAATTATTACGGGGTGTTTTTGTTTGTTTGTTTTTGTGTTTTTGTTTTTGTTTTTTTTGGTAAAGTTTGCCTTTTTAAAATTTTATTTTTGAGAGTCTGATGTAACCTTGACCAGCTCCTGAGGATGACTTTAAACTTCTGGTTCTCAACCCTCCTCTTCTACAATGTTCCAATGCTGGGATTACAGGCGTGCACCACCACGCCTGGTCTACAAGACTCTGATAATGGCACCCAGGGCCTCCTGCTTGCCAGGAAGGCACTATATCAACAGAGTCATATCCCACCCAGCTTTAGTTAGAATTCGGTTCCATTTTTATGTTCTGTTCCTTTAAGGGGATCTCACCAAAGTATGAACTGCGCTTGGCACCCACACACTTTTGCCTGCCTCCTCTCAAGAGCACAAGCGGTTTCTTTCATCCATTGCTACTGGGTTCTTATCTGGTCATCACTGCCCTTACAAAGTTTATTGGGGTATTTTCTTAGGGCAGGTTTGCTAAGAGGGTTTCAGGTAACTGCTGAAGAGACAGCACACATTCCCGAAAGCAATGAATCTTTGTTCACTCATCCATGGGCCTGGCATAACACCGTTCTTGAGTGTGGGGGAAACAGAGGGGGCTGGGAGAGGAGCTTTGGCTGAGCATTCTGGCAAGGAGTGTGTGTTAGGATGGTGGCCTTTGGTCATCTTTACCACCCTTTGGAAAGTCCCAGAGCTCCTACTGAGCTAAATGACAGTAGGTCGAAGTGCACACTCACATTTTGAGCCTAGTTAGATTCTAGCAACTACCCAAAGGGTCCAGCGATGCTTCCCTCGACACTTGCCTCTGTCTCTGCTTCTATACCCTAAGTTCTAGGACAAATATATTTACTCTCCCTCAAACTCTTGAAGACCACACGGGATTAGCCCCACACTGTTTCCCTCCTCTCCCCTCAATCCTCCCTTGCCAACTTTCTTTCCTCTTCTCTGGCCCTTTACTTTACTCTATAGGTCCATTCAGTGACTCTGACTTTCTTAGTTTTGTGTTATCCGTTCATCCATCCATCCAAATCTAATTTTAGACCTTCCTGTGTACTGTTTTTTTTTTTTTTGGGGTTTTACATAGCAAACGCATCTGGTCTCACAAATCCAAATGTCACCTTCTTAGAAGGAATTGTATGGCTTAACATCTTTTCTTTTAACATTTCCAGTCAGGGAACGAGAAAAACATGGCTGGAAAGATAGCAACATTGTATAGTAGAAGACAGAAGCCAACGATGACACAGTCTGATACACCAGTGTCTCATACCCCTCTCCCTTATGGTCCATGGTGGCTTAGCTGCCTTTGAGTCACTGTCCTCTTGTAAGTAGCATTTCTGCTATGGCTCTGTAAGCAGACCCTTTTCCGTACCCCTGTAAATGACTCCAGGAAACTCACTGTTTGGTAGAATGGCTTCTTTGGTTTAAAGTCTCTAGAACAGACAATTTACCAATGAGTAATTTCCTGTCCAGGTGATTGACAGATGTGTTTGGATTAACTGTTGTGAGAGGGAAAAGGGTATGCTTTGGGTTTTTTTTTTTTTTTGTTTGTTTGTTTGTTTGTTTGTTTGTCGGAAAGCCTCCTGCTATGCAGTAATCTCATAAGCTCTTGGAATCAGGCTTAGATAATTATCCATCAATGACCTTCCAGGCATTTCAGGAGGTCACATGTCTTCCCAGGGCCAGCAATGGCCCTCTTGCTAACATTCGGACTGCTTGACAGTATGAAATTTAGTTGGCAAATAATAACACTCCATTGCATCAAGATTTCCATGACCATTTTAGAAAATATGGGACATTCTTTGCTAATACTGGAGCTGGAGGGGCTCAAAGCCTGTCCCTCTGCCTTCTGGAAGCTCTCCAGTACCTAGAGCCAGTGAACGTTTAATTCCAGAATTGGGATTTCATGGAGTCTGGCTTTTAGTATCTAATCATTATTCTTCCCAGGATGTTGCTTCTGGAGAACTTGAT
Source organism: Phodopus roborovskii (assembly GCF_943737965.1). NCBI lineage: Eukaryota > Metazoa > Chordata > Mammalia > Rodentia > Cricetidae > Phodopus > Phodopus roborovskii. Next base: position 11,005,849 of record NW_026125295.1, on the reverse strand, counting down.
TTTCTCCAGCTGCTGCCACTCAAGCACAGGTCTGTGGAAAGCAGCAATGAATAATCGATGTGGCTTAAGTACATAGCTCCCCTGAGGGAAGGCATCCCTGGATGCTCTCATTACTTGCTCTTTACCTCTCCTCTCTCACACTCTGAGTGCTAGAAGGCCTACCCTGAGGATGGCACAGCCAGGGGGCTTGGTACCTTCTGTTCTGGTTAGGCCTACCAATGGGAGAGGTGCCCATGGTGGAGGAGAGAGGCCAGAGGGGGTCCTTCAATGTCTGGCCCCTGCTCTGGCCACCACAGTAGCCCCATGACCATAGCCCCTTTGGGGATTCTTCCTCACAGTCCTGGCTCTCACAGAGCTCAGAGAATACCCTTCACTTCTTCTGGAGTTTTCAGGGGTAGCAAGATTTTCTAGCTGGACTCTGGGTTTGCCTAACCCACCGACACTCTGTAAACAGTCCTACCACTGAAATCTCTTAGACCGTATGACCAGATTATATTTGGGGTCAGGACTCCACCTGATTAGCTAGATGACAAGGTATAGGAAGCCTCTCGCCTCTGGCTAGCATAGAAGAATTCCAGGTATCAGAGGTACCCTAGAGCCTCCCTGGGTGACTTCATAAGATCTGCATTTCCATTAAGTGCGAAGCCTTCTGGACCTCCGTGTCTCATAGTCCATGCTGTGCTCACCATGGAGAAGGGCTCCACCCCGCCCAGTCCCCATCACAGAGTCTGGCACTCAGGAGATAACTTGGCCAATAATGAAGGGATAAACGGGCTGGATTTCATTCCTGTGGCTTTGGTTATGGAACTCAGTGTCTAGGCCCTGCCTCTGAGAATCCATGATAAGGGGAGATGCAGATGGCTCTCATGGGATCTCATGATAAGAGCAGAGGGTGGTGGCCACAAGGGCTCATGGGAAAAATTAGTATTTAAGTGGGCATATACAAGTGAGGCCTGGAAATACATGGCCGTGTCTTTAAAGTAAAGAAGCAAGGACTGGAATATACTCAGTACTAATTTTACTCTGCAGGCATCATTCCAGAAACAGCACTCTTCCCAACCTGCTATGATGATGCAGTAGCTCTGATACATACGTAGCTCCTTGCAGGAGGTGAGAAAGCAAGGTAGGCAGGAGGGGGAAGGAGAGCATGAGGATGGAGGTTACTCTATAGGGATGAGTCCCGTGGGTGCAGCACATATCAGTAGAGAAACCACTGGTGGCATCTGTATACAGTTGGGAGCGTTTGGGCTGAGCTTGGGGAGAGGTGCGTAGGAAACATGCTTGATGGGAAGGATGTCACAATAAAGAACACCACAAATCACCTCCATTGGAACGGGTGCTTGGGGGCTGAGGATAGAGCTCATATGAGAGTCTGGCATGTGTTAGCAGGCAAGGCCTCCATCCTTTGAACTTCCTTTGGCACCATAGATGGGATATAAGGACCCTGGATTGCCAGACACCAGACTTCTGAGAAGGATGGAGACAGAACATGCCCACTACTCCTCCAGTCACTACATTCCAGTGCCCAGGGACACTTTGAACAAAATGAATGCAAAACACTGAGTTTGCATCCGGGCCAGTGGAATTCCATATGTCACAGAGAGACACAGCCGTACAACATTCCTGAGGGAGTGATTTGCAACTAAACACACCCAGGTTTAAGTCTGAAGTTTTGCCACTCCAGTTATATTGACTTGCCTCAGATACTGGCCTTTCTAGGTTTATTTCCCTATCTGGAGGAGAGACATTGTAGAACCAACTCATGCTGTGTGGATTCAGTGAGCTGGGTAAATCTTTCAGCCAACACATGCAAGGAAGATCCTGGGTCACAGTCATCATCCTCACTAGCATAATAACATGACCAATAGCCTGTCCCAAACAGTGGCACTTTCCTGACATGAGAGGGGCCCAACCCCATCACCAGCCTGGAAGGTGAGGACTCAGGGAGGACAGATATTGATGAGACAACTTACTTTTTATAAGCAAAATTTGTCTGCAGACACATTACCTTGGCTGGCTGTTTCAATTCCTTCTACATCTCCCTTTGCTATAATTCCTCCGTGAAGAAAACAGGATTCTCATCATACAAGTGTCTAGGATCAACAAGAAAAGGTGAAGGTGGCAGTCTAACCTGCCCTTAGGCTCATTCTCTTGTAAGCACCAAGGATAGCAACCTGGACAAGGCTGTCAGGTGGCCGAGGCTGTCAGGAAGGCAGACAGTAGTAACTCAGGACTTCAACTGCCCTTTGCATCCTCATTATCCACACAAATCTCTGCTTTCCAGAACTTGCACTGTTTGAGACCTGAGTATAAGCAGGGGATACCCATCTTCCTTGTCCTCCTGAGGCTGGAGCTGGATCTGACTCCTGCTCTGGAGTTTGCCTATTACTCTGTAAGTTTCCTCCTGTGGATGGGACAAGAGACTTCAGGGGATGAGTTCTATTGCTGGTCACCTCCTGTTGTCTAGTTACTATCTAGTTAAGTTTCTGTTGCTGGGATACAATCATGACTAAAGGCAGCTTGGTGGAGGAAAAGTTTATTTTGCTTGCATTTCCATATCAGAGTAATCATTAAAAGAAACCAAAGCAGGAACCTGGCGTGGAAACTGAAGCAGAGACCACGAAGGGTCACTGCTCACTGACTCACTCCTTATGGGTGGCTCAGTTTGTTTTCTTATACAGCACAGGACTGCCTGCCCAGAAATGGCACCACCTCCCATATCAATCATTAATTAATTAAAATGCTCCACATACATACTATGTAAGTCAAGGTCTTTGTTGCTATGATAAAACATAATAACCCTTAGAGTTTATAAGTCCATCACCAAGGAAAGCCAGTACAGAAACTCAAGGCATGAACCTGGAAATAAGAAACAGGAGCAGAGGCCATAGAGGATTGTTCCTTACTGGGTTGGTCCCCATGATTTGATCATAGACCATGCTTCCTAAGATACCCCAGGACCACCTACCTACCCAGGGGTGGCAGCACCCACATTGGACTGGGCTCTCCATGTCATGCGCTAATTGAGAAAATATCTCTCAGACCAATCTGACGGGGGCATTTTCTCAATTGATTTTCTCTCTTCCCAAATGATTCTAGCTGTGTCGATTTGAGGGAAGAATAACCAGAGATAGGGGGGAAACCTTGATGTAATAAAGAGAACAAATGGGTATTTGGAAGGAGGGAAGCCTGGGGAGATGAGGAGGGATCCAATGCTAGAGTGAACTTTGAAATGTATAAGAGGTACTTGTGATACTGGGGAAGCCTAGCGGCCAATGTGTGCCTTGATATGGGCTACAGGTATATCATGTCAATGAAGCCGCATGTCTCTTCTGCCAAGGGTAAGGAAAATGATTCTTTTGGCAGAAGGGAACCAGGTTCACAAGTTCGTGAGGAATGTTGGCTTTTATCTGACCACCAGAAGCCTTCCTGTAGTCCAGGTTGAGCTCATTTCTGGATATATGGACTCCCTTTTGGAGTTTGGGGACTGGAGTTCCCTTTGTCCTGACACTACTAACCAGCACTGGTACCATGGTAACAGATGCACGTCTCAGAACAGTGTTACTTATGATTCCAAACATCAGTGTTGTCCCAGCCCAGTCAGGCTGACCCTAAGAATATCAGTGTGCAGCTATCCAGAGTGAGCATACTGATTTGTGAATTTTCTCTGGAGAGCAGAATAAACACCTACCTATTCACCCCAGGCAGAGCATCAACGACAGACCGAAGAAATGACTCCAGCAAAGTCTAACTTTGTAAATCAATATGTTTAACTAAGGTTACTAACAGAATCATGGACAACGTGCAAAACTACACCACTAAATAAAAGGCCTCTCATTCTTTCTTAACAACTGTTAATTGTGTATATATCTGGAGGAAGGATTGGAGCCTCACAAGACCCTCTCCTCCTAGCAACCATTAACTCTCTATGAATGCTCAGAGAGTGGTAAGGACTTCTGAGTCCCTGCCATCATGGCAAAAAGTAAATGGGCCAGATCGTATGCAGGACTACTGGAGGCAATCACACCTGTAAGATGACAACCACCACACCATGCCCAGAGTGTAGTATCCCAAAACACACCTAGCAGGTCGCCCCAACAGCACTGCCCTACTTTTACTGTGGTCTCCAGAGAGAACCCAGAGGCCAAATCATGAAGTTCCTGCCTACTCCAGCTCACAACTACAAAAGCAAAGACATGTGTCCTTTCTACACTCAGATTGGCGTGGACAGGCCTCTCTGTCTTCGTTAAATATGCAGCTGCAGCACTTTGTACAAACCATGCACTCTGGTTCTCGCAGCATGTCCTGGTTTCCAGCATGCACTAGCTGTGACAGGAAGACCGAGGACCTAAGGTCAGAGGGTCACTATTAGGAGAGCTGGCACTGAAACCCAGCTGACAGTGTGGTGCCAGTGAAAGCATTAAGTATATGTCCAGGCTATGAATTCTGGCCGGTAGCTGATGGTCAGGGAAAGTTATTCGACAACCCTGCATCTCACTTTCCTCCTCTGTAGAAGGGGAGGCATCCCTTAATGTGCTCGGAAGGACTCTGCGAAACAATCCCAGCAAATCTTGGGAAATTCATCCTGTTCCCAGGATGCGTGTATGTTGGCCAAAAATATCAGACTATAGAATGCTCACACACACACACACACACACACACACACACACACACACACAGAGAGAGAGAGAGAGAGAGAGAGAGAGAGAGAGATTAACAAATACTCAGAAATGTCATAAGGGTTATATAAGGTGGTAGCTGATATTATTATGAATGACTTTAAAATATTTTTATGTGTGTGGGTTTGTGCATGTGAGTGCTGTACCTACCAAAGCCAGAAACTGGAGTTAAGCCTCAGAGTCTCCTGAAGGACAGAGGACTACTGTAGGTTGTTCAGACTGAAGTATGAAGCATGAGTTCTTCAGCCAGGCTAAAATAGTTTGTGTTTATATTAAGGGGCCACAACCAGTTCAGTAATGTCACATTCTCCACTTTAAAAAAAAATTAAAAAATTACAAATTTTTACCAGTATGGTGACCAATCCCAGTGCTCGCAATCCCAGATACTCAGGAGGTGCGGAGGAAGGTGTCAAGCTTGAGGTCAGCCTGGAAGAGGGGTAGGAAATAAATTTGGGAACCTAAGGATCCCAAACAGGTGGATAGAAAAAAGTCCGATATAATTGGTTTACTCCGTAAAGGGGAGAAGAGGAAAGGGTACGGAGGGACCCAGCCATCCATACGCCTTCCATGGAGACTTCAGAGGCTCCTTGAGGTCTTTGAGCAATGTCAGGGTGACAAAAGCTGGCCTGGCTCCTGGAAGTCTGGACGACGGCATCCATCATCCTTCTACATGGGTTCCAACCAATGTCAGTTATTTTCATGTTGATATATTATACCACTGTGCTATGGCTAGTCTTTGCTGTCAACTTGAGTACATCTGGAGTTAACTAAAATCCAAAATCGGAGGTCACGCCTGGGGCAGTTGCTTAATTTGAAGTGATAGACCCACTTCTAATCTGGGTCTCTGAAGCACAAAGACCTTGAGACCAGAAAACTACCTTTAATCTGGGCCACGCCTGCTGCTGGAAGCATATATAAGGACACGGGGGAAGGAAGCTTTTGCTCTTTGCCTGTTTGCCCTCACCTTGCTAGCAAGTTCATTCCTTCACTGGCAGTAGAGCCTACTTCTTCTTCAGGATTCCAGCATACACTGAAGACCAGATGAGGCATCCAGCCTTGTGGACCTAGCAATCACCAGATTCTTGTACTTTCCATTCACAGTCAGCCATCGCTAAATTTTATATATATATATATATATATTCCAAACGGACTTTGACCTTGAAGTCCTCTAGCCTTAGCTTCCTGAGCTCTGGGCTGATGGATGATAGGTGTGCGCCACCACATGAGCCTGGGCCTTTTGTGTCTCCTGATATCTTGAGATGTGGAATAAGCATCAAGTTGCCTCATGACTGCTCCCCAGATACACCCTACTGCTAGCAACAACCCTACATCTCCACCTGTCTTCTGCAAGTCCAACACCTGACCTCAAAATGTGACAGGTACTATCACCACCTAATCTCATGAATTAGAGGAAAGGTGAAAGCTTAGCACTAACACTTGTCAGCACATCCTAGTTCTAGGAGGGAGCGTATACAGCCTTGAGAAGCAGAGACGCCCTTACAGAGTGTGCGCTGGCTCCTGAACGAGGAAAAGGAGGGTGCTAGCTAAGGAAGATCGCTGCCATCCTGAAGCAGGCGCTGAGGGGTGTACTTCACAGTGCAGCAGGGGCTGTGTGGTGTGGGGTCCATTTAGACATCAGAAGGGAGAATTGGAGCAAGGAGGTAGAGACAGGCAGGATAGACCAGCAACCCATCCCTCAGCTGCCCTCCGTCTGGTGTCTCGGCCCAACAAAACCCTTTAGAGTTGCTGTTATATTTTGAAGAAGTTCATTTTGGGGCAAATGGAACTGAAGAATTGCGTAAGGAACAGAATTCATGATGGTGCAGTTCTCAGAGGAGACAGATTGACAAGAGAACAATTCAGCACAGGCTACAAATCAGCTCAAGGTAAGGCATATCGTTTAGGATGTGAAAGAATGCCCATCCCCAGGCATTCAGGCCATTGGAGGGGCTAGACACCCAGGATGAAGCTGGTTTGAAAGCCTCCACCCCACAGCATTAATAGACAACATTCTCTGATGTATACCTTGAGAGAGGCCAACAAGTGAACGGACCTCAGCTCTGGATCTGCTGGCTAGACCTGGCTGAGCCTGTGTAGCCTGAGTCTTAGCTAATTTTTCAACCTATAGTCCTCTACACCTCTATCCCTGGGAATGGGAAGAACAATGGCCACCAATTCTTAGGGTTTATGTGAGAATTAAATGAGACAATGGACTCAAAGTCCCTAGGGACAGGTACACAGTATGCTAACTCCAGATGGTAATGTTTTTATTGTTTAGAGCCTGGGTTCTGTATAGCACAGGCTGGTCTTAAACTAGCTATGTATCTGAAGCTTGCCTTGAACCCTTGATCACCCTGCCTCTATCCTCCAAAAGCTAGAATTATAGATCTGTGCCAACATATGAGTTTCTTTATATCGGAATTTTCCCTTGTGCTGAGGTTGCAGCTCAGTCATAGAGTGTTTGTCTGGTATACCCCAACAACAGAAAAAGATGAAAATAATTACTCACTGCTGTGCAATAATCCTTCTGTACTGTATGTAAATTATGCGGTGATTGGTTTAGAAAGGAAGATGACTAGCCGATAGATGGACAGGTGGGAAGACCAGACTAAAGGCACTAGGAAGAAGAAGGATGGTGTCAGAGGAGTCGCCGGTGAGACTCAGAAAGGAAACAGGAGGTGCAAGATGAAAGAGAGGTACCACCATGTGGCAGAATGTAAATTTATATTGCAAGACCCCCCAAGAGACCCCAAGAGTTTGGAGCCTGTCAGGGGGGAAAGGCCCTTGCCCCCAAGAGACGAGACCAGACCACTGGATGCAAGTGCAAGAGGTTATTTATTGTTTACACAGGTACCTGTGGACGCTTCAGTCTTTCGGGGGACTGAGCGTGCCGAGGTTAAAACTCGGGCAGTTTATATAGGGTTGGGGTGGCAAGAAGCAGGCTTACAGAAGCAGAAGCATGGTTACAGGGACTTCATTGTTTCATCTAAATGTAGCAGTTGTAGTTAACCAAGGACAGTTGGTTATTCGGGTTGGGCACAAAAAATACAAAGAATTCAGTTATGACTCTCTCAGCATCCCAGATACTGTCCTGCTGACCTTGCTTTAGTCCAAGCTGCAGACCACAAATATCTGGTTGGATGAGAGAAGCACCTGGTTCCCTCCTGTACTTTTCTCATAACTTGACCTTGGCAATTAATGAGAGCAGCTCAAACAGGCAATAAGCATAGTGGGGGGTCTTTCAATATAAATGGGTTCATGTAAGTTGTAAGAGCTAGTTAGTAGTAAGCCTGAGCTATCAGCCAAGCATTTTATTTAATGTTAAGCCTCTGTGGTTATTTGGGAGCAGCTGCCAGGACACAAAGAAACTCTGCCTACATCTCATTGGGAGCAGTGACACAATAGAGTAGAAAGGTAAGAAGGGGCTCGCAAGATGGCTCCATTCCCTGTGTTCAATCTTTAGAAGCCATGTAGTGGCTTCAAATTGTCATCTTGCCTCCCTATTCATGCCATGAAAAACATGCACCTAGCCACCCCCATACTCAAATAAATCAATATTTCTTTTTTAAAAGAAACTAAGAAATCAGTAATTTGTAAGATTGGTGATAGTCATCACCAATTGGATGGTGACATGTAGAATAAAATCATAAAAACTCAGAGACAGATATTGGGGTTCAAGCTAAAAATCAGAAAAGCAAAGCAGCCACTAGAGAATTCTCACCTCTGCTAATGCTCAGACCAAAGGGGCGATCCTCAGACGGCTCCTGACCTCACTGCTCCTCAGATTCACTCAGACTGCCCTGCTCTCCACCAAACCTCAGATGGCAATCCTCAGAGGCAATGAGCTCTCCACAAATCCTCAGAGGCAATACGCAGACACCACTATTCTCCACCAAGTCTCAGATGGCAATCCCCCGAGTTCCTGTCTCCTCCTGCCTTACATTCCTCTCTCCATCCAGCCATATCACTCCTGTCTCCACTTCCCTCATGCTGGGATTAAAGGTGTGTGATCCCAAGTGCTGGGATCACCTTTGTGTGACTGTTTCTCTTTTAGACCGGATCAATTTCGTGTACCTCAATGTGGCCTTGAACTAACAGAGATCCATCTGCCTCTCCCCAACTCCCAGTCCTGGGATTAAAGGTGTGTACTTTGCATTTTGATCTCCAGTGGCTTTAGTAAATAATAAATAATATATCACCACAGGGACACATATAGAATCTTTTTATTTACCATTATCATCATCACTATTATTTTTTTCCATTATTTGAGTCATTGAGTTTATTGGACTTAGAGAACCATGGAGATCCCCCCCCCAAACACCTGCAGCAAAGCAACATAATGGATGAGGTAATGAAAGCCACATCATAGAATTTCCCTGTCTTCTTCCTGTATGTCCTAGCATCTCCAGAGATCACATACGGCAGGCACGCAGGAGATGAATTTTATTCTTGTTAAGTTTGACTCTCTAAGGACTATAAAGCAGCTGAGACAGAAGTCAGACCTTTCTTCCTCTGACTGTGCCATACGGCACACCCAGCTGGTGGAAGCGAAGCTTTCTATAATCTGATAATAAAACACCAAACCGAGTCTGAAGATGCAGCTCAGTTGATGGGTGCTTGCTTAGCCTGGATGAAGCACTGAGTCTGGATTTGTGATGGTCATTGTGTTATAGGGTCCTAGTCCCCAAAAGCTACAACTAGGCGGTGTGTGTGTACTGGCGTGGGGGTTGCCAACCTTTGGCCAGGAATGAAATAGAGGACAGTACAGAAGTGGCATCATTTTCTATTTTTCTTTTTGTTCACAGCAAGCTTCTAACATAGTTATTTTCTCTCTCCCTTGCTCCCTCCTTCCCTCCTCCTTCCCTTTCTGGCTAGAAGACAACGTCAGGCATAATTCCTTACTTTTGAGGCAGGGTACAATGGTGAATCTATTTTTTAAAGACTTATTTTATTTTCAGTTACATGTGCATATGGGTGCCAGTGCTTGAAAAGGGCCAGAGGCATTAGATTACGGTGATGGAGTTACAGGTAACTGTGAACCTCCTGGTGTGGGTGCTGGGAACAGAGCAGTGAGCACCCTTAACTAACGAGCTAACCTGGTGATGGTGTTGTGGGAATCCTTCCGGAATAAACACTGTGGAAGAGAGATGTCACCGTGGGTGGACCAGGGCCAGGACAGCTCCAGTTTGTATTCTAATTATAAACTCTAAAACCACAAGGTGAGGCAGGCAAGCAAACCAGAAGCGTCCTGGCAGTCGGTAGGTTGTTAAGGGCAACAGCCCGTTATTTCAGCTATTCAGGTCGTTCTGTTTCAGGTTGCAAGTGAAGTCATGCTTGGTAAATAGGCAGCACAAGTAGTGTTTTAAGTAAACCACTAAATAAAATCAATAGATACGTGTCTAATCAATGGCTTTCTCTTCTTCGATCTTAATTGTGAAGTTGGTGATAGCTAACATCACCTAGGAAACGGACCCCTGGACACGCCCGTGGGATTCATCTTGATTAGGTTTATTGAGTGGGTAGAGCTGATCACTGTGTGTGTGAGACCATTCTCTGGGCTGATACACTGGGTCCGTGGACCATATGAAAGAACGTGAGGTGAGCAGAAGGACTCGTCATCCTCTGGGTGTGGTTACCACGTGACCAGCTTCTCCAACCCTCTGCTGCCTTGACTTCCCCGCCACGATGGGCTCCCCGCCTGTGAGCTAAAGTAAACACTGTCTCCTTTCACTGCTTATGTCCATGTATTTCATTCTAACAGGAAAAACAATTAGGAAGCAGAGTTTCTCATTTTCCTGGAGCTCACCAGGTAGGCTGGGTGGCTGGCCAGAAAGACCCGGGGATCCACTTGTCTCTACTCCCCAAGTGCCGTAGTTACGTATTCACCGTGCTCAAACTTTTACAAGGGTTCAGGAGACCAAATTAAAGTCCACGTGCTTCCAAGGCAAACACTTGACCTATTTTCATTTGTTTATTATTATTTTATTTTTTATATGTAAGCACCTGATTTTAAGTATTGAAAACATACAGGTGGGTGGAAAATAAACAGATCTGGCTGCTATAAATTGTTCAAGGTAGCCAGGAGAATCCCTTGGAAGCTCTTTTCACCCGTAGCCTCTGTTTCAAATCTAATTTCCTCCTCTTCCAGACGTTCCAGTGACAGAAATCATCAGATCTCCCCTCCAGCTTCTCTTTGCCTCTAGGAGCATGAATGTTGTTGGATTTAAATGTTACGCTATGGCAAGAGATGAATAACATAACTTAAGGTGCAGAGATGGGCATCCCAGGACAGTTGGAGAATAGCAGAAGTCCCTGAGATTGCCCCCAAGCCAACAGAGCCACCTCCCCAGGCCGTTTATTCTTGTTTGTTTGTTTGGTCTCTTGAGATGGGCCTAAGCTGTCAGTAGAGTCTCAAAGGGCCTGAGATCAGCAGTGTTTGCTCTTCCCTTGGTGTTGTGAGGCAATCACATTCCTTTATAGGAGAGTCAGTAATCCTTCCCAGTAATGTCTACATGCCAGATGATGCAGCAGGTGCTAGGGACAGATTGGAGGGGACAGGCAGGACGGCAGTGACGGTCACAGGAAAAAATTCAGAAAAACCTCAGGGAAGCCACTCTAGGAATGTAAGGAGAAAGTGCTCAGGGTTAGCTTTCTAAATCAATCTTTTAAAGAAAATTACTTTCTCTTTCTCATTTCAAATGCTTTCTTCGAATCCCCCATGATAGCGCCCCTTACCAGCAGGAAGTAGTTTGGAAAGAACGATGCCTAAATTCCCAAATATTGTGTATAAATGTTTGTTTTCATTTATTTGGACTTTGTTATATAAAATTAAATAAAATAATAATTAAAAAAATAAATTTACACACACACACACACACCCCTTTGACATTTCAAATGAATGCTGTCATATTAAAAGCTTTTCTATTAATAAACAAATTCACTGAAAAAAAAAAAAAGAATCAGCACCAAATGATGAGCCTGTCCACAACGCCGCATGCTTTGGTTTCTGGGCTGGCCTTTTGTCTTTCCATAACCAACCTAGCTCTTCATCAGAGGTACCAACCCTCCAGTCAGGCATCTGACACTGACCATGGCTCTGGGTGGGCATATGCAGGTTAGAGGAGACTGAGGAACAGCATAGCATCACTCCATCAAAGGAAAACAAAAGAGACTGCGCTCTGTGGGTCTGGGCCCACCAGGGTCAGCAGGAAAGAGTAATGAATGGTGGACACCAGGTCTGGGGAGAACTCTGGGCTTCATCCTCACAGCTGATTTCCATGTTTCATGTGATCACAGCTGGGGTAAGGGATCACTGGGGCAGTGTCGGAAAGGACATTGTGATTCCCACCTCTATCGAGCATGGGACTCTGTGACATACCCCGCATCCACTCAGTAATTACATCTGAGATCACTTCCCAGCATATGACATAGGATCATACTCTTCTCCCACAGACAGAAGGTTCCAAACACCGATCAACAAGAAAAATGGAGATGAAAGAGAGACACAAGACTTGAGCCTGCCGTACATGGAAGAGAAAAACAATTTAAGTGACATTGTGAAGAAAAACTTGGGGGCAACCCAAAGGCATTCTACAAAGAAACTGGTCCTCTTCTCTCAAGCAGGCTGGGGAACCAATCTAGACCAACACAAACTGGAGGATCTACAGCCAGTGCGGTGTTCGAATCATGAGCTGAACCTGACATGGAACCCGGTCTAACAGACATTGTGGGGCAGTTGAGGCAATCTGAATATGGACTGTCCTGATGTTCTGTCAGTCCTCTAAGATATGCTGCTCAGTGTGCAGACTGGCCATGCCAAGGTCTCACAGTTAGGATGACGACACAATCAGCTACACCCAGAGAAGCCTTTGTGTCCTATTCCTACATGTAAGGGAATCTGCACAGCTCCCAAACAGTTTTCTTCTCTGTTTTATAAAGAAAATATCTACCAGAAATATCTCAAATGGGTTTAGATTTGTTCACTAAGGTCTCTGTTGACACACACAATTAAATAACAATTGCTTGAGAAATTGCACAGGTGGCTCCCAGATGATGGGACAACCTAAGGTAATGAAAGAGGGCTGGAGAGAACACGGGGCCATCCGTCAATGCGCCTTTCCCCTCTACACAAGGCCATCCAGGTCAATGCCAAACCCAGGGGGAGGTTGTAGGCTTGCCAGTGTCTAATTAACGAAGAAATTCTTGGTGCAGGGCCAAGGATGTCTCAATAACTGGCCCATTTTATCTCACCAACTTCTGTTATTTGATTCAAAAGCTTCTGTTTGAGAGTGAGGTGCAAAAATGTCCAACTGTGTAACCCCGTCCCCCAGGCTTGAACAGCAAACTGCACTTCACAGTGTAATTTTGTAGACGCATCATATTGAAGAAACACCACACCTCCCGAGAGTGAGGATTCTCCTTCCCACTTGAGCCCGCCTGCTGCTGAGGGGAATGTTAGTGCGTCCACCATCGTGGGACCCAACATACCTGTGTGGTTGGCAAAGTATGAACTCTCACTCTCAGACTTTAAGAGTATGTTATATAGAGGGCACACATTTTACTTCATAACTACAGTTTTTTTCCCAAAGGTACAACATAAACATAAAATCTAGGAGGCTGACATCCACAAAGGTGTCAACTACTATGTGTCTCCAAAGAGAGAGACAAGAATGCCTACAGAGCTGGCAGAACTGGGGGACATCAGCTCCCTGGAGCTCAGCGGCCAGGTGTGGCTTTGTTGGAGGGGGTATAGCCTTGTTGGAGGAAGTGTGTCATTGTGGGGGCGGGCTTTGAGGTTTCCTATGCTCAGGATACCTACCACCCAGTGAGTCAGTCAACTTCCTGTTGGCCTTTGAGTCAAGCTGTAGGACCCCCAGCACCTCCAGTACCAAGTCTGCCTATAGACCGCCACGCACCCGCCATGATGATAATGGACTGAACCTTTCAAACTCCCCCTCAATCAAGTGTTTCTTTTATAAGAGTTGCTGTGGTCATGGTGTCTCTTCACAGCAATAGTAGCCCTAAGACAGGGGCCATAGATGCCTTCCCTTTCAGAGGACAGTGACTGCCCACAGCTCATCTATGGGAGGCTGAGTCTGCAGAATTTGATCTCTGGCCTTTGCTTCATATTCCAGTTCCATAATGATCTGATGGGAGCATTTTCTCAGTTAAGATCTCTCTTCTCAGATGACTCTAGTTTGCATCAGGTTGACATAAAATTAACCAACACACGGGTGTTAGACTAATTCAGGTCTGCTCGGGTCTTGTTTGGAAATAGGGGTTTTGTATATGTAATTAGTTAAAACGGAAGTAATCCCGTATTAGCATGGGCTCTAAACCTAAATGTGGCATCTGTGCACACAGAGGCACAAACACAGAGGCGATGGCTTGAACTAATGAAGGCAGGAACTGGAGGTCTGGGTTTCCAGATATGGCCAGAAGGTAGGGAGATGCAGGGAGACACTCTCCCCAGCTTAAAGAGCAGGGGACACCTTGGCCGAGTTCGCAAGCTTCAGAACTGAAGGAAGAATTTCTTATCTGTGTCCCCACTTGGGGAATTTTGTGATGGCAGCTGAGCAGGCAGCCTTGCCAGGAGCCACAAACAGCCGGGCTCTGCTTCCTCTGTTGTGAATCATGGAGCCAGATGGAATGGACAGAGGGCTGCCAAGGGTGGAACAATGTAAGGAAGGCAGAGGGACCGTGTCTACATTGTAGCTTTTGCGTCTACATTGTAGCTTTTTGTTGTAGGCTGTCTACTCAGGAAACATTCAAGAAGAGGCTCTTTAAAAATGTCCTCTCACCAAACCAACTCTGGAAAGCTTTGAAACGTGACAGCCTTCTGCCCCTCTCAATTCTCTCCTGCAGAGGGAACAGCCTTGTGCCTCACCTGCTACACAGGAAATAGAACCATTTAGAACTGGTGCTGGGACAGATCATGTGGGAGGGAAAGGTTGAAGGTTCTTCCACTTCGGAGCTGGGCACAGTCACTGCCTCCGGACAGGAACACTTAGAAACCTGGTCACTGCAGAAACCTCCTGCCAGAGTGAGCTACTGTCTCTAGGCCTGCACTGAGCTCCAAGTTAACCTACCCACTTCTTACCAGGACCCACGAGGCGTCCTGGCCTGAAGTGACTTGGCTCTTTTCCTCAGCGGAAACAGGTTCGGATATAATTAATCTGGCAAGCAGTGACTGAGAATTCTTTTGTAAGTACCACAATGACTCCTGTAAGGAAATAAAACAGTGAAGGACACAAAGTCCTACCTCTGGTGAGCTGTTGGCTTATATGTATGTATGTATGTATGTATGTATGTATGTATGTATGTATGTCTATTCTCAAGTTTTCCAAAATGAATCCTTTTACATTTTCTTTCTCTTTGTTCTTACAGAAACAGAACAAAACACCACAAGACTCATAGAGACCGAAGGGTTCGTCCTGCTCTAAGCAACATTGCCGAGCCTCACCGATGAGGGGGCTGTATCCAGAGTTCAGGTCCAGGTTTCCTGTCCTTCCTCTGGTAATTTCACATGTAAACATGTTAGGAGGTGGAGAAGGGTGTCAGGTTGGTACAAAGCAGTTGAAACCCTGAGACAAATTTACAGCTTTATCTTCACATGGAGGGAGGGGGCTGTGCAGATGGCGCCCGTGGCTATGGAGTGGGAAAGGAGGCAGGCATTAGAGAGAATTAGCAGGGGACAGAGCGCAGATCCTTGGCTGTGTTCTTCCAACACTGTCCCCAAGGACGCAGAAATGAAAGATGGGAATGGGTATCCCTCGGTTATGAGGAATGGGTAGGATGGGAGTTGGGATGTCAGAAATCCTGCAATTCTGACTGCACTGGCCAGGTTCAGTTCACATATCGGGATTGTCAATGTCGAGAGTTCAGAGAAGTCTGTGTTCATGGTCTCATGTTGGTGTTTATTTCTCCGCCCTGCTTTTAAAAAGTGCATAGAGCCCATGAACGAGGCTTGGGTGATATCAATAAGAAAAGAAAAAGAAGCTGGTAACCAGAATTCATTTCTGTCGTGTGACTTCCTGAGGAGACATATACAATGGAGGCTGGGATTATGAGGCTTCAGAAGGACACCATCAGGACTTCAGCTAGAGATCATTTGTGCTACATTTGGTCATAAAGTCCAGCAGGATCCTGTCTCTGTTCTGAAACTGTGAGCGGCGCTCCCTCAAAAGTAATGGAATAAGCTGTTTGCGGAAGGAAATTCTGAGCAGGGCAGTGTTCAGACTGTGGCTTGGTAACGGTCACTGCCCTCCATCAGATTTACAATGGGAAGGCGCAGAACAATATGAACAATGTCAGTATGAGAGGGAAGAATTAGCAACAGAGTTAAAGGTGCAGGCAGGATGGTTGCTAAGAAGAGGGAGACACAAAGGGTGCCTGAAGGCAAACACCAACCAGAGAGAACTTGGGGGTGTAAAGATTCATCTGAATTTTCTTTTTAATATGAAAAAAGAGTACTTGAATAAAGAGAGCCTCTCGGGCATCCTTCCTGAGCAGGGCCACTAGGTTAATCATTGAAGGGACACAGTTGACATGGCAACTGTTGGTCAAGGGGACCAGGCTACAGCTCGAGCTTTCCTCGATGTCATCTTCATGGTGCTAGTTGTTCATGCACGCAAAAATACAAAAATTATGATGTCATAGAGGTTTGCACCAAGGTTCCTGAAAGCCCCTGAGGCCATGCATAGCAGGCTGGGAACCCCAGCTACAAATGTAAGGCCTAAGTTGCAATGGAGACTCCAGGATATTAGGAATTATCAGAAATGTGGAGTAATCACGAGGCATGGGGTGGAGCCAGCTCATGAAAATGGTCACACATGCTTTATGCAACTGAACATGAGGGGCAAGTTTGCCAAAGCCCACTGGAGTAGAAATTATGTCATAACTGTTATGTCTCAAACCCAGGACAAACGGGTAACTGGGGTTCCTGTTTAACATATTAAAGGCAACCTGGCCACCAGTTTCTCCCAGTATCCCCAGTATCACCCTGTTACAGAGTATGGCTGGCATGCCCTGCCCCCTACCCTGAACTCCATAGCCCAGGAACTGGGCTGTCCTTCCCTCTGCAATTCTTCCTTATATAACCCAGCTTTTTTAATTGATTGATTGATTGATTTGCTATATTGGCACTGTCACGATTCTTGCCCTTTGTTCTCCTGGTCTTTTGGTCTTCTAGTCTCCTGACTCCTCCCCTCCCTCTCCCCTCCCTTCTCTCCTCACATAGGCCAGCTCAGTCTAGCCATGTCCACTGTAGACTCTCACAGATGTCCCTCACTCTGGCCATGCTCTCCATCACATCTATATTAAACCTTCTCCTCCACCATGTCCTCCTTGTATTCCCTTCTCATTCAATAACCACACGCTTGGCATGGCCTCTCTTGGGTTAGTGTTCACCCTGCTGGATTCAGTCTTGTCTGGCCTGATCTTTCCCTGTTAACCCCCCATTCTTCCCCTTTGGAAATGGATTGTTTGTCCTGCACCATTGTATGCTAGATGTACACAACTTGCTTTGGTTTGTTTTACTTCACAGCTAAAAATTTGTCCTGAGTCTCAGAAGAGACTTTGGGCCTTTGAACAGTGTTGGAATTTTAAGTGTACAGGAACTTTTGAAGTTGGATTGGAAGTATTTTACAATATCGGATGGTCATGAATTTATGGGGCCGGGAGTGTGATGTTATGTTTGGATGTGCAATATTTCCCACAGGAGCTAGGTTCCCAGCTTACAGTGCTGTTCTGTGGAGGTTGTAGGACCACTAGGAGGTGGGTCTTAGTGGGAGGAAAGGGAGAGACTTCATAGCCTTACCCTACATCCTGTTCTGGCTCTTTTTTAATCACCCAGGGGCAATCAAGCTCCTACTGCCATAGCCGTGAGTCTATCCTGTGCCATGCTTTCCATGTCTGATAGACAGTGTTCTCTCAAACTGTGATCCAAAATGAATTGCTCCTCCTCAAAACACAAAACAACAATAACAAAAAGGACGCAGACACCTCAGGAATTCTAAGCAGGGCACAGGTCACATAAGACTATGCAGAAACTACCAAGGCCTGCGTAAGAACAGAAGCTCCCAGGATACTGAATTCATGTTTTGTGTGCATGTTTAAGATTAGGACTCCTTGTTCCACATAGCTGGTCATGCCTGCAATCTCAAAACCCAGTAGACAGAGGCAGGAAGATCATGACTTTAAAGCCATCCCAGGCTATACATTGAGTTTCGGGGTATCCTGGCTGCTTAGCCAAACATCATCAAACATCAGAACCCACGCCAGAGTTCTTTATCTACAGTAAGGCTGAGCCTTTCAAGTGAAAGCTTCATGAGGGTGTACATGATTGAATGGCCATCCCTACAAACAAGACATAACATTTTTCTCGGCCCCCCCCAAAAAATATCCTCAGGGGACCCTTAACATAGTTCTGGTGGCATGATTTAGGCCCCACTAAATGTGTCCTGTCTGCGGTCAAGCCCGTTTTCCTGAGAGTTGAGAGGATGCTTCTCAGCTCTACCTAGTTAGAGCCGCTGTTGGGGGAGCCAGGTTGCTAACGCCACTTCTCTTGCTCCTCCTGAGACCAATTTTCTGGACCTGAACAGCACCCACGGTCAATATCTCCTACAGACACCGAAGCAACTTCTGTGGGAGGAAGAAAATCGCCTGCCCCCAGAGCAGCCACAAGCATTTTCCCTGCCAGCTGTTCCAAGCACCAGAGAGATAAGTTCATTGGTTTGGAGGTCACAGAACTCTCTTCCAATTAGGGTCTCATCTTACCAGCTACTGCCCACACAGTAGACAATCAGAATGGGTTTTATAGAGCAGACAGGCCCTGTTGCAGCACGACCACCACCAGCAGCAGCAGCAGCAGCCGTCCAGCAACTTTCTGGCTCCTTCCTAAAGCCATGGACAGTAGTGCATTTCCACCTTTGGGTCAGTGTAGGGAGGGAGAGGGTCAAGGGACCAGCCTCTTTCCTGAGACGGAGGAGGCTGATGGTGTAGGGAGGAGCCTTTCCCCATCTTCCCTTTCAGACCAGCAAGGTGAGCCACCTGCTGTGGTCCGGTGGCTTGTGGGTGTCTACACCTTATTTTATTTTGCCTCTGTTTCAGTGCCAGGGAGGGGACCCGGTGACGTGCTAAGTGGCAGGAACACAATGCACAGAGAGCAGTGTGCATGTGTGGGAGTGCGTTTAACAAAATGTTCTCATGTAAGGAGGCCTTGTGAGAAAATGGAGAGTATGGGGATGAGTATGCCTAGAGCCAATGGTGAGGTCAGTGAACCCCCTAGCTCCAACTATTATGCTCGGTTAATTCCACCTGAAGCAAGGTCTCTAGCCAACTCACATGTCTGCCTGGCCTCTGTTCCCAAGACCCTAAGGATCAGCTGTCCTGTGCCTTCAAATGATTACCATCAGAGGAAGATGAGCTGCTAACCATGGCCCAGGCCTATTCAGAAAACTGTGCCAGACTCCTGGGCAGTGAAGCCCAGGAAATCACATTCCTCTCCGGTAACGCCTGCATGAATCCTCATCAGGCTGCCTAACTTCTGAGTGAGAAAATCCTTGAGTCAAAAGCAAATACTAAAGTCTGTAGGCAGAGCCACGTGAGGGGCCTCTATAGGAAGGTAAGCAGGATGGTGGGGAGCACAAGATCATTAGCTTTGGGAATACGGATGGGCTTTGGAGCTTAGTGGGCATGTGTAGGGTGCTTCTCCCCATCTGGCACCCAGTTCTTCGTGGATTTGCATAAGGGGTCAGAGGGCAATTACCTCTGTACTAGCAGGGTTTCACAGAAAAGGTGTGCTGGGGAAGTCCCTTGCCGTCACTGAGGATTGGCCCGATTTGGGATGGATAGTCACTCTAGGCAGCAAGACCACAAGGCCAGAGTAAACAGGCATACAAAAACAATAGCATGGCGAGCACATACCTGTGACCCCAGTACTCGGGGAGGTAGAGGCAGGAGATCAGAAATTCAAGGTCGTCCTTGGTTCATGGCCAGTTTGAGCCCAGCCTGGGACACATGAAACACTGCCTCAAAAAACAAACAAAAACTGCAAACAATACCACCCAGAAAACATACATAAGGCAGTTGGGTTCCAGACAAACAAATCCTGAGAGAATATAGTGGGAGCACTGTCTATAATCTCCAGGATCCTAGAGACTAAGGAAGGATCAGATACGAGAGGCACAGGCTGATTCTGTGGTCCCTTGAGCACAAAATCAGGGGTCAGGGCTTCCGGAACCCAAGAGATGAGCAGTTTACCCAGTGCTGGGGGTTTTCATCAGACCAAAAAATCGAGAGACTGCAGTCGAGATACAAGTCCTAACTCATGGAAGCTTGGGCAAAAGAGAGGAAGGGGTGGGCTTACCAGACATGATGGAAGAATCCAGAAATCCTTAGTTGGAAAAGTGACTTGAGTTGAAGGTTACAGGGTCCTGGCATATCTCAGACTGCCACAAGCAGAAGGAAATGCACGAGTCTCGTGCACCAATGTAATAGAAAAGCTGGTGGCGGACCTTAATGGATTCCGTGGTGGGCCGGGGTCAAACGTGCCAAGCAGACAGAGCATAAGTGAGAAGTTTTATTAGAAAGGGAAGGAAAGAGAAAAGAGGTAAAGAGACAGAGAGACAGAGGACAGAAGAGAAGAGGGAGACAGAAAAGGTCCTGTCGGCCCCAGGGGAACAGCGGGAAAGAGAGCGTGGAAATGGGTGGAGCCTTTCTTTTAAAGAGTCAGGGTAGATACACCTGCCATTCACAGGTGGGTGAGAGGTGGGGCCAGGTTTGCCTGGATTACAACGTTCATAATTAATAAGGCTCTGTGTCTTTATTTGGGACGTGGTTGGCAGCCCAAAGAAAATTCCAGTTACAAGATGGGGTATAGCAAAATGAGAAAAATCTCTGCTATAGGTCCTGGATGCTGTCTGATGATGTTCTTTTAGTTGCTGAAAGCTAGCCCATTTGTTAATACATCCCAGAAGATTTCAACGGATAATGACAAGGTCAGACATAAAGGTGGGCAATGAATGATTACTGTAGTAAGGATCGTCCAAGATAATTTAGCTCTGGATCTACAACATTGTAAGTCTCCATTGCTATGCCGTGTTAGTCTGTTATATAACTTTTAATTTGAGTGTTAAAACCTCTAGGTGTGCCTCCCTCCCCCTCCCACCTCCCCCTACAGAACTTCAGTTCACAAGACAGCTTCCACGTTCCGCTCCCTTGGATCTGAAGCACAAGTAAGGCCATCCTAGACACACTAGCTGACCTGCTTGCTAGCTGCAGTCAGATTTATCAAACCACTCAGCCACTCTGGACTCAGGAATGTAAAATAGCTGTGGGGTGTATAATGCCAATGAGTACTGAGAGGCAAACACAGCAGACACAGAGGCAGCAGCCTTGTGGTCTCTTCCCGTCCCTTTTCTCAAGTGGGAATGATAAATGGGTTCCACCTCTGCCTTGAGACTCAACTGAAAGCTACCTCTATAACACCTGCTTCTCAGAACCCCACGATGGATCCCATCCCCTCTTCCCACAGTGCCCTATCCCTTGGTTTCTGTGTTTATCACTCTGTTTTGCCTTGAATGCATGTGTTCTTAAGGCTTCGGTGAGGAGCGATCCTGGGTCTTGATCCTGTAGTCCCCCGAGTGCCTATAGCGACTGAGTTTCTCACACTTTGATGAGAACGCTCACTCGGGGAGCTGGCTATTCATGCTGATTCCCAGCCCGTTACGGGAGATTCTGATTCATTAATTCTGGGGTAGAACCTAGAAAAAGGAATAGGAAACAAGTAGTTGAAGAGATTCAGCTGCACCTGGGAGAGGACATGGCTGAAAAGTAAGCTGAATCGGATGACTTGTTCAAGATCACACAACCAGAGAGTGACCAAACCAGGCTGAGACCCCTTTCCAGACAGCCCTGGATGGACTCTGAAAACACACAAGTCACACTGTATGCTTCCAGACCCTACAGATTCACTAGTAGCAGCCCAGGCTGCTAGTGACTTCAGGACAGTGTGTGCATGCATACGTGTGAAACAGCGTTAGAGAGGGTCGTGGCAAGTGGCTCACCTTAACCCTGTGGCACTAGGAAGTGTCACGCTGATGGGGACCTGTGGCTGCATTGCCTCTAGGGAACCAACCTGAGGAACAGAGCAGGATCAAAACCCACATCTGCTCCCTCGCTGGGAAGGTAGCTTCAACGAGAGGTCACGTAGAGCATAAACGGTCACTGCAGCAAGAATCAAGAGATGCTGCTTATTCGGAGCTTGCTGTAGAAAAGAGTCAGCAATGGCTATCCATATTTGACGGAGACTCAAAGGCAAGCAGAGTGGGAAAGCTGGCCCCTCTGGACCTCTGACTAGAGGTTGTGGACATGAAGCAAACTGTGAACAGGCTATTTAAAAGTGGAGCACCCCATGTGGTTATCTGGGAGTGCATATTTGGTTTTCCTTAAAAAAAAAAAAAAAAAGTCCTAAGTGGGAAAGGGTATAAACGACAGAAGCTGACAGTTACTGACTAAATCTCCACTCATTAGGGTTGATTCACAAGCTGTGAGCTATGACCTCCCAAACAGGTGGTTGTAGAGCGTGGACAGAGCAGGAGGTGGGGTAGAGAGTCATATCTATGTGCTTGCCTGCAGAGGCCAGAGGACAATCTCTGGTATCATTCTTCAGGAGCCATCAACCTTGTTTTTTAAGACAAGGACGCTCACTGAGTCCTGGGGCTCCACAAAGCAGCTAGACTTGCCAGCCAGCACGCCCCAAGGAGCTACCTGTGTCTGCCTCCCTAGCACTGGGACTAGAAGTGTGTGTCACAACTTGTGGCTTTTTACGTGGGTCCTCAGGTTCGTGCAGCAAACACTGTACCAACCGAGCTATCTTCACAGCCCCAAGGACCTCTTTCTACATGCGTTCTAGCGGCCATCTGTTTGCATCTTAATCATCCAAAGCAAATTCAAATCCCCTGCACATTTCTCCTTAGCTATACAGCTCGATCCTCACATCTCCCAAACAGCCTGATGTCACAGTTTTCATGTGATCTGAAATATGTCACCACCCCGGCTCCCAGCATCTAGAGGAGACATCGGATAAAGCTCCAGCAGTGATGCTAGCTACGCAGACTCTGGAACGGAGCCTTTCTGCCATTTATGTGCCAATCCATCATCAGACATGTCTACAGAGGAAAATCCACCTCTGAGTCACCACCAAAGAGCCCAAATCATCCTCACCCACCCCCACTTCAGCAAGGCTGTTCAGTCATAACCCTGAACTTTAAGTCTCACCCAGGGACCTCCTGATGCTGTGAGATGAAGCAACTCCCAAGGGTGTCTGCCTTCTGTTTGTTTACATGGGTAATCCTCCATGTTGCCCATGCAGAAGCCCCCAGAGTCACCCTTCAACTGCCCACTCGTCATCACATCCAGTCCTTAGCAAGCCGTGTCAATCCTCCCTCCGGGATCGCTCTTGATTCCATCCGATTCCCAGTTCCTCCCATCTCTGCCACCCGCATCCTAATGTAAGCAGGCAGCGCCTCACAACCACCCTGGCCGAAGCTCAAACAAGCCAAAGTGCCAGACTCTTTAAATAAGAACAGCAGGGGTAGGTCGCTTCCATCAGCTACTGGATGAAGGCTCTAGGATGTCACATAAGGTATTCGCCAATCTCATTATCATGGAAGGGCATTACAGGTAGCCTCTCCACTACTGCTTAGATTGTGAGTTGGGATCATCCTTATAGATCTCTGGGCATTTCCCTTGTGCCAGATTTCTCCTTAAATCTATAATGGCTCCCTCTATTCTGGGGTCTCTTTTCTTGCTCTCTTGTATTCTTTCCTGACTCAATCTTCCTGCTCCCTCATGCCTGCCTCTCCCCTCCTCTTCTCCCCCTCTCTTTCTCCTAACTCCCTCTCCCTTCCCCCCATGCTCCCAATTTGCTCCGGAGATCTTGTCCCTTTCCCCTTCTCCAGAGGACCGTGTATGTGTCTCTTAGGGTCCTCCTGGAGGCGAACATTCTTGTGATGTTAATTCCTCTATTGGCTGTTAGAAAAACCTCCGGTTTCCAGATCAAATAGTATACCTTGATTAGTAAATACCAAGAAGGAAAAACTTGCCTAAGCAGTCTAAGACTCAGGAAAAGAAATGACAGAGAGAGGAGCGTGGCATACATAGGCTGTGCAGTGTAGCCTCGGAAGTTGCCTCTGCTTTTCCTGGCCTAGATGTTCTCTAAGTCCTGTGACGACCATTACATCATTCTGCTGGCCTACAGGACCCGTTGCTGAGTCAACTCTACCCTTCTGGAATGAGGCAGCCCTGTACCCTCCAGCTGAGCTCTGCCCAGCTGCTTTTCCTTCAGATCTCAGACACTCCACATACCTTCCTAACACACACTGCCCCATGCCTGGAATGCTGCCCCTCCCTGCCTGGCTCACTGCTGTTCACCTGTCAGATCTCAGATGAAGCATTTTCCTCATAGAGAAGCCAGGTCTGAACACTCCCTATGCCCTGAAAATAATGATGTCTTTCTGTCATACCCTTTGAAAGCACCCTAAACTTTTAGGACACTCACCACAATTTTTGCTCTTTGTCTTATATTCATCTCCCTTTCAGACTAAAAAGTTCACAAAGGTGGGGACAGCATCTAACCTTTCACTCTCTCCTCCTTCCTAACCCTCCCTCTCTTACCTCTCTCACCCCCCCCCAATTCCCTTCTCTGCCTTTATCCCCTCTCCAACTCTCTTTGACATAATCTATGAAGCCTAGGCTGGCCACACACACACACACACACACACACACACACACACACACACACACAGAGTTCTTACCTTCATGAAGATTACACGCATAAACCACCAAGCTTGATATTTGATTAGCACAGTACCATTATCTATAACAATTCATAAAAACTGCTCCGATTAACATTTTCTAAATGCTCTTCCAGTTAATGTGGCTCCTGGTCCTAACAGGCCTTTTGGATGGTATGCATGGGAGTTCAAGGACCTTAAGGAGTTGAGGAACGTGCTAGCGGAGGATGGGCCTAATTCCCAATGGGCCCAGGCCCTCCTTCAAGAAATAGCTCATAACGCCGGTGTTCCCAAGGGTTGGATGGACCTAGCCAAGGCTGTCCTACCCAGTACCCAGTTCATTAAATGGTCTGCCTTCTACAAGGGGAGTGCCGAGTCAGAGCAGAACAAAACCAGCATGCTAACCCGGCCATACCCATTACCTATGCCACGTTATCTGGTACAAGGGAAGCATCTTCAACCAGGATCCGATAAGATGCAGTAGCCGCGGCCCGGTACAGGGATCAAGTCCGACAGGCTGGGTTGCAAGTCTTGGCAAAATTGGAGGAAGGGCCCACGGAGTCACCCATTGTCGGGATGAGACAAAAACCAGAAGAATCTTTCCCAGAATTCATTGATAGGGCCCAACAGATAGGGCATCCACCGAAAGTTGCCCCCTGGCCGGATGGGGGATGAATTTGTTAAGCTAGTGGTCTGGGGAAGGGAATAAATGGGGCCCATCTGGCTGCCTGTGTGGGCTGGAAGACACCTCCCTGAGCCAATGGGCTACGGCCACCTAAGATATTGGCACCCAACACCACCAGACACAATCTCTGTTAACAGCAAGCTCAGACCTCCTGATGACCCAAGCAATTGCTAATGTGTTAGCTGCCCAGGGAGGCGTCCCTAAAAAGGAAGCCCAGGAGGAGACATGCTTCAGGCACGGTCAGCCAGGACACATGAAGCTTGACTGTCCTTAAGGAGCTTGTAGCTGAAAGTCTGCCCCCATTGGAGAAAGGGTTACCGTTAGAGGGAGGGATACCGCTCTAAGTTTGATCTAGAGGGATTCACAATAAGAAATGGCCCTTTAAACTAGGAGCAGAGCAATCTCCAGCCCAGTTACACCAAGGAGGAGGACTGTCGCCTGCGCCCACTGCACGGTGCCTATGGTAGAGGGGTATCGCCCAAAGATGAGTGTCCCTATTGGCTGGCAGAGTTTCCACTGTTTTATAGACACTGGTGATGGGAGATGTCATTCTGTAAATATGTTTCTCATATTGGTTAATGAATAACGCAATGGTGGCCAATAGGAAAGCAAGATAGGTGGGACTAGGAGACAAGGAGGATTCAAGGAAGTAGTAGAGAGGGGTCAACATGGAGAGACTTGAGAGAACAGAGGTCTGGGCCCTCTCTCTGGTAAGATGAGACCAGGTGGAAATACTTAGATTAATAGAAATGGGTTAATATTTAAGAGCTAGGCAATAAGAAACTAGTAACTGACCAACAGCTTTATATATAATACAGTGTCTCTGTGTGTTATTTGGGGCTCGCACAGCTGTGGGACCAGGCCAGGAGGGAAAACCTACTCTTAACAAAATGGCACCCAATGTGGGGCTCGAACCGTCCTTTCTCCCTCTTAAATTATTCAAGACCAGAGATGGTGCAGGATTGCTGGCTATGCCTCCGATGCCTGGCTCTTATAGGAAACACCAATGTGACCTACATTTCCAGAGAAAATTGTACCCTGCCCCATTATTTGTCTTCAGGGGAGGACAAGCCTTCAGCTGCCTCCCTATTAATTGGATGGGGTTATGTGCCTGTTCCCTAATAGTATTAGTCTTGTTCCAGGGGATGAACCCCTTCCCATCCCTGCATTTGATTAGTGGACCGGGTGTCATAAGAGAACCCTCCAAATGATCCCCCTCTTGGTGGGTGGGCCATGGCATCAGCACGGGGTTGTGGGGGGGTGACCACGGGAGCCACCGGATTAGGGATAGCCACCCACCAGTTCACCGAATTGTCCCAACAACTGATTGATGACACGCAGACTGTAGCGTCCACCATTCGGGATCTTCAAGACCAGATTGATTCATTGGCAGAGATAGGTGGTCCTCCAAAATAGGAGAGGGACTGACCTTCTAACAGCCGAGAAAGCCAGCATCTTCTTGTTTTTACAGGAAAAATGCTGCTTCTATGCTAACAAGTCTGGAAGTGTTCAAAATAAGATTAAGAGATTATAAGACCTAGAGAAAAGGAGAGCAGAGCTACAAGACAACCCTTATGGACCAGAGTCCATGGCTTCTTGCTCTATCTGCTCCCTGTCCTGGACTTCCTCCTCACTCTATTTCTTGTC
Source organism: Phodopus roborovskii (assembly GCF_943737965.1). Taxonomy (NCBI): domain Eukaryota; kingdom Metazoa; phylum Chordata; class Mammalia; order Rodentia; family Cricetidae; genus Phodopus; species Phodopus roborovskii. The sequence continues at coordinate 10,979,042 of NW_026125295.1, read as the reverse complement.
CTCCCTTTCAGGCCCTGCGTTTTTAATAAAATCGCCGAGTTTATCCAGCAGAGGATGAGTCCGTCAGGATTCAACAGGTCACAGTGTTGTATCAGAGGCTCGAATCTGAGTTGGGGCCTGTCCTGTCCCAAATGGAACCCTCTCCCCCATATCTGCCCCGATATCTGCCCCTCTACTCCTCGGCTGGCTGATGACGGGTAAGATCCCAATGGATTTGGGGCAACCTAAGACAGGCTCTGGGAGGGGGATGCTCTAACTAATACCCCAGCTAATGTGGTACCCGATGACGGATAAGTCCTCCTCGGCCAGGCACCCATTCAGGAGGAACACTATTAAAACAAAAAGGGGGAGACGTGGGGACATCAGGCCTGGGGATGGTCCCATGCTTCTCCCAGGCTGGGCGTAAAAGCCTGCTTGGAGTGTGGAGACCTGTCTCCGGCTGCACTTCCTTATAGAGATGATTCGGGGGGGGGGGGGGAGATTACCTCCGCCTGGTCACTGGTGATTAAAAATGCTATTGGCCCTCACTAGTCTCTCTACCTACTATCATCAAACTTCTCCCACTGAAGCCCTGCCCCTACCCTGAAGCCATCTTAAACATCTGCACAGATCAGTAAAGCTGGGGAACGGGAGGACAGTGCGCTCACCTTCCCTTGGTCCACGCCGCTCCCCTGCCTCAGCCAGAGCAACCCTCTTTTTATCCATTCAGTACGAGGGATTCTGGCTGGCACATCTTCAGTGGCAGAGCTGTGGTGGAAGAGGCTCGTGCAGCCCCTCATTCTTTTGAAGTGGAGGTTGAGCGCAGTAACATGATATATTCAGACGTATAGAGCCTTGCGTAGGACACCTGTGTCTGGCCGCTTTACTTTCCTGCACACTAATGCTATTGATAGACCATGGACACCGGAGGGGAAGAATAGGGTTGTCAGGATAGCGATGGGAATTCCAGCTGATCCCATCTCTTCTGTGCACAGAGCTGAACCTCATTTCCCAATATTCTTTTCATTTATGCTTTTTCAACATCCCGTGAAATTACCTAAGGCCTTCTGGTCGATTTCTTGCTGATAGAATGTGAGTATATGTGGCAGGCTCTGTTTTGGGGGTTTGGCCATAAATTCCTCCTGCATGAGGTCACTGGGAAGAGCGTCACACCACTCTACAGTTCAAAATTATCTTAAAACCCCAATCCTCTAACTTTCTGTTTCCTTCCTTCTAAACTGTTTTCAACTTTATAAAAATTCCAGACACTTTCAGACTCACTTTGGGAAGGCAAAAATCTCTTCTAAGCAGAAAGCGAAGGAAAGAACACACCTGCTAAACTGATGGATGCCCGCACCACAATTTTCACTCTCTTCCCTTTGGCGGGGCTGCTGTGTGGATCCTGTGGCTGCCCCATGTTAGGCAAATTCTCTGCCACTTAGCTGCGTTCCCAAACCCAGTGTTTTGCTTTCAGATCTCAAAATTAGGAACAAAAATCAAAGGTAAATGACAAAGTGGATGAAGAATTTGCATATATCATCTAAAGTATAATTGATTTTTTTAAAGACTTATTTTATTTTATGTGGATAGTTTTTTTTTTCCTCAAATGTATGTCTGCATACCACCTGCATGCTTTGTGCCTGTGGGGGCCAGTTTGAACAGAACTGGAGTTACAGATAGCTGCAAGCCACTATGGAGATGCTGGGAGCTGAATCTGGGACTTCTGAAGATCAGTCAGTGTAACCATTGCGCCATTTCTACAGCCCTTTAGTGATTGTTAGAAGACAACCCAGAAATAGAAGAAGAAGAAGAAGAAGAAGAAGAAGAAGAAGAAGAAGAAGAAGAAGAAGAAGAAGAAGAAGAAGAAGAAGGAGAAGAAGAAGAAGAAAATAAAAATGTCAACAACAGTGCAAAAGGAAAAACTGGAGAGAATAACTGAAGGGTGTGAACAGGCGAGTCACAGAGCATGCAGAAATGACAATGAATATAGGAGAGTTATTGAAGCCACCAATTAAGAAACACGGAAGAAAAAAACACCACACTCCCACTTGCTAAAATTAATGAAGGCCTTTCTTCCTGCCCCCCTTCATCCCTCCTCCCTCCTTTTCTTTGATTCTTTCCTTCTTTGTGTTTGAGAAAAGGTCTCTGTAGCCCAGGCTAGCCTGCAGCTCGCAGCTGTCCTCTCCTTAGGCCTCCTGCGTCCTGGGATTATAGGCATGAACCATCACATCAGGCTTGATAAAAATATTTTCCAAAGCCTGTGTTAATAATGACTTTGGCACAGTGAACTAGACTCTTAAATTTGTTGGGGTTGCAGCTGAAATGGGCATTTTGGAAAACGACCTGACAGACTTTATCAAAATATTCTCAAATGTTCATATAGTTACTACCCACAGGAGCTCTAGGACTACAGAAAGTTGCCCAGATTCATTGTAAATCCAGTTCGTTGTAAATAAAGCAAAATTCTAGAAAGGACGAAATGTACAACTATAGAGAATGGATAAATAAATTATGGTAATTCATCCACGGGGTCAGATGTCATTGAGTTGTAAAATAAAGCATGTTGGTAAGGAATATTTAATTATATGGGAGAACGTTCGCATCACGTTTAGTGGAAAAGGAAGATTGAAAACAGAAATAAATCTCTGTATCCTTGCTAAAGGCAAACTGGCATTTCTAGGTGCTCAAGGTAGGCACTGGAACAAGCTGATATGTGAACCTCCTCTGTGGATGGCTACGGGAGAAGATAGTGAGATTGATTGATACAGATGAGGAATAAAAGCACAGGAATGGAGTTGTTTCTCGATCAGTCCTTTGTGGCAGGCTTGGTCCTGGCTGAGGGACAGGTATGTATGTGACCCGTCACATCCCGCTCGCTGGACAGTTATTTTAATTGTCTATGTATGGGGTGTAGTATAATCTATGTAATTATACCCATTATGCAAGGATTGATTTGCATCAAGTCTTAAATCGGGGCTCTAAGCACAGCGAGAGTGACAATAATTCAGCACATAATGTTATTTCATGAATAACTAGAAAAGATGAATCCAAAGGCTCTATATTTCCAATAGGTGGCTTATGACAAAAATATCTGGTAAGAACAACTTTAGGAAGGGAGAATTTCCTTTAGCTCATGGTTTGAGGAGATAGCATCCATCTCCACGGGCGTGACAGAAATGTGAGATGGCCAATCACACTGAATCCACAGTCAGGAATCAAGAGATGATACTTGTCTCTAGCTGGCTTCCCGTTTTTGTCATTTTTATTCTGCCTGGGACTCCAGCCCATGGAATAATGCTATTCAGGGTGGGTTTTCTTTCCTCAGTTGGACCTATGTGTGAAGGAAGCCCCTCACAGACACACCCACAAATTTATCATCTAGACTTTTAACTAGTCATGTTGACAAAGAGAACTAACCTCCACAGGCTCCAAACAAGAAGTAATGGAGAAGAGGCAGAAACCCCAATTACATAGAGATGATTTTTTTGAGATTTCTTTTCATTATCTTTAATTATGTGTAGGGGTGTGTGTGTGAGTGTGTGTGAGTGTGTGTGAGTGTGTGTGTGTGAGTGTGTGTGGGGGGTGAGTGTGTGTGTGAGTGTGTGTAAATGTGTGTGAGTGTGTGTGTGTGTGAGAGAGTGTGTGAGTGAGTGTGTGAGTGTGTGTGCACGCGTGTGTGAGTGTGAGTGAGTGTGTGAGCGTGTGCGTGCGTGAGTGTGTGAGTACGTGAGTGTGAGTGAGTGTGTGTGTGTGAGTGTGTGGGGGTGTGAGTGTGAGTGTGTGTGAGAGAGTGTGTGAGTGTGTGAGTGTGTGTGCGTGAGTGTGTGTGAGAGTGTGTGTGTGAGTGTATGGGGGTGTGAGTGTGAGAGTGTGTGAGTGTGTGTGTGTGTGTGCGTGTGTAAGCCGACAATTGTGTGTCACCTGAAATAGGTGCTCAGAACTGAACCTGGGTCCTCTGGAAAAGTAGAAAGCGATCTTCAACACTGAGCCATCGCTCCAGCCCAGAAAGAGACTTTGAAGTACTACTCCACCTCATATTTGAATTCTGCCTCTATGGCTGTGACCATGCCTCCCTGTGAGACCCAGTCCAGGCGTCTGAGAAGCGTGGAAAGTGCCCACTGTGTTGGAGAGTGGAATAACCTACACAAAGCTCACCGATACATGCCCAGTAACTAAAGGAAGCTCAATATCAATTTAAGGGAAATGACATTAAGTGATCTGAAGCTGTAAACTGACGGTTCTGAAGATTCCTTCCATGTTGATGGAGAAGAATTGAAGGCATCTGTGGTGGTGTGAATGAAAATGCCCCCCCCCAATAAACTCATAGGGAGCGGCACTGTTAGGAGGTGTGGCCTTGCCGGAGGAAGTGTGTCACCGGGGGCGGGCTATAGGGTTTCAGAAGTCCAAGTGGCACTCTGCTTGCCTGCCAATATGGATGTAGAACTCGGCTACCTCTCCAGCACCACGTCTTCCTGCATGGCTTCCCACCATGACCATAGCGGGCTAAACCTCTTGAAATGTAAGCCAGCCCCAACGAAATGTTTTCCTTCATAAGAGTTGCTGTGGTCACGGTGTCTCTTCACAGCAATAAAACCCAAACTAAGAGAACATCCTAAACTAAGACCCTTTTAGAGGCTTGTTTTCAAAAGTCCTGCAGAATAATTGTGCTGCAATTAGGTAATCATCTTGCCTGTAACTTATCACAAAGCCACCTGCTGCTCTTGCTCTCCTGATCCTGTTAATACTCTTCTCCAGTGTGACATCTGACTTGAAGAGAAGGTGATAGTTTCCTCTGCAGACGTGAGAACTGTGTTGTTCCAACAAAAGCTGGCAGAGCTCTGCCTGGATGTGTTGACAGCATTTTTACCACTTAGACATCTGCTAAAAGACTTGAGCACATCTAGTTTTAATTGCCTTGCCCACCCACATTGGAGCATGAATCTAGGCTGCTTAGTACTTTCTGGTTACAACCCCACTGGATGTAAACAGCAGCACAGTTCTTTGGGGAGATGAGAAGATTTTGAACTTCTCCTTTGGTAGGAATTTCCTGAGAAGCAATCATCAAAGAGCTCCACTTCATAATCACAGAAGAGCAGAGGAGGAAGGGGGTGGAGGTCAAGAAGCAAAATTAAAGTCAGGAGCAAAGGAAAAGGGAACAAATCTGGTAAGAGGGTAGGCCTACTAAGAACTCGGCTGCTAAGGTCATATAGTGCTCTTGGAGAGGGCTTAAGTTTCGTTCTCAACACTAACATTGGGAAGCTCACAACCACCTATAATTCCAGCTCCAGGTAATCAAACATCTTCTTCTGGCTTCCACAGGCACCTGCATGTACACTCACATACCCAAACCCAGACACGCACACAATACACAGAACTAAAAATAAATCCAGAAATTCTACAACCAACCAATTGCTTGGGAGCAACTTGCCATGTTCCGAAGCAAATAAGAAGATGCATGAGACAGAAATGAACACTCTTATCCAGAGCGCATGGAGAATCCTGCCCGAGAACTTTAATGCCCAGCTTGGGGGTTCTTCATGGAAGATGGCCAGGAGGAACACATATCTGGCCACGGAATACATACCTTCTCAGCATAGAGTTGCACATCAGCACTCTTACTTGGCCGGAAAGATTGCTCACATCCTCGGGGCAGACTTGAGTCACTGTGGTTAGACACTGTGGTTGGTGGACACGATCTGGAGTGTGCAAGCGTGTGGAGTCGGCAATCTTGCCACCATGTCTGAGGACTTGAGATCCTACTATGAGCCTGGGACCAATCCCTGACCGAGGATGACCTGGACACATTTCTTAGGGTATAGTCATACAGCTGGGGCCTGTCTCCAGCTAACAAGGTGAAAGAGGGTGTGTGCTTTCCACCAGTCTTTGAGAAACACAGGAAGGGCACTGAAGGAACTCAACTTAGTGCGCCATTCTGCCAAGCATGTGTCTGAGGGAAGTCCTCTAAGTAAAGATGATGCTGCAATGTCAAAGATACCTGATGAAACAAGATACCTGATCTGTAAAAATAAATAAGTAATAAAATAAATATTTTTAAATGTAATGGTAAGACAGAAATGGTATAGATAAAAGATTACTCAATAGGATGACTCCAACACCATCATAAATAAGACATTGCATGTGTGCATATGTATGCAGGTGTGTGTGTGAGTGATTGTATGCACACACGTGCACATGTGTATATGGTCTCTTATACATCAGCTACTATGACAGAGGGAATTGGAATCAAGGAAATTCCAATTCATGCTAGTACTATCCATGCAAATGGACAAGAAGCCATTTGTAGCCACTCTGGCAATACTTGTCAAGGCAGAAAGTCAAATGCTCCTTGGCACAGTTCTTCTTGAGAGATGCCAGTGTTACTCATGGCAGGAAGATGTCCTTTATAATGACATTGTGATACTGGGCTATATCTAGGGAACATGCCAGTGCTTGCCCTGGTAAAGTAGATGACTAGTGTGGAATCAGCTATAGCTCTCTCTCATGGGTGTGGACTGGAGTGCATTCACCGTCATTCCCATTAAGGGGCCCACAGAACATCAGTGTCTTTCCAATAAAGTCTGAACTGCCTACACTTATAAAATACAAGTGATGAAGAGAGGTCAGGCTTTTCTCCTTTGGCAGGCCACAGTAGCAGCAATGAAGGAGAGGGGACATGTCTAAAGGCCATCATCCTTCTCTTCCTCCCTTCCTTCCTCCCTCCTTCTTTCCCTCCCTCCCTCCCTCTCTTCCTTCCTTCCTTCCTCTCTCTTCATCTCTAGCATGGGATGCAGTTTGCTTTTCCTGGATGGGAACAGCGGTACACCTTCACCATTTTGCTCAGAGTTACAGCAACTCCTGCTCTTCTAGTGTGCTATAAGGACCTTGCTCATCTTCCCATCTAGTAAGAAATCATATGCTATACTTATGATGTTATGCCTATAGAATCCAAGAGAAAGAAGCAGATGCTTCTGGAGTACCTTGGGAGAACACAGATGCCAGAAGATAAGAAATAAATCCCATGAGGATGGGATCCTGCCATCTCGGTGAAATCTCTGGTGACACAATTATCTTAGTTACCTTTCTATTGCTATAGTAAGACACCATGAACAAGACGACCTATAGAAGGAAGGATACTGGGGGCTTACAGAAGGTTAGAGTCCATGACCATCATGGCGGGAAGCAGGCAGGCATTGTACTGAAGCAGTAACTGAGAACTCACATCTGGGCACAACAACCAGAGGGCAGAGAGAGCTAAAGCTGGTAAAGGCCTGGGCTTTTGAAGCCTCAAAGCCAGCGGCCCCAGTGACACACCTCCCCCAACAAGGCCACACCTCCTAGTCCTTCCCAAACAGTTCCACCAACTGGGGACCTGTCATTGGACTTTTTCTTTGGGCTGGCAGCTCATAAATAATGACAGGGAGATGAATTATTAATTATGAAAGCTCGGCCTTAGCTTAGGCTTGTCCCACGAGCTCGTATAACTTAAATTAACCTGCTTTAATAAAAGCCTCACTTTACCATGTGGCTTTCATTCTGTGTGTCCTGCCTAGCTGCTGGCCATCCAGGTCTTTATTAAACCAATCACAGCAATTTATCTTCACACAAGGTACACATATCCCCCCCCACAACAGGGACCAAGTATTCAAACATATAAACCTATGGGGATGTTCTCACTCAGACTACCACAACGATCATCTGAAAGGAATCTGGAATGAACATAATTACACCTTTAAGGCAAAAGACAGCTGTGTACATTATGTGCCAATTAAAAACACACACTTTGTGCTTCTGAGTTCCCTTGGTAGCTCTCCAGGCTAAACCAGCTCAATGACTATGGGTGCCCAGCTTTTTATTCTTCACTCCATCCAGACCCCCAGAACTTATTCTCTCCATTAGGAGAGTTTTCCAGTATGAATTGGAAAGGGAAAAAATGGTAGTAGTGAATACTTAGCATAAGACATTTTTCTAAAAGTTATTACAAATTACTTAATCTTAGGAGAGTCCTCAGTGGATCCCCTCTGCTTTCGTGCCTCAGAGGAGAGAGCCTCTACAGAACACATACAAGAGACAGGGCTGCCTTTGCCACTAATTAACACCCAAACTCCTGTTTCTGCCTGGTCTACTCTGTGGGTGTCTGATAGATACTGCTGACTCCACCATTTAATAATGAGAAATTATGAGACCAGAATCCCCAGGTCGTCTCTGGAAACCCCACCCATTGCCACACCATGCTGGGTCCAAGCCCCTGATAAACTCTGATTGGAGGCCAGATGAACTCACATAATCCATCTATATCACCTTCCAGCATGGTGGCTATTTTTAACTACATGATACCGACCATATCCCTGGGCACCTTGACTGTGAATCACCTGCAATACTGCTGAGATCTGCCAAAGGGCATCATGATATATTTAGCCAGGATTATTTCAGAAAGACTTACACTGGGCGGGAAGGCAATACTTTTCTTGGTTAGGACTTATGCTATGCAGCAGCCTGAATCTGTGTCCTAGGCCTGGCACCCACGTAGCACCAGAAGCACGAACGGACACCTGAACCAGTGAGCAGGAGGCTATGGTGTTCCGTAAGGCTCCCGAGGAGCCAAGGTAAGTCCCCAAACCATGAGCAATGTCTCAGTGTTGTGGAAGAATTTGGGGTACAGCAGAGGGGCTGGCAGCAAATATCCAGGTTCTAGTTTTGACCTTGGTGAACTACATTTCCTGTAGTCATGGCCTCTCCACCTGCTGCTGTCTTCTTGTTCAATGGGAATCATATCCACTTCACAAGGTCTCTAGGGAATGATGGGAAGGGGCTTTATAAGCTGTAAAGTGATGATCAGAACCGTGGTTGCTAAGAGATGGATTCAAAGACTCAAGGTTTTCTTTCCCATCTAGGCAAAACTGGAGGTTCAAGGCCAGGGTATCTCCTTTAGTGACCTGGGATACTTGTTAGTAAACAAGTTCTTCCTTTTCCCAAGCTCCTGGTATTTAATTCATGCTTCCTATTTTGGTGTGGACAGTTGTGTAGCCAGGCAGGATTGCCTAGAAGTGTTCTGCATTTTGATAGGCAGGAAAATCAGGAGTTCAAGGTCATCCTCAGCTACATATCAAGTTCAAGGCCAGCTAGCTGCATAAAGCTCTGTTCAAGGGAAGAAAGGAAGGAAGGATGGGAGGGAGGATAGAAGGGAGGAAGGGAGGGAGGGAGGGAGGGAATGTCTGGAGGTTTGTACAGACAGACAGGAAATGACATAGCTGAGCAGAATCAGGATATAAGCAGGGACAAACAGGAAATTGTTCTCTGTGAAGATGCTTAGCAGTCACCATGTGAGCCAACAAAGGAGTTAATGGTCCAGACCCTTTTCCATCAAGATAAGACCACAGATAAGACCATAGATCGCCAGGCGTTGGTGGCACATGCCTTTAATCCCCTTTAATCCCAGCACTCAGGAGGCAGAAGCAGGCAGATCACTGTGAGTTCTAAGGCAGCCTGGACTACAGAGTGAGTGCCAGGATAGTCTCCAAAGCTACACAGAGAAACCCTGTCTCGGAAAAAAAAAATACTTAGATTAATCAATGGGTTAATAATTAAGACAGAGGTAGCCAATAAGAAGCCCTGCTCACCGGCCAACAGTTTCATAATTAATATAAGTCTTTGTGTGTTTATTTGGGGCTCAAGGGCCGTGGGACCAGGGGGAGAACCTCACATTACAGGGGAGGGAAGGGAAGGAAAAGAAAGGAAAGGAAGAAATATCCATTCCATTCTGGAGAAGCACATTGCTCAACTTAGTCACTGTCACACAGGCCGAACTTCAGCCAGATCATTCAATGTCTGCCTACTCCAGAGACCTTTAAAACCTTTTTTGTTCTTAGATGTAATCAGACGTTACCAATGAAGAATAAGACTGAATCACCCACAAGGCAGGGGATTTTCTCTCCTTTTTTACTGTTCGTACTAATTTGTCCAGTAAATATTGAGGGGTATATTATGTTAGGCGCTGTAGGAGGTGTGACAACCCCTCATATATCACATATTTCCAATTCGGATTTGTTGACGTAAATAATTACCTCCCTGCCAAAAAAACATCAATAACTGAATCTTAGGAAATTGGGGAATAAATAATGCCAGAAAAACCTAGGGTGCGTGAAAAAAAAATATTTATCCTAAAGAAAGAACCATGCACTACCTTACTTAGTGTCTACTATGCTCTGTGAGTTCAAGGTCAACCTGGTCTACAAAGAAGGTTCCAGGACAGCCAGGACTGTTACATAGAGAAACCCTGTCTCAAAAGAACAAAAACAAGACAAAACAAAAATTCAAAGAACTTGTCCTAAAGGCGTCCAAGAATGATGAACAATAAGTTAATGAACGGTGGCGTCTATAAGAGAGATAACTCAACAGACATGGTGGTGCACACCTTTAACTCCAGCACTCAGGAAGTAGAAACAAGCAGCTCACTGAGGTGGAGGCCAGCCTGGTCTACAGAGTAAATTCCAGAACAGCCTGGCTACACAGAGTAACCATGTCTCTAGCCACCATGCCCCAAAAAAGAAAAGATGAAAGGAGAAAAAAAAAAATAAAGAAAAGGAGGGATAATTCAATTCTTCCAACCTCAAGAAAGCCAAAGAACTTTGAGCTCAAGATGAAACCTAAGACATCTCATGGAAAGACAGAATATGTGTGTAGAGTTGTCGTGGTGTGTGTGTGGTGTGGTGGTGGTGGTGGTGGGGTCCTCTCCTCCAATTCCTTGATGATATGTGTTCCCTGCTGACCCCTCCTATGGGAAAGCTCAGTGTATGTAGCCTGTTTGGCTCCCATGGCTCAAGCAATCCAAGTGGATTATGCAGATACACCACAGGGCCTTGGTTTCAATAACTGTGACCTCTGGGAATCCATGGCTGCCTCCTTTAACCACATCAGTTAAACTCTCCATGGGAAACCTGTTTGGATAGCGCCCTGCATTCAGAAGTGTCATCCATGGGTCTTCCTGCCACCACCTCCTCCTCCTCATCTCTCACACATATCTCTCTCATTCTCTCTTCCTCCCTCTCCCTGTTTGTCCTGTCTCTGCCTGTGGGCTCCAGGCACACGGTAGACTCTCCAGGACCTAAAAATAATAAAAGATTTTTTTTTGGTTCAGTTAGTATTCTTAAATAAGGTCTCACTGTGTAGACAAAGCTGGCTTTACATTTGTGACCCTCATGTCCAGCCTCCTGGGATTGTAGGAATTCATTGCCACACACAGTCCGTTTTGTATTTTACCTAGTTACTGGAGGAGTGATCTCCACAGATTCTCAACTAAAACAGGAACCTTGTCACAGAACCTAGCCACACATTCACGGTGGTCAAATCAATGGGAATATTGTGAGACTGTATGACTGAACAGAAAGGGAGGCAGAAACAGTGCACACAAAAGATAACGAAAGAATGTATGCCTAAAGAACATCCAACCTAAGAGCTGAAGACACTCCACATGAGTCAAACCATAGCTCCAATAAAACAAGGAATGGGCAAAAGGCAAGAAAGCACACAAATAAAGTTATGAGTTGAAAAAAAACTTCTAGAAATGAACAGAAATTAAAATATTTTTAAAAGAACTGGAAAGCCAATAGAAACAGTTGAAGACATAATTAGTGACTTCAAACGCAGACCAGAAGAAATTACCTAGAATTTAGCTTAGAGAAGACAAAAATGTAGGAACTTTGGTTGGGAAAATTCAAGTATTGAATAAAAGGGTCTAGTACCGATTACTCTGGGTTCTATGAGCTGAATATGTGATAGGGAAAAAGTATTCAAAGGAATGATAGATGGAGGATTTTTTGCAGTCTTGAGTTATGAATCTTCATTTTTAGAAAGCTTTTTAAATCATTTTTTTTATTTTATGTTCATTGGTATTTTGCCTACATGGATGTCTGTGTGAGGGTGTCAGAAACCCTGGAACTGGAGTTACAGACAGCTGTGATCAGCCATGTGGGTGCTGGGAATTGAACCCAGGTCCTTTGGAAGAGCAGAGCAGCCAGTGCTCTTAACTAGCTGAGCCACTCACCAGCCCCCCCCCATTTTTAAAAAAATTTAAAAAAAAATCTCAAACAGGGTACATCTTAAGGTGGCTAGACACAGTAAAACTGCAGAACCCCGAAGACAGATCTGGGAGCTTGTCTGACCTTCAGACAATTTTTACAACAAACATTATCATCTGTAAAGTTCATGCTTCAAAACAGCACCGCTGAACTACATTTTAAAAAAAAGTTATAAAAGCAACAACTCTCACAATATTTTAAGAAAACTTCTTATGGTTTTATGTTGGGCCACACTCACAGATACCCTGGGGCACAGCCGCCACCCTCAGTTAGGCATGCCTGTATGGAATTTTAAAAGGAAACACAGATTCCCCATAAAGGGACAGTGGTAGACCTGAAGGTTGTCCTCAGAGGATGGCAGGAATGACTGTCAGCCAGCAAAGCCGAACTTCTGAACCAGTTAAAGAAAACTTTTCAGAAATAAAGATGTTGCTAAAATGTATCACCAGTGTATTCTCACTAAATGAGAGGTTAAGGAAAACAGAGTAGCCTGGAGTGAGAGTCTGGTAAGGAAGAAGGAGTATGTTATAGGGGAAGGGATTTTTCCCCTGCCCTACCACGGCCCTCTGAATCATTACTTCTGCCTCCTTTTTGCAAAGAACAAAATACCTACTCATCTAGGAATCCCCTCTTCCCAAATGCTGCCCTAGATCCCTTTCCTGATGCCCCTTTCCTTCCCCCCCCCCATCTTCCATGCTTTCAGCACTTTGTTTCTTATCCAGCTGTTTCCCCTTCTTGTACTGTGTGCATCAGGTGAATTTTACTGCTGATATCTATGTCCTGGAGGTAACGAATCAACACAGACATTTCTTGGTAATGAGAATTTTACATTGATAAATTCATTATTCCATTCTGTAGGAAAGGGGGGAGAGGATTTTGAAAAAAAAAAAAAAGACAGAGAGAACAATGGTCCTAAACATTACAGGTAAAAATAGCGATTACCATGGGAACCCTGGAGACGTTTCCACGTTGGAACTAACTAGTATGAGATAGGTACAGGCCTAGGGCAAGCATCAAGACCATGTTTAAATAACTGGGTTTGCAAGAGCAAGGCTAGGTCCACTTCTGTTTACCCTTTTGTTTTCTTCCTATTATTCAAGGGTCTTATGTAGCAGAGAGCTGTGGCTTGCTCTTTAAACAGTACAGGTGACTCCCTTGAGGGGCCAGGCTGGAGGCTAAAGGGGACAGTGAAATGTTCTAGCTGAAGACACAGACTGGTCAGTGAGCAGAGATAGGGCAGGGTAGGAAGGATGAGGATCTAGCTCTTGCCAGGAGAGACCTCGTTTTACAAGCTGTGTCCCCAGGGCACATTACTAGCACCTGAGTACTGGAAAAGAGCCTCAAGGTTGCCCATGCCCCTCACACCATTAACCACAAAAAACATCACAGTGAGTTCATCTCTGTGACCCACCCACAGCTGCTGTGGGCCATTGCAGAGCATCGCCTCTTTGCATGTGTCCAACATTTATACACAGTTAGGGAAACAGATTAGAGGGCCCCTGTGGGCTGGAAGGCAAGGCCCCAAAGCCTACTCAGGGAAGTTAGTAAGACATGGAGATTCTACTATGACCAGAACCAAAAATTCACTATAACACCAAGTATGGCTTAAAACTAAAATGGTTATAATTTAGCGCAAGGAAATAATGTGATATTTCCTTGATCTGGTGGTTGAGCAGTAATCCTACTGGTTTTACATAAAAGACTGTTGTTTTGTTTTGATTTTGATTTTTTTTTTTTTTGAGATGCTTTCTCTGTGCAAGTTTGGCTGCCCTGGAACTAGCCTTGACTCATAGATATCCTCCAGTCTCTGCCTCCTGAGTTCTGGGATTAAAACTGTGCTCCACCACTGCCTGGCAAGACTGTTGCAGTAAATGAAGTTCTTAATTGTTCTAAATAATAAAAACCCAGAGTCAGATATAGAGGAAAACGCTGAGATATCAGAGAGAAGGAGCAAGCCACAGCCACCTCTATCTCTTCAGCTTCCCAGCAGAAAGAGCACAAGTTCCTGTTTCTTCCCACTTACACCCTCTCTCCACACAGCCATCTCACTTCCTGTCTCTCTGTGCAGACCTCCAGCCCTCTATGGTTAGCTAGTGGCAAGCTCCATCCTCTGATCTTCAGACACACTTAATTTGTACAAGTAAGATATTACCACATGTTGTTTTGGGGTTTTGTTCTGTTTGTTTGTTTTTTTTTAATAATGTATTTATCTTTATTTCACACACATTGGTGTTTTGCCTGCATGTCCATCTGTGTGAGGGTATTGGCTCCTCTGGAGCTGGAGTTGTGAGCTACCATGTGCATGTTGGGAATTGAATCCAGGTCCTCTGGAAGAGCAGTCGATGCTCTTAACCGCTGAGTCATCTCTCCAGGCCTAAGACTTGTTTTTAAAGAATGAAAATGGTGGTACAAAATAAACATCCCACTCTATAAGAAACAGCCAGAAGGTGGGGCATGGGGAGCTCCTAAAGGGGGCTGCCTCTCTGGGGATAAAAACGAACCCAGAAGGGGGCAGTAGCAGAGGCCTCCTGGCTTTCCCAGCAGTTCAGTTTTGTCTTGATCAAGCATATATTTTCCTTAAACATCACAATAATTGTTGTGCAAATTGTTTATAACAAAATTAAATGGCATGCTCATTAACCAGGGCCTGTTAGATAATGGCATGCTCATTAACCAGGGCCTGTTAGATAAAGTGCTGAGTAGAGAAAGGGAAAGTGGTGTGCACAGATTGGGACCGGGAGAGTTAGACTGGAAAGCCAGTTTAAAAACTAAGTCAATGGCCTTATGGATGTCATGATGCTAAATGCAGGCTTCCTTGCCCTTCCCTCTCTCCTTCCTTCCCTCTCTCCCTCTCTCCTTCCTTCTTTTTCTTTCTTTCTTTCCTTCTTTCTTTCTTTCTTTCTTTCTACTTATTTGTGTGGCATGTGCATCTGTGTACGTGTGCATGTGGAGGCCACAGGCCAACTTCAGGTAACCTCCTCAATCATGCCCCCTTATTTTTTGAGATCGAGTCTCTTCATTGAACCTGGAACTCGCTGACACAGCTAGACTGCCTGTCCAGCAAATTCCAGGGATCTACATCCTTCATGTTCCCAGCACTGGAGTTACACGTATCTACTTCATGTCTGGTTTATACATAGATCTAGGGGTCTGGACTCGGCCTCATGCTGGGCAGTACGGACTTTCCTCTATGGGCTGTCTCCCCAGCCACCAACTGTGAATATATACATCATCCGATTTCAACTTTGTTGTTGTTTATACATGATAAAGTCTCTTCTTTTTTAAAAATAGACAGAAAGGAACTGATTTCCACAACTCTAAAGTGAAGGGGCAGACATGGAGGTTTAACCACAGGCTAATCCAGGGTTTTAAACAACTCCAGCCCAATCAATCCCCAAGGAAAGGCAGATTTTTAACCCCCAAAACCCTTAGAATTCTGAAATGGATGAGGAAAGCAACCCAGCTTAAACACGGGTGGGAATAGGTCATGCCTATCCTTTTACGGGATAGGTCATGTCCACCCTGTTCCAGCAGATGGGCTCGGACCCTTTCCCCTGAGCCTCACAACTTAAGTGAAAATGTGAGCCCCGAAGATAACACCTGGGTGGTTTTCCCAAAGGGTCTTGAGTGCATTCATTCTGTGGATATCAGGTGACATGAGCCCAATGGCCAGGAAGAGATCTGGAAGGGAACATTTGAGGAGGTGCAAGTTTACCTACTAAATAATTTACACAAACCCAAGAGATGACTTGTGACCATCCCTAGACACCTCTCCATAGTCAGCTGTCATAAAACATCACTCTGTTCATCAGCATTTCAGAGACAAGTGGCACAACCCATTAGAAGGATGTCAGCCGAAAGAATGTGGAGGTTTTAGACAGGCCAACGGGTTCACAGATGCTTGTCTGTAGAAGAATACCTGTTCCATCTTCCCAGATGCCCTAGTACTGGAGAGAGGACTCAGCAGTTGAGAGCACCGACTGCTCTCCCAGGGGACCTGGGTATGATTCCCAGCAACCGCACGGAATCTCATCACCATGCCCTCTTCTAACCTCTGCAAGCATTGAAACAGAAGGTGTACAAACATACAAGCAGGCAAATCACCCACACACATACAAAACTAATAAAATGAAATAAAAACATTTTAAAGGTCAGCCAGACCTAGAAGGGGCAAGAACCCAGGACTATCTGTTGTGATTTTATGTATGTGTTTGTTTGTTTGTTTGTTTGTTGCTTACTGAGTACCCTGCAAGGGAGCAGGGGATCGGGCAGTAACTAGGGTACCACCTGCAGTCTTGTTTACTTTTTTAAAATCAATTTTATTTGGATATAACTTACATTAAATGAAATTCATCTCTATCTTTAATACACAATAGAACACCTACAACATTACCTCTAAGGCAGAGGCAGAGGAGTCAAGGCCATAAGACCCTCATGATAGGACATCCCTGCCTGTCCATCTCTGTGGGTGGAAGCCTGGACGCCTCTTCCCCCCCCCCCACAGTCACTGAGTGAGTCAGCAGCAGAATGTCTCCTGTAACAGACAGACACTCTGGCCCCTCTGGCTTGGCTGCTCTACCCTGTGCATGCCGGGGCAGGCCTGCTGGAGGTGGCAGCTGCAGCTGGGCTGGCTACTCTGCCCGGCAGCAAGAAGCCAGCAGAGCCAGCTTCCGCCTTGGCTGGCTTCTGAGGTCCCCTCTGGAAGGGATCCATCTCGTTCCATGTGCTTCTGACATTTGCTTGTTGTGTAACATCGAATGAGATCCCTAAAGCCCCCACACCCCAGTTCCCTATCTACGAAATGTCAAATAGTAGCCGTCCTATAGGAAGGTTGTGAAGAGTAAATACAATGTATGTTGATAAGCATGGCATCCGTGTAAAGCAGGCACGCAGTGGAAGTCAGCTACAGAACAGAAGCCCAAACTCTCCCTCAGGCAGGGAAAGTGTGGAGGCATGGTGGAAACTGTGAGGTTAGGAGCCAAGTGTATCTCCTTGGAGAGCCACGCCACCATTAAAAAAAGAAGAAATAGGAAAAGTATTAAGTAACTCAGAGAAGCCCTCAAGGCAGCGAATGCCAAGGCCTGCACTCACCTGTGAAATTACACATTTGACAAGAAGGAAACACATTCGACGTGGGGTTTTGTGGCAGGATTTTTAATTGTTTTAAAACCCGTCTCTAGCAGTTTTTATTTCTATGGATCTCTTGACTTCTCTACCTGGCCTCACCCAACAGAGATGGAACAGGTTGAAAGAGACGCCGCCCTTGATTCCTAACGGGCACCGGCAGTCAGGCTGTAAGAGATGAGGTAGTGCCTGGCTCGCTTTCTACTTTTTACTCAGCGCAGGATCCAAGCCTGCTCCATGGGATGGTGCCACCCACCTACCTCAAGGGACCTAATCCAGAAGACTTCTCACGGACACGGTCGGAGGTTTGTGTGCTTCTGGATCCTGACGCCGTGGTGATCACGTGGAGCTACCCCGTGGTACTCGTTCAAGGCCCGCTACAGCTCAAAGGCGCAGAATGAGGAAGTCAAGTCCTGACAGCCTGCTTTGGGAGCAGAGGTGGTACCAGCGTGCAACCTTGTAACCTGCTGTACTATACTGAGATTCATATGCCAGCGACTCTGATTATCGCTACTGCTACTGTTGGGCTAAGACAGAA
This sequence comes from Phodopus roborovskii, assembly GCF_943737965.1. Classification (NCBI taxonomy): domain Eukaryota; kingdom Metazoa; phylum Chordata; class Mammalia; order Rodentia; family Cricetidae; genus Phodopus; species Phodopus roborovskii. The sequence goes on along the minus strand of NW_026125295.1, from coordinate 10,961,327 downwards.
TCTTGCCACGCATCCCACGGTGGTCATGAACTTATGGTCCTCCTGCCCCGCCTCCCTAGTGTGCAGATGACAAATATGAGCTGTTAGGAGTAGTTTTTCCACCGCTGGCCTGACCCCAGTGCCGTGCCAGCCACACATAACACAGAGACACTGCATTAGATACAAAGCTGTTGTCCTGTTTCTAGTTTCCTATCAGTTAGCTCTGTCTTAAATATTAACCCATTTCTATTAACCTAAATACTTCTACGTGGTCTCATCTTACCGGAGAGAAGGGCTGGCATTCTACTCTCTCCATCCTCCATGTTGAATCTCCTCCCTACTCCTTCCTCTTTCCTCCTCGTCTCCTAGTCCCACCTATCTTACTTTCCTATTGGCCAACAGGGCTTTATTCATTAACCAATAAAAGAAACATATTTACAGAATGACATCTCCCATCAATGAGCCACCACACTCAGCTCTATAGCTTAATATTTTTTTCAAGTGAAGGCGTAACTAGTACTCATCAAAGGGCAAATCCTAGGTTACAGCTTGATGGATTTTTGACAAATATTTACCCCCTGGAGCATTGCCCAAAATATACTATAGAAAATTTTCAGCCTCATCCTCCAACACATTTGAATCCCTGTCGCCATTCCTTAACTTTTGATCGTTCCTGATTGCATACAAGCGAATATAGAGTCTTCTTTGTCTCTGACGAGCCCCATGAGCACCATTTACAGGCTTGCCTTTAGTATAGCTTCGGTATAATCTGCTGAAAGCTTTTAGTTATATAAAAAAAAAATCATCTTTTTTCCTACTGATGGGCACTTGGGTTGTCTAAGTTTAATGGGGATAAAGTCACCTATAAGCATTAATGCACAAGCCATCTTGTGGGCTACGTTTTCATTTCTCTTGCGTGAGTACCTCAGAATAAAACTATTGGACCGAAAGTGGATGTGAGTGCGTGTTTAATTTCACGAGAAACCACCCATTCCCTGAGATGCCTGTGCTGTGCTACGTTCCAGTCAGCAGTAGCTTTGCCATAATTCTGATTTTAGCCATCCTAGGGGCATGGAACGAAATTTCATTTAAACTTTCATTTTCATTTCCCTGGTGGCTGAAAACCTGACGGCCTCTTTCATTGGCCTTGCAGACACTTACATCTTTCCAAGGTGGGGCAGGTCAGGCTTTTAGATCCAAGGCAGAGAAGCGTGGTTATTAACCTTCTTTCATTCATTTGCCTGTGAGCCACCCAGTAGGAGAACGATGGGGATGGCTTCTTTTGTTAACTATTCTCATGTGCTGTCTATGGATTATGAAAATAGTTTTACCTTGAGGTGGCTTAGCGAGAAAAGCTGCCTGCTGCTGAGCTTGATAGCCTGAGTTCAGTCCCAGGAGGTAGAAGGAGAGAACCAATTCCTGGGCTTGCCCTGGCCTCCACATGAGTGTGTGCATGAGCGTGAAGACACAATAAGTATAATGACAACATTTAAAAACAAACAGCTTTATCTTTAAATGGAAGCGTTGGAAAGTTCCTCTGAGGCCTGGAGCCTGGCTCCCATATCAAGGATCCTTGGTTGTCATTCGCTGATCTGGATCTGTTACCCCTGGTTCCCAGGTGTTCCCTGGCCCTTGGAGCTCCCTGTGTTCATCTCTTTCCTGCTCAGACTTGGTGGCCACTGTCTGGCTTGCTTTTTGTACTGCCTTTCAGAGTGAGTGTGCTGGTTGCTTGGTTACTGCCTTGCAGCCCAGTGCTGTCTGGACCATCTCTGTATCACCTCCTGGCTCTCCCCCGCCTCAGAACTGGGCATCTGGCTGTGTCTGCTCTGGGAAGCCTGTGGGTTCAATGGTATTGACTCAACTCCTGTGAAAAACAGCTGCTAAAGAGACAGGGAAAGCCAGTCGTCTGGCTCTTAGGTTTGAGGGGTTTTTGTTTGTTTGTTTGTTTGTTTGTTTGTTTTGTTTTAACCTGAACTAAGGACTTACTGATACATTCTACCAATTGAAAAATAAAAATGAGTCACGATGACTCTAGTGAGAATGGGAAATGATGGCAATTTGAACAAACAAGATTACCATCATCAACCCCTCCTCTCAGAGGCCTGTCGTTGCCATATCTTTCTGCCACCCCCAGATCTGCATAGACATTGCTTCTTAATTAAGATCAATATCTGAGTCATGGAGGAACCTCAAAGATGTGACGAGAGCTTGGGTATCTTGCTGTGCCTCATTGAAACACATCAGCAGTGTTCTGGATCTCCTGGAGGTTCACAGGCAACTGAACTTAAAGAGTTTAATCAAGAGTGTTTTGTTTTGTTTTGTTTTTTGTCGTGGATCCAGAAACCTGACACCTGCTCATTCTGGAAAGACAGAGAACACAGCTCTCAGAGCACAGACCAAAGCAGTCTGTGGTGGAGGAGGTTGGAGCAAATTTGCCTGGTGACATGCCTACAAGGGTAGTGGGGTGGGGCAAGCGGGGTTGTAAACTGACCCTGACTATGGGTGAATCCCACTGTTCTCCACCTTTGTAAAATGGAATAGGGAGGGGTGAGGGGCAGAGAGACTGCTCAGTGGTTAAGAGCTCTTAGAGAGCCAAGTTCAGTCCCAAACATCCATATCGTAGCTCACAGCCATCTCTAACTCAAGTTTCTGGCCTTGTCAGGCCCCGGGAACACATGTTTATGCAGACAAATATTCATACACATAAAATTAAAATAAGTAAATGTTTAAAAGGTGGCAGGGAGGGATAGTGATGTCTGCTTTGCTTGTTGCTGCATCCAATTGAAAACACTGAGACCAAGCCTGGAGATTGGTTCACACCAATGGAGCTCTCTGATTGGACAGGCCGATAAGAGAACCATGATGGGTTTTGTTTAATTGATCTTTGTAAGGGGTACGGTGTTTCCTCCCGCCGCTGGTCTTGTCCCGCCGCCGAGAGCCCCAATTAACACACAGAGACTCTGTATTAGATATTATACTGTTGGACAGTTACTACTTTCTTATCGGCTAGCTCTGTCTTAAGTATTAACCCATTTGTGTTAATCTATGTATTTCCACGTGGTCTTCTTACCCGGAGCCGGCTGCCGAGTACTGCTCTCTCCAGACTCTCCATCTTGGCTCCTCCTTACTACTTCCTCTTCCTCCTTGTCTCCTAGTCCCTCCTATCTTCCTTTCCTATTGGCCAACAGTGCTTTATTCATTAACCAGTATGAGAAACATATACAGAATGACATTTCCCATCAGGTCTTGTTTGTTCTTTGGAGGCAGAAATGCAGGGACCTATGGGAGCTTTCAAAGAGGCTAGAGAAAGCCTCCAGTATCTATGTATGCAGAACTCTCAGGAGAATAATAGAAAACCAGATAAAAGATAAGAGAAGAACATTCTAGATTAGCAAGAGCGTGTCTGGAGGGAAGAATTTGATAAGGCAAATGCGGGCCGCATTAAGGAAGCTAACCAGCTTTTAGAAGCCAGGCTGGGAGAGAAGTGGGCAGAAATAAAGAGCTGAAGATTATGCAAGGTCAGGTCTCAGCATTTGTCTGAATATTGGGAGTTAGTGTATATCGGAAATCCCGGTAAAGCGTGAAACGTTTGAAAATGCAATGAGTTACGGTGGCCACACTTGCTAATGGACCCTCAGGGAGTCTTAGATCTTCTATTCATGCCTATTAATTAGTCACCACCGATTCTGAATCCAGTTTGCCCTGTGTGATCGATAGATGCTGAAGGGAATGATTTTTGAACCTAGGTCTTAGAAGCTCCTTGGTCTCTAGATTCTTCACTGTAAGGAAAGAATGATACCAAGCGTGGGGGATGGGGGAGGGAGCCAGCTCAAGCATTATTACAGAGTCATCCATGTGGGATGCGACCCAATGCTCTATACAGATGTGTGCCTACGAACAAAGCCTCGGGTGCCCTGAGTCCCGTCCCGGCTGACCCTCCTTCACTGTGGCATTATGAGAGACACTGAACTAGAATGTCTGAAAAGCCATTCTCCCAATTCTTGGTCCATAGCACTGAGAGAGACTGCCTTTGAGAGAGGCGGTACCCACTGTGGCGCTCAGGCTGTCTGAGTATTTTTGGCTCACACGTTGTTAGCGGGGACTGATTATCATCTTAGGCCCTCACTGATGTTCCCAGTGAGAAGTTGAGCTCCTGCAGCTTCTGGTTTCATCAGTTCCTTGTGAGCACCGGAGTCCCACCTCACTCAACACAAAAAGGCTGCCGTGCAAAGACACAGAGTGTGCAGGGAGATCTCCAAGAGAAGGGTGCTGTCCATGCCGAGACCCCTGAAGCTCACAGAAGCCAAGAGTATAGTTAAAACTGGGGCTTCTCTCGATTTTCAGAACAACACAGCCAGACCCAAAACATGGCTCTCAGTAAAAGCTCCTCTGACCCACTACTAGGACAACAATGTGCCCAGAACATTCTGCTGCTGTATTAAGGCAAGATGCCGCCTTCATTTTTGCTTGCTCACTCCTAGCTGAATGTTCTGGAATGCGTGAGACACCCATAACCTTGGCCGTAAGTGTTTGGAGGGATTTCTGGATGCCTTGGGCCATCTCAGCATCTGCAATGTAATTGTAGTGATTAATTATTGCTTTAAATATGATCGTATTTCATCTGAGTCAGTGGCCAGAGGTCAGTGTACAACTCAATCCCATGACCCTCTCTAGTCTGACCCAAAGCGTCCCCTGCCGGCCCTCCTCCCTCCCCTCCTCCTGAGCATCCCAAAGAACTTGTTAAATGTCTGCTGTGTAGATAATTCTGAGTATGAGTTCAAAGGGCAAACTGAACTGGAGCTATAGCTCAGTCTGAGAACCGCGGCCTAAAGTGCGTGAAGCCCGGGGTTTCATCCCTAGGGCCTCATAAAATCGGGCAATGTAGCCCATACCTGTAACCCCACACGCTCAGGAGGTAGAGACAGGAGGATCATAAGTCCAAAGTTATCCTACTTTTAAATCCTACTTACTGAGTTTGAGGCTACACGAAACCCTGCTCCAAAACAGTAACAGAAGGGCAGTGCACAGACATAGGAGGGAAAAGCCACCGGAAGATCTGAAAATACTAGAACTGGGGTGGAAGGCTTCTGAGGTTTCTGCGTGTCTCTGGGCATCACTAAGACAGGAACCCCAATCATGGCAGAAACCTGGAGGCAGGAACTGCCACAGAGATCATGGAAGAGGGCTGCTTACCGGCCTACTCAGCCGGGGTTTGTTTGTTTGTGCGTTCATTCGTTTGATACAACCAAGGACCATATACTTAGGGGTGGCACCTCCCACAATGGGCTGAGTCCTCCCTCATCAACCCTTAATCAAGGAAATGTTCCACAGGGCTGCCTACAGGCCAACTTGATAGAAGGAATTATTATTCTCAGATTACTCTAGTTACGTCAAGTAGACAAAAACAAAACAAAACAGAAACAAAACAAACAAACAAAAAAACCTTCACACAAATCAAACAAAAAAAAGTATTAGATATGAGAGCAGGGCCCCTAAGATGGTTTTAGTGGCTTTATAAGAAAATAGACCTGAGCCGGCACATTTCTTGATCTCATCAAGCAATGCCCTCTGAAGTTCTATGGTATAGAATGGGCCCTCACCAATGCAGGGCAGATGCCTCGGCTATGTTCTTAAACTCCCCAGCTTTCAGAATCATGAGTCAAATACTTTTCAGTCTCTTGCAGATGGCCTGGTCTAGGATATTTTGTTACAGCAACAAAAGCAGATTGATAACAAGCTTCAGCATTGCTTTATCCCAGGCATTCTGTAGAATGTGTAACCCTCTGCACTGGATGAAAAGCAGAGAGCTCCAGGTGACTCCAGCTTGCCACAGCAGGGCAGTGGGTGCTAAAGGGTGGCTTCGCATGCTACATCTGATGCATTTTATTAAAAGACAATGCTATGTGTGTGTGTGCCTTCCCAGCCCACACACAGAGGCACCTACTCAACCTGCCTTTGTTTGCTGGGTTGTTCAGGGCCCCAGAGCACAGACAAGTATAAAAATAATCTCTTTAAACATGGTAATTTATTGCCACAAGCAGCTTCTCTACATTGTTTGCTAAACTGCCCTTTCAGGAACCATGGGCAGCAGAACTGGCAGAACCCACACCCTTCACAGAGCAGGCAGAAGGTGGCCTGCTTTATGGTGTGTATACACCAGATCTTGACAGCAAATCAAAACCTGCATCCCTGACCTCAGCCCACACACTTTCTGGAACAGTCTGTGCAAGGAAATATTTCTCCCCTTGAAAGCACAGAGCTATGAACTATGGCTTAAAATGGGGAGAGGAGCTAGTTCCAAAGGACCTGGGTTTGAATCCTATACACTCTGCTTACTGACATTTCTTGTACAGGTGACTCTCCACACCTGTTTCATGATCTACAAAATGTGGGTAACAACAGCCCCTGGGTCCCTTCTAGGGGTCACCGCCATATCAGCTGTGTAATTGTGGCCAAGATATTTAACTTCTCTGAATTTAGACGGGTGTGAGAATTAAGGGCTCCACATGGTCAATGGACAGTCTGGTGACCTGGCCTGATTTCCATACACTTCTCACTACCTTCCAGTTGTTACCTTAGCCACTCTTTGAAGGAACACACTTCTCCCTGCTTTCTTGTGAGTCCTGGTGCTGTAACTTAAAAAGCAGCTCGAGGAAGACACTATGTGACAGAGGAGTTTTTATTGGTGGAAAGCGAATGGGAAAAGGGGAAGAGAGGGAGACCAGCCTCTGGGGACAGAGAAGAGGGATGGGGGAGATAGAGAGACAGAGAAGCATGGGGGAGGGACAACAGACGGGAAAGAGAGAGAAAGAAAGATGGGAGGTGGGCAGGGTCCTTTCAAAAGGGAACATAATGAATACGCACAGGTGGTGCTCTTAGTGGCTGCAGCTGAGGGTGAGTCCTGTCAGAACCCCAAGGACAGGCCAGTGCAGATGCCTGAGTGCTAACACCTGGTGAGGCTGCTTAAGCTCCACCCCAGCTTAACATGCACTGTGGCAGCAGTAAGGAAGCTTTGTGTCCTGGCTTTGAGTGAAGATGGAATACCATGTCCTCCTTGGATTCAGGCCCAGGCCACCCTCCACATGACTCTGCCCCTGCCGTTCCAGGAGCACCGCCCCTTGCAGACAGTTGCTTACAGACAGCTGAAGACTTCATCTCAGGACAGTCTTAGACAAACCCCAGTTCCGCATATCCAGATGAGTCCCCAACAGGGCTGCCTTCCTATTTACCTTCCCCCCCCCCATCCTGGTGTCGGTGCCTGAGTCCCCTTCACTGCCACAGCTGACCCATCACAGCTCTGATCTCCTCCCTGAATCTCAGGGTCCCTCTGGCCCCCACACCTTCTATGCCCTACCCAGCGACATCAAAATTGCCCAGTATGTGACAGTCCTTAGTACCTTTTTAAAATTAACTAATTTTACTTTGCAGTGTTAGGGATTGAACCCAGGGCCTCACACTTGGCTGTACCACTGAGCCAGATGTTTTATTTTAAGACAGGGTCTCTCGCTAAGTTGCCCAGGCTATCTTTGAACTTGCTAGAGCCCAGACAGGCCTTGAATTAGTGCTCATACCCTCCCAAGTAGCTGGTACTACACCCACACACATCACCACCAGCTTCTAAACATCTTTTGCCCCCACCGAACTTAGCATCTCTTATTTACCCATCATACAGTTCTAGCCTGCTGTCTCCAGGAACTTTCTGCTAAGTGGCCAACTCTCGTGCCCCACAGCATTCTGTGTGTGGCACCCTCTTGGCCTTTCCAAGCTCTTATGAACCCTCTCTATTGACATGCTTGAGCCTCAGTGAACTTCTCTGTCCCCATCACTGAACCAAGCCTAGAGCAGGCCTCAAATCACATGTGCAGAATCCCCCAGAATGCTGGTGGGGTGAAGAACCCACTGCTGTCCTGTCCCATCCCGTGGGTCCACCTTGACCATCCTTGACCAGTGAGCCCTACTTCTGGTCTCCTAAGAAATGCAATGAAGCAGGTGCAATCACAGGCAGGGTCTCATGTGCAATTTGCACATGATTTGCCTAAATATGCATGTAATTGGCTTATGCCTGCAGAGTCTAGTCTCTGGCTATTGATTTTCATGCCAAAGCCATATATAGCATTGACATACGGTACGGGTTATCCCTTCTCTTCTGCCTCATCGGCTCTCTTCACCCTCCACTTCCAACTAGGAGCTCTGGGTCACTGGTGGCCGCCTTCACTGGCGGGGTCTTCTAGCTCTCTAGAGTAAGAAACTAGCTGAGAGAGGAGTGAGTCAGCAACAGGATGTGAGATCTGCTTTTACCATGAGGAATAGTGAGCGTCTGTGCCAGATGATGGCACAAGCATTCTTGTTAAGTCCTTTGCTCTCCTGAAACAGGTCTGGAAAATTTGCTCTACCCAAGGTTGAAGCTGGTGGGGCTTTGTATGTAAAAATAAGAGACCAGAACCAAGTCAAGTGTGGCGGTACCTGATGGATAAAGCTACCACAAAAGGACCAAGTAGAGATTTGGGGTAGGGGAGAGGAGTCCAGAGACAGTAGGAGTCAGGACCAGAGGCAGGAAGGAGACATGGAGTGCCCCAATAATATCAGAAATGCACAAGGGATGGTATGCTGGAGGCCAGCTCTAGCAGGGTTCTTGTGCCTCAGAACACATGTATGAGATCAACGAAGGATGAAGAGTCTGACTTCCGGTTGTCTTTCAAACGATGGCCCCAACTAACTCAGGGTATCTTCATTCAAACGAGTTCTAATGCTTTCAGGTGTTACGAGTAGTTTCCTGCCAGCCTGGTCCCCCAGCCGTGCCAGCCCCAAATAACACACAGAGATGCTGTATTAGATATAAAGCTGTTGGCCAGTTACTAGTTTCTTATCGGCTAGCTCTGTCTTAAATATTAACCTAAGTATTTCCACGTGGTCTCATCTTACCGGAGAGAGGGGCCGGCATTCTGTTCTCTCCAGTCTCTCCATGCTGCCCCCACTTACTCCTTCCAGAACCCTCCTTGTCTCCTAGTTCCGCCTATCTTGCTTTCCAATTGGCCAACAGTGCTTTATTCACTAAACAATATTTACAGAATGACATCTCCCATCATTCGGGCATAAGCAGTTTTAAATCATTTCTCTTTAATCATTTTCCAAGAATCATTAACATCTTCTTCTTGTTTCCCACCTACTTGACATCGTTGACCTTTACCCCATATCATTATAGTGCAAGCCAAATGTTTATGTCTAGCTAGGTACATCTTACTCATACCGTGCCCTAGCCAGCAGCAAACATTCAGTTACAAAGAGGTTTGAGCCCTGTGATTAGTTCCTAACAATATGAAATCAGCTGAGTATATTGTGGTACCTAGGATATCATTTTCATTTGTATACCAGTTCCTGAGTAATCCATATGTCACCTTTATTATGTGGATTACAGTTATAATCCTGTTCTTTATAAGTTCTCAAAATAGTAATGATTAATACCTATCTAACTATTGAGACTAAACTTCCATTCTTCCTGGAATTTTCTACATGTACTTTCCATTTAATGGAACTGGGAGTTTCAGATTCCTTTATTGATACTTAGATATTGGGAACATATCTGAGTGTTCATGTCCTGGTGCCAGAGAAATGTCTGACCTTCCAAATCCTATGTCTTTTCCTTATGTTTCTATAAAATTTTAATGTAATCTTTTATGAAACTGTTTTTCAAGGTCTTAAATTCTTTGGAGTATATTTATCTCTTTTTGGAATTGAATAAGTAATAGTCATTAACTTAGTGAGTTTCTCCTGATTACTCAGGGTGACTGCAAAGGCAGCCAGGGGTGACCGGAAAAACTGATTTCTGTAACAGATCAGTGAAATTTAATTTTTCTGTAAAGACTTTTGTTCCCACTAAACTCAGGCATAATCATGACTATCAAAGCAAAACTAAGAGTTGCTATAGGAATAAACATAACAAAAGTTAGAGACATCTGAAGCCCATGAGCTCCCTTAGGTCAGCGCATGAGTTTGCAGAATTCCCTTAGGTCGTTGCCAAACGGATGGGATTCTCCAAAGGGCTGTGCCATCTAAGAAGCTCCATTTGCAAAACATTTATGTGCCATCCGGGAAGGGGGGGTGTAACAGCATGGCTTCAGCCAATGTTGGTTTGCCTATTAAACATGAAGTAGACTCTCTAGATTTTTACAAACTGAGGCCAGCACAGGGAAGTGCTCTGAAAGTCTCCAGATTGACCCATGAGTTACTGACAGGACTCCAAGTTATGAACTCTCCCAATTAGTTGGTGGCACCTTCCTTCCTAGCCCTATTTCCTGCTCATAACCCCTGTTCATTTTGGAACTACCCAGTACCTCTCTTCCCGTCCACAGGTATAGCAAGGTAGCCTTTGGTTACACAGCTAGGTCTCCAGCACCAGGGCAACAATTAGGCGGAAGCTTGCAGGCTAGACCAGAGTGTCTAGGCCTGTGCTACACAAATGTTTTATTGTGTGAAGGTACCCAGCTTCATTTTAGCAAGTCATACTCAAGACAACATGGCTTTGCCATGCCAGAGCACAATGATAATAAGATGGAGGTCACAAGACTAAAGTTGGACCTGGCTTACATTCAGTCTGGTCTTGAGGGGGCGTGCCTCAGAAATTAGGATCTTTAGAAAAGTTGCACTCTGAGATGGTTTGGCGTGTGCACGCACCTGAAGGGGGACGTCCTTCTGTTTATACGTCTCTCTTATTGGTTGGTGAATAAAACCCTGATCGACCGGTAGCCAGGCAGGAAGGATAGATGAGGCTGTGAGAGGAGGGGGATTCAGGGAAGAGGATGCCTAGAGAGGTCACAAGGGAGACGCCAGGTAGCGACCAAAAGGAGTGACATGCTGGATCATTACAGGAAAGCCACAGCCTCATAGCAATACATAGGTTAATAGTTTGGGGTTAATAATTAAGAGAGAGCTAGCCAGTAAGAAGCCTGAGCCATCGGCCAAGCAGTTCATAATTAACATAAGCCTCTGTGTGTTTATTTGGGACTAAAGGGCTCCAGGGCCAGGTGGGACAGGAACTTCCATCATCAAAAATTGCTTTTTTTTTTCAGACACTTGGTGACACAAAAGCCTGCCAAATGCAGTCAGGACACAGCAACAAAGTTTCAGGGGAGTAATTGTCTTTTGTGGCTGCAATTTATTAGTCAGCTCCTTTATGGCACAGCCCTTTGTTATCTTCCTTGCTATAAGGTTTTCAACAACAACAAAAGTCTGCCCCACCCCAATGCCAGCCACGTGGGCACCTGATCAGCAGTTGTATTGCCTTGTTAATTTTCATTAAATGAACTCCGTGATTTAGGAAATTGGTTGATTTTTGCCAAAGCGGGTATGCACCAGGGATCAGAAGACCTAATTAGATCATATTCCTCATGGAAGTGATGTCTGCACAATTTGTGTTTCCTTTCAAGCAGTCGGGCCTCCTCTCCAATGCATGGGTTGTTTGCACGCCCTAATTAGAAGGTCACCCCATCTGCTGGCCTAGTCTAATCAACACCTACCCTCTTGTCCTCAAGTTCCTTTAAACCAGACCCTCTTTGCCCAGATAGACTTTCACACCTGTCTTAGCAATTGTGGGAGACATGCTTTGAAGTGTCTTCTCAAAATCTCCAGTTAATGACCCAGTAATTATTGTGGCCAACTCTTCAATGAAGTGTGAAGTGCTCAGCTAGCTGTCAGCCAAGAGGATCCCAAGATACCTGGAAGAGGTACACAGAAGAGAAAGGGGGGAAACAAACAGGAAGGAGACTCAAGCTGTCTCCATCAAGATTAAAGCATTAGAAGTAGGGTCTCTTTGAGTGATAACCACTGGGTCAAAAGATACTTAACATCACAGAGATCCAATCATTTGCTAGACATAAAGATGCCTCTGATTGCAATTCAGGAAGCACAGATTCCAGTAGAAACGAGAGTATGTTCTGTTGCAGGAGGCAGAGGGTCTTCTGAAGGATAAGAGGGGGACTGGAGAGATGCCCTGTAACTAATAGAGTTTGCTGCTCTGCCAGAAGACCTGAGTTCAGTTCCCAGCATACATGTCAGGCAGCTCACAAACACCTGTTAAGTCTAACCCAGGGGATCTGACTCCCTTTCTGGTCTCTACAAGTAAATACACATGTGGTACGACACACAAACACACACACACAGAGAGAGAGAGAGAGAGAGAGAGAGAGAGAGAGAGAGAGAGAGAGAGAGAGAGGAGGAGGAGAACAGGGGAAGGGCAAAGGGAAAGGTGGGTGGAGTTACACCAAGACTTCTCACTTCTGATTGGTCGGCTTGTGGAGCTAGGCTTGTCCTCAAGGCAAATCGCTGAGCCTATATGACTGGGGAACCGGGATGGGCTAGGCTTAGTTCATATGGCCACCACTGACTCAGAGTGGAGGTCCTCTCATTGGTACCCCTGCCAGAACCATGTGGACTGGTGAGCAGAACTTTTACCTGAAGAAAGTACAGAAGGGACACAGAGCTGATAAAAACCACAGACCCCGTCTGCATTGCCTGTGTTTCTTTATACTCTTGAAGCTACCCCGCCCCCAGACCTGTCACAACAGCTTTAGCTCCATTTATTTATGTATGTATTAGTTTATTTATTGCTTTCCTTTTCTAGCTTTGAGGAGTAACTGATACAGTCATCCAGAACCCCTCATGGTGTGTGCATAGAAGGTCTGTTGCTGAAGTTTCTTGTCCAGCCAGGTCCCACCGCCCTTCTCAACCCCAAAATAAACACTCAGACGCTATGTTAATTTATAAACTGTTGGCCGATGGCTAGGGATCCTTATTGGCTAGCTCTGTCTTAATTATTAACCCATTTCTATAAATCTATGTATTTCCATGCCGTCTTGGCTTATGGGAGAATGCCCTGACCTGTTACTCCTTTGGTGGCTACATGGCATTTCCTGCCGCTCTCTCTCGCTCTCTCTCTCTCTCTCTCTCTCTCTCTCTCTCTCTCTCTCTCTCTCTCTGCCTCCCCTTTCCCAGAATTCTCCTCATCTCCTAGCCCCGCCTATCTTCCTGCCTCTATTGGCCAGTGTTTTATTCATCAGCCAATAAGAGAAGCACATATCCAGAAAGACATCCCTCATCAAAGGCCTCTCCTGACAGTTTCCACTGTTCAGCACGGTGACGGTCCTCACTTGGACGAGAGGCTCTGAGGCCTTGCCCATATCCATGGACATTGTTTGGTACTTGAAGCTGAGATCTGTTCAGCCTGAGTGTCCTTCTGACAACTGTGTTCCCAGGGGTAAGGTCAGGAAGGCTTAGCAAGGCTTAGCTGCATCAGAAGGGAAGTTTGCTCAGCATGTTTTCAGCCGGTGCAATCCATCCTTCACCTTGAAAATCGAGTTAGAAGTGTGATCCCGGAAACCACCAAGCCCATTGTTTTCCTGTTCTCCTAAATGAACTAGAAAGGCCCTTTGCTTTCACTTTGCAACAGGACTCATTTTTGCAAGAGCAGCTCTAAATGCACAGAGCAGGACTATACTTAAAGAGGCCCGTGCCTGACCTCCATTTGGGCAAAAGACCAGGTTTAACAAGATTACCATCTTCAACAAGGCCAATATCCCACCCTGGGCCTCGGTTTCCATATATATAAAATAAGGAGTCCAGGCAATGGAGCTTCTGGGATCCCTTTCAGCCTCACAACTGCTGGATCCGGGTTCGCTTGACTGGCAGAGATGGCTCCACACGGACAGGAGGCCAACTTCTTACAGGACAGGAGCTGTCTCTCTCTATTATCTATGTGTAATAATGGACTAGATGGGTAGCCCTGGCTAGCATTAAAGATGGGTGGTAGCCCAGGCTAGCCTTGAACTTGTGATCCTCTGCCTCAAGCTTCCCCAGTACTCAGGTATAGTTAGTTACATAGCCCCACACTCAGCTCAGCGGTGACAATTTTTTTTTTCAGGTGAAAATATGGCAGCATAGTGACAGAGGATGAGCTACAGGCCCGCACCCCTTGAAAGAGTACTTTCTTGAAGCAAAGTGGTTAGCCACACTCACCAAGTACCCCGGCCTCTGAAACAACAGTAATACAGGAAGATTTCATTCAGTTCTCTTCGTAGAGCAGCCACCGAGCTTGTTTCAGAAGAAAACCAAGATGCAGAAAGGCAAAATACTGCCACAGGTCAACTTTGCCAGGTTTCAGAAGTCATGCCAATAGCCACAATACTTTCGAATCCCCAAATCTCGGGACTATAGCAGAGAAAGAGACTGGGAACATTGGGAAGTGACCTCAACATGAAGGGCAAGCCAGGCAGGAACCTGCATGAATGAGCATGCCCGAGCAAGCCATGCTTCCCTGAAATCACGAGGCCACCACCGGCTCCCAAATGCAGACTGGTCAGAAGGCATCGCGCAAGGCCATAAAAACTATGTTACGATGTTCCCAGCTCCCCAAAATGGGCTTTTGCTCCTCCGTATCCTCTCCACCCCCATAAATGGAATGCCAATTATTCCATTTGTGGGAAATGTGCTGCTGTTTAGAAGCAGCATGAGGTAGATGTTTATGACACTTGTTAATGGCAGAGGGGAACATTCTCCTGGCTTGGGCTTTGACAGCCAGTTCCGTCTCCCAGGTGTGCCAAATTGAAAACCTCCGAATTCACATCCATCAGCACTGAATGGCATTTAGGTTCCCTATGAGGTGGACACAAGAGCCACAAAATGCGATGTGTTTTAAGCAGCACAAGAAACTTAGAGAAATGCATATTGCTAATTACAAAATAGTCTTTAAAAACAGATTCTATCTGGTTCATCTGATAGACATTAATTCTTTTAAAAAAGACATCAACAAATGATGTCTCACAGAAACACCTCTGCTGTCCCTGAGGGTGTGGTTCACAATATGACTTGTGTTTTCTTTCTCCCCCATCCCTCTAAGTAACATCGGACTCATCATTTACGGACCCATCAGAGGCTCACGGGAAAGCTCTTAGTCGTGTAGGAAGCTCCAGCCTGGTTTGGCGGCAAGCTAAGCAGTCCCAATGGTGGGAGCTGAGGAGCAGCACTGCCTCCCTACAGACTATTTTATATTTCTGTTGTGTTCATGGGGGTGGGGGAGAGGGTCATCCTTCCTGGAAATACCCAGATACAATCAAGATTAAACATCACAGGCATGCTAGAAGCATGTACCAGAAAAAACAAAACAAAAACTCACACCTCACCCCTATGAGGAAGGAGCCAGAGGCCCACATCCCCAGTGGCTTAAGGACCTCTCCCTAGGCACCACCTCTCAGAAGCCACCAATTCCCCCTGGCAGATAGGCCTCTGGCACATAGTACTTCGGGGGACACTTACCCAAGACACAGCAGTGGCCCTGGAAACAGGGAGGACAGAGCTCGAGTCTCTGTTGAGAACAACCTTTTAGCAGTAAAGCCACAACCCTGATCTTCATCTGTCACAATGTCTTGGACTGTGAAGCCATCCTTAAGTATTTCAGTGCTGGTGGAACTCATGAATAAAGACCAACTACACAGTAGATAGCTGGAAGGCTGAAGAGCTGCTGGCCCCATCCAGGGAAATGGGGGTAATAACAGGTTGTTAGTGCTGGAGAGGGCCACAGAGTAGGGCTGCATCTAAGGACAATGTTAAGACAAGTTTTGCATCTTGGCTCTGTCAATACATTGCTGTAAAAGAGACAGAGTCCTCTCAGAACCAGTACACTTGATTTTGGTTCTCTCCTTTGTGAATCATGGTAAGGACACACTTCAAGTTCTTAGCCAAGTAATGGACACACGGTATAGGCAATGCCTCCATACCCAGTCCCATAAGTGCCACTCAATGCCCCCATTGGCTCACTCTCTACCCCACCGGATCAGCAGGAGCTTCAGAAAGTCTTTGCTAGTATCTTACTAGATGCCCAGCATGAAAAAAAAAAAAAAATACAAGCAGCCCCTGCCTTTTACAAGGATAGAATATCTGCACATGGCCATGTAATATGCCAAGACAGAAATCAGTCCAAGTAACCACTTAAATTGACAACAGTAGCTTTGCCCCAGAAACCCATGATTAATTACCAAATGAACTGTGCAGGCTCTAATTGCTGCCAGAAATCTTCAGTGGCCAATGTCCCCAGAGACCACAGTTGTCAGAAGGATAAACGTGCCCACAAACCCTTGGAGATCTGGCTGAGACTCTAGGGGAACACTAGACAAAACAGAAACCAGGACCAAAAAAAAAAACCTGCCATAGCTTAGCCCACCAAACCCCAATGGCTCCCAGCCAGGCCTGTGTCCATGGCCTGCTGATGCTCAGTTCACTCTCAGGCTCCGATACTGGTCCAGTATTGAGTTATGGTATGAGAATGGAATTTCTTAGGAAGTGGATCAGGCACAAAGGCCATCTTTGCCATCTTTCCCCTCCTCCTCCTTCTTCTTCTCCTTCCTCTTCTTTTCCTCCTCCTCTTCTTTTTGAGGCAGGGTTTCTCTGAGTAGCTCTGGCTGTCCTGGAACTCACTCTGTAGATCAGGCTGCCCACAAACTTGGGGATCAACCTGCCTCTGCCTCCCGAGTGCTGCAATTTAAAGGTGTGCGCCCCCGCACCTGGCTGAGAAAGGCATGAATTTGAAATTTCCTTTTCTCAGTCATGGATCTGAACCCAGGTCCTCCTCATTCGTGTGAAACCAGTGCTAAGCCACATTTACAGTCCTTTTCCCACCTAGGCCCCTGAGTTTCTACCCTCTTCCTTGCTCTGTCCAATTTTCCTTTTAGTTGTTGGTATTTATTTATTTATTTATTTATTTTTGGTTCTTTCGTGGTCCTTGCCTGTTTCTTAGCCTATATGTGGCAATCGTAACCCAATCCCACGTGACTACACCTGCAGCAGTCTGAAGTGGTGAATGAGAGGGATTGAAAAGCCCCACATCATCTTTTCAAAGCTGTTGCTTCAACCGTCAGCAGGAGAAAAAACATTAGCTAATACCAGAGAGGGACATAGGAAATGGTGGCACATTTTTACTAATGACCATCAGTTGTTTTGTACAAATACATTCTGTACATAATGGCCCACCCCTGGTTTGTTGGCAAAGCACACGCCTCTTCTAGGATTTGAGGTAGTGGAGGGAGTCTCACTGGCATTGGTTGGTTTTGGAGACAGGGCTTCACTGTGCAGGCCTGGCTGTCCTGGAACTCACTCTGTAGAGATCGCCTTTCCTCTGCCTCCTGAGTGCTGGGATTAAAGGCGTGTGCCACCACCACCATCAGCTTTTCCGTTTGTTTGTTTGTTTCTTCCTTCTCTCATACATTACACCCTGACCACAATTTTCCCTCCCTCCCTCCCCGGGTCTGGTTAGCTTTTACTCCTTCAATCTGATAGAGAAAGTCTAGGCTGTTCCAGCCCACTCCACTCCCTAAGCTGTTGCCCATAGCCTGTCTCTGACTTGACCCAGGCTGTTGAAATCGCTCAATCATTCTGACTTTTTTTTTTTTGTGGGTTAATGCGTCTATGTGGGTGAGTGTCTTGTGTGGCATTAGGTGCTTTCCTCTACCACTCGCCTTATATTTCAAAACGGGGTCTCTTACTGAATGTGGTGCACATTGATTCAGTTAGACTGGATACCCAGCAACACCCCAGGGTGTTCCCGGTGCCGGGATTACAGATGTTCACCTCTGTGTCCAGCTTTCATACGGGTGCCGGGCATCTGAATTCAGATCTTCATGGCTGCCCAGCAAGCACTTTTTCCAAGGAGCCATCTCCGCAGCTGTGGTCATTCACCCAACCCCTACAGTGTGCTATGCTCAGTTCTGCTGAACAAAGGAAGGTCCTGCTTGGGAGAAGGGACATTACGCTCACATGAAAGGAGACACACAGAGCAAACACAGAAAGCATACTGTGGGGCGGCTGACAATGAGGAGGGCGGGTGTGCTGTGGAAATGGGGATGTGGGTGTGCAGATAGGTTCCTGTTGTAGTGAGCCCAGAAAGGAGCCCTGAGGAGCCGGCCGTGAGGCAGAGATGGAAAGAAAAGTGATGAAGAGACAACCAGGACAGGTTTCAGGAAGGCAGAGGAGACAGCTTGGGCAAAGGCCTGAAGCAAGCGTGCATTCCGCGCGTTCCTGTGACAGCCAGGGAGTCTGCAATAGCAAAGTGACGGAAGCGGTAAAATGTGACCAGGAGCCCATGAACAGCCAGCCCTGGGGATCACCTCATAGCTCTGTTTTGAGACACACATCAGCCACATGGCTCGTATTTAAACAGTTCTGCCATACTAGGCAGTATATTTTGTTCCTGACATGCAAGACTAAAGGGAGAAGTCACTTTAAATTAGAACATAAGACTGCATATTGCCCCACCTGATAAATACAATGTGTAAAAAAAAAAAAAAATGAAAAACGGAGGTGTGCCTGTCCTTAAGGGAGCTCAACCTTTTCTACAGAGACCAAGAATACTCCAGTTATATTATTAGGCTGGACTATTGGGAACTATATAACCAACTAGGCACACTGAGGAAGCAGGGCAAACGCCAGCTTGTAAGCATGCATCACTACAGTCCTTTGCAGGGAGGGTACAGCACCCCACTGTCAAACAGGGAACTAAGACCTCATAACTTGGTATTTGTGGGACCGCTATTATTATGAGGTTCTCTCTCTCCCTTACCCCCTCTCTCTCCTTCATCCCAATCTTATTATTTGTTACAAAATAACTTAGAAGCTGAGTGTAGTGGCACACACACCTTTAGTCCCAGTGCCCAAGAAGCAGAGGCAGGTGGTCTATGTAGTGAGTTCCAGGACAACCAGAGCTACATAGTGAGACTCTGCCTCAAAACAAGAAAGAAAAGAAGGAAGGGGAAAACAATCTAGAGAAATGTATTCCGCATCCTGTACCCAGCGATGACAGTTGTCCTCTCCTTTGCAGACCCTTTCAGCAGCTTAGCTGGCTTACAGGGAGGACCACTCTTTGATTCGTGAAGCACAATGGTTTCAAACCATCTGGGAGTCAAACCACGCTAGTTTCAAAGCGTGAGTCCAAAACACAAGGAAAGAACAGCTTGTTCTGTTTTGTTTAGGCAGTGCTGGGGATCGAACCCAGGCCTTCAGGTTTATGAGGATACTAGGCAAGCACTCTATCAACCGAGCTGAATGGTCTGGGATCCCAAAAGCATCTGTTGTTGTTCATTAGAGATTGTGGAGCCCAAGCTATCCTACAACTCAACATCTCAATACTGGGGATTTGCTTGTTTGTGTGTGGCAAGTTCTCGTGTAGCCCAGGCTGGCCCTCTCCAAAGACCTTGAACTACACATCATCCTACCTCCACTCCCATGCACTGGGATTATGGATTTGCACCATCACACCCAGCACTCAGGTGGGGCTTTGTAATATAAACTGCATTTTGATTGATTACTCTTGACAGCTCCCCTCCCTACAGCATACATCCCAGAATACTGACATTCATGGGCTCTTAACATACAAATCGTGGTGCCTGTGTGTGTGCTCACTAGACTAAAGGTATCCTGCAAGACATGTCATCTATGAGTAGGAGGGACTCTCAGTGGGGAACCTCAAGCATCCAACCTCAGGAATTTACATTCCCATAGTTCCACCCAACACCAAGACTCCGCAGGGTTCTTGGAAATTTTTAAGAGTTGTCTTTCTGTAAGAATACCAAATGGTGGAGACACAATAAAGCCAGCCAGAATCCAGATCTGAGTCTTTCTCAAGTCAGCAGAAAGATGCAAGAACCTAGTGGCGCAGAGTTAAGTCTGGCTCCTGAGGTAGCCTAGGGACATTCCCCTCTCTCGGTTTCTCCTATGCACTAACGGGGACTGATGAGCCCTAAAGGGAGTCCTCGCAGGCTCTCCTCGGTGTGACAAAGCGACTGTCTTGGCCTCCAAACGCGTTCTCGGCTTCCCGCCCCCGGGGCTCCCCTCGCTCCGCCCCCACGCACCGCTATGTCCCTCAGGTCTCCAGTTCCCGCCCCTGCGTGGGGAGCCCCGCCCTTCCCAAGTCCCCGCACCCGGAGAGCCGGGGGCGGGGCGCTCGGAAGGCGGAGCCGAGCAGGGGAATCCTCTCCCGGTTCGCTGCGGGCACGCAGAGCCACCCGCCTGTCCAAGTGGCCCTGCTCGGGGGGCGGCGGAACCTCGACGGGCCGAGCCTGCGGAGGCCCCCGTGGCCGCTGAGCCGGTATCGCCCAGACACGCGGGCAGCGACCGGCCTCGGCCCCGCGGTTCCCTCGCCCGACAGTCGCCCGCACGCCATGCAGCCGCCGCCCGCCCCGCGCGCGTAGGCGCCCGCCACAGGCCATGCTGCCCCTGCTCGCCGCGCTGCTGGCCGCCGCCTGCCCGCTGCCGCCGGCGCACGGCGGGGCCACGGATGCGCCCGGCCTTCCCGGGACACCCCCAAACGCCTCGTCCAACGCGTCCTTCACCGGGGAACCCGCTGCCCCGCGCCTGCTGGCCTCGGCGGCACCCGCGCCCCCGGAGCGCACGGGCCCAGAAGAGGCTCCGGCAGCGCCCTGCAACATCAGCGTGCAACGGCAGATGCTGAGCTCGCTGCTCGTGCGCTGGGGCCGCCCGCGGGGCTTGCAGTGCGACCTGCTGCTCTTCTCTACCAACGCGCACGGCCGCGCCTTCTTCGCCGCCGCCTTCCACCGCGTCGGGCCGCCGCTGCTCATCGAGCATCTGGGGCTGGCGGCCGGCGGCGCGCAGCAGGACCTGCGCTTGTGCGTGGGCTGCGGCTGGGTGCGTGGCCGCCTGCGGGCTCCAGCCGGGGCTCCCACCGCGCTGCCTGCCTACCCCGCGGCTGAACCCGGGCCGCTTTGGCTGCAGGGCGAGCCTCGTCATTTCTGCTGCCTGGACTTCAGCCTGGAGGAGCTGCAGGGCGAGCCGGGCTGGCGGCTGAACCGCAAGCCCATCGAGTCAACGCTGGTGGCCTGCTTCATGACCCTGGTCATCGTGGTGTGGAGCGTGGCCGCCCTCATCTGGCCAGTGCCCATCATTGCCGGCTTTCTGCCCAACGGCATGGAGCAGCGCCGGACCACCGCCGGCGCCCCCGCGGCCGCTCCCGCCGCCGTACCCGCAGGGACCACTGCCGCCGCCGCCGCCGCCGCCGCTGCTGCAGCTGCCGCCGCCGCGGCCGTCACCTCGGGGGTGGCCCCCAAGTGACCCCCGCTGCCCCGCGTCCGCGCTGTGTACGCTCTCGCACGCGTCTTCCTCGCGGGAGATGTTGCAAGTGCGCTTCGTGCTGTCCTTAGTGTCCGTCCTTTTCCCGGGAGGGGACCGCGGAGAGGCCCCAGCGAGGTGGGAAAGCGAGGTTTGTGCTGCGCTTCTGGTTTGGAAAAGCAGAGGCAAGCTCTCAGACTGAAGGGTGGGATCCACGCGTGGCTCGAGGACACAAGGGAAACGGGTTCTTTCCCTGCGGCACCCCTTCCCTGCGCCCACATGCCCCTTATTCATGGCAGAAAGTGACCCGATCCTGTGTGTTTGTTTTATATATTTAATAACTGTTTTAAATGAAAGTTTTAGTAAAAAAAAATCAAAACAAAAAGATTGAACTGTTATCGCTGTAGTAACACAAGCTCTTTGTATCTGAACATAGTTGTACTTGAAGCTTCTTGTTTTGTTTGCTTTTCATTTTAAAAAAGGGTGGGGGGAGGGCAAGGGAAGGATTTGACACGGATTTATTGTTTAAAAAAAAAAAGAACTTTATGAATCTTTTCCAAGTCGATCTATTCAGTGACATGGCCTGGTGGGCGTTTCTTCTTGTATTAATGTGATTTTTCTGGCTTTTAATACAGACATTTTCCTCCAGAAATGTGTGTGTTTCCTTTATTTGCTTCTGGAAAGAGGATCCAAGATGCAAGTGAAATAGCAAAGAAATTCCTAAGGAGAGACGCCATCTGTCTCCCTGGCTGGGACAGGTGAACTCACTTTTCAGAATGGTTCCAGTGGGAATTTCCTCACAGCTCACTGACCCCCAAAACACCCACCTTCCTAGGTCACAGAGGCTCCCAGCACTTGGCATAGTTAGTTTTTACTTAATGTCCAGGAAAATAAATAGTAATGTGAGCCACCTGGCTTTCATAGAGCCACCTCAGTGGGTGTGGTGTATATGAGCGTGTCCGTGTGTGTGTGTGTGTGTGTGTGTGTGTGCGTGTGTGTGTGCGCCCACAAATGCACTCCTGCGTGCACTTGTGGGTAGGAGTCAATGTCAGGCGTCTCCACTTATTTTTTATGTTAGTCTCTCACTGAACAGGGAGCTGGCAGATTCAGCTAGATTGGCTGGCTGGCAAACCCTGGGATTCCCTGTCACCATCTCCCCAGTACTGAGATCATGGTTTTTCACCTGGGTGCTGGGGATCTGAACTCTAGCAGACTCTTAACTGAGCCATCTTCCCAGCCCTGGAAATGGCTGGTTGTAAGACGTGTAGATAGCATTTTGGTTACTTAACTTAAGCAGGTTGCATGTTTCAAATGCTAGTATCAAATTCTGAGATGTTTTAAGGTTTTTGTTAAAATAGTAACCATAGAGTTTCTTCCCTCCTTTTTTTTTCCTGTGGCAGTTTCAGATTCTTTACATTTTCAGCAGAGCAAAGGTCCTTAAGCAGCTAATATAAAAGAAAATGTAACAAGATGTTAAGACAGCTGTGATATTTCACACCTATAACCCCAGCACTTGGGAGTCTGACACAGCTAAGGCTAGCCTGGGTTACATAATGAGACCCCGTCCAAAATAAATACATAAATAAATAAACTTGCTTTCCCTTGCTCCATTTTGAAATATTGAACTTGTTCTATGGGTCTCACAATGTGGTCCCTGGGCCAACAATTTCAGCATTAACTGGAGATGGCCCATTTAAGGCCACAAAACCAGGAACCCGGTAAGGTGAAGCTCCCTAAGATGCCAAATGCACTTCAAGTTTGTGTTGTGCTGTGTTTGCAGAAGGGGATCTTCACCTGCATGTCATCTCTGTCATCTTGAGATCGCCATCGGTTGGGTAAGATGCTTTCTCTCTGGGGAATCTAAGAGGCTGCCCCTCTGGCTCCTTGAGGGTCAGAGATGTCTCTGGCACAAGTCAGGCCCCGAGGGTAGAGAGGAATCTCCTGGTCTGAACACTGAAGGCCATCAGTGGCCACTGCAATGCACATCTGCCCAGAGCACTGAGAATCTTTATAAGACACAAAACCAGATCTGGTAACTAGCAGGAAACAACAATAATTACTACTCTTGATCAGTTTTAATATTGTAGTACTTATAATTCCGTGGGGCAGTGTGGTGATATTTTGTTTATGATATAGCAAATAAAGCTTGCCTGAAGATCAGAAATGCAAAGCAGCCAACCACTAGAAAGTTCTTACTGTTACCAACGCTGGGGCAATCCTGTCCTCAAGGTAAATGCAGACTGAGTGCACTTCTGCCTCCACCCATTTATATTCCTCTCTAGTGCTGGGATTAAAGATGTGCACCACCACCATCCAGCTTCTATGGCTAAATTATCAATGGACTAAATATTGCTAACTGTGGTTCTTGCTTGATAGCTGTTTGGTCATATATAATTCTACTATGTTAAAGTTAAAACGTTTCTTTTTGTTTAGAAAGAAAAGAGGAGATGGTGTGGGATGTCCTTCTGTACATATGTTTCTCTTATTGGTTGATGAATAAAACACTGGCCAATAGCTAGTAAAGGAAGGAAGATAGGCGGGGCTAGAAGACAAGGACGATTCTGGGAAAGGTAGGCAGAGAGGGACTGCAGGAGATGTCACGTAGCTGCCAAAGGAGAAACATGTCCGGACATTCTCCAGTAAGCCAAGACCACGTATAAATAAATAGATCAATAGTAATGGATTGGTAATTAAGACAAGAGGTAGCCAATAAGAAGCCTTAGTCATCGGCCAACAGTTTAATAATTAATATAGCATCTCTGTGTGTTTATTTGGGGCCAAATTGGCTGCAGAACCAGGCTGGAAAGAAGCAGCAACGCTAAATAGTGTGGCTGCTGGAATTAAAGATGTGTATAACCACTGCCTGGCCTGTATGGCTGGCAAGTGTGGCTAGCTTTGCACTCTGATCTTCAGGCAAGCTTTGTTAGATCATAAACAAAATACCACCACAGAACAGAGATGGAAAGGAAGGACAGATTTAAAAAGCAAGACAGATTTTAAAAAAAAAAAAAAAAAAAAAAAACAGAGAAAACAGCCTGGGTAAAGGCCTTGAAGCTAGAGTTCACTCCATGTATTCCCAGAACAGCAAGGAAGCCTGCATACCTACAACTGAGCAGGAAAGTGACAGAAGTAAAAAAACAAACAAAAAAACAAAAAAACCACATGACCAGGAACCCATTAACAGCCTATAGCTCAGGCCAAGTTCGTAACCAGTAGACAGATCCATGTTTGGTATAGTACACACACACACACACACACACACACACACACACACACACACACACACCCCCCCCCCAGGTAAAAACTAAAAATCAGAGAACTTTAACATCTCACACAGCTACAAAAGACAGAACTCAGATGAAACCCAGGACTTCTAGCTCCTTGGTGTATTTTGCGTTACTGGCAACTTCCTTCCCTAGCAGAATCCAGAGCTAGCCACTCAAAGTCTGCTCTTTTGTTGACCTATCCCAACTGAGATAATCTCAGTTCCCAGCACCCATGTTGGGTGGCTCACACCTCTGACATACTCTTCCAGCTTCCCCAAGGGCTCCCACAAATGTGGTGTACTCACATACACAAATAAATGTCTACAGTATTAACAGTTGAGGCTGGAGAAACGGCTCAGAAATGAGGAGCACGTGAAGCTTTCCAGTTCAGATCTTCACAGCCTCCTGGGCACAGCTCCGGTTGCCAGTGATATAGTTAGGGCCTCAGAATAAACCACTGCTGTGCCCATCCATAGGCCACTACATGGTTCTCTGTATTTACCGCCAGAGCCACACAGGCCCCGGGTTGGCAGCACTGGTCTCCTCAGACATGGAGACCCAGCCCTTTACCTCCTGGTCCTGGATCCTCAAGACTGATTCCCCACAGCATTTCCATGGAGACTGCCCAGAGACTGGACTAAGCCCTTCCACTCCTCCCCTTTCATAGGTGCCTCCCTGACAAGCTTCCTGCATGCCGATCTCTGTCTTCAGCCTGCTTCTAAAATCCAGCTTCAGGTGACACTTAGCTTCTTCATGACACGTAGGCCTCATCTACCTGTGTTGTAATCAGGCACCCTTGGTTACTTTTCTCATGGCTGTGACTGACAGATCTGCTGCTGCTACTCCATCCTCTCCAGGGCTCTCCCCTCCAGACAGGCCTTTTTCTGATGGGTACCTGCTTCTCAGCATATGCTTTCTCCCAATCAGCAGCTCTGAATTCCTTCTGTCTGTGGAGGGTAGCAGGGAAAGCCTTGTGATGAGTGCTATATAAAGATTTATTCTGGACAGGCAGTGGTGGCGCATGCCTTTATCCCAGCATTCTGGAGGCAGAGGCAGGTGGAGCTCTGTGAGTTCAAGGACAGCCTGGTCTACAGAGCTAGTTCCAGGGCAGCCATGGCTATTCAGAGAAACCCTGTCTCAAAAGAGGTGGGGGGGGGGAATTATTATTGCTTATTTTTTTTTAGTCCAGACCTCTCTATTGGTTAATTTTCTTAACACTCAGGGAAATACAATCAGATTTATTTTAGCTTATCAGGGGACTTCAGTCCATCATGATAGGGATAGTCATTGCCAGCAGCTCTGTGGTGGCTACTCGTGTTACATCAGGCAGGACGCAGATATAGAAAGGAACCATTGTAGTTGGATGCTCTCTGCCCCACCCGGTCCCCCAGAACTGGTTTCTCTCCAGCCTGCTTGGTCCCAGGAGCCACTTATTAAATAATTACTCTGAGGCTTAAAATTAATTGCAATTGATTGGCCAATGGCTTAGGCATATTGCTGACTAGCTCTCACAATTAAATTAACCCATTTCTATTATACTATGTTTTACCACAATGCTCGCGGCTTGTTGCTACACATCTCGCTTCCCCGGCAGCTACATGGCGTCTCTCTGACTCTCCCTTCTTTCTCTCTGCAATTTTGTTTGGACTTCCTGCCTAGCTATATTCTGTCTGGCCATTGGTCAAAAGAGCTTTATTCATTGGCCAATAAAAGCAAGACATATTCACAGCATACAGAAGGACATCCCATATCAAAACATAACAGGGCTGTATTTTCATACTCTCAGAGCCTCTGTCAGACAGATTCCACCTCCATAACTCCCCTCAAACAGCACCACTGGCTGGGGACTAAGCATTCAAACACTTAAGTTTGGGTAAGAGAGTGGGGTCAGGCATTTTACATTCAACCCACAACAATCTCTAAGTAACCCAAACTGGCCTGGGATTCACTCTACAGCCCAGATCAACCTAGAACTCCAGTCTTAGCCTCCAGAGCACTGGAATTACAGGCATGTGCCATCACAATTGTAAATGTCCTATGCCTGATGCGGAGGTCAGGCATCCGCCTCAAAGGGTACTGAAAGACCCAGGGGAAATGAAAGGGAAGAGAATGAAGCATCTTCCAAATCCTACATCACACCAAACCCGAGTGAAGCCCCCACCACCCAGCCCCACCAGAAGCTTTCTCTTGTGAGGTTCCAGATGAGGCTGATAAGGAACAGAACACAAACTCTAGAGAATGAACAGCATGATTCACCTCCCCAACTAATAATCACGGAGAAGCTTGTATTGTCTGTTTATCTGATGCCGTGGGTATGAAAATGAATTCTGAGTCACAATACACAGGAGGGACATTGCATCCAAAGACCTGCCTCTGCTCCATCTCGCTGGGTAAAAGCAGTGGTCCTGGGACCCAGCTGTTGGGGTGGGTGCTGCAGGTGGGGCACCCGGAAACTCACCTACAATAGGAGTGAGGCCAGGCCAGACTTGGGGGTTACCAAGGTTGGGGCCCGTTATAGGTTCAAGGTCTTCGCCACAATCCAAGTGTCATCTGTGAAAGACCCTTACTTAGCTTCAGTCCCTTAGACTTAGAACATGAAAAGGAGTGCCCTACATATAGAACAAGTCAGTCAGGAAAGGGGAGTGAGGGAAACGGCCCTGCAGAGATGGTGTGAATCAGAGCTGTCTCCCGCTACCGTAGAGCCTAGCCGGAGCATGGGTGGTATCACGTTGTCACACTGTCTTGCTGTGAAGCCTTTTGTATTGTCGTTGGCCTCACCACTGTAGGGCCCTGCTCTCCAGGGAAGGGGGCACCTGAGGGCTGCTGGCACCCTATCCTCTATGGCAGGTCCTCACAGCACTCACTACAGCCTCCTATTGCTCTTGTATGCTGTTTCTATCAGGACTGGGTAGGAACATGAGCAGTGATGCTAAAAGGTTGAAGTATCATCTCCCCTTCCATCCAGTTGCCAGCCTCGGGTGGCTGTAGACTTGCTCTGGGGTCCTACACTGAGATTCAGCTGAGCCTGTCATACCAGCTGTCCCCAGTGATGTCAGAAGCCCCTGTAATTCATTCGCCTCCAGGAAAAGCCCAGGCTCCTGCATCTGCCTTGCTGTTCATGAGCCGAGGGCAAATTGCTCCTTCACGATTCTCCACAAAAGGAGAGCCACATACATCTTGAGACAGTACCTACACCTCTCCATACTCTTTTAGGACCACGGATGCTGTTCATGGATGGCCATGCAGAAAGATGACCTGCCACCAAGAAGTGTGTGTAGAGCTCCCACCTGGGGAGCGGAAAGGCTCTGGAGACAGGGTGGTGATGGTTCCATGGCATTGTTGGAAAGTAATTAATGTCACCAAATTGTGTGTGTGTGTGTGTGTGTGTGTGTGTGTGTGTGTGTGCGCGCGCGCGCGCTAAAGAGCTAAGTAAAAGGGCTGGAGAGACGGCTCAATGTTTAAGGGTGCACACTTGCCTTCTAGGGATCTGGGTTTTGTTTCCCAGTAACCACGTTGAGTTTGATGAACGCCCAAGCTCCCAGCCTTAAAGTAAGGAAGCGGTGAGAGGGAATGGGCACACTAGCCCCTAGGACAACACTTGCTGAATTGCCCTATGTTATCTCCCCCACCCCGTCTCCCATCCCTCTTCTTAAGAGGGCTTCCCCAGGGATCGCTTCTTCCATCTGAATTTCTGAGGGGTCTTCTTTCAGGACCCCAAACTCACACCGTGTAGAAACTCGTTTATTCTTCGTACAAGGATGTAGAAACGTACATTTAGAGACATTTAGAAACATGTTTAAGGCTAGGCAAGCCCTAGAGAGCAGCACTGGAATTCTGACATCTGGTTGCCCAGCCCCGGGAAAGATAGGAAATGTCGCTTTCTTGCTTTGCCAGAACTTCTGAAGCAGAGATCCCTGACTTCTTTGCCGGCTAACAGGAATGTGTGGCATGAAAGCCAAACTACAAAACCTACAGGGTTCTACCACCAGGTGGTGCCGTTCTAAGAGGGTCAGGCTGCCCTCACCCCAGTTCTGCAGTCTGTCCATGGCAACTGCTTGGAAGAATGGGCCAAAGTGTGGGCCTCATGCCCTGTGCCTTCTCCAGTTCCGGGAGGGTGGGGGAGGAAGGACGCCAACTGTGCTGTTGACACTGTGCTCGCCTGTCTCTCACTGGGCCCTAGACCTCCCTGATTAGACTAGGGGCCCCACCATTGAACATCAGGGAGTCTCCTGGCTCTACCTCCCCGGTGCTGGGTGGGACTAAAGGCATGCACCACCACTGCCGCGGTCACCACCACCACCACCTACGTCCCCACCTCCCAACCCACCCACGTTTTAGGTGCTGACTTACTGATTTGAATATGAGAGGTCTAAATTTCTTCCATTTTACAACTGGATCTAGGTGTCAGTTTTGTTTTGTTTTTAAGTTTTAATTATGAGTTCCTTTATTCTCTTAGTTATCCTAAAAGTATTTTTTACAATATTTTTTATTAATTTATTTCTTACAAAGTGAAAGGATAAGACCCTCATCCAGCCCCCTGCTTTGGCGGCCATGACGGGATGCAGAAGAGACCCCGCAAGACATAAATCTCTGACTCAGCACATGGTGCTTAGTTTCCTGCCTTCTGACCTTGCAGGACCTCCTACTCAGATACCCTCCATGTGGCAAGGAACCAGTCAGAAGTTAGCTGGCTGGTGGGCTCTGGACATGCTCTACAGTAAAAGTGGCATAACAGTGATGTGCAGAGCATAGCAACCACCCTGGGAGGGCCCATAGGCCATAGCAACCAGTTGACCAATCAACACTGGACAGGTTGCCCAAGCCTGGAAGCGCACCAATCCTGACACTATTGTGTTCCCCTAGACACTCCCCTTGTTCGTCCCAATAAACCCTACCCCACCCCATGGCCCTTCTGGGTCCTTCTCACACCAACCACTGTGTTGGACAGACAAGGGAACTGAGTTAAGACAGTTAACTCGTTAATTAATAAAAGGCTCTTTGCTTTTGTATTGGAATGGGTCTCTTTGTTACTGGGGAGGTTAAGAATCTGGGCACAACAATAGGTTTCAGTTTTTTTTTTTTTTTTTTTTTTTTTTTTTAAGAACAAACAAGTTTCTTAAACAAAGGGCTATTCATCAACCAACACCTCTGATGGTAGGAATGAGAGGTGGGGGAGAGGCTTGAAT
Organism: Phodopus roborovskii; assembly: GCF_943737965.1. Classification (NCBI taxonomy): domain Eukaryota; kingdom Metazoa; phylum Chordata; class Mammalia; order Rodentia; family Cricetidae; genus Phodopus; species Phodopus roborovskii. The sequence continues at coordinate 10,931,797 of NW_026125295.1, read as the reverse complement.
CAGCCCCACAGTACTACAAGACAGTGACCAAGAATGAACAGTTCCTGTAACCCCTTGAAACAAGCCCAGACTTGCCCAAGTATGTTCAAAGATAAGAAACTAGAACCTCACCCTATCCAAAAATTTACTAATATAACTGCTGCCTGCTTAACCAGTTATGTTTGAGATAACCTAACTGTTCCTGAAATTGCCCTAGTGTACTTAAAAGAACCTGCAAATTTGTCCCCGTCCGCCATTTTGTAAAGTGACTGGCCCTGCATGCTGCTAAATTAAATCTCTTTGCTTTCATTTACTGTTTGAGTCTGGGGCCTTCCTTGTTGTTTTCTTGGACCACCTACACATAAGTTAACCAATCCGTGGAAAGAAACCACCTTGATCGTGATATAAAATCTTTTTCCTGTGCGGTTGAATTCAGTTTTCAAGTATTTTATTGAAAATGTTTTATTTCAGGCTGGGGCTATAGCTCAGTGCTAGAGGGTTCAACAACACAAGGCTCTGGGTTTGATCCCCAGGCCTAAGCATAATAACAAAACATAAATGGAAACTGTCTCTTGATTCACAACTGTATGATTTGGGGTCGACGAGATGGCTCACTGAATAAGGGCACTTGCCAGCAAGGCTGATGACCTGAGAGAGAGAGAGAGAACATCTGTTGATCTGTTGGCTTCACAAAAGGATTCCTGGGACCACAGTTCTCATGAAAGAATTGAAGCCATGGAGTAGGATAGAGAGCAAAGTGTGTGGGAGCTATGAGGTCCTCAGATAAAAGGAAGGCCAAAATGCAATAGACAGAGCATGCTGGGGGAAAGCTGGTGCTAGGAGGGTATGAGAAATCTCATAAAAGTCACAGCCCTTTGGGCACATCATCACTGATCTTCCAACTTCCCAGGTCTGGCCCATTTCCCCCTCCTTGGAAGTACGATACTTCTTAATAAACTGTATCTGATTCTGCTACTAAAATTCATAAATAACAGCCCCAAGCAAAAGCCAATGACTCACAAAATACCTGTGAAATGCTATAAAGAGAAATGTGTCAGCATGGCAGATAAAAAGTTATCAGAAAAATGCGGGGCTGAGGATGTGTCAGGGGTAAGTGCTGTTGCCTGGCATGTCCAAGGCACATAGTTCCAGTCCCAGCATGAAATGCAGAAAAGAAAATCCAGGTGTGTGGTACATGCCTGTAATTCCAGCACCTTGGTGGTGGATCCTGGAGAATAAGGAATTCAAAGCCAGCTTCAGTTAACTCTGGAGTTCAAGGCCAGCCTGAGACCTTGTCTCAAAAAACAAACAAAAACCTGAGAGAGAAAGACAGGCAACCAGAGAGACAGAGGCAGAGAGAAAGGATAGTGTGTGTGTGTGGAAAGGAGGGATGAGGAGAAAAGAGAATGAAAGAAGGAGATTCCCCACTCCCTAAATCAGAACAATGTCTCCTTCCACTCGCAAAGTGGGAATACAGCAAGCTGGACGTAAAATGAAAACCGTATAGAACAAGTATCGCTTGGGGCAAAAGACAAGGGCTTTAAAGAAAAGTCAGATCGGAAATGAGTAGTCAACCGCTCATCTCAGTGGTCACAGCCAACAGAGTCCTCTGGCTCAGAAATCGTGCCTTAGAGAAGCCTAGACTAAGAAGAGGATGGGGACATGGATTTACTCTGGGCACATTTGCAGGCGCTTCTGAATCGGTAGGTACTGTTCAGTTTAGAAACCACTACTATAGTGTTGGCATTCTCAGACATTTTAGGGGGTATTAGGGATTAGCAATTGTTTAGAGAGGTCTAACTGATCACGTTCAGTCACTGTGCAAACCAGTGAAGGAGATCTGCCAACTTCTTACATTTTCTACTTATTGGCCATGAGTACTGTTGATATTTACAGTTGCCGGTTATTAAAAGATGAAGTAACAAGAAGTAGTGGGTGGCTAAACCTCTCTACAAAGTGCTTTAAATGTTATAATCTTGTCATCAAACAAGATCTATGCTGTAAAATTATAACGGAGAGAGGGAGAGAGGAAGAGAGAAAGATAGTAAAAAGACTAGAGGGAAATAAACAAGAATTGTTTGTTTGTTTAGCCCTGGGGATCCTGGAACTCACTATTTAGATCAGACTGGCCACAAACTCCAGAGCTCTGCCTGCCTCTGCCTCTGGCATTCAGGGATTAAAGGCATCAGCCACCACCACATCCAGTTTAACAAGAGTGTTAATAGTAGTTATTTATGCCTGGTAAGATGACATACATTATCATTTTTAGGTCCTTCTTGGTGGTATTTCCTCCACCCTAAGTTTCCTAAAATTAAATTATGTTGTCAGTATAACATGTGTTATTATAGGGATCATGAGTACTTGACAGTCAAGCTTTCTCAGATGAGCCAGCATGGCTATCAATAGGCTCAGGTGGCTCTCAAGCCCCATCATGGCAGCCAACAAAATGCTGACCTTGCCACTGCACTATTAGCCTAGGGGAAATCATGGAATTTCTGGGTCTCTCCACTGAAAGCAATTTCTTTTCTCTTCTTCATCCCAAAATGGCAGCCTGATACAGGGGAAATAGTATTTTCAAGTCCCGGTCATGGGTAGCGGTGTCAAGCAGAGCCTGTGAGGTAGGAGGCTCTCACTGAGACCACAGGTCCTCAGGACTGGCATGGGAAAGCCATCTGACCCCTGGTCTTGAACACTGTCTTGCAGCTGTGTTATATGTTACTGTGCCTTCTGCCACGTGTCATATGCTGGTGAGCTCGCCAGCCGGCACCCCAGTAGATGCTGGGACCTCCAGTGGCACACAGACACTTCTCCGTGTCTCACACAACCCTACGCATGACTAACCAGTGGTGCTATCTCAACCCTACCATTTTTTTCCCTGTGGCACTGGACACATCAGTCATGATGTAACCCAAACATCATGAAGACCCCAGGGAAGAGGGGGATCAGCCTGGCTTTCTTGGACTTGTTTTGTGTGTGTGTGTGTGTTGTTATTTGTTTATTTGTTTTTTATTTCTTCTTGGGTGTTTCTCTCTCCCCTCACACCTGAGCTGTTGACTTTGATGGACAGGTAGGAAAACACAATGGACTTTGATGGACAGATAGGACAACACAGCAGTTAAAATGTGCCCCTGACCTGCCTTTTCTTTCCCCATTTCTGACCTCTGGACATCTGCTCTCCTTCCTGTTGGGCAGAAACTTCTCTCTGTCATGTCTCCTGCTTCCCTGCTCTAAGATTTCAGGTTGACTTCAAAACCCAAAGCAAAGCAAGCAATGTCTTTGATTAACACCACCTCCCTGACAGAAGCCTGCTTCTGCTTCTTGTCCTGCTTCTTGGTACAAAGGCCACAAAGAAGGAAAAGGATGAATTGTAGAGAAAAAAAAATGTTTGTCAGGAGATACTGAAAATAGAATCCCATTGCTTTATCAAATAAAAATATTAAATATAAATACAAATAAGCAGGAGCACAGCTTTATGTTTGTCAAATTAGCAAAGAAGCTTTAAATCCTAGTACCTGACCCCATACTGATGAGTAGTAGATACATGTAGGCACATTCTGACCCGTCTGGTCCTGCACCTCTTCAGCCCCAAATAAACACACAAAGACTTATATTAAATATAAACTGTTTGGCCAATGGCTTAGGCTTCTTACTGGCTAGCTCTCTCTTAAGTATTAACCCATTCATATTAAACTATGTATGGCTACGAGGCTGTGGCTTACCCATAATCCAGCATGTTACTCCTCCCGCAGTTACATGGCCTCTCTCTGTCCCTCTCCCCAGAATTATCCTCATCCGATAGCCCCGCCTATTCTTTCCAGCTACTGGACAATCAGTGTTTTATTCATCAACCAATAAGAGGAACATATATACAGAAGACCATCCCCTGACAGATACATCCATGAAAAGCACTGTGGAATGTGATTCCCTACAAGCCACTCAAACTGTGCTGGGATGGGGACTCCTGGGAGATGGGCCTTTGCACCCTTCACTGTAAGGGTGAACACTTGAAAAATATTTTTCTGGACCCACACCTTGTATCTGGAGAGTGGGCAGGTATTTGTCCAGAGTTGCCATATCAATGAGGTTCAGAGGCAGTCTGAAGAGCGCCCCCTATTCTCATTCTGTGGTAAGAGCTCTATTCATAGAGGGTTGGTTGTTCCTGGGACAGGAGTCCGTAGCCTTCTGTGAGTTTCTGTGACCTTCATTGTTAGTGACCTCCCTGCATCCTTCCTCTGGCGTCTCTTCCTGAGAGATAAGCTCCCCAAAATTCTCTTAGCTGCTCCTGATAGGTTCTGCTTCTATAAACGGATGGGTCAACAAAGTCTAGACCAGTACAGGAAAAGCATAGAAAATTAGGTCTATCCCTGAAACCCGTGGCATGATCCACTTTCTGAGAAAACGCCTGTCTTTCCTGGCTCTTTTGAGAGTTCCCAGAAGTACTTCATCAATCTAGTAACATAAACCAACTCCCGGGTAAGCTCTGGGCAGACGTGTCACTCCTGAAGCTACCAGGTTTCACTGAGCAAGCACATACCTGTCTGTGGAATAGTTGCTGGGCTAATGGGGTGAGGGCTAGCTGATCAGGGGTCTGTGTTTATAAGCAAAGGCTGGGCTTGCTTATACAGGCCACTTGATACTTGTCTGACCAAGGCTGTTTTCATGCTGTGTGAGCACAGACTCCATAGCAATCCCCACCCCTAAACAGCCCCTCTCTACACCTGTGATAACAGGTGGCCAGCCGGGAATCTCTGACGCTGGTTCCAAGAACAGAGCCAGGGTAGTGAGCTGCAGCTCCTCCCCCACATACACGCAGAGTAGCACTTTTTGCTTGTTTCTGCAATTTGGGAGTGGTAGGTGGTTTCTAAACTGCCTGAAGATGATCTCTGGAAAAAAAAAATAGTTTGAAAGGCTCAGATAGGAGGAAAAACTGTGAAAATAAAGGAACATTTCTGCCCAAACCCTCTGGATAGAGAGTGACAATTACTGGTCAGTATGGTCTGTGCTTAATTCTAAACACAGTTTCATATTAAATGTTTGCTCTTCTTGTTGCTTGAGTCTGGGGTTTTTGAGACAGGGTCTCATGTAGTCCAGGCTGGCCTGTAACTTCCTATGTAGCCAAGGATGCCTCTGAACATCCTATCCTCTGCCTTTATCATCCAAGAGTATAGTCATGCACCACCATGCCCATCTCAGGGAGGATTCTTTTGTGATAATACACACTTGGCAAAAATATTACTTCACCCTTATTCCAAAAAAGAATATGCTCAGGGAGAAATCTGGAAATAGAAAGGCGTGCTAAAGCGTGGTGATGTCTGATGCAGTGCTCAGCCTGCCCCTTACTCCCTTTATCGAGACACAAAGGGGGTGTGGCAGCCCCAGTGCATACCCCCAGCTAGTACGCAAAGCTCAGGAAGGTAGGTGCCTGCCAAAGCCACGTTGCCCCATGGTGACGGATCAGAATTCACACTAGGATCTGAGTTCTGGCCACCCGGTTTCTACAAACATGCCAGTGTGCCTGATACCACATAAAAAGGACAGCTACCGACAGGAGACAAGGTGCTCAAGGTGATAAGGTGCCCTGGTCGGAGGACAGCAGCTGGTGTCTCCTGCCTAGAGCATCTCTGCTCCCCCAGGAACCTCCTCCTCCCTAACAGTCACACCCAAAAAAAAAAAAAAAAAAAAAAACCGCTGGCTTCCTGCTGCCCTGCCTCAGGCCTCTTGCCATCCTGATCCTTTCTTGTGGAAGCTTCTCCAGAGTAGTCCCTTCTGCTGATAAAATAACGTCGATCCTGTGCCAGTTGCCCACAGTTACCCCAGGGAGGTGACTGCTGCTGACTCACGGAGAGGCCACTTGGGAGTGTCCTTAGGTGCCTGCAGGTTGGGAAAATCCTCTGTCTATTTACCTTCCGGTTATATTATTCCGGCTTCTCTCCCAGCCTTATCCTCCCAGTCCTCCCTCTGTCCGCCCACCCAGTGTAATAAAGCATCTCGCAGAGTGTTTGATACTCAAGGAACTGAGGTGTTTTAATCAGCCACTCTTCTCTGTCTGGTTTTGATGGGATTTTCCTGTCCCTCCTCACCCAGGAGATGGTTAGTTTAGTTCCATGCCCTCTTTAGGAAATGAGTACCCTGCAGGAATGCTGGAGGTTTTTGTCTGCATGTTAAACAGACATCACAAGATGACACCAGATTTGAGGGGCTTGGCTGAGGGAGGGGGATTAAAGCAGGTAGAATTGAGTGAGTGAGGGGCAGGAGGGTCCCGTGAAAAACAGGACTTCTCCAGGGAAAGCTGACAGAGAGATCTCTCCATGTTTCAAAAGGAAGTGTTGCGGTTGGTGTTTTCCAAACACCAACACACGGCACCGCACCCGTCTGCCACTTCATCCCCCACCCCTTGCCCTTCCACAGACTTGGCCTTTCTTCAACGTGAGCTGGAATATAATTCACCTCCCTTAGCTAGTGTCTCTGGACTGGCTCTGATGACTGTTTGATTACCAGTCAACCCTGTGCCCCTCATCTGTCTTCTTTGGCCCCGGATGAGCACTCAGACTGGCCAAGGCCATTTAGTGTGTGAGGGTGCCTGAAACTAGGGGGGAGGACGAACAGCTGTCCTGAACACCCTCCCTCCTATGATGGACAGAACCCTCTGTGGACAGAATAATTCCTCAGTCTAAGTTGTTTTCTGGGGTGGTTTGCCACAGCATGGAAAATCTGACAGACCACCATGGTTCCGGCACAGAGGAGGTCATTCCAGTTCTCCACGCTGCTTTTTAGCTCGGAACCAGTTTGTTGGCCTCGGGTTCTCCTTTGAATAGCTTTAGTCTTTAACTCTTCTCTATCATGTCCCAAAGTACAAATTCCACTGCGTCATCTCATCTCCCTCGGCCCTCTTCTCAACAAAACACATCTCTCCCACCCTCCTTACAATTCCACAGACAATGAGACTCTTCTGGGTGACTGCAGAGTGGCTTTTACACGTGTCACCCTGCTCAGCCCACCAAAAACCACGTCTAACTGGAATCAGTCATCCAGCCTCATAGCCATGGTGTACACTGACTCTCTGAGGAGCTAAGGACTAAGAAAGGGGCTTTTTAAAACTATGTTTCAGTCTGAGGATGGTGGTTCCCGACACCGAGCTCCCAGATTTTTAGAGGTGTCACTGGGTTGGAGACTGTTTTTTCAAGTGATACTGGTCTTACAACTCTTCCAGGAAGCTCAGCTGGTCCCTGCTTCTTCCGGGCTGCAAGAGTCATCTGTGCAGCTTTATTGCAGGGAGGGGCCTAGTGAATCTGATCCGTTTCAGGGACTTCCTGCAGCTATTTTGAGTTGTTTCTCCCCCTGCTTCCCTGAAGGAAGGATGGAATGCTATGGGATAAAAATAGTACACAACAATGGCACATGCCTATAATCCCAGGTTCTCCGAGGCGGGAGAATCAGAAGTTTGAGGTTATCCTCAGCCATTGTGCTAGTCTGAGGCCAGCCTGGCTAGAAGGGACCTTATCTCTAGAAAAGGGAAAAGAGGGGTTGGAGAGATGGGTCAGAGGTTAAGAGCACTGGCTGCTCTTCCAAAGGACCTGAGTTCAATTCCCAGCATCCACATGGTGGATAATAGCCATCTATAATGAGATCTGTGTCCTCTATACAGGCAGAACACTGGATACATAATAAATAAATCTAAGAGAGAGAGAGAACTTTCTGGCAACAAACCTGGTGGACACTGTGACATGTCATTATAAGTTTCACTGCACTTGGGCAGACAATGTCCCCATTATGGGAACAAATCTCAAGACAAGGCAATTTACAAGCCTTGCTGCCTTTAAAATTGAATTTAAAATAATATCATGAAGACTGAATGTCTTTATACCAAGGCCTGAAATGAGCAAAGGGCATTTCAGTCAAGGCACTGGGAGCCTGGAAGGACAGCTATGGCTGTATGGAATGTTTTTGCAGCCCCACACAGAAGAATCTGAGCTGAAAACCCCAGATATTTCTGGACTTGAGCATCTAAACAAGATCCTAACGACAAGGAAATTATCTGCTAAGACCCTGTGGGAAAATCAGATGTGGGGAATGAGTGAAAAGCATAGCGATAGCTTTCAAAAGTCTAGGACAAGAAAGGACGCGCTTGGTGTTAGAATTGGATGGAAAGGAAATCAGAGCAGAAGCCACTGTGATGGCTGACCCCAGCTGCCACCTGCCGGGAGCTTTTTCAGGGAATCATTAAAAGACCCTTGCCATCATCAGTCCTTCCCCAGCTCAGTGCCTGCCTGACCCCCATCCCTTGCTCCCCTTTCAGGGAACGGGTGAGCATTACACCTCTGCCCTTGCTTTTCTTCTCCCTGGCCACTGCAATGGCCGGATCAAAGATTATGACTGTGGCAGACGATGCCTGTCCAGCACAGTCCTGCTTTGCTCTCTCTCTCTACCCTGCTGGAGGGAGAGTAGGAGCTCTCCCTCTCTTCCCTTTCCTTTTTTATTTCTTTTGGGACCGCCTATAATTGCTGATAGGATTAAGAAACAGTTCAACTTTGCACTGTGTCCTTGTAGGATCCTAATTTTTGAAATAGAAAGAGAACTGGGAAATGGCTCAGCAGTCAGGAGTGATAGCGTTCTATCACAGGGTCAGAGTTCCCGTGATAACATTCGCATCATGTGCTTTACAAAAGACTGTAGCTCCAAGGGATCTGACATTTCCTTCTGGCTTCCATGGGCACCTACACACACACACACACACACACACACACACACACACACACAAATAAATCTTTTAAAAAGCTGGAAAGAGATCAAATTCAAAGTGTGGCTCTGATCTTCAAGGTTGGAGATCTGATGTTCAGGGCCAGGCTCCAGTTTTCAGATTCTGACCATTCTCTTCTCTCAAAAACAGAGGAATATCAAGCAAATGGGGGAGGAGGGGATGCTACTGTGAGGAGCTGGGCATGATGGTGTAAGCCTTAGTCCCAGTTCTGGGGAGGCAGAGGCAATGTGGATCTTTGTGAATTTAAGGCCTGATCTACAAAACAAGCCAGGGCTGTTTCACACAGAAACCCTATCTTGAAAAGACCATTTTTTAAAAAATGCTACTGAAAAATGCAAAGGAAGAACCTGTAAACAAATTGGGCACATGTCCCAGTACATTCCTGTTTTCCCAGTGTCTGTGTTTGCCACCTCTCCTTCAGCTCTCAAGATAGCTATCTTGGACAGTGAATTATATGCTGTCCTTTTGGAGTTGAGGCACAAGCTTGTTCTGGTTTGGTTTGCTATTGCTTTTGAGACAGGGTCTCCAGTAGCTCAGGATGGCCATGAATTAGCAATGTAGCCAAGGCATGCAGATGTAGTGAGGTAGTCCTTCTGTAGCACTGACCACGCCCATTGGGGGGTGGAGCGATGGGCGGAGGTGACCTGAGGAAGGAGGTCGGAGGGGGCCAGGAAGGCGCTCTCTTTCTGGCGTGACTCGGACAGGAGAGGATCGGGTTGAATTTCCTGGTGTTCATCTGTCTAGGTTGTAAGTTATTTCTCCCTGAATAAACATCTATTCGGCCTATTTGTTTATCCTGACCCTTATTTACCGCAATATGCAGACCTTGGCCTTTTGATCTCCCCGCCTCTGCCTCTTAGTGTGGGCATTACAGGTGTGCACCCCAACACCCAGCTTGCTCAAACTTGCTTAGAGGAGCCAATTCAGGGTAGAAATAAGCAGGTGCTTGCTTTCCACTTACACGATAGGCTTCCCCGAACCTTGAGTGCTTGAATGCACAGATACTAGCCTAGGTAAGGAAACAGACTTAGAAAAGATGTAGGTCTTGCCAGGTATGTGCACAGCACAGGACTGAAAGTGAAAGAGGAAATGTTGGCTGGCTGACAAAGCAGGCTTTGTTAGTCATGCTTCCCACCACAGGCAGGGAGGGCTGGAACAGTTCCTGTGATGTGGCCCATTGGTATCTCGAGATCTAACCATGCAGCACTTTGTTCCGTAGGAGCAGCTTAATAAGGAGGAAGCCTGAAAAGACCCCTTCCCCTAGCAGACACTGAATCCTGGGAGGGCCTCCCCAAGAGCCACAAGACATAAAATTAGAGACGGGACCATGGAAAGGGATGAACAAATCTTAGGAAGAGAAGATGCTCGGGGGGTGGGGAGGTGATGAAATTTATGTGATTTGAAAGTAGAAGGCACCTAGTAAGAAGAGGACAAGAAAGATGGGAGAGGATAATGAATACGAATAAAATATGTAGGCCGGAGTGATGGCTCAGCGGGTAAAAGCACTTGTCCCCAAAGCAACAACCTGCGTTCAGATGACTGGAATACTCATAAAAGCCAACACCAGACTCAGGGATGCGTGACTGTAATCCCAGCACTCCCGTGGTGAGATGGGAAATGGGAGCAGATGAATCTTTCGGAACTTCATAGCTCGGCTCAAAGTGCACAGCGCAATAGCAAAGAACAGAAGGACCCTGTCTTAGGCAGGGTGGAAGATGAGAACCAGCACCAGAAGCTGATCTCTGACCTCCACGTTACGCTAATGCTCATGGGGGACCTTGGCAGATTCCACGGCAGGCGAGGTTGACCGAAGCAGAGGGACAAACATGCCAGGCAGACAGAGCTTACGTGAGAAGTTTTATTAGAAAGGGAAAGGGGGGGGGGGAGAGGTAAAGAGACGCAGAGAAACAGAGAGGACAGAAGAGAAGAGGCAGACAGGAAAAGGGAACAGCAGGAAAGAGGAGGAAAGAGAGGGAGAGAGAGCAGGAAAGAGAACGTAAGTGGGCGGGTCTTTCTTTTAAAGGGTCCTTTGCACCTGAGCTGACCCGGGTACTGCCTGAGTGCACTCTGCCAGGTGATGGGGCAGGCCAGCGTAATGCCTGAATCCTTACACTCCACACACAGGCCAAGGCATTCCTTCTCATACACCTTGTATACACATACATACACAAACATAAGTAAATATTTTAAAAAGAACAAAACTTTATGACTTACATATGTGAAAATAACATAATAAAACCTGTCACTCTATACTAGCTTAATTTTAAAAGTAATAAAAAAAATAGGAACTCAGAATGAAGGCATAAATGAAAGAATGAAAGAGAAGAATGCTTTTCTACAGAGGAGCACGTGTGTTATGGAATTTTCCACCCGGTTCCACAACTGCCTCAGCCGCAAATGAACACCCAGAGACTTATATTAATTATGAAACTGTTGGCCAATGACTAGGGTTTCTAATTGGCTAGATCTGTCTTAATTAACTAATCCATTTGTATTAATCTAAGTATTCCCACATGGTCTTATTTTAGTGGAGGTCCAGGAACCTCTTACTCCTCTGGTGTCCTACATGGAGATTGCCTCTGACTACATTTCCTAGAATTCTCCTCATCCCCTAGACCCACCTATCTTGCTTCCCTACTGGCCACAGTGTTTTATTCATCAGCCAATAAGATAAACATATACAGAAGACCATTCCGCATCACACATGGTCAGATGTTTGTAGCCGCCTGCTTTTCTTCTCTGAATAGGTTTTCCTCTGGTTCCCACAATGCCATGAAGTATGGTGCTTTGTTTTGGTTTTTTACCTAAGACCTCCAAAGCCAGGTGTCCAGACAAGATTCTCTAAATAAAACCATCGTGGATGGGTGTGACCAAGGAAGCCCACGATGACCAAGAGTAAGCAGAAGTTTGATATCAGGAAGGAGGCAGAGATGAATTCCAGAGCTCAGCTCACTTTCTCCTTTATAAAGTTCTTCCGGACTGGGATGTAATGTGACCCGCTGCCTCCCACGCTTACGATGGTGCCTTCGCTGACTCGAGGACGGTACCCTCAACCTGTGAGCCAGAATAAGCCCTTCCTTCCTTATGGTGCTTTTTTTTTTTTTTTTTTTTTAATTACCTTTATTTGTTTTATTTGGGGAAGGTGCCATGCCTGCTACCTAGGCATGCCTGGAGGGAAAAGGGCCATCTTCTGGAATCAGTTCTTCCTCCCATGTTGATCCTGGAGTGAGGTGCTGCTGTCAAGCTTGGCAACAGCATCGTTATCTGGTAACCCGCCTCAAAGACCCTACTGCATTGCTTTTGTGGGGTATCTTGTCACAGTAACAAATTTAGTAAACTATCCCTGCCCTGCTTCACACCCCTCTTCCCCCACCCCACTCCCACATACACAGTTTCCATTGTGGCTGGCATCACATTCCCCCACAGTCACAGAAATGTGTTTCCTCCTGAAAGCAGCCCTACAGACTACAGCCAGGATTTCTGAATCTTCTTCAAATCCCCCATGACAGCGCCCCTTACCAGCAGGAAGTAGTTTGGAAAGAACGACGCCCAAATTCCCAAATATTGTGTATAAATGTTTGTTTTCATTTAATTGGACTTTGTTATATAAAATAAAATAATAAAATTAAAAAAAGAAAAAAACAGGCTGGAGTTTGGAACAATAAAAAAAAAAGAATGTATCTACATTTAAGAATGTATCTACAAACCTACATACAAAAGTTTGCTGGGCTCCTTTGAGAAGACTGCAACTGAGCCATCAGAAAGTGTCCCTGGGATAAGCCAGATCCAGGAAGCATGTGCCCCAAACAAGAACAACACACACACACAAACACACACACAGACACACACAGCCTATCTTCATTTGCATGGAGGCGATTGTAGAAATGCATGGGCAGCTTCTTACCCTAACCCAGTGAGGATCGTGCCACAATGGAGAGCCCTCAGTGTGGTATTCTTCTGTTACTGCCCATGTTTTCAGGGTACTAAATACACTTGTCCTTTTCCCAACTCTGATATAAACTGAATTCTTTCACTGGCCGACTAAGTTCCCCAACACAGACTTGGCAATTCAGGTCATTTTGTTTTTCCCCTACTACTGTTCTTAACAAAATATGATGGGCCTCAGCCCAGGTAAGAATTTGCCTGAGGGTCCTCTCTCCAACTATAACTGCCAAACCTCTCCGTTCTTCCATTTATTTCTTCCCTATAAACAAGAACAATACTTAGATGCTCCTGCAGACATGGGCCAATTTGTGAGCTGAACTAATTAGGGCTATAGGGTTTGACAGTAATTACAGAATTCAGTGTTACCATCTGCAGAGACCTACCCACCACTGGGTCACTGTATTTTTTTAAAAAGACAGAAAATTATGTCTGCCTTCCAGGGATGGGGCTGTGTCTGGAAACATGTCCACAACTATGGGGGTCGGGAGTTCTTTCATTTTAGCATGTTCTGAAGCAATAACTTTTAAGGAGTACTTGTGCATCTGTGACTTAGTTTCCCACCCCCACCCCCTGACACACGATAGAGCCTCAAGATCGTCATTTCTTGGTGGCAGATAGAAGCTGGCAGCAATGAAAGCCACAGGATCCGGAACACTCACATCCAGGTCATCCCAGATTCTCTGGATAATGACAGACAGGATCTGCAGCTCTGTGCCCCTGGGAGGCTGGCCAGGGGGACCTGCGCAGAACACACAGGGTCTTTTCCTCTTGCCGGTTCTCGCCACCTTCCCACTAAGCTCCGTTGTCTTGTCTTTTCTTCCCAGTTCTGTCAGCCCCCTGTGGCAGCCCGTCCACTAAGGTGTTTCCACAGAGAAGCTGAGGCGTGGGTGAGTCTGCACATTCCGTCCTGCTGATTCACCTACCTGCCTGTATTCAGTCGGAACCCATCCCAGCACTCTGGGCAAGTGTTGGTCTGTCCCTCACATCTGCGTTTCCCTCTGCCCTATCCACTGAACCCACTCCTTCAAGGGTAGCTTAGCCTTGCTGCTACCAAGCCCACAGCTCTCTTGCTCCCACAGAAGTGCAGAAACTAAAAGAGCCCTCAGGCCAGGTGAAGGGCTCTTCAGGCAGACGGTATCTCCTGGGTTTCTGGAATGAAGAATCAGAGGCCTGCAATTTTCCTTGTGACCCTATGGCCCGCTGTTTGCCCTGGGTTGAGAGAGTAGGTTTGGGTTGTTCCCACACTTGGGAACTGCATTCCAAGTCAGAGCCCACAGGAAGTAGCTTCTCCTTCCTTTCCTGATGTGAGCCCCAGCAGCCAATGAGGCCACTGCCAGGACCGTGCTGGCTCCAGGACAATCAATGTTTGCAAGCCAGGTGTGCCCACACCCTGCTTCTGACTCTTCCTCATGTTAGTCCAACTCCCCAAGACCAGCATGCTAAGGGAAGATCAGACAAGATCAAGAAAAATGCATGGGTGTCAGCAAACCAAGCTAAGAGGGAACAAGTGAGATTCTGACCCATCCAGGATCTAACAAATGTGCATCCCAGATATCGATATAAAAATGAGCCTCAGATAAACAATTGTTTTTCTAAGTGTAGCACACGTACTGTTTGGGACATAATTATTGTATTTTTTTATGTCTCTCCTGTCTGCTGTGTGACATCTCTGACTTGAAGAGTAGACAGAGCCAACGGGAAGTTTCGAATTATAAAGAAGAGCATGAAAGGAGATGTGTTAGAGAGACAATTACACTATCAGGCTAATGGGATAATGCGCCCCTGGGAATTAAAACCCCCCTAGCAGTCTCGTGCTTGGGGAAGGAGGAACTTGCTTGTCAGGTAGAGATCTCATACAGTTTTGACAACTGGTCAGACAGTGATGAGCAGAACCACACCTTAGCCAGAACTGTTTAGCTCTGCGGTCTCTGGCCCACTATTTAAACCTATTCTGAAGATTGACTTGATTCAGGGGAGTATGGGCACTAGACTCCATTTGACCCTCTTCCCCATGTGGCCAAACTGAATAAATCTTTCTCTGCTTCTCCATATTACTTGTCTCTTTAATTGGCATACTAGTGACAAATGACTGAGCCTGGCTTATTGGGACTACAAGACTCTAGACTTTGAACAGGGTGAGTCCTGGAGCCAAAGGAGCCCTGCCTTCCCACAGGATCTGTTTTCAGGCATGATGGAACCCTAAGAAGTATGGCCTCCTTAGCCCACTGAAGAGTAGATTAAGAGCAGGGTTTGGGCCAAGCCAGGTGAGTTGCCCACAAATGAGGAGCCCACACACACCTCCTCACTATGCCGCCAAAGTCACTCCAGAAGTGGCAGATGCTCTACAGTAACTGCCACTGGACACCTGTGCTCTAGCATCAGAAGAAACTTCTCTGGCCACATCTTAAACTCAAAGCCACTGTGATCTCCAGATCTGCTGTCAAAGACACTGTGAAAATCTGGAGATCTGCTGAACTGAGTGCAAGGAGACTCTAGCTGAAGCCCTAGAGGGCCGTTAGGGGCAATATGCCTCACACACCCACACAGACATGGTGACAGCCCTTGGCAGATGCGGGCCTGACAAACTCCCTTCATGCAGATGTAAAATCCTGAGAGACTGGTGCCACAGGCATTGAAGCGTCCCTGAGAAATAGGAACTAGGATGTCCAGAGGAGCAGGGGACAATGGGTGGGCAGAGCTCCCAGCTATCAGCAGAAGTGTCCTAGCCTCAGTCCACCCTTGGGAAACATGGGCATGCTATAAGGAGTTAAGAAAATGGCAGCCAAGTGCTACAGCAAAAGAGGGAGGAGCTGGATCTGGAGAGGGGGTCTACTCCCAAGCCACAAGTCGCTGCTCTGCAGGCTAGGATTGTCTTCTTGCTTCCCCTTTTAAACTCAGAAACGCAGACACACGTGTCTCATTGCAGCTGTGACTCCATAGATTCCAAACAAGAAGCAGCCCCAGACAGAGCAGCTGAGGCTCAGAAGTGGCTGGCAGTGGTGATAGGGGAAACTGGAACTGCCTCAAGCCCTACAGGAGCAGTCATATCCAAAGGGGACAACACGGGTTCCAACTGGTACACTTCCAGAAGACACTGCCCTAACCTTCTCATTTTACCTGCATGCCCACAGACAGGCCAGATGCCCTGTCCTCCTATCTGTGGCCTCTCTCAGACTGTCCTCCAGCCACCCTGGACATAGCAGCGCCACTCGGAGCCTTTGCTGGGGTTGTTTCCAACCACCTTCCATGCCCTGCCCTTGTGCAATGGTATCTAAATCACTGTTTACATATAGGGCAGTTTAACAAAGCGCTGACAGCTGGGGGCCAGGATCTCAAGCCCTGGGTTCTGGGCTCTACCTCCAACTCTGAGATGGAATAAGCTTGTGAATATGGTCAGGTTAATTAGCTTTCCTTGGTGCTCTTATATGTAAAATGGGGCCGTAGACTCCTCAGGGTATGGTAAGAATCAAATTAAATAATGCATCAAGCACTTAGCAAAGGGCCTGAGAATAATGAGCAGTGATCCTATCATCCATCTACCCACCTACCAGCCTATACATGCGTCATACGCCATCTATCTACTTATTTTTCTACCTGGCCATTCACCTATGTATTTGTGTGTGTTTTCATTTACATACCTACTAATCTATCCATCATTTATCTATTTATCAATCTACTACCTATCTTCTTATTGTTTATCTATCCCTCCCACCTACCTACCTACCTGTTTATCCATCCATACTAAAAAAAAAAAAAAAAAAAAAAAAAAACAGGTCTCAGTCTATGACAGTTTCACCCTATAGCAATCACAACTACCCAGAGTCTAGCACAAAATAAAGGTTGTTGGGTGAATAAATGAAAAATAACAATTGTCAGTGTGATAGTTAATGCTATCAATTTGACAGGATCTAAAATTGCCTAGGATACAAGGCTTTGGATAGACCCATGAGAAATGATCTAGATTAGGTTGGTCTCTGCATCCCTGCGAGGGACCACACTGCTGAGCCTGGTTGAGATGGAAAGACTCACCTTGAATGTGGACAATACCTCACTATGAGCTGGAGTCTTAGACTGAATGAAAGGAGAAAGCGCTTTGAACACCACACTTAATCTCGCTCTACTCTCTGACCATAAGACACAATGTGACCAGCTGCCTGGTGCTCCTCCTGGCCTTCCCTGACACAATGAAACACACACACCCTCAAACTAGAAACAAAACAACCACTTGTTTCTTAAGCTGCATCTGTCAGGCTTTTACCACAGCAACAAGAACAGAAAATAATACAAACCTTCCTTCTTGTTCCCTGCCTTCCTTGCCTCAAAGGGACTTAGAAACAACTTCCTCATAAGCAGTTGCTGTTAAATGCAAGGCGAAGATAGAGGATTCTACAAATTCAAGAATAGCTTGAGCTATATAGAGAGCACCAGGATAGCCAGTAGCAATACATTGTCTCAAGAACCTAATAAATAAATATAATATACAGACCACGAAAGGTGATAGAATCCTGTCATCCCAGTACTAAATAGTCCAAGGCAGGAGAATCAGGAGTTAGAGGTCAGTGTGGGCTGCAAAATGACAGTCTTTCAAAAACAAAATGAAGCAAAAACAGAACCACAAATGTAAGAGTTATACTGAGTCTGCTTTTTTAAAAATTGAGAAAAAAAACTTACAATTCCACCCTGCCAATGATAATTATTATGCCCATCAAAAACCCGTCACAGGTTTTGAAACCTAGTTTTAATGGTCAATTGTGAAAAAGAGTTTTCCATTTCATTTAGCACATTTTGTCAGTTTTCCTTCTACGTGACTACATGGTAGCACTGACTTGCTGAGACACTTTTCATTTAATCTTTTTATTGAGACAGGGTCTTGTGTGACCCACATTGGTCTGTAATCTCACTATGTAGCAAAGGATGACCCTCAACTTCTGATCCTCCAGTCTCCACCTCTTAAGTGCTGGCATTATAAACACATTCACCCTGCCCAGTTTAAGTGGCATTAGAGAGGAAGCTCAGGGCTTCCTGCATCTAGGCAAGCACTGGACTAACCAATACAACTACAGGTTGTTGAATCACTGTACTGTTAAACACTGAAGTGGTTTCGTTTTTCCCCTGCAGGAAACATCTTCCTGCCTGCAGGTTTTTCCTGGAGAATAGAATTACTTCCTTAGGACCAGATTTCTAAGAAAACTAATGGGTCTGAGCTGACAGTGACATATATATATATATATATATATATATATATATATATATATATACATAAATTTATTTTTATCTTATGTGCTTTGGAGTTTTGCCTGCAGGTATGTCTATGTACAGGTGTCTGATCCCCACGGACTAGAGTTACAGACAGCTGTGAGCTGCCATGTGGGTGCTTGGAATTGAACCCAGGTCCTCTGGAAAAGCAGCCGATGCCCTTAACCACTGAGTCATCTCTCCAGCCTCCACGGTGATTTTTTTTTTAACTGTGAATTGTCATTTTTGTTGGAGAAAATGCCATTATTGTTAGAGAAGTATTAGATTTTAGGAATGCTGTAAGAAGCAAAAATCACATTTCACCCACTCAAAGGTAGTCAGTACCCCTCACGTGTTATTTCCTTTCCATGCAGTTTTTCTTTGAGTGTTGGGAGATTATTGTCTGTTAGTTTTAGTTCATGTGTGAATTAAAGTAATGATGATACTCTAAATAAACTAGAGATCACCTTTTGTTTACATGTAGCAGCTAAGTGTTTTCCATTTTATAAATATTGGATCAAGAAGAGCACAATTTCCTTTGAGTAAATGCTTTATCACTTAGTTTCCCATTACCCTATTTGAAGAGATTTAAACAGACTCTAAACTTTTGCTTTTAAAAAGGCTTGCCACGAGTGTAGGTGGAAGTTAGGGTTTAAAAAGCAATGTGTGCTTTGAGTAAACAGAAATGAAAACTTTATTTTTTTTTCCTTTTTTTTCAAAGACAGGATTTCTCTGGGTGGATCTGGCTGTCCTGGAACTTGATCTGTAATAGACAAGCCTGGTCTCAAATTCAGTGGTCCACCCTGCCTCTGCCTTCCTAGCCCTGGGGTTAAAGGGCCATCACCCAACTCAGAAATGAAAACTCTTAACAGAAAAGTCACTACTGAAAAAGGCGAATTTCGAGTCTTTTCTAGACTCATGAGTGACATGGCAATAATTGGGTGTCGGTTTTTGCTTCCTTGAATGTTTTGATAACTATAGGAAACCCAGAAAGCACCCTAGCCAAGAGCTCTGGCACCTAGCTCGCTCCTTGAGAGAGCCTCGGGCAAGTTACACAGCCTGGATCAAAGTTTTTTAAACTGCAGTTTGTGATCCACACATAGGGTAAAAGTAACAGCGCATGTTGTTGGGGGGTTTGCAACACCAAAATATTTCTGAGCATAAAATGAACAAAAATTAATTAAAAAGCATATAGGTCACCAAACTGAGGGATTCTGGTGGCATCCATTAATATTGACTCACAAAACTTCTTTGCAACCTTGGCTCTGGACATACAGCATGTACTTTGCTATGGGCAGGCCATCTCCTATAATGGCTTCATCATGGAAAACAAAGGCTTAACATGCTTCCCTGCCTTTACTTCTCTCAGCGCATGCGTGTCAAATCAATAGATTGTATTTTGTGAGGCAAACAAACACATCCATCTCATTAATATGTAATGCCTTGATGTTTAAGAGAACCCTGGTGAAAAGGGGGAGGGGGGGTGTCTCACGTGAAAAAAGTTTCAAACTAGATTGTGTAAAACAGGCCTCCTGGCTATTTCCTTACACCCACCTACACCTGGTAAACAGCTCTCTCAATGCAGACCTCACAAGTCAAGCCTCCCTTAAATTGCCACCTGCTGGCTGCCCCACCTGGACTCACAGTTCCTCCTGAGGCAGCTGGGGTGTGCAGACAGGATGCTTCCCCGGAGGAGCACCATCAAAACAGGTTGTGCTGCTACCAGAAGTAAGTGCCATCTTCCTACACTGAAAATCAAAACCACCACCAAACAAACGAGCAAAAGGAAGTCCTGTTCTGTCATTTGTGTGATAAAATAGAGAAACCAAACCCACAAATGTCAAAAGAAGAATTAAGGAAGGAAGGAAGGGTGAGTGGGATGAGGGACGGATAAAGAAAACACAGCTCTGTGAAAGCAGCAAAGGGGGCCAGGTCGCTGCGGGCAACCACACGCTTACCTCTGTTTTGCTCACTGTGGTCAGCAGAGAAATGGTGCAGGCTGGGTGGTGTTATCGTAACACAGATGAAGCGCATCAGTCAATCCAGGAAGGGGAAGCTGACACTATCTCTTTAGAAATAAGGTTTATGCTAAGGTACGTATAACATATAAGTACTATTCAAAGTAAACAGAAGGTGGGAAGAATCCAAATGTTCAGCTAATTGAGTGAGAAATATATGTGTGTGTGTGTGTGCGCGGGCGAGTGTGCGTGTATACATATATATATTTGATTTGATATATTTGTGTGTGGATATATGTGTGTATTTATAAACACATCAATAGAAAGTCTGTTCATATTTAAGAAATAAGGGAGAAAGGATTTCAAAACCATGATCGGGCCTCAAGGTGCGAGACAGAACATTAGACGAAGAATGGTAACAACTACACATGTCACACCTGACTTAAAAAGAGGGAGAGACTTACTTTTAAAATCCAGAGAGGAGCTTTATTAGGCATGAGAATGAGAGAGAGCAATAGTCTTTAAAGGAAGGGGGTAAAGCCAGAGGAGCCTCTTCAGAGAAAATCCAAGAATAAAATCCCAACAACAAAGGCAATATTAGACCTTAATAGGTTTAGGAGGGGCAGGGGCTATAAGTTTCGTGTCGTGTGACTTAGCTCAACATAGCCTGGATAGCAAAGATCATGGAAGAATCAGGTAACATAAACTATGCAGTCTGCTCCCTAACTTGGCCCCAGAGAGAGTTTCATGAGGTGTGGTTTGACTACCAGTAAAGCCTTTTAAGGGTGACCGCTGTCTTAAAGGGGCAGCCATATGTCTGACAGGTAGGAAGAGGAAAGCCAGCTACCCCCGTTGGCCTTCCAGACTTAGCCTATGGCTGTTACATTGACCTCTAACTCCATTGGGTCTAGACCCACCGTGGAGCCGCTGAACTTACATGCTCAGAAACTGACACAGGAAAGGAGAAGGAGACAGGGCAGGGACAGCCATCTTTGGAACACCCAGAACTTTTTATACTAGTCAGAACACTCAGGAGAAAGACCAATGAAGCAGATGTTTTGAATAATAAGGAGAGACCAGTGAACAAAAAATCCTGCTCCCTGGCTGTGTACATGATAGGAGGCATAGCCTCAGAAGACCAGTCAGTCTCCAGGGCCCGAATTCTTCCACCAGACCACAGGTTGTGACTCTTTTGCTCATCTGGGTGGAAGGAGCTTCCTTGATTGACGGTTCCAGGCATTTGAGTGCTGAGGGTCCACAGGCTCAGAGGCTTTCAGCTCTGGGCCACAACTGCTGGTTCCTCCCCCTCCTCCCCCTACCCCACCCCCAGCAACCAACTATCCAGGACTATGACAGGAGCTGGCCTTGGTGGTATCAGGCCGTGGCCAGCATTATGGTTCTCATAAGACTGGGTGTGGGGACCCCAGCTCCTAACAGCAGCCAGTGTTAGCAGCGCTTGGTCCTTGGGTACCAGGACTTTCAGCTCAAGCTTATAACGAGTGTGGAGAGAACAAAGACAAGACAGGCTCATGCACAGAAACACCTAGGGTCAAATGCGGCCTGGGAAGCACAGCACGTTTATTATATATAGTTGGAGAGAGAGGCGGGGTAATTGCATACAGCTGAACGAGGGGGTGGGGTTATTAAATACAGATAAACAAGGTGGCAGGCGTTAGGGCATACAGCTGGATCAAAAAGACAGGTTGAGCTAATCTCGGTAGGAGCAGTCCCTGTAGGGGAGCCATCTTTAGACCATAAGTATCTGGGAGGAGAAAACTATGGGGAATATTTTTGCTCACCCCGTCAACATCTACACAGGGACCCCGAGGAGATTGTCATTCTCTAGTCGGCCTAAGGTCCTTGCCATGGCTGTGCCTATGTCAGTAACGTATGTCTACCCAGGGCTTCCTCGGCTTCCCCACGCCAGTCCTTGGCCTCCCAGACCTTCCGCATTCCTCAGCCATGGCTCTCTACCTCCTCTGGCCTCTCCTGAATTCTCCAGAACCGTTGTACAGTTTCTGCTATTATCTCTGTCACTGTTGTCGGCCATCTCCACCTGTGATGAAGTAGGCAAGAAAAGAACTCTCGGGAGATGCCTCTTATTGGGTCCATTGATTCAGAGGCAAGGGACGGTGTTAATCCCAAAGAGAAAGGCCACCGACCATGGCCAGATTGATCAAAGCAGGCGATTAATTAAAACTAGCTTTTTATTTGTGTACACTGGCTGTCTCCCCCTAACTCAGGGTTCTGGAGATCAGCATTGGATGTGAAGAAGACAAGGGTTTTATGACTCAGGGGTAGGGGGTTTCCAAATGGGGGGATTTGGTGGGCAAAAATAGGAGGGGTTTCAGAAGCAGAACATAGCAAGGCAGTCTTTAACAAACTTTGAAGGAAAGGTAGGGTGGCAAGATGGTTGTAACAACTTTCTGAGACAAAGATATGGCTGCCGTTTCTTGGAACAGGCAGTACGGGACCATTTTGTAATTATGGTTACAGGCGGGCATAGCCCAATCCTTGAGAAACTTATTTAATCATAAACAGGAATGAACCCAGTCTGTCTTTACTATAAGATGGTTTTCCAGCCTAAGATGGAGGCAGACTGATCCAGCAGCAGCACAGTTGTTTCAGCAAATGTGTTGAACACCTGGAAACGTTTGGCGGCATAAGAATGGCGTACAAATAAAGGCTTGAGTTCACACCGTTTACAACATAGCTTGCCCGTGCACACACCACATATCGAGTTCCAGGCCAGCCATGGCTACATAGTGAGAGATTGTCTGGAAAAGAAAAAATAATAATAAAATAAAGATCTAATGGTCCATTTTCAAGATAAAAAATACTTTGGATCACATTAGGTCCAAATACAAATAAAATATACTGAACCCCTTCCAGCTCTTGCTAGTCTAGTATTACACCCCCCCCACACACTCTCTAACCCCCCTACCCAAACTAGAAGTTTAGAGCAGACAATTACCCACAGTCAGGCTTGCCTGTAAGTCACACACCCACTAACCTTTAAAACAAACAGGGTATAAAACATGAATATAAACCTACTATTCGTTTTTGTTGAGGGAAAAAAAAAACAAATAAAAATGACAGAGGAAAAGGCAAGACCTAGGTGGTGTATAAGATTATATTGCCCTGTAGTGTTAGGGCTGCGTGGATGAGGGTGGTGGCCACGATGCCGTTAGTCCCGTGGCAGGACAGAGAGCTGATGTGCATGAGACAGAGCAGAGGCTTTTTCCAGAGGATCACATCCAAGCCATCAACAGGGGTTTGGTAAGTGGCTGTGGGGTAGGAGGCGTTTCCAGGCAAACGCAGCCTTGTCTGTGCCCATCGCCACGCCCTCAACCCCACCCTTTCCATCTCCCAAAAGGAAGTCTCACCACCTCACCCTACCATCTTCTCCCATCCCCCTCCTCCTTCTTGTCCCCAGCATCCCACACGAGGTAACTAAGCCAACGGGGGGTCTTCGGCCAGTTGAAGCAGAGCTGGGGTTAGAAGCCAGGGTGTGCAATGTGTCTCTCTGATGATGAGAGAATGGAAAGGACACAGGATGCTGGCCAGCCTAGTTGGGACTTGGCTGTTTGAGGAAAGAAAGCTTGTGGACTAGTGGAGCAGCAACTGGGTTCTGTGGAGGAACACCAGGGTTCTACAAGGGAACATCTGGGCTCTACTCTGAAGGTCACCTGCTACGTGACCCAATTTTGCCACATACCTTCTCCAGAGCCATGTCCACTGGGAAGGTGACAACCGGATGAGACCCAACCCCTGTACTTAACTTACTCTCTACCAGGAGGAGAATTCCTGAACGTCCCACACACTCACTGAGAAATTATGTTCCTTCCGAAGGCAAACCAGCAGCAGCAAAGGAAGAGGGGGTTGGCAGGCTGGGACCTGACAAGACTATGGGTCATATCTGAGGGCGTTGTGGTCTCCAGAACTAACAGGCCTGGTCCCTTCTCCCCCACGGGCAGGTGACTGAGGCAGCCGGTTGCACAGGCTTATGAAGGTGCTGTCTCCAGCTCTGAGCTGGACACTGGCTTGGACACTGACCTCTTGGATGGAGCAATTCAGGGAGTACTGTGCATCTCTGGGGTTTGGGTCACTCCGAGGTGACCACAGAAGGTACTACCTGCTTGCCGCAGAGTTCCTGAGTCACATGGATGAGGTCACTCAGCCCCCAGCCTGTGATAGTGCTCAGGGAAGATATTTTCCTTAACCTGTCTTACACATCCTAAGACTAAAATTGCAACATGTGGTTCTCCCCCACCCCACCCCACCCCGGGGCAAATTACCTACAAAGTTTAATGACATGAGTCTCCTGTCTCATCCTGAGATGCAACAAATTCCTCTGTGTCAGGCTCACAAAGGGGCCCTCATCCAAACTGTGACCCATTCTTCAATACTGCACTTTCCATTTGCAATTTTAAGAACTATTTGTGCCCTGAGCCACTTCACTCAGAGACACTGCCTGACTCAGACTAATGCACCCTCTCCTCTTTCTCCCAACTGGATTACATACTGGCATAGCTGCCTCCAACCAATTCAATGGTCAGAGTCCAGAATGGACCACCATGCATGACCTTGTTGTGGAAGTCAGGGGCTCTATTACGCTCCTTTTTTTTTTTTTTTTCTTGTGGGGAAGGAGATACAGAGAGCAAATCCAATGCCTCTACACACTAAATCCTAGGGTGTGTGTGTGCATGCTCACTCATGCATGGGAGCCTAAAGAAGCCAGGGTATCATATCCCCTGGAGCTGGAGTTACAGGTAGTTGTAAGCTGTCCAATACGGATGTTGGGAACTGAACTTCAATTCTCTAGAAGAATAGCAAATGCTCTTAACACAGAGCCACTTCTCTAGCTCCAGCTCCTACACTCTTCAAAAAATGAAAGTTGTGTTCACTCTTTTGTTACGAGCATGTTTTCCTATCAGCCTGGTCCCAGAGCGGTGCCAGACCCGAATAACACACAGAGACGCTGTAGTAGATATAAAGCTGTTGGCCTGATACTAGTGTTCTTATCAGCTAGCTCTGCCTTAAATATTAACCCATTTCTATTAATCTAAGTATTTCCACGTGGTCTCATCTTACCACAGAGAGGGTGGGACCTCTGTTCTTTTGGTCTTACATGTTAAATCTCACTCCCTCTCCCTGAATCTCCTTGTCTCCTAGTCCCGCCTATCTTGCTTTCCTATTGGCCAACAGTGCTTTATTCATTCACCAATACAAGAAACATATTTACAGAATGACATCTCCCATCACTGTTCTCAGGGCTGCAAAATTCACACAACTCCTGAGGACAGTAGCAGGGTAGCAGGGCAAGCCACACATTCTTCTTCAGGTTGGATGGATCTTCTGTTTGTAGAGCACTAACTATTACCAAACATAGTTTTAAGCCCAGGAACATAAAGACAGCTTCCTGTCTGATAGCTGATACTTCAAGATGTGAATGAAAGCTTACAGAAGTTTGCCTCCAAGGTTCTCTTTCCAGCCTGTAGGAGCACACACGTGTAAGCCCAGTACCTAGGAGCAGGCTCATGTATGAGGATTGTATGAGTTTTAGGCATAATGACTCCCAGGACAGTCTGAGCTACAGGGTCTCAAAAAACCCCAAAGAAGTGCCAGGAGCAGAGTTCTTTTTCCAAGTCCCATACTCCCAGCTCCCATATCCACATATGTGACAGCTACCATGGCAACAGTCACCTCAGCCAGCTGCACTGTGTGCCTTCCTACCAAGTGCTGCATCAAGTAAGGGACATACAATAATTGCATTCATCTTTCTAGCGCCCTACAAAGGGCATCCATCTGCTCATAGTCCTGGGCTTATAAATGAAGAGACAGAGACATTGTGGATGAATGAGTTCACACAGCCAGGAAGTTGCAGATCCAGCCTCCAAATGCAAGAACCGATCTAGAACATCCATGTTAGCAGCTGTTGAGTCATCCCATCTCTTGCCCAACAAATTCTTTCTGGATATGATGACTAAGGTCTGTTCTCCTAGCACCAGCAGCATCTCCTGTGATTGTCTTCCAAAGGACTGTAAGTTTTTAAGGAGATGCGGGGTGGGGTGGGGTGGTGGAGAAATGGCTCAGTGCTTAAGACCACTTACCACTCTTTCAGAGAACCAGGGTTCAATTCACAGAATCCACATGGTGGTTCCCAAGCATCTGTACCTCCAGTTCCAGGGGATATGACAGCTCTTCCGACGGCAGGTTCATATATATATATATTTAAGACAGAGCTAGCCAAAGGCCACAGAATGTGAAATGATCTTCACCAATCCTACATCTGACAAAGGGCTAATCTCCAAAATATACAAAGAACTCAAGAAACTAATCACCAAAACACCAAATAACCCTATTAAAAAATGGGGTACAGAACTGAAGAGAGAATTCTCAGTAGAGGAAATAAAAAAGGCTGAAAGACATTTAAAGTGCTCAACATCCTTAGCTATCAGTGAAATGCAAATCAAAACAACTCTGAGATATCATCTTACTCCTGCCAGAATGGTTAAAATTAAAAACACCAATAACTACTTATGCTGGAGAGGATGTGGAGAAAGGGGAACGCTCCTCCACTGCTGGTGGGAGTGCAAACTTGCACAGCCATTTTGGAGATCAGTATGGCGGGGCCCACGTTGGGCACCATTTTGTTATGAGTGGTTTTTCCACCGGCCTGGTCCCACAGTCACACCATCACCAAATAACACACAGAGATGCTGTAGTAGATATATTTCTGTTGGGCTGTTACTAGTTTCTTATTGGCTAGCTCTGTCTTAAATATTAACCCATTTCTATTAATCTAAGTATTTCCACGTGGTATCATCTTACTGGAGAGAGGGGGCAGCATTCTACTCTCTCTGTCCTCCATCTTGAATCTCCTCCCTACTCCTTTCTTTCTCCTCCTTGTCTCCTAGTCCCACCTATCTTGGTTCCTATTGGCCAACAATGCTTTATTCATTAACCAATATGAGAAACATACCTAAGGAATGACACCCAAGGTTGTCTTCCGAGCTCCATACATACACATAAGCACGCATGCATGTGTTCACGATCACACACACAAAATAGGAGGGTATTGCTTTCACATAATATTCAGGTTGCTATACTGACCAGCCTCAATTGTGGAATATTTAACTACGTAAAGGTGTATTACATTTGTTTATGCTGTGGAATATTACTTTAACCGAGTAAAGATGTGTTATATTTGTCTCTGCGCATTTAATGATGAAAGATGTGTGTTTAATTATGTAAATATTTGTTACATTTGTTCTGTTATGCCAAGTTCATGAGACCCCAGAAAAGACCACCAAGGAGCTGACTCACTGATGCAAATGCACAAGGTTTAATGTGAAGTCACAAGCCTCGGCGGGGACCCCGTCCAGCAAACCGGTACAGCAGCTGCAGGAAAAGGGTGCCTGGCCTCAACTGCAAGGAGTGTTAAAAGGAAAAAAAAACACAAGCAGGGTGGTGCGTGCCTTGGTTGTTCAGGATTCGCTAAGAGTAGATGATCTTTGGATTCATTGACGTGGGGGGCAGTGATAGGGGGATTTATATTTTTGGCAGTATAACCTGTTATCTTATATATTTTCATTGATTTTTTTTTATGGGGAGGGAAAATTCGATGGTTTTTTTTTTTTTTTTTTTTTTTTTTAATTCCTTGGAACAGGGTGGAACTGGGTAACTCGGAGGCCGAGGTAGAGTTGCTCTACCCTGAAAAAGTTGCTGAGGTTTATTTGATTTATAACCCTTTGAGTTTCACCTTGCCTGCCTAAGGCACCCGATTGGTCTAATAAAAAGCTGAATGGCCAATAGTTAGGCAGGAGAGGGTTAGGTGGGGGCTGCTGGGCAGAGAGAGTAAATAGGAAGAGAAATCTAGGAATGAGAGAAGAGAGGACAAAATGAGGGAGTTCCCTGGGGCCAGAAGCCAGACATAGGGACAGAAAGGAAGGTTAAAAGCCCTGAGGCAAAAATGTAGATAAAGAGAAACCGGTTAAGTTATAATAGCAAGGATAAGATAAGGTCAAGCATTCATAACTAATACCAAGTCTCTGTGTCAGGATTTGGGAGCTGGTTGGTGGCCCAAAAGAAAGCCTGGTACACTCACTGGATGCTGGCTCTTTCTCTGGGAGGCTCAGAGAGTGCCAGGATGCTGGGGAACGAGCATGCTTGTCTCATGCAAGCGCCGTTATAATTTAAGGAGTTCATCTCTAGAACAACCACCCTGTATGATTGTATCCCATTCTTTCCACGCTGGGCACTTCACAGGGAAGAGTGGATACAGAATTTGGGATGCCAGCTAGCATCGTCCACCTGTTTTACGACTCAACTCCTCTGTGGTGCATATCATCCTGGGCACCCTTCCCTCTCCTTGGACAGGGTTCTCCTTCCTTTCTAGAGGTACATCCACCTTGAAACTAGAAAAGCCTTACTGGGTAGCACCTTCCATAGGCTGGGTGCCCCTGGCTATATTGCCTCTGTAACACTTGAAAAGGAACATGTCTTACACCACACACACACACACACACACACACACACACACACACCTCACACTCCCCATGCGAACAATCGCACAGTTCCAAATAGAATGTAGTATCCTTGAGTGGCTTGAGGAACTCTGGGACCTGACTAAGCAAGTGTTAAATTCCTGAAGGTACAATTCACTGAGGTTTGGCAAGACAAATTTGCCTAATTCAAAGCCACGTTATAGTTCATTTGCAGATTTTCCTACTATCATACTCATGGCCTCAATGAATCTCTCGTCCTCCCACAGGGCTGAGTCACAGGAACAAGCCCACAGCAGCAGCAGCAACCCCTTATGAACCTGCCCAACCCTGGCCAACATCAGAAGTCTGTGGGTAGTTCTAGAAGATGAATACAACCTGAGGTGGGCAGAGCCAGAAACAGCCAGTCCATGAGTGTGTTTTTTTTTTTTTTTTCCCCCAATTAAAACATGGTTAATTGGAAGTACTCACGAGGCAGAGGCAGGCAGTTCTCTATGAGTTTGAGGTCAGTCTCGTCTACTCCAGGACAACCAAGACTGCATAGTGAAATCCTTCTAGAAAAGTCAATAAATACATAATAGCCCGCAAAGTGGCTCAGTGGGAAAAGAGCCCTATCACCAAACCTGAGAGCCTGAGTTAAATCCTAGGACCCATGTGGTAGTATGAGAAACCAGTTATCCTCTGACTTCCACATGCAAACTTTGTCATAGGCATGTCCACATACAAATTAAATAAATGTAAAAAAAAAAATCAGTAAAAACCTAAGCATAATACTCAGTTCTCACAATGCCTTATCAAAAAGTTTTTTCTATCAAAAATGAATTGATAATTTCCAGATCATTACAACATGGATAATTATAAATACACTACACTGCTTTAGTCTTCACAAATGCACATGCATACACACACACACACACACAGAGTGGGTTGGGGCATTGAAATGGGGTCTCATGTGATCCAGGCTGTCTTCAAACTCACTATATAGCTGAGTCTGACCTTATATTCTTGATCCTACTGTGTTCACCTCCCAAGCACTAATATTACAGGTGTGCACCGTCAAGCCTTGATGTTTATGTTTAACGGAATTTGTAAGACTCCCTAAATTTGTAAGGTCCATGAATGCCGTGGCTATATGAACCGCAAGTACATCTATGGGTGAAGTCATATTTTGTGTATCTCATCAATGGCTTCTTATAAGATGTATCTTACAAAATGACATTTTAAAAAAAAGACATAACAAGCAGGTATGGGAAAAGATATTATATTGCTTTTCTGGATTTAGAGACATTTGTGACCATTTTAAAATTCTCTCAAGTTTGTAATTTGTCACAATTTCTTTCCTTATTTTAAATAATTAACTTTTCTACCTGATTTTTTTTTCTACCTGATTTTTTAAATTATAATTTTATATTCTTAATCTGGTTAGGTTTTTTGTTTGTTTGTTTGTTGTTCTTGTTTTCTGGTTTTTCATGTCAGTTTTAACTTCTAGAAACTTATTTCTGCCCTTCCTGTGTTTCATGCATTTCTTTTTTCTTCTTTTGGTTTTTTCAGGACAGGGTTTCTTTGTGTAGCCTTGGCTGTCCTAGAACTAGCTCCAGAGATCAGGCAGGTCTGGAACTCAGAAATTCATCAGCCTCTGCTTCCTGAGTGCTGGGCTCCATCTATTTATTTTAAAGGAAATTTATTCCGTGTGTGTGTGTGTGTGTGTGTGTGTGTGTGTGTGTGTGTGTGTGTGTGCGCGCGCGCGCGCATGCACGCACACAAGTAGACTTGCACATGCAGAGGTAAGAGGACAACTTTGGGTGTTGGTTCTCTCCTATCATGGAAAAATAAGGATTGGGGAAAACAGATAGGCTGAATAGATTGAATAGATGATTATTCGGGGAGAAATCACAACAGAGACAGATGACTGCCAGCAGGTTCCTGTCCCAAGGATGCCTCTGGATGCTATCTGTCTCCGACCAGGAAGTAAGAGAGAGCCTCTGGGGTCTCCAACCCCAGACCTAGTTCCCCCAGGTCATCTCCGGTGCAACAGGTGCTGGCAGAGTGAATAAATATCTCACTACACTCTCCCTCCACCCCCTGGGTCCTAGAGAGGGAACTCAGGCCGTGTGGCTTGGCAACTCACTGAGCCATCTTGCTAGTCCTTATGTAGTTCTTATTTTAATGGAATGTGTCCCCCCCACCCCGTCCTGTTCTAACACTTCTGGTAGTTTTTCTGGGCCTATAATTTTCAGAAGTTACCTTCTTTCAGGTTTCCTAAAGTAGTTCCTTCCAGAGGCATGAATTAGGCCTTAGCAAAAAGAATAGTCATGAAGATAGCTAGGGTTTATTTGTCAAGAGCAACCTTGGAAGTTGGAAGTTACAGACTCATTCTGTCAGAGGTTTCTGAAATCTCAGCACAATGTGTTGTGATGGGAGCCCATGATATTTGTTATTCAGGATACTCCATAGGATACCACATCTGGAGACTCACATGTCACTCTTACCTGGGCAGGACTGAATGATGTCAGTGACCTCTAGTTTTATCTGCTCTTTTCCAGCTCAATGTTCTTCCCTCGGAGTCTTGTGTGAGCTTGGGCCCTCGACCACTGAGCTACACCTCCAGCCTCTCTGTTTTTAAAAATATCTACTACTGTTGTATTTTTTCCAATTTTTTTTTTCCTAAACAGGGGTTCTCTGTGTAGCCCTGGCTGTCCATGAACTCACACTGCAGACCACGGTGGCCTCAAACTCAGACCCACCTGCCGCTGCCCCTGTGGTGCCTATAACCCTCTAAGGGGGATTAGCAATGACTTCTGTCTGGCTTTGCTTGTCTTCCTGTACAGCCTTCCGGCACCATGTTACCTTTTCTTGTTTGGTAGGTCAGTTTTCAAAGCTTCCCTTAGAAGTGAGATCTGCATTGTGATCTCTTACATCTAACTGCACCAACAAGCTAGGAGCTGCATGGGAGGAGATGGCCAGTCCCTTGAGGGGTCAGATTCCTGGGAGAGCTTTCACATCTAGCAGGAGGGGATGAGCAGTTGATGGGCCGAGGACTCCCGGCATTCTGGATGCACACATTCTCTGAATCTATCTTTAGAATGCTTCCCAGGCCCTCGACTATGCCAGCAGCTCCCTGCCCAGATCTCTAGGATTCTGTGCCTCCAGAAGCAGTTGCTCAGCCCAGAAGGCAGGAAGCAGCTCCTGGAGCTAACTATAGGACTTCTCTGCAGCCCTCCTCCAGCCTTGCCTTCCTTGTCTTAGCAGCTCCAGCTAAAAACACCCCCTCACCCCCGGCTTTGGATTGGAGCTGCCATTTCCTGAGTGCCGTGGATTCCTTTCTTTTGAGGATTTCACAGTATAAATCCTGTTATCAACTTCCCCCTGGCTGGAGAAGGGTTCTACTTTCTCTTGGCTGCCTAAGCATTTATAGCCTCTCTTTCCGCCGCAGGATCATTTTTGCTGCCATCTTCTCTTATCCACATCTGTGTAAACTTCTGTGCTTTTAAAAAATCTCTGTTCTTTTAGCCTTTGTGAAAGAAATGTCAAGAGAAGTCAAGATGAGGTGGGGTAGTTGAATGAAAAATAATAAATAAATCAATAAAAATAAAGAAAGGACATGAGTGCTCCCAGGTGTGGAGGAGAGTTTGTTGCAGATAAAACGGGAGCATAGGTAAAGGCAGGGATATCTGGAAAAGTCCAGAGTGGACACGACCAGGCTAAGTTGGGTCGCGAGAGAGAAGGGGAGGGGAAGAAAGGAAGAAGAGAGGGGAGCCAGGTACAGCAGCCAGGAGGTCAAAGGCCAAACATGGGTGAGTAATGAAAACTTGTGGGTTATATAGGAAGAGCCTGTGGGGGAAGAGCAGCCCAGTCCCTGTGCTGGAGAGTTCTGGGTAGAGTGTGGGGTACACTGAGACCCATACCCTCTAACAGGAAGGGACCAAGGGAAGCCTGGAGAATCTGTCAGTAGTCTATGCTGTTCTATCACTTTGCTTATCTTGTTGTTATTTGAGACAGATCCTCTCTCTGTATAGTCCAGGCCAGCCTCAAACCTGTGATCCTCCTGCATCAGTATCAGAACGATGCAGCCAGACACAGGGTCTATATTTTAAAAAAAATATGCATGCATTCGTTTCTTTTGTGTGGCACACACGTCACAGCACACATAAGTTGGTCAGAGGACAACTTACAGGGATGAGCAATCTCTCTCTGTCCATCGTGTGGGCCTGGGGATCAGACTCTTAGCAGACCTGGTGACAGGCCCTTGACATGCTGAGCCATCTTCCCAGCCCTCAGTCTGCCATATCTCTCATGCAGCAAGCATATTTAGCTGCTCAAATTTACTTGACTCCTCCCATTCGGCCATGTGAAGAAGACAGAGCTCATGTCTGATCAGTAACTTTTTTTCTCTCTCATCCCAAGAATAAAAATGTGATCTCAGGACATCTTGACCAATGGTACAGTTTGGGTCATCATTAGTCCTCATATCAAGAAATGATTCGTTTTCAGAAAGCTGGTGTCAACTGTTCCAACCATGGCCAGCTAACCAAGGTTAGAGTTGAGAGTTCTCTGCCCATTGTTACTTTCCCTGGGAAACTATTGTATTTGTTTAGTGATATGCAAGTCCACCTAGAATGAGAAAAAGACGAAAATCTGCTTTTATAGTTTGGTCAGTATAAGCATTAAAAAAAATGTTTAGCTTTTTCATCTAGACTTTGTTTTCTTGCTGGACATGCATCTTTACTCCCAGCACTTAGCTCAGACAGGCAGATCTCTTGGAGTTGAGACCAGCTTGGTCTACATAGTGAGTTCCCAGCCAGCCGGGACTTCATTGAGAGCCTCTGACTCAAAACAACAATAACAAAAAAAAAAAAAAAAAAAAAAAAAAAAAAAATTCTTTCTGTTAATGAACTGGTACTCGATTCAGCAGGGAGAATTGTCAGTGAGGGTTGTAAATTTAGAATCCTAAGTCTGAGAATCCCCCTAGTTTACAGGCTCTTGTAGGTGGAGCTGTGATGAGGTCCTGCCTCAGCCACTCAGAGCTGGGGAGCATGAGCTTCCTCTTCAAGGGAAACTGGAGGGAGGAAGGGAGGGAGGGAGGGAGGGAGGTGAGGTCCCAGAGAAAGGACTTTTTTCTCATCTCTGTTGTTGACCAACAAGGCTGGGGAGCTATGTCAGGCTCGGCTTCTCGGAGCTAAAGAGAAGTTGGGGGTCACCCTTTGATGCCAGGACATGGGCTTCTGTTCCTGTCCGAGGTTGCTTGAGAGGTCTGAGTGACCCTCGCCCATGGACACAGTGGACCCATAGGGCCACGGAACCCTTTGGGCTGAATGCTGGTCTGTCAGTCAAGAGTCCCTGAACCACCTACCATCACTCTTTGGACCAGGTCATGGTATGGTCTGTGTGTGGGTCTCATCCCCGGACCTTTTCATAGAAGTCATCTAAGACACAGATATATACATTATGATTCTTAACAGTAGCAAAGTTACAGTCATGGGGTAGCAGCAAAAGTAATTTTATGGCTGGGGGTCACCACGACATGAGGAACTATACTAAGGGGCTGGAAGCTATTATTAGGAAGGTTGAGAACCACTGTCCTAGAGGACAGAAGGAGATCCCACAGAACCTCTTGAAACAGAGGCAGGTGGCTCAGCAGTATCTGAAAAGGGACCGGATGCCAGCAGCGCAGGTAGGACAAACCAACTTCTGATTGGAATCCTTCACACCCACTCACAGCTCCACAGCACGGTGCACACGGCCCCACAGGAAGATTCCCCTTCTAAACAGGCACACCGGGGCAGCTAGGTGAGGAGGAGCTGGCCATCACCAAGGTCCTTTGGACTTTGAGAAAGGAACTGAACCCAGGGAGGCGGGGACAAATTTGCTTCTAGGCTACTGGGCTAGGGAAGGTTGTACCTGAGCAGAAGCAGGAAGAGGAGGAGGCCAGGGAGGAAGCCTGGGTCACCCTGGCTCCTGCCGAGCGGGCTGGGCGGGGTCCTGCGTGCAGGTGAGCAGCGGGGCAGGGCGGGGCGCAGCTGCGTTTCGGTGCCCGGGCGCCGCTGAGGCCTCTAGCAGACACAGGCCACAGTCGTGCCCTGCGGAGGCCAAGGCGCCCCCGGAGTCATGGCCCGCCCGGCCTGCGGGTTCCCAGTCACTCTGCTGGGCGCCCTGTTGCTGGGTACGGCGCACCTGCTGCACGGGACAGGTAAGAGGGAGCTGTGGCCAGGGAGGCACCTGGACGTGGCGCGTGCGATCCCGACCCGGTAGCATGGTCGGAGAGCTTTGGCGGCGCGAAGGGCCTGGGACGACTCTCCCTGCGCTCAGGCCGCGGCACGAGGGAGAGTCCTGAACCTGGGTGAGCTCCGTGCTGGCCCAGGATTTAAAGGCGCGCGGAACCAGCCTTAGGAGGTTGCACTCAAGGTGGCGCGTTTTGCCCTAGGGACTTTGCTGAGACTTAGCAACACCCGATTAGGGCTTGGCAGAACTTTCCTCCCAGGGCCCACCCTTCACCCGGGCCAGCAAAGAGCAAGAAGGCCATGGTTGGGCGACCCATTGCGGTGCCTCTTTATACCTCTCCGCGCGCCCCATTATTCTGAGGTCCAGGAGTATTCACTCTTAGGACAGCTCCAAGTGGGCAATCACCGGCCGATTGGACAGCAGCCAGTCTGCGTCTAACTGCGGAGCCCCGCGGGTGCCCCACCCCTCCCTTGCTGGAAGTCTGGACTGTTGTGAATTTCAAGAAGTTTGGGTTGGGGGCAGAGGCCACGCTTACCCGGAGATCTGCTCCAGGAAAGACCCCGAACTATGGGCCCTGGGAGTAGAATACTGCCAATAACTAGCTTTGTTCAAGCAAGAACTTAATGTGAGGCGCTTTCTCAGACTCGTACAGGTTTTTTGCTTTTTTTTTTTTTTTTAATAGCGCTGTCCAAAACGTGATTTAGGTCTGTGATGTCCTTTGCAAGGCCAAAGGGGGTGTTTGTGTTTGACACAATGATAAATTAGTGTGTATTAAAGAATAAAACTGAAATGGTGGGGTGAACTTGGGCGTAAACCTCAGGAAAACTTCCTGGTTCCTTTTTTTCAAACATTAAGTGATATATTACTGCATAGTAGACAGAAAAACTTAAGACCTCATTTAAAATTATGCGTACACATGCGCGTGCGCGCGCCAATTGTGGCATGTATTTTGTTGCTGCTAGAGTTTGGTTTGTGTTTTTCTGAGGCAAGGTCTCCCTGTGTAGCCCAAGCTGACCTTGAGCCCGCTGAGTTTCAACCTCCACCTCTGGACTGCTAGAATTCATTACAGATGTGGGCAGCCACTGTACTACTTTCTTAGCACTAAATTTTCAATCGGTTTAAGGGATAGAGTACGCAGTCCATTGTGTAGAGGGTCAGCCTAGCATGTGCAGAGCCGTGGGTTCAATTCCTAGGGCTTCATAAACTGAGTGTGGTGGCTCATACTTGTGATTCTAGCATTCCGGGGGTAGGAGAACCAAGAATTCAAGGTCGTCCTTAGCTACTTAGTGAGTTCTTGGCTGGTCCAAGCCGGATGAAATTTTGTCTTAAAAATACATTTTAAGAATAAAAAACAAGTGTGGGAGGGAAGATATACGTGCATGAGGGAAGGGACGGGGGGGGGGGGGGCGTGTGGCCGGCACTGTTGAAGGCAGGTAACACTCTGCAGGTTGTTTTGAGATAGTTGTCTCTGGCTTCCAGTAAGAATGTGGTATACGTCCAGCCATCACTGAATACAAGATCTGCAGTGGGCTCTGAACTGTCTGTCTGTCTGTCTGTCTGTCTGTCTGTCTGTCTGTCTACAGCACATGAGTAGACAGAGTTCATCCTTAGACCCATGGGAACATGGATTCTTCAAGTGGTTATGTGAACTCTCGTGATCACATAAAGAAAGGAAGTTATAATTCAAGGCATTTTCTAAGTACATTGGCGCAGGCATCTGTAGGTGGTTACTTCAAGTAGTGAAGGTCCTGGGCTAGGCCTTACATGTTATCTGATGACATTTTTGGCTGTTGGGTTCACAGAAGCAAATGATCCCCTAAGTTAATAAAAATCAAAGAATTTTTTTTTTACCTGACCGTAAGAAAGATGTTAGGTCACATACAGAAGTGGGTGATAAATGGCTATTGAGGGGACTGAAGATTGCCCATTGATAATTTTAACTCTCGCTCTGTAACATCCCAACTCTTCACAGTTAGGAAGTTCAAATGAACCTGCCAGTCTGCAGGATCTGCGGCGTAGATGGGGTTCAGAGCGTGACACTTGTCACTTCACATGTCACATGTCTCCCTCAGTTCCCAGAAGCTCCACTCAAGTCCTTCCTTCCAGGAAGGTGTGTGCTACCTGAGTTGCGTAAATACCTGGGATTTTACCCACTTCACTTTCTTCTTCTGTGACCCATGAGGTCACATAACAGGTTGACTCAGCAGTTACCTAGTTTTCCTGAAGTCCAGGCTCCCATCTTCACTGGTGGAGGCCTCTGAGGGCCTGGCACAGTGCATGGTGACACATCCCTGACAGACGTTGCAGAGATGAAGAGCAAATGAAAGCTTGAGGTCGGGGGAGGTGGAGGCATACCCGATATTCCGCCAGCTCCTTCCTGGCCAGGAGAGAAGCACCTGTTGGATTAGAATGAAAGCCTTTAAAACACCATGTCTCCAAGAACTACCAGATAGGCAGTGAGCCCACTATCTTGTTACATTGTTCTTCTGTAAATGTCACAAATTGAAATGAGGACTCTGGCTGTTGTCTGGAGGTGTTACTAGAAGGAGGTGGAGTTCCACGGCCCTCCCCCACACCCCACAAATTGCCCTGGAGTGAGTCACAGGAGACACTCAAGACTTCATGCCATCCGGGACTCTCAGAGTTCACCTTTGCTCACAGATAATGTTTTGTTCTACTTGGTTATATATATTACAAGTTTCTCCAGAATAATTGTGATGCTTGAAACTTTTTTTTTTTTTTTTTTAGAGCTAGGGAATGTAGCTCAATTGGCAGAGCTTTTTGCCTGGCGTGTAAAAAGCATTGTTTTGTTTTTGTTTGTTTGGTTTTGCTTTTTTGACACAAGGTTTCTTTGTGTAGCTTTGGCTGTCCTAGAATTAACTCACAGAGATCTACCTGCCTCTGCCTCCTGCATGCTGGGATTAAAGGTGGGCATCCTGCTCATCAAAGCCTTGGTTTTAATCCCCAGAACTACATAAGCAAGGCATGGTGTTGCACTTAACCCCAGCACTTGGGAGGCAGGAAGATCAGAAGTTTGAGGTCATCCTACATAACAAGTTACAGGTTATACTGGGCTACATGAATGAATGTTCGCACCGCAATTTTCATTCTGCTAGTTCTATTCAGTGGACAGGTATTAAGACTTACATAGCAGAGAGTAAGAAAAATGGCTCGGTGGACTAATAAGGCATTTGTCATCAAGCCTGACAACTTGAATTCAATCCCCAGGACTCACTAGTAGTAAAGAGGCTACTCCCCAAGTTGTCCTCTGACTTACACACACACACACACACACACACACACACACACACACACGTACACAGGCACACACACACACACGTACACAGGCACACACACACACACACGTACACAGGCACACACACACACGTACACAGGCACACACACACACACGTACACAGGCACACATTCACTTATAGGACAAAGCTCAATCCACTTCTGCCCAGCAAAGCTAGTGGGGAGGGAAGGAAGGGTGAGGTCACTGTGTAGCAGCAGAAAGTAGCCAGACCCCGGATGGGGGGGACTTGTGGCTGAGGCCCTCAGCTTTGTTGATTAAGAAAAGTCCACGCCCTTTAATTGTAACTCCAAACTATAAAAATTATCCCGCAATCAAATGATTTCAAGCCACTCACCACAACCTTGTAATTAGCCCATGGCCTTCTTCTGAAAGTCTGAAAACAACCTGACAGGAAGAAGAACCCAGGGGCCCCGCCTTCTTTAGGCAGATCCCTTGTTTGTAGTTTCTAGAATCACTGGCTACTGCCACTCCTCCCCAGCAGCCCAAGCACATGAAGTGCTTTCTGTGAGAGCCTCGTTACTACTTTTCTTTGCTACTCTACTTAATGACAGCAATCCCTTCCTGAAAGCCAATCATTGTGACGCCCTGAGCCTCATTGTCTCATGGTAGGGGCAGTCACTAACCTGTTGTTTGGCCCTGCAGAACCCCCAACAGGTTCTTAATGTATAGTGAAACACACATAGATACTCACATGTAATTAAAAACCAGCGTTGTTAAGTGTGAGGTGCACAGAGCAGTGACCGGAGACTGCCAGGCCATATATGGAATTTATCACAAATGGTCTTTTGGCATAGAGTAACCCAACTCAACTCCCTCTGTGGACACCCAGGGGTCTCTACCAGCTCCAGACCTCCTCAGTTCTGGTACCCGGAGCACAGAGACTCTCGGCATGTCTTTAAAAAGTGTTGTTCGAAGCTGTAAATGTATGATTCCAAAATAGACATTGGTCAGCATAGCTTTGATGGAGAAAATAGAAGCAGTAATGTTCAAACCATTAAAAATGAGGCTCTTTTTCTCTGGAGAAAATATAGACAGGGAAGACATAATTGGGCCTTCATGTTTCCAAGCAAAGGGGCAGGTACAGAGAGCTGAGTGACCCGGTTGGACTACAGGGGTGCTGAGGTGACACTCTGAACTTTTGGTCAGCTTTGAGGCATTGTCTACTTCCCAGAAACTGTCCTTGATTTTAAAGCAACAACAAAACCTGCATAGGTTAGTGCTACGTTCGCACTTTGTTCTAGGAATGTGTTCCCTCTCTCTCTCTCTCTCTCTCTCTCTCTCCCTCTCTCCCTCCCTCCCTCTCTCTCTCTCTCTCTCTCTCTCTCTCGTTAAGGATTCTTTTGCTTTTATTTAATTTTATTTTACTGGTTTTTCAGACAAGGCCTCTGTATGTAGCCCTGGATGTCCTAGAACTCACTATGTAGACCAGGCTGGCCTCAAACTCACAGAGCTTCCCCTGCCTCTGCCTCTGCTTCCTGAGTGCTAAGATGAAAGGTATACTCCATTTTCTCCCAAGTGTAGAATTATAGGTGTGCACTGCCATGCTTAGCTGGAGTGACTGATTTGTGAGTCACCCTTGTCTTACCTTTCCCAACAGAACTCCTTTTCTAAAGCCCACAGAGTCTCCTAATCTGTCGGGAAAGCGCTGGAAGCAGAAACATCTCCAGGTGGTTTTCCTTGAAACAGTGTATGTTTATTTCTGTTGCTTTAAGAACCATGGTGATCTGTGTTGCTGTTGGCACTTCAGAAATGCCTACTTGAAGGGCTATCCTGAAATAGAAGCCACTGTGATGGAAATGTGCAACTTCCCTGTCTCTCCTGGTGCACAGCCTCCTACCCACCTGCCAATGCGTGAGCTTGTGTGTGGTGTTATTGGTGACCTTTTCAGATCTCACTATGTATTCCTGGGTGGAACTTCTATGTAGCCCAGGCTGGCCCCAAACTCACTTTTATCTTTCTGATTCTGCCTACTGAGTACTAGAATTACAGGTGTGTGTGTGACACTATACCTAGTTGTATCTGGGTGTGGGAGGAAGGGGTGTTCTTCTTTTGTTGTTCATATTCAAGAATTTTAAAACTGTCTAGAAACAGAGATGGTTCAGCAGTAGCCAGCTCCTGAGATCCCAGTACAGATGAAGTTGCTACTGTCACTCAGAAGGTAGAGACAAGAGAGTCTGAAAGCAAGACCCTGTCTCAAACACATCAAAGCCAAAAACTTCTATTGCACAGTGATATCACAGCCTCCCCCACATGGAGTGTGAGTGTGAGGTATCTGTCACTCATGTTTGTGCTAACTTGGTAAGGTTAACTTAACATGCCATTGTATAAATATATAGTGTGGACAGCCTCGAAGACAGAACACAGTGGTAAACAACGAGGCAAGAACTTGTGCGTTCATTATACCACTGTTGTTACTTTAGAGAGTTTGTTTTACTGTGGCCAGTGCGATGCCATCAGCTACTCCTGTTATCGTGTCCCTCGACTTCATCAAGAACCAGGTCCAGCAGTGGCTCGGTACCTTCCAGGTTTGTGTGGACATCTGCACCACAGTGAAATGGTCGCATTTTCCAGACTGTATCCCACTAAGTGATGTGTGACCACAGTGCAAAATAGAGCACAGAAGGGCTCGACCTCCTTGTATCGGGGAGGGCATGGCTACGGGCAGGAAAGTACAGTGTCCGGAGCAGAGAGCTGGCTGACCACATCTTCATCCACACACAGGAAGCAGAGACACAACAGGAGGTGGGTCCAGGGTATAAATCCTCAAAGCCCGCCCCCGAGTGTTATACTCCTCCTCCTGTAGGTCCCATAAACCCCCAAACAGCACCTTCAACTGTGGCCCAAGTATGTAAATGCGTGAGCCTGTGAGGGATATTACTCATTCATAACGTCACATCCCTTCGCCCCCACCCCCTGGCTATTTGTTTTCTGGCACACTTCTCTCGTTATACTAACCCCATGGACTGGTGCCCTGTGTGTTGACCTGCTCTTCTCATTACCCCAACACGTGTCTAGAAAGAGTGTTTGAACTCGGTCTTCACTCCCTCCATCACTCCCTAGCCCCTTCTGTGCGCTTCGTTGTCCTTCGTCTTTCTGGGCCACGTCAGGGAATCGATGTGTGTTGGGAGGCTGTGCTCAGGCCCCAAGCTCTAGTGGCTTTGGATTTCCATCCATGCACACACAGTTAGCTTTGAGCCAAGTCTGATGGTTCAGGGGAAGCACATCCTGAACTGCCTGGAACTCACAACACCTGCATCCTGGCTCACACATTTCCTTCTTTGTGAGTGGGGGTGTGTCTGTTTCTGCAGGTAGCATTTGCGTTTGTGCACATGTGTGTGGAGGCCAGAGGTCAACCTCAGGTGTCATTCTTTAAGAGACATCCACCTTGGGTTTTTTTTTTTTTTTTTTTTTTTTTTTTTTTGGAGACAGGATCTCTTACTGACCTGGAACTCCCCAAGAAGGCAAGGTTGGCTGGCCAGCAAGTCCCAGGAATCTCCACCCATCTCTGCCTCCCCAGTGC
The DNA here is from genome assembly GCF_943737965.1 of Phodopus roborovskii. Taxonomy (NCBI): domain Eukaryota; kingdom Metazoa; phylum Chordata; class Mammalia; order Rodentia; family Cricetidae; genus Phodopus; species Phodopus roborovskii. The sequence goes on along the minus strand of NW_026125295.1, from coordinate 10,890,360 downwards.
TGGGATTAGAAGCATGTGCCACCATGCCTGGCTTTTGTCTTTTTCTCTTTCTTTCTTTTCTTTGTGTGAGTTCTAGGGAATCAAACTCATGCATACAAGGTAAGCATTTTACCTTCCGAGCTATTTCGCCGGACATGGATAGTTATTTCTTGCTCATGGAAAGTACAAAACAGAGCCTGCCCTCTAGGCAGGGATAAGGGGACCCAGGCCTCTTCCTCTGGCTTTTCCCATCTTCAACACATGGCTTCTGTGTTCATCAGCTTCAAGCATCCGGAAGATTCTGTTCACTGCCTAGCCATTTGCCGTATCGTAAAACCCCGGGGCTGTGCTAATGGCTCTGGTTCTTGGCGCCATGTGCTCTTATTGGGGGCTGTGAAGGGGAATAGGCTAGGGCTACACATACGCTACATTCATTTAAACGGGACTATTTGCTCATTAGCCTATTGCAACTACAATAACTCTGGAAACCCATGGCTCCAGAATAGCTTATGCACACCTGGCCCCAAGCCACCATGACATGCACGGGCCAGGAGGTGGAGGCCAATGGAGCAGGCAAATCCCTGGATTCCTAAGCAAATTGCCCTAACAGTCAAAGTGGAGAGCTGCTCTTCAGGAGCCTCACAGCCTCTGTGCGTGCTGGAAGTCTGTCCTGCTGGAGGCTGCGGGGCACAGGGTCTGTTGTGGGAGGGTTCGGTCTGAGACGATAGTCCATCTGCTCCCCACGGTCCAGTTGACAGGTCTAGCTCAGCATCACCTCAGCATCACAGAGGATACGTACGTCCAGTCTTCCTCAGCCACTTGCTCCTGCGTCTTGCTCACTGCTGTAGTCCCCTCATCCTTGGACAATGCCCCACATGGTGGCAAGGGCCTGTCTCTCTTCCTGGAAACCATTTTGCTCAGCAGCAGAGCTTTGGAATTAAGAGATGTGAACAAATGTCTCTTTACCCCAGACAGTTCATCAGTAACCGACCAAAGAGTTGCTTCCCACTCAGGTCTAGCCTAGTAAGCCAGTGAGTTCACTGGGGTTACTTACAGGAGCACAGTGACTCAGGCAAGCGCCTCACTGCAGAGCCTACCCCAGCATGGGAAATGGCTTGTGAGGCCTGTATCCATGGGTTCAAATCATGACACCACTGCCTATTAACTAGGTCAGCTGGACAGGTTACCTAACCTAGGACTCACCTGAGATACAACATAGAAATAGCAATACCTGGAAGCTGGCCAAGGTCCCATCAGGAGGGTGTGTGCAAGTCACTCAGCCCTGCTGGCCTAGAGCAGATCCCTCCGTTGCTCAGAATGATGACAGTTTAGGTCCCCTTGTGAGATTCAGTGTTGCAGCCTGTGCTTCGGCCCCCTGGAGCTCACTTTGGGCATGGATGTCAGCTCCCCCGGGAAATTCCTAGAAGTAAACTTGCTCAAGTAGGAGCTCTAAATTGTTTCCCATGATGCTCAGGACACATTCTTAAACACTGTTTAAGTGTCTGCTCACACATGAATTTCCTGTTACCCTAGGAACTGACCAGGCAGGTTCTGCGTAGCTCAGTCAGCACGCTCAGCCCCATCAGTCTCCCAAGACTGCATGCAGCTTTCCTTATGACCAAGTGCTACAGACCCAAGCTGGGCAAAGCAAGTGCTTGTTGAAAGCCTTGGAGCCTTGGAGCCCTGGCTTTTAATCCCTGCCTGCTGAGAGATCAGGTGTTAGTCCAGAACCAGCGTGGGCTGCTGACAGTCTTATCAGGCACAAGCGTTTGGGTTAAGTTTCAGAAGCAAGCTCTCATCTTGTCAGAACAAGAAGACATGATTTATATAGTAAACAGTACTTGGGTCATCTTGCAGGAGCTAGCAATGTAGCTGGCTCAGTGGCAGAGTCCCTTGCCTAGCGTGCATGCCTAGCATGCATGAAGACCTGGGTTCCATCCTTTGGTTTCTGCGGTGCATGCCTGTAGGATGCTACTGAGGGGTGGATATTGTTCATTACGCGGGATAGGGTCTCTTGTAGCTGAAGTTGGTCTCAAATTCTCTGTGTAGCTGAAAATGACCTTGTACTTTGGATCCTCCTGCCTGTACTTCTCAAATGATAAGGTAACAGACACGCGCCACAGCACCAAAGTCTTGGCTTCGTGAATGTAAGGTCAGCACTCTACATGCCCACCTCCTTCAGCTGAGTCTTGAATTAACATCTTCCGGACTCGGGCTTCTCTGTTGCAGCTCCTCTCAGCAATGAGCCAGGGGGGCTGGGCAAAGGGTGTCCCATTGGAATCTTCCAGCGCTAAGTAGGCATCTTATTCGTACCCATTGCCTGTAGATCAGAAGCAGCCTCCGGGTCCATCGTAATGCCAGGTGGCCTTTCCAAGAACAAGGTGACACCGTGTTACCTTCTGTGGAGTGATGCCCAGGTAGGAAACAACGGTCCAAAAGGAAGCTGTGGCATTCAGCCTCTGGCAACAGAAAGTAAATGGAGGTGGTACAGATGTAACCACATAGCTGTAGACTAGCTCAGGAAGATCATGCCTGGCTGCAGTGCTTGCGTAAAAGATGCTTTTGTTGTTGTTGTTGTTTTGTTTTTTAACTCTAATGAGAGGAATAAGGCCATAAAATTCACCAGTCTCGATGATGTATTTGTCCAGGTCCTGCTGTGTGTATGTGTTACATTGAAAAACTCCCCCAGAAGTTCTTCCTTGATCCCTTTACAATCAGTTACTGTCTGGTGACCACTGATTTGTCTTCTGTTACCAAGGTTTCACCCTTAATACAACAACAAAATTGAGATGGGTGTCACACAGCCAATAGAACTCCTGCCTCCACCTTCCAAGTGCTGGGGTTACGGGTGTGAACCACCACACCCAGCTAAAATATTCTT